>NC_140484.1:116015494-116745494 GCF_964271855.1 Acomys minous | reverse complement strand
TGTGAACATCTGGGGCAGAACTGTCTTTCCTGGGTGGCTAGGAGCATACCTAGCACACAGCAGCTGCTCAGTAAATACTTGCCTGCTTCTCTTGACACCTGCACTATCCTGTGCACAAATGGAAGGACTGCTGAGCAGAATCACTCTGACCCTAGTGCCCTATTCAAAATCCCGGTAGTAACTCCCAGGCCTTCCCAGGCAGGTGCAGTCTGCCAGAAACAGCCTGGTCTTTAGCTTGTCAGCCCACCTTCTCCTACTGTGTCCCTGTAGCTCTTTATCTGCTGCCCTGGGACAATGTTCACCCTGCAGGTAGAAGATGGGGCTGAGTACTAGGTCTTTAGGTCATCTGGGTTACCTTCTCTGGCCCCTTCTTCTTCCTTTATTTTGCCCCTCTGTCCACAAAGCAGTGGTCTCACTTTACAACACAAGCTCACAAGGCGTTGCCTCATCATAAGCCCAAAGCCAACAAGGGTAAAAGATTATGGGCCCAAACTTCCAAAATGGTGTTTTTCCAAATATTCCCTTGCAGTGTATTAGTGATGTGCAAATGGATATGATACAGTTATGTCCTCAATAGGGGGTGGTCCAGTGGAAAGCAAGGCAGGTGAACAGAACTATAGTAGTAATTCTGAAGTGCAGGGAAAGCTAGAGCAGAATGCAGCAGAAAGCACCATGATATCAGGATGGGGCTGTGCCAAAGAGGAAAGAGAGAGCAAGGAGACTGAGTTTCCACTGAAACACTTCAAGGTACTTTATCTCTATGTAAATCCTAGAACCTCTGCTCCCAACACCCCAGCCAGGATTGCTGTTCCTACTATGTCCCTGTAGCTCTTTATCTGTGGCTCTGGGACAATGTTCACCCTGCAGGTAGAAGCGGGCCATACCCCTGAGCCCATAGGGCACACCCAGGAGAGCAATGAACATGCATGAGGGTCATTCCTAAAGGCCATGAAGAAGCTCCATGCCCAGGGTCCTGCTCAATAGTGTGGTGTTCAACACATAACACCACTCTGATATGGTACCATGCCTATACATGGAAACAAACTCCAAATAGGCCTCTCCATGACCAGGGTTTGGGCTTAGCACCATCTGTAGCTCTGCTCTTGGTTTTCTGTTCTAGAACACACACTCTTTAACCTCTGCTCATCCATTCAGGGACATTAGCATTTTTGTGGCCTGAAGGACAACACAAGGAATTCTGGAGCAGCAGTGTTGGGCAATGAAAGATACCGGCTCCAGTCAACACCCTGATTGCATGAACCCTTTGGCCTGGAAGCAGGAATTCCAGTGTGGATACGAGAAAGCTGAGTCCAGGGATCTTACCCAACATACCCAAAGGTTACTGTGCTGTGACCCTGGCAGACTGCCGGTGCATACGCTCAGACTCAGCAGAATAGTGAGAAATGCCAACCTGTCAGCCCCATGCTCCCTGGCCACCTCCAACCTTAGAGAATAGTGCCTGCCACCTTCCTGAGAGGCTCTGCTTGCAGATATACAAGAACCTCACAGAACTGTGATGTGACATCCCTAAGCAGTGACCCCAGCCCTGGCAGTGCATATGACCTGTGAAGTATCTGAGGCCTGAGGCCCACCCCTTCTACCTGAAGCATAGCTTGTCATGTGACAGCAAGCCAGAGCAAAGGCTGTATTCCATCATTACAGCCACTCTGTGTCTTTAGCGAGCTATAGCACTCTCTGAAAATTACACATAGGCTAAGAAAAATATGACATGTGTGGGGACTTAATTATTTTTCTAGACATCCAGATTCTCAGTGTCCTTTCTCTTAACTGGGGAATACCAGGACCTCCCTTTACAGAAGAGACTGCCTTGCTCCACACATGAGTAGCAGGTGACCTAGGCCTAGCCAAATGATCGCCTATCCAGAGTCTGCACAAGAGGAAAGTCCTAAGCCTGGAACTCTCCAGAACCAGTGGTGCCCAACTATGCTGTTCCTGTGGCATGGCCAGCTCAGAGGGAGACAGCTGTCCAGTATCCTTCCCAAACTGGTTCTTAAACTCTCTTACCCAATGTGTATTGTGCTCTACTTCCTTCTAATAAGCCCCACTACTACTTGAGGACTGACTTCTATTGTCCATGGCCTGAGAGCCCTACCTGCCCCATTGAGGCAAGACAGCCTGAGACCTTTGGGTATAGAGCTATTCTGCTACCCAGGAATGAAGACAGATCAGGGGGTGCTCATTGTGGGGGCAGCATCCCTAAGGGAACACTCATCAGGTACAACGAGTACAAATGATGCAGCACTGTGAGGCAAGCAGATTCCCACCTTGCCTGTACAGCCCTGACCATCACTGATGATGGCCTCCCAAATCCAGCTCTGTCATTTCCTAGCTACCTAGCTCTAAGCTGTCACTTAACTTACTTTTTCTTTCTTTCTTTTAAAGATTTGTTTATTTGCTGGGCGTAGTGGCACATGCCTTTAATCCCAGCAGAGGCAGGCAGATCTCTGTGAGCTCAAGGATAGCCTGGTCTACAAAGCGAGTCCAGGACAGCCAGGGCTACAAGAGAAACTCTGTCTCAGCAAACAAAAAACAAAAACAAAACACCAAACCAAAACAACAAAAAAAGATTTATTTACTATATACACAGTGCTCCGCCTGCATGTATGCCTGCACACAAGATCTCATTATAGATGGTTGTGAGCCACCATGTAGTTGCTGGGGACTGAACTCAGGACCTTTAGAAGAGCAACCAGTGCTCTTAACCTCTGAGCCACCGCTCCATTTAACTTTCTTGACTCTTGCTTTTTTCATCCATAGTAAAGAAGTGTTGATAACTTCATGTCCACCTGCTATTCTGAAGAACTAAACCCAACAAAATACCACTAACAACAGACCCAGTGTGTTCTGTGAGATCACAGCACAGAAGTCCTGCATGGCAGCCCTGTCTGCCACTTCTATTCTGACTCCACAGTGCCCATGGCTTAGCTTCTGCCCCACTCTTCTCTGAGCCTGAGGACTCTGTAGGCCAGCCTCTGTACTGCAGGTGATCCATGCCTGCACCCCCTGTGCCACCCAGCCCTGACACTCAGTGCTTTCCATGCCCTCAGCTGCTGTGGTCACACTCTCTTGTCCTCCTTTTGAGTCCCTCTTCCTCTGTCAGGTGCTCACAGGAATCTGCCTCCCTCTCTCAGTGTCATTCTCTTCCACAGTAACCTTGCTGGTCCTACTTCCATTTACACCCTGGGCTCCACCTCAGCCGCACAGCTTCACCACTTGCTGATGCCTCTCTGGTCAGAAACATCACCATCTCTAGTCCTTACCTCTTTGAAGAGCAGATGTTCAATATATGCTATTAATAAACAGGACAGCACATGTAAAGTGGTCCGTACTTATCTTCCCCAGTCCTATGGCCACACTTTAATATCCAGGCTCAGCTGGGATCTCCCACCCAGCCCCCAGCCCCCCCACCCCACCCCTGAGACAGGGTTTCTCTTGTAGCCTGGCTGTCCTGGACTTGCTCTGTAGACCAGGCTGGCCTCAAACTCATATCGATCCACCTGCCTCTGCCTCCAAGTGCTGGGATTAAAGGTGTGCGCCACCATGCCCAGCCAGATAGGATCTTTTTGACTGCTTTCTCTTCATTCTTCTAGTCTAATATCATCACATTTGTCCCCTCCCCCCTACCTTTTTTCTTTTTAAAGATTTATTTATTAAGTATACAGGGTTTTGCCTGCATGCCAGAAGAAGGCACCAGATCTCACTATAGATGGTTGTGAGCCACTATATGGGTGCTAGGGAATGAACTTAGGACCTTGGAAGAGCAGTCAGTGCTCTTAACCTCTGAGCCATCTCTCTGGCCCCTCCCCTCTTGTGAGACAGGGTTTCTCTGTGTAGCCTTGGCTGTCCTCAACTCACTTTCTAGACCAGGCTGGCCTCAAACTCACAGCAATCTGCCTGCCTCTGCCTCCCAAGTGCTGGGATTAAAGGTGTGCACCCCATGCCTGGCTTTTTCCCTTTCTTATGCTCATCTCATTTTCCTGGCCAATGTCTCCTCTCAGTCCCCATGTGAGCCACACGTCCTTCCATGTGAACAGCTGTCGACACATTACAGCTTCTTAGAGCTCAAGTATCTCCATACCACCCCCTGCTCTGACACCCTCAGAGCCCCCACTGCCATGAATAGGAAGGCTGACTTCCTACTGGCCTGTCAGGGCCATGATTAATTCAAACTCCTTGCCCTGACTTTGAGCCCATCTACACTTACTATTCTTCGTTCTGGAGCACACACTGCGCACACTCCCTCTTCCACAGCACCTGATGAGAGCCCTCACAGTCCATCCCTTATCTGTGAGGACAAAACAGGAGGGAGCTTGCCAAAGCCATGACTTATGTTTGAAGGAGACAAGCGCTCTGAGCCAGAGAAAAGCCTTTGCAGGAGAAAGCATGGCGTCTGAGGCGTGAGTAGAGACGTGAGATGAAGCAAGTCTGATGGCCCAAGTACCTATAGGATGGCGGCGACACCTGTTAGGACAGTTGAAGATGCCCTGCTAATGTACTTCGGTACCCCACTCAACCTTGTCTGCCTCCTAAAGCTCAGGTCAGGCTCTAAAAGCATACTTCATTCAACATGCCGGCACAGACGTCCTATGTTGAACCTACCAGTCCTCTCCCCACAGGCCAGCACCGTCCCAGGCGCTCATGTCCTTCAGCCCAAACCGTGCTGGGTAGTGCTGGGTAGTGCTGGGTAGTGCTGGGTAGTGCTGGGTAGTGCTGGGTAGTGCTGGGTAGTGCTGGGTAGTGCTGGGTAGTGCTGGGTAGTGCTGGGTAGTGCTGGGTAGTGCTGGGGTAGTGCTGGGTAGTGCTGGGGTAGTGCTGGGTAGTGCTGGGTAGTGCTGGGTAGTGCTGGGTAGTGCTGGGTAGTGCTGGGTAGTGCTGGGTAGTGCTGGGTAGTGCTGGGTAGTGCTGGGTAGTGCTGGGTAGTGCTGGGTAGTGCTGGGTAGTGCTGGGTAGTGCTGGGTAGTGCTGGTGCTAGGAGAGCGGGTCCCACCACTGTACAAAGCAGGCCAACCAAAGAAAGGATCTGTGAATTTCCCCCCAAACACTCAACCTTGAGCATAAATGCAGGGCCTCATACCTGTTTGACTGTCAGTCTGAACACACTCAGTTATGCTCTCAACCTAAAAATAAAATTTACAAGCCATTAGTTTCGATCACCTAAAATTGTCGCTTGGAGTGCGCAGACCCTGGGGCTCTCTTTACCTACCTTGTTGTTGCCATTGCACACTCTGATAATGGACACATAGTGTCTGATCTTTCTGCAAGTAGAAAACAGTATTATTTTCCCCCTGACTTTAATTAGCCTTATTCATTATGAAAATACTATCCTTTAGTAATACATGAAATATTTTGAGAGTATTTGCCTTCTAATATACACCTTAGAAGAATATATATTGAAGAATATATTGGTGGCCAAGGCCACCCATAAGCAAACAAAATCCTAACTCTCTTATGTCTTTAAAGGAGGTGCCTTCAGCAGTGACTTCCCTAGCTATGACAACAGACAATACAAAGACACATGTGCTTTTAACAGTGTGCCACATGTTAGCCTTACTTCCTGTGTGTTGTTTTGACCAACGCTGATACTGATGCTCTCTCAATTCCAGCAGTCACTCTCCAAGACAGCCCACAGAGGCCACACAGCCCAATGAGGCCACATAGCAGCCACAGAGCACACTGCCCACAGAGGCCACACAGCACCCAGAGCACACTGCCCACAGAGGCCACATAGCATCCAGAGCATACTGCCCACAGAGGCTACACAGCACCCAGAGCACACTGCCCACAGAGGCCACACAGCACCCAAAGCACACTGCCCACAGAGGCTACACAGCGGCCACACAGCACCCAGAGCACACTGCCCACAGTGGCCACACAGCACCCAGAGCACACTGCCCACAGAGGCCACAAAGCATCCAGAGCACACTGCCCACAGAGGCCACAAAGCATCCAGAGCACACTGCCCACAGCGGCCACACAGCACCCAGAGCACACTGCCCACAGTGGCCACACAGCACCCAGAGCACACTGCCCACAGAGGCCACAAAGCATCCAGAGCACACTGCCCACAGAGGCCACACAGCACCCAGAGCACACTGCCCACAGTGGCCACACAGCACCCAGAGCACACTGCCCACAGAGGCCACAAAGCATCCAGAGCACACTGCCCACAGAGGCCACAAAGCATCCAGAGCACACTGCCCACAGAGGCTACACAGCAGCCACACAGCACCCAGAGCACACTGCCCACAGAGGCCACAAAGCATCCAGAGCACACTGCCCACAGAGGCCACAAAGCATCCAGAGCACACTGCCCACAGAGGCTACACAGCAGCCACACAGCACCCAGAGCACACTGCCCACAGAGGCCACAAAGCATCCAGAGCACACTGCCCACAGAGGCCACAAAGTATCCAGAGCACACTGCCCACAGAGGCCACACAGCACCCAGAGCACACTGCCCACAGAGGCCACAAAGTATCCAGAGCACACTGCCCACAGAGGCCATACAGGCCGAGGTTTCTTCCAGCCTTGGCTAGCCAACATCTAAGACCAAGTGATGAGGGCTGAGCACAGAAGCTGCTGGCTTGTCCCATTTATTTATTGTTTCTTCACCTTGCCCCCATAATGAAATCCCTATGTGCTCATCAAAAAAAAAAAAATGGAATCAGCATAAAAGAGCGAAGACTAAGAACAGAGCCCACACAGATCTGCCTCCCTGAGGCAATCACCAACTGGCAGCAAAGTCTTCTGACAAAGCACACGAACTATGCAGTTGGCACTGAGGGCTGCACCAGGCACCATCATACATGGCAGCCAGGGCTGGGGCTGGAAACCAGACCTCTCTACACCTCGGTTTCCTCATGTGTAGAGGCATCACTGTGATGACAAAACAGAGCTGCATTTAGAATGAAGTGGAAATGAAATGGCATCTGGCTAGAGAGGGGACGTACTTAGAGAAGAGAGGCAGCTCTGACACCATGGGCCACACTTCCTCCTCTTGCCTTCTTCCTTTTGGTGAAAGTATCATGCACTAGGTCTGACTTTATATTTTGCACTTAAAGTAGAGTTAGGTCTTTCCTTACAACTTAATTTTCTACGATCATCACTTATTAAAGCATATTATACTGTTGGGTGTTCTATAATTCATACTTAGGATTTTCTGGAAACTTTCCCTATTATTTTGAATAGGTCTGAGACAAGGCATCTAAAAAAATTTTAGGCTCTTAATATATACTTACGATGTACAATATTTGTTTTTACAATGTGAGCACATACATGCTTGCCCATGGGGCCCTGTGTAAAGGCAGAGGTTGACATTAGGATGTCTTCCTCAATTACTTCTCAACTACATCACCAACGTCACCATCGTC
This sequence comes from Acomys minous, assembly GCF_964271855.1. Lineage (NCBI taxonomy): Eukaryota > Metazoa > Chordata > Mammalia > Rodentia > Muridae > Acomys > Acomys minous. The sequence continues at coordinate 116,738,103 of NC_140484.1, read as the reverse complement.
ATCAAGACAGGGTCTCCCCATTTCACAGCTGGACTGGCTGTCAGTGAGATGCCAGGACCGCCAACCCTGCAATGATGGGGTTATAGGCGTGACGCCACACTGGCTTTTATGGGGGGGGCGGGGATCTGAACCTAGATTCTCATGCTTGCCCAGCTCACCAGGCCTAACATGTGTTAGCTTACAAACACTGCGGCACACATGATTTGAATATAAACACTGAAGTTTCTTGCAAATCTACAGTGCATGAAGAAGACTGTCCCAAGTCTAGTGGCTCTGGACTGCAAGTGGAAGATCCTTGAGGAACCCCTCCCTGCAAGGGCATCCCTGTGAGACCCCTGGCCTTGCTCTGAGCCTTTTACACATCTGTGAGCAGTTTGCAGTTCAAGTATTCAAAGTAAATTCAAAACCCAGACTGCTGACTGAAACACACGGTCGCACTTACCCTCCCTGCCCAATGACAGGCACGATCTTCACATTTTGTTGTATATTATCCCCATTCTTCTTCTGGGTATGGTAAACTCCTTGCCACTCCTATAAATAGAAGGTGCACATGATTACACTGTGGGTTTAAAGCATCAACCCAGGAACATTTTCCATTTTGGTTCTGATTCACTAATCACCATGAAAGAACTCAGGATAAAAAATGATCTCAAATGTGATTCCAGTAACCTGATACTCTTCCTCAGCCCTCAAGTCCACTCAACAAGAGTCAAGCTGCCTCAGTGTAAGCGGTCATCTGCTGGCAGGAGAGAGGCCCCTCTCTCAGCTCCCACACCTCCCTGTGTGATGGAGGGAATTAGCACTTTGCCTTGGGACCTGGTGCAGGAGAAACCTCAGGACTAGGGCACAGAAGCGCAGTGTGTGGCCACTACTGTGGCAGGCTGGCTTGGAAAGCTGTAGTGACCCTCTTGCCTCAGCCTCCTAAGTGCTATGACATATACATTTTAAATGGATGGGTTGTATGCTGTGGGAATTACATCTCAATAGAACTGTTATATAATATGAAAAAGAAAATAGGAAACGAAGGAAAGAGAAAGAAACAGCAGGTCAATAGGATCAAGCCACCAGCATGTTGAAAAACATATTCAGAATTTCCTTCTCTAGCTCTTTCTGAATAAAACAGACAATTGACAGACCAAGCCAAAGTCTAACAGGCCATACCAGCGCCACAGTTCCCCCAAAGGAGCAATGATCAAGTCAGTGACCTGGCTGGGGGAACAATGTTAAATCTAAGGTTTCCAGTCACAAATAAACTTATAATGTATTAGCATGAAACATATTTACTAATAATAACTATACAAGACATCTAGTTATGTATCACTATGTGCTAAAAATTCAGAGAGTAGGAGTACTTCCTTGGATTGTGGTCATAGAGATTTACAGCTGCTAAGTCGGCCACCTGGCGAGTTCAGGAGCCAGCCTGTTTGGGATACAGGTGCTTTTGCAAGGTCCTGTCCCCACATGAGCTCCCCACTGCACACGGTGAGACTAGTGCTTCTCTGCTGTCTGGCACAAGCTGCATGCCGGGCTGGGCTGCTATGAGCCCCCTTTGGCAATTACTGTCACAAAATTAAGTCATTGTCATCCAGTTGCCCTGTCCCCAAGGCTGGCACAGCGCTTACCCATGATAAACAATCAAAGAGCACACAAGGCTTTTGTTTACAGAGTGACTGAGGTCAACTATGGAATCCTGGTCACCAGGCTAAGCAATCTGAACACTGCACAACAGGATAGTCTTGGGGTGAGGAGAGCTAATGGGACTTGCCCGCCACAATTGCGGGGTGTGAAGAGGTCCTGGAGAGGTCAGGGGCACACAGTGTACACACACAAGGAAGTCAGCAGCCAGTGGGATTGGTAATGGACTTGAAGGGGGCAAAAGGCAGCAGGGATCAGCTTATTCCTGGGATCTAGGGCAAGGTAACTTGTGAGGATGGCCTAAGAACAGAGAGAGAGTAGAAGAGATATTGCGATTTTTTTACTCATGGAGGTGAGAGGAAAATCATTCTCTGACAATTTAATTTCAAGTGACAGGATATTGAGGGACGGGGCAAGGGGCAAAGGTCAGAGTCTAGGTGATTTGTGGAGGAAACAGAACAAAGTGGAGGAGGGACACAGAACTTGTCAGTGAGGAAGGAAGAAGGATCACAGGAAATAAAGCAGGTCAAAGGGTCCTGAGGCCACACATCAGCACTGACAGGCAAATGGGCAGCCAGCATGTATCCTTCACCGAGCATGTATGCATGCTTATTAGCTAATCATACCCACACCCTTGGCTTCCGTTTGTGTGTGTGTGTATGTGTGTGTGTGTGTGTGTGTGTGTGTGTGTGTGTGTGTCTGTCTGTCTGTCTGTCTGTGTGTCTGTCTGTCTGTCTGTGTGTGTCTGTCTGTCTGTCTGTCTGTCTGTCTGTCTGGGGTAGAGCAACAAAAGGAAAAAAGTCAAGATGTATAGATAGGTAAAAGCCAAATAAAGCTTAGTTACTTGGAAGATAGGAGGTTTTAAGTCCCCTGACAGGAGAGTTATGGGGAAGAAGAAAAAGCATACAGGGAGGCACAATCAGGAACTAAAGAATCAAGTTAGCGTCTCTACTACCCCAAAGGGAGCAACAGGCAGGAAGGTTTGTGGGGTGATGAGTGTCTGGCACTTAATAGACCATAATATGCCACTTAAAAGATCAGTTATCAGGAATATCAGCTTTCCAGGACAACCAGGGCTACACATAGAAACCATGTATTAAACAGAGAAGCAGGGGGTGTGGGGGAGAGCCAACTTATTCACCTACCACTCAAAAAAGAAACCGATTTTAAGGTGAATCCCGGTGACTATGCTTATTGGCTAATCATACCCACACCCTTGGCTTCCGTTTACGCATTTGTAAAGTGGGAGTAACAGGGACTTCTGGGAAAGGGTAGTAAGGCTGAGACCGCCTTCTACATGGTGTGCCCAGGGAACACTAAGTCTTCCCTCCTTACCTGGAAGTGACAAAGGTGCTAGCATCCTACTTACCTTACCTATCGTGATGCATGAGTTTATGGCATCAAGTAAGTCGCCTTTCTTTTCATTTATGGGCACTTGTGCTAACTCCTTCCCTATTAATTCACCTGACTGATAACCCATTGATGTTTCAAATGCAGGGTTTGCATACTGGAAAGAGACAAAAGAAAAAATTAAGTAAATTTAAAGATGTTGTGGGAAAAAAAAAAGGTCTTTTATGTAGGTAGCACCCCCTTCCCCACCCCCTACTCCCCACCCCCAAAACTCAGCAGCTTGGGGTTCATCATGGATGTTCTTTTTATTTATTTATTTATTTTTTTTTAATTTTTTTTTTTCATCATGGATGTTCTAAAGCTAGGAGAACTCTGCATCCTGGGAAGCTTCTGCTTAGATGACACATGTCTGGACTTTCTGCTGTGTCTTTCACTCCAACATCAATGAAGATCAAGGAAGGCACGTTTTTCAGGACAACCCAGGCTGTCACACAGAGCTGAAGTGCTAAAGTGAAACAAAGTACCAGGCTGGGCTGTAACAGCCAGGCTCTGCCCTCTGCCCTCTGCCCTCTGCGCCTCTGCAAGGCATTCCACCCACCTGTGCTCACCTGGATGGGGAAAATAAAAAGAAGCCTCTTTGGTACCATTCGTGTGGAAAACTAACTAGAAACTGCTCATAAATGAGACATTTGATGGTAAGTTTCACTGGAAGTTTAAGACCAGAAATAGGAATGATAAAATTTATGGTTGCTATCCAGCTCTGGTCTCCTTACTGGACACTAGAGCAGGCACTTCACACGCATGACCTCGGGTGATCCTCACACCCTTAGGAAAGGTAGGTGGCAACTTGCCCAAAGATGCATGCCTGAAGGAGGCACCAGAAGCCTGCAGCCTCAACCCCTGGCCTGAGTTAGCATCAACTCCCAAATGCCAGCACCAGTAACAAAAGGAGCCACAAGCTGAGATTCCGTACACTAAAATCAAACTGAGCTCATTCCTAGGTTAAAGGAATGCTTCCCTGGAGCTGCTGTCTTTTAGTAAAGGCCCTGTTATCTTTATCGATAACTACCTATCTCTTATAGAAACCAGCCTTGCTGATAATAGTAGTCTAGCCTGTTATTTTCTGAATTTTTAACGGTTTTTAGTAAATTCCTACAAGGGTAAAGTGCCTCCAAAAACAGTGAGGAGAGATGTAAGCACAGGGAAGACAGCTTGTGCTGTGGCCAGCCTGAGGGCAAAGTCACCTGGCCACCCCAGGAGAAATAATGAGAAACGATCTAGCATTTCTACATTTTTGGTGCCATAAGCAATCATTTTCTTATCTACAGAGTTTATTTTGTATTACACATTTTTATTGATTTTTCTCTTACAACCATCTCAACATAAAATTAAAAGGCCCTTGGGACTTCAAAAGAAAAAAAATCAAATTGTAGGGCTACAGTGCTAAAAATGATAATAAACAAAATAAATCCATAAGCATACATTTCCAAAATAACAAACCTGTATAATGTGGTCTTCACTTGTAATTTCAATTGCTTCTTGGCTTTTCTCTAATGCAGTGAATACTGAGTTACAAGCCCTTCATGGATAAAAACAAAAAGACTGATAAGTGTATTTACACTAGCCATAATTACTAAATCAAAGACGATCTTAGGGTTATATTATAGGAGCTTACTTAAGGGTCTAGTGTCTGACTTACAGAGGTTAACGTGTGCTCATTCAGAAAGAGGAAGGGGAAATGTTTCAAAACATAACAGATTCCTTCTACAGCCCCAGTACTCCCTATGCACGCCAGAATGATTTCACGCCAGTGTAGCTGTGGTCCCTGAGCCGAGAATGTCCTTTTTCTTCCTTTTCTTTTGGTTTTTCAAGACATGGTGTCTCTGTGTAGCCTTGGCTGTCCTGGACTCACTTTGTAGACCAGGCTGGCCTCGAACTCACAGAGATCCACCTGCCTCTGCCTCCCAGTGCTGGGATTAAAGGCGTGTGCCACCATGCCAGGCTTAGAATGTCCTTTTTCAAAACTAAAGAACCTTCATAAGGGCTAACTGAGAGAACAGAGTCTAGACTGCTGCACAGAACCTGGCGGAGGGGAGGTAGCCATCCATTTGAAGGTATTATTTTAAAATAATTATTTTCACAGTATTGGGGGCACCTGGAATGACCAGCTTTGCTGCCTGCTCCTTCAGTCAGTCTTACTCTGTGAGCATGTTCCCACACCCATGTTTGAAATACTTTTTTTAATTATACAGGCAACAAATGTTTATTGATGTATGTATGTATGGTATATGTAAGACAGCTTCCACTATGAGAATAAGATGAATAATTAATATTAGTGATGCCATCATACAGTGTAGGAATGTAAAGCTGGCACTGCCCCCATTTTGGAAAACAGTCTAGACAGTCTTCAAATAGTTAAACATAGAATCATCATATAATCCAGCTATATCTACTCTTGACTATGTACTTAATAAAAATAAAAATATCTGTTGACACAAAAAAACTTAGCCATTGCCAGGCATGGTGGTGCATTCCTTTAATCCTGCCACTCAGGAGGCAGAGGCAGGTGGATCACTGTGAGTTTGAGGCCAACCAAAGAGAGTCCAGGACAGCCAAGGCTAACACAGAGAAACCCTGTCTAAAGAAAGAAAAACAAAACAAAACAAAAAAACCAACTTAGCCATAACAGCTGGCAAGTACAAACAGGTCAAATGTCCACCAGTAAAGAATGACTAAGTAAAATGGAATACTATGTAGACATAAAAAAGTCAATGATGTCCTGTACATATGCTACGCTACAGACGCCTTTAAAACATTATGTTTAAATGCAAGACGTCAGTGACAAAGGATCGCACTCTGTATGATCTGCAAACCCAGACACAGGAAGTAAAGCAAGGGTGTGGGCTTGGAGTAAAAAATGTAACCAATTCTTACAGTTTTATCATCTCCCTTTCTCACTGAACATATATCAATAATTACGGTGTTCTACCACTGCATTTAATCACCATATAGTATTTTATTATAAGGTTGTACCAAAAATATATTCAACAAGCCGGGCGTGGTGGCGCACGCCTTTAATCCCAGCACTCAGGAGGCAGAGGCAGGTGAATCACTGTGAGTTCGAGGCCAACCTGGTCTACAAAGTGAGTCCAGGACAGCCAGGGCTGCACAGAGAAACCCTGTCTCAAAAACAAAAACAAAACAAAACAAACAACCTATATATATATAAAACAAACCCCCATGGTAAGGCACATGGGCTGCTTCCAGGCTTTTGTCTTAGATAAGGGACCCCCCTCCCAAAAAAAGCACGCCCAGAAGGCTCTCTTAGTTTGTAAGACTAAAAACACAAGTATTTGCCTGCTTATGCAAAGTGTAGAGACAGTAAGTAACTATAAACTTTAAAAACTACAGTGCTTTTACATTCTTCTTGTTTAACAAAGTTATTTAAAACAAAGGAAGCCTGTGAGATGGCTCCAAGGGAACCTGAATATGACCTCAAGGAACGCATATGGTCCGAGAGAAAAGACTCTTCAGGTGTCCTTGACCTCCACGTATTCGCTGTGACCGCCCACTCCCATGTATATAAACCCACAGAATAAATAAATCAATTTTTAACTTAAAAAACTGAAATTAGAAACAAGGAGTGGAGAGATGGCCCAGGGGTTAAAAGCACCTACTGCTCTTGCAGAGGACCTGAGTTTGGTTCACAGTGCCACGGCGTACAGCTTACAGTGGCTATAACTGTAGCTCCACGGGATCCACACCCTCCTCTGAGCTCTGAAGACACCTGCACTCACATGCACAATGCCCCCCCCCACAACACACACAGATACACCTAATGAAAATACTAAAAATAATCTTTTAAAAGTGAAGGGGCCGGAGAGAGCGCTCAGCGCTGCTCCGTCATGTGCTGCCCCGTCAGGCCCATCAGTTCAGTGTCCAGGCCCAGGTCAGGCAGCTCACGACCATCTGCGACTCCAGCTGCAGGGGAATCTGATGCCTCTGGTCCCTGTAGGCGCCTGTGCTATGTACAAACACCCCCCCCTACACATACTTAAAAATAAAACAAATAATTTTGTTTCCACTCTGTTTCCTATAATTTTAACATTATTTCAGGATTTGTTTCCTTTTTACATATACAAAGGCTTAATGTTTTTCTGTAACTTGTTTGGTTTCTCTTCCTTTGTGAAATTCAGTTTTTATTCCATGCTGACTTTAAAATGGCTTCATCGCCCAGTGGAATATTTTGCCTATATTTTTGAGCGTTTAACATGGCTCTACATTTAAGCTTTTATTTCACTGGTGGTTATTTGGGGAGGGAGTGACGCTGGGGTATGTTAACTTCTTTCTCAACTAATTAAGCAGTTGCCACACTGCTACTCACTGAGCAGCTCACTTTTTTGTGTTGACCCGGCCCAGGCTTCACACACACACACACACACACACACACACACACACACACACACACACACACACACGCAGGCCTGTCTTTAGGCTTTCATTCTGGTTGGTGACACGGCAGTAAAAAGGCTGCTTCCTTCATTTCTCTAGCACTGGCAGAACAGGTCTCCCTGTAGCCCACTGTCTCCAGTCCCACATTTCTTTTCCTTTTATATGTTTTCTCGTTTCCTTTGTAATGTACATCTTTGTATACTGTCGGCTAAAACAAGGCATCATGGGAGAGGAGAAGTACAGCATCAGGCAGATTTAGGAGTGTCTTGGGGGTCACATCTGGAAGCCTGGACTTCACCCTGAACTCATCGGCATATTTATAAGACAGAAACACAAATGGAAGTTGCACGTTATTTCCGTGTGAAGAATAGACAAGAGAAAGTCAGAGCTAACTGTGGGGAGACTGACTGGGGATTCAATAATCCAGGCAAAAGGCAGTGACCTGACTCTAGGAATAGTGGACACAAAAATAATGGAATAGTGTCCAAAGAAACCCAGGAGAAGAGTTGGGACAAAGAAAGAACAAGATTTAGGAATGGGTAAAGGGACCCAGGAGTTTCAATGCAGGACTATATGCTGACCCTACTATGTTCACTATGCTAAGGTATTGAGGAAGAAAATTTGAAGTGTTAGACTTCAGGAGATGGGAAAGAAAACTACTATAGTATTAGAAATGTAACTTATAACAGGCCAGGTGTGGTGGGTGCACACTTGTGATTCCGGCACTCAGAAGGCAGAGATGGGTAGATCTCTGGGATAGACAGTGAGACCCTGCCTTAAAATAGATGCATACATAAACAGATGTGAGTCACAAACAAATGAACTAACTGCCACTTGCTACTTGTGAGCTCTTAGCTGAGAGTCAGATAATGTCTGAGCTCATTTTCCGGACCTATCCTTCGGCATTGCTGCTTAGAGATGGTGGTTCTATACTAACTCTAGTTCTAGAGTTCTAGATCGGCCTGACTACTAACTTGCTTCACTCGATGAAGTGCTTGTTTGTCCTACATACGGGGCCATGTACTGCTTCCTAGGAATTGTAACACCCCAATTTCCATAGCTTGTTATGTGGGTCAGGCATATCCACACAGAACAGCAGCCTCTCTCTTTGACCCCCTAGAAAGAAATATTAAATAATTGGACACAGAAGAGATACAGAGCCAAGAGAATGGTTGCTTTTGTTTCTCTTCTATGAACCTGGTAGTATTTTAAACCTTTTTCTTACTTGATCTACTGATATCTAGGCTTCTGCTTGTTTCTTATTTTAAAAAAAATCTCAGAGGCACATGGTTGGACAGGCCTACGATCCAAGCACTCAGGGCCCAGGAACAAGGATTCTAAGTTCAAGGCTACTCTGGATAACACAACAAGACCCTGCCTCAAAACAAACAAACAAACAAACAAACAAAAAAATCTCTTAACCAAAAACAAATTATAGCCAAACATAGTGGCTCATGACTGCAACCACCAACACTTGGAAAATAGAGGCAGGAGGATCAGGAGTTCAAGGTCAACCTTGGCTAAACAGCAAGTTCCAGGCCAGCCTAAGCTACATGAGATCCTGTCTCAACAAACAAAATGATAATGATAAAATATCAGTTGTCAGAGGAAAATGGTACTATATTAAGTATTGTATATTTAAAGTATTTTCCCCTTAATACACAAAGCAGAAAATCTAGCATGTGTGGCTTTGTAACTCACTTTTTTCTCATTTACTACTGCTTTGATGCCTCATGTTTAAACGGGAGTTATTCATCATACTGAGACAGATTCCAGAAAGTCTGTCTGAGAAGCACTGGCAGCCTACTATCCACCATATCTTTAAAACTAAACAAAACCCAACAACAACAAACTGTATGTGTAGAGGCCAGAGGTCAACACTGGGTGTCTTCCTTAATTGTTCTCCACTTTATTTTTTGAGTCAGTGTCTCTTCCTGGAACTCACTGGCTTGGGCAGGGATTACAGGCACACCCATCTTTTTATGTGGACGCTGGGGCTCTGAACTCAGGTCCTCATGTTTGCACTGTACACACTTTACTGACAGGCAACTCATACCTACCCTATTTTAACTGGTATCAGTTATGGACAAAAGACCTTTGCTTGCAAATTTGCCCTGGAGTCCAGAGGGCTTTTTAGGAAGGACAGAATTACCTGAGTTTCAGCTGTGACCGCACCTCTCCAAACGCCAGCTGGAGCAGTTCATTGTAACAGGCCATGACGCTGGGGTTTTCTATATACCTCTATAAACAAAAAGGGAGCTTTGCAGATAAAGAAGCACCTTTGATGCATGCCACAAAAGAAATTCTAAACAAACCTTTCAATTTGCTATTGAAATTTTAAGAACTACTTTGTGATCATAACGTACAACAAAATAAGAGAGATGAAAGCGAAATGTACTGAATTAGCTTTAAAAATGGCAACACTAAGGTTCCCTGCTTACCTCCTATCACTTACAAAACTAAAGTTAGATTCCTTTTTTGTATTGTTTCAGGTTTTTTGTGTTTTCAAGACAGGGTTTCTCTGTGTAGTCTTAGCTGTCCTGGACTTGCTTTGTAGACCAGGCTGACCTCAAACTCACAGCAATCCACCTGCCTCTGCCTCCCTGAGTGCTGGGATTACAGGTGTGTGCCACCACGCCTGGCTCTAAGGCTAGATTCTGTAGGAAGTAAGTTTGTTAACCAAAGTCTTGCTTATATTGGGTTTTCAAGGAATTTTTAAAACAATATTTTGTCTTCCTTAATGGCAGACAAACTCTCTGAACATAGACGCACACTTATACCTCTACTTACATCTGTGGCTCAGGAAAGGAATTTCTACTTGGGGAACATTTTCCACTAACTGCCAAAGAGGCTGACTGGTGATCACTGTCCACAGCAAGGTACCAGGAGAAAGCATGGATTTCTAGTGTCTCTTACTGCTGTGGACATCAGTTATTCTGCACAATAAACTTTATATCATGGAAATGTGCCACGACAAAACAAATTGCATAATTACAATAAAATGGATCCATTCCACCATCAAATAATACACTTCATGATATCTTAGATGTCACTATGTTGTTACGCACAGTAGTCTCAGGGTATCCACAGAGACCACACAACTCCCTTACAGAAAATGGCACAGTCCAGGCATGGTGGTGCACACCTTCCCCCCCCCCCACAGGGGTTATCTGTGTAGCCTTGGAATGTTCTGGGCTCACTTTGTAGACTAGGCTGATCTCGAACTCACAGCGATCCACCTGCCTCTGCTTCCCTGAGGAGTTCTTTTCTTTTAACTGTACAATAAATGTATAGTAACTCCAACTGAGGAGGAAGCTGTGGCCTAAGAGGAAGAGCCTCTACAGACCACTGTCTACCAAGCCCGGTCAGATCCATATGGGACATGAGCTGCTTGAGGAGGTTACTCCACTGCAAAGGTGAAGGCAGATGTCCATGAGAGAGGAGTCTTGTCTGAGTGACAAACAATCTAGGTTCATACGGACGTGCCAGCTTCATGCCTTACAAGCTATGTGATCCTAATGAGACACTCTTCCTGAGCTTGCCTCTGCTTATAAACAGGAGCCGTAATGCTGTTCCTATCCATCACAGACCTCCACAAGGAAAGCTTTGGCAGGAGGAAGTGTTCTGCCTCCAAACTGCTACAGGAATGAAAAGATCAGGTAATGTGACTAGAGGGTGCCATGGTTAAGAGCACTGGCTGCTCTTGGGAGGACCCAATTTCAATTACTAACTGCTATATGGTAGCTAACAACCATGTGGAAGTCCAGTTCCAGGGGAATCTGATACCCCTTTTCTGCTCTGCTGGCATCAAGTACACACATGGTGCACAGACACATACGCAGGTAAGACACCCATAACACACAGATTTTTTTTTTTAATTTTTTAAAAGAAAAGCAAAGGGAAGGGGCCAAACCTGTCTCTCTCAGAGGCTAGAGACAACTGTCCTTCTAGCTCTCACCTCCTGACAGGGATGCAGAGTAACGGACCTGCAGCCCATAGCAGCCAGGACTCCAGGGGATACCCAAGAGGGCTGTACATATAGGTGCCTACTGCTGACTAGCCAGGGACAGCAAGGAGGGATTTCTGAGTGCACTGCTTTACTTCACCAGATGGGGCAGAAGCCTTGAGACAGGCAAGGATTACCAACTGCTCTGTGAGTGAGACCTTGGAACAAGAAATCATCTCTGTTTATCTACATCAATAAATAGCCTCCCATGTAGCCAGATTTTTCACTGGGTAGAAATGGTAGGTATCTACCAACTACTTTTACCCTCAGTACTGGGATTACAGGTATGTGCCTCTGCATCTATCTAGTCTCTCAGTGCCTTCTGATGTGTTTGTCTGTTTGTGTTCCCGTGCTGGGAATCAAATCCAGGCCTTCTACATCCTAAGCAAGCATCCACTCACTGGATCACCAACCCCCATAGCCTCACTACACTCAGCTGACTAGCATCCTGAGAGGCCAGTGTTTAAGAGAAAGCAATAGACTAAGGGTGGAAGCAGGGCAGGGAGCAGGGCTTGCCTGGCCTCATTCCCAGAGCCACTAAACTCACTTCATAACGTAGGCAGGCGTAGTTTTGAGACTATGGAAGTGAAGTGTTACAGATTAGACTATCAGATTACAAAGTCAAACTGTGGCACATAACAGGAAGAATTTTTTTCTTCAAAATCATTTAAAAATTTTTGCTGGACACTGAATGGAGGCACAGACCTATCACACTGAATTACACGTGTACAACCAAAAAACAGGTACATACCCTTGTGAAGCCAGCAGCAATGAAGGGCATTAAAGACACCTCCTCTTTGTCCACCCTTCAAAGGAAGATGGGAAGGGTTAGGTGGTGCACACGGATTTACACAGCCTTCAGCAGTAACAAACGGGCACTTTCAAATGATTAGATATATGCATTTGAAATTGAAAAGACTTTCCTGTCTCAATTTCATATCCTGCTTTTGACAGGATATTATCATAATCTCTTTTGTGGGGTAGGGGCTTGCACTGTTACTCAGGCTGGCCTCAAATTCCTAGGCTCAAGCCATAAGTCCTTTCTCCTGGGCCTCCTGAATGCTGGACTACAAGTGCCTGGCACTGCACCCAAATATTTGAACACTTTAAATACAAAGGTTATTTTAACAACTTAATGGTGTTCAGGCATCTATTTCATATATAAAACTTATATATATATATATATTTGAGCTATTAAATTTTCTTATCTTTCACTTTTAGAACATGAAAAGGGCACAGAAGCATTTCTGTCTATACAGACTATAAGTAGTGCATATTTAAGTATCTGCCCTTCCCTTGCTCTAACTTGAGAGACAAGTCTCTGCATTTATGTTTTACCCAAATCCTTACAGGAAGACTCCTTTTCACAACCTTCACCCTTACAAGAATGGAATTTTCTTAATAGTTTGCCTGCAGTCAGGCATGGTGGCACACACCTTTAACCCCAGCACTCAGGAGGCAGAGGCAGGAGGATCTCTGTGACTTTGAGACCAGCCTGGTCTACAAAGCAAGTCCAGAACTGCCAGAGCTATACAGAGAAACCCTGTCTCAGAAATATAAATTAAAAATATATAAAATTGTTTGCCTGTAAACTGTAGATCAAAACCCAGAAAACTAGGCCAGGCATGGTGGCACATGCCTTTAATCCCAGCACTTGGGAGGCAGAGGCAGGCAGGTAGATCTCAAGGCCAGCCAGGGCCACAGAGTGAGTTCCAGGACAGCCAGAGCTACACAGAGAAACCCTAATTTGAACCCTCCCAAATAAACCCCAAAATCAGAAAATTAAACTTGAGAGCAGAACTCTCTCCCTGAGGTCAAGCATAGAAGAAAAATAAAAAACTAAGGAGTAAAGAAAGCCAGACTTCAAAGAGGCTCTCCTGTCATAGGCAAGCCCTAATTTTACCATCTGTTACAGCACTGCATTGACATATATATTTCAACATTAAAAAAAATGTTTACCTGTGTACTACACCAACAATAACTGTGTTTTCTGAGAGTTTTGATGATCTGATAGACCTTTAAAAAAACAAAAATTTAAATAAATATAAAAATAGTTGTTAAAAATAAATATACTTTCATAGTTTTAGTTGTACAATTACAATTGGGGAGTGAAAGCAAGAGAGGGAAGAGCTCCCCTCACACTTTGAATTTACCATCTTGGCCACTTGATTCCCCAGGGACAAACTCCTAATCGGTGGACTGTAGTAACCATGACAACTGTCAGGTGCAAATAAAACAGGTAAGGCCATACTTTATGCATTAATCTAGGTTAGAAAAGGGGCCACATTCACTTGTCTCCTCCCTCAGAAGGGAGTGCAAGCTTCTGCACATTGCCTCAGGCTCCTGCTTGTACAGACTATGGGGGTCAAGGCAACCAGGAGCCAGGCTGTCAGAGAGTGAAGAATTCTATCACCAAGGAGTATAAGGCTCTCCACCCAAGCAGGAACACAACCCTTTAGAGAAAGCAGCTATATAGGCCACAAGTAATGACAATGCAATCAAGAGATCAGAGGAAAGGCATATATGAGACGTGGAGGAAGGAGCGCTGGGCTGGAGGCATATAATAGCTCTGAACTCATCTTTCACTGAGAAGAAGATGGAGCTACCTAAGGAGAAGCAGGCACTGGGGCTTTAGACTGGAGCGGCGGCGAGGGCCATGTCCAGACTGTCCTAGCTACAAGAGAACACGTATTCAGGATAGGACAGACCACCCAAGGCTGACTACATGACATCAGCTTTTTTTTTTTAATGCCACTTCTGAATCACTGAACACAAAAAATTATTTGAGTGGCAACTTCCAAATTCTCCTAAAGATGCTACATAACACAACTACTCTAGATATCTATGAGAGAATTATATATAGTGGGCCTTGATCCCTCACAAACTTTTCTGTAAAGAACCAGAGAGTAACTATTTTAAGATTTGCAGGCCTTATGTATCCATGTTATTCTGTCCCAATTAACTACTAGTGATGGATAGCTTTAACTGTCCACTCAAAACAACCCATAATGTCCTGAAAGAGAGTCTCAAGGAGAGACTGTACACACTGTGTTGGCCTATAGACATGTCTGTCTGTAGGGCATTGTCTTAACTAAGTTAAGTGTTGTGGAAGCCCCATTCCCTACACAGGAAGTCCTGAACTGTGTAAGAGTGGAGAAACTGTGGTGAGCACAAAGCAAACTCCTGAGCATGCACGAATGCACTTATTCTCTCTGCTTCTGACTAGGTGTAATGCATGTAGTTGTTACCAGTTCCTGTCACCTTGACTTCCTCCACAGTGCTGAACTGTAATATGCTAATTGTGAGCTAAAACAAACCCTTTCTCCTCTAAGTTACTACTGTCAGGATATTTTATCACAGCAACAGAAATGAAAATTAAAAACAACACTACTATCCTTGGAACAGCAATGTAATCACAGAATGGGCAAACCCTTCATCCTTTGCTCACCCTTACCTTGGGGCATGCAGACTGCAGTTTCCAGTGGGTCTGAAGCTGAGACTAGCCCTCAGGGAAGGCTGCTCAAAATGAAAAGCAGCTGCAGGACCCAGTTAATCTCTCTCATGGACACACAGCTCTCCCTACCTTTTCCCAACGTTTCTGTGCTTCCCAGTGTCCCCTAGACTCTACTAGCTGCCCATCTTCCCCACAGGAGCCAACCTAAAGGGCACTGCAGAGCTCTACTAGAAAAGACTTCCCACATGGGTCACTGTAGGACTTGCTGGCTAGGTATCCAATCCTGGGCTTCCTGCCTGGAGAAGACCAGACTCAGCTCAGGCCTAAAAGGATCATTGGTGCAGCAGACCCTCATCTGTACAAAGCCAGCGCATTCCTGGTAACCCATACCCATGCAAACTCTAATCTCCAGCGGTGAAAGAAGAGCACACACTCATCAATACTGTTCCTGTGACTCTAGGGACACTGCATCTGTTCCTACATGTTTCCATCATACCCTTCATCATAACTGGAGAGTGAAGGGGAGACTTCAGTTTCTAGCCAGCCACTTCAAAT
Organism: Acomys minous; assembly: GCF_964271855.1. Lineage (NCBI taxonomy): Eukaryota > Metazoa > Chordata > Mammalia > Rodentia > Muridae > Acomys > Acomys minous. The sequence goes on along the minus strand of NC_140484.1, from coordinate 116,722,651 downwards.
ACATTCTCAGCAGGAGAGAGGACCATGCCCACCTAGCCACAAGCACATCAAAGCAGTGCTGAACTATACCTGAAGATACAAGTGCACACCTGACTTCCTGTAGTGAAAAGGAACAACTGGCTAGAAATAGGAATGTCAGGGACAGACCTTACCATGAAAAACAACAGCCTTTAAAAACTAGTAATTTTGCTTTAGAATTCATGAAACTAGGAAAGAAATGACTTGGCATAGTCAAAATGTACACAAGGACACTAGGAAGACAGACTTCGAGACCTAAAGACCAAGCAAACTGGATGTTTCAGACCCACACTACCTTTAACTGCATGTGACAGAAAACCCCAAAGAAGCATGATTTAAATATACGTTTCCATATGTTGATTTCAGTGCCTTGAGATCTAGTTGCCACCTTGCCATGGGCATTATTATGAATGTTGAACTATCTCCTGTAACCATGTGATGGTAAGGAATGTTCTCCAATTATCCCTGATTGGCCACTAAAGATGTTAAAGCCTGTGACTGAGCAGAAGAGAGAGATGGAGTTGAGGTGTTCAGGGTTGGGATCTGGACCAGGAGGAAGAGAAGAGAAGAGGTAGCAGGAGGGGAGGAAGCCAGAGAGAAGGGAGTCACCATGAGGCAAGATGAGCATGTGGGTACGGCATGAGGATAGGCTGATGGAGCAGAAGCCGCATGGGAGTCATCAGACTGGCAAGTAGCTGGCTATTAATATGGGTTTTAGCAGTACTAGGATTAGAATAGTCAGAATCTGCCCAGCATAGTGCCTACAGCTTAATAATAAGTCAGTCTCTCTGTGTCAAGCATTGGGGAACTAGCTGGCTAAGGAAACTGCTGCAGTAATAATTTCATGTATCAATTAATATAGAAAGAATAGTTTTTCAAATATAAATATAAAATATAAAAATAAACAAATGTATATATTCCTGGCAAGCGTGGTGGGACACATCTTTAATGCCAGCACTTGGGAGGCAGAGAGGCAAGAGGATCTTTGTAAGTTCAAGGCCAGCTTGGTTTACATAGTGAGTTCCAGTACAGCCAAGGCTATGAAGAGAGATCCTGACTCAAAACAAACAAGCAAGCAAACAAATAGTAAGTGCATTCCTGTCTCACACATAAAAGATATGCAGAAGAATATTTCAGAGTTCCTGTATTACTCTACAGAACCTAGAACCTGGATTTTTCACTGTATATTTCCCTAGTATTGTCAAAATAAGATTTATTCTTTGTGATCTAAGATCTAAGATCTAAGATCTAAGATCATCTGAATGAGCTAGGCGTGGTGGCACACGCCTTTAATCCCAGCACTCGGGAGGCAGAGGCAGGTGGATCACTGTGAGTTTGAGGACAGCCTGGTCTACAAGTGAGTCCAGGACAGCCAAGGCTACACAGAGAGACCCTGTCTCGAAAATCCAAAAAATAAAAAATAAATAAAAAGATTAGGAAAAACAGCATAGCATCCCCCTCCTGTCAAGGATGCTTTCCAGAAAACATATAATAGTTCCAATGGATGGCTACTAGAAAAGGAAAAGAATGCAACATACTTTTTAGGTGGCTTCATGCCCCATGAGATATCGGAGAATTTGTTACTAGGTAAAGAACCAGAAATGTGTACTATTGAAATTACCAGTCAATAGTCACATGAGACAACTCCAAAACACTGGCGGAGGCTCACAGTGATCTTGATCACTTGACCAAGGCGAATCAAGAGATGGCACAAATGTGTCTGACAGTCTCAGTTCCATCTTTTTTATTTGAGGAGTGGAACATGTATCTGTTTGTGGGGTGCCAGGAGTCATCCTCAATCACTCCCCACCTTAGTTGCTGAGGCAGGGTCGCTCAGGTGAACCTGAAGCTCACTGTTTCAGCTCATCTAGATAACCAGCTTCTTCCAGGGATCCTGTCCCTGCCCTCTGAGGCTGAAATTACAGGTGGGCTGCGCGTAGGCGGCATTTATATGGCTTCTGAGGATCTGACCTCTGGTTCTCGAGCTTGCACAGTAACCTCCGCACCCACCGAGCCCTTTCCCCATCCTGAGTGCACTCTTGCTTCTGTGTTCTTGTGGACTTTAATTCTGCTAAAGCAGTGGTTCTCAACCTTCCTAATGCTGCCACCCTTTAATACAGTTTTCCATGTTGTAGTGACTGCTAAACATAAAATTACTTTCGATCCTACTTCATAACTGTAATTTTGCTACAGTTATGAATCATAATGTAAATATCGATGTTTGGCAATGGTCTCGCGTGACCCTTGTAAAACAGTTGTTCGACACACACAACCTCAAAGGGGTCTCTGTGCTGGAGTGTGGCAGGTTCAGGGCGCTTTTCTTTCCTCTATCTTCCTTCATGAGATCCTGCCTTTCATTATGCAGATATGCTCCTATGGCACCAAGGAGTATTTCTTACCTCCTCTGAGTACACTAAATTGCGTCTTGGTAAAGTGCTTGTCTTAAAGTGAACACCTGAGCTCAGATCACCCCTATAGAAGCCAGGAGTAGCAGTGCATGGCTGTAGTCCCAGCCCTCGGGGGAGAAGGGCTATGGAGCTCAGTGGCCAGTAGGTCTAGCCTAATGGATAAGCTCTGAGATCGTGACAAACCCTGTCTTAAAAGAAGATGATCAAATACAACCAATCCCTATGTCAAGCTCTGGCTTCTACATGCATTTGCACCCACACACACACACACACACCCCCACATCCTCTTACCCTCCCGCCAACATCCTCTTCTTTATCCTGTCACTCACCCTTGAGCAGAAGTAATGTCTCTCCAGGCTGCTGACAGCTTGCTTCCCTGAACCCCAGGTGTCCGAACCATCTTTCTCTTGGGTCTGAGCTGCAGGTCAGGTCAGCAGGTACAACTGACGCTCGGAAAGCACAGCAGCAGTCCCTGTCTACTGCCAAGGACACTTGGCCCACTCTCTCGAGCTCTCAAACCACACCTGAGAATCGTGGCTTGCTGTTCTGCACCTGCACAATGTGAAGCCCTGTTTTCCGTCTGTCCCTTCTTGTAACATGGTAGGAAAACCACAGCCGACTTCCTCATTTGAGTTTCTAAGCAGACGTAGAATGTAAATGCAAAAGGAGCTGATCACAGGGCTCTGGCAAGCTCACAGAAGCCGTGCACTCAGGGGGCAACTCCATGTTTCTATGACAAGCACAGTCAGCATCCCAGGCTTAGAGGACAGCAATGGGAGAGAAACTAAGCTCCCCCTCAGCAGCTCCCTTCATTGGTACTTTAGCTAAGAGGCTGCTGTGTGCTGGTCATGGCTTAGAGATGATCTTGATTAGTCCCCACAAAGCAGCAGAGACAGTTACAGAGGCTCACTCTGTAGCTTAGGCTGTCTTCAAAATTTTGATTGTCTGCCTCTACTTCTAAATTGCAGAATTAGAGGTATGTGCTACCATACCCAGTATAGTGTCTTAACTACCCAGAGTAGAGTCCAAAGAATGGCTCAGCACACTAGGCCTTTGTATCTGGCTCTTGTCTGCGGCCCAGACCTCCCTTGAGCCACACTCTACAACTGTCTGACAAACAGCCATGAACACTGAGCAGAGGAGCCCTGGCACCCTGCTGCTCCTACCTATGTCGCTTTTTCTCCACCATTTTTCTTTTCAAACGTCTGCCCATCCCTCACTAGTCAACTCACATGTCTTCTCTGAAGCCCCTTTCCTTTATAGAGCTCTTCTTCTGAACGTACCTGCCTGTCTCGGTATGGCTTGCCTATGTGCCCTTCACAATTTCTGTGTTGCCAATGTGATAGCATCAGGAAGTAGGGCCTTAAGAACACGGGATATTTGGGCTCCTTTCCAGTGAATGAGATTAAAGGCCCTTTAAAGTAGAGTTCGCATAGCCGTCTGTCGTTCCAGAGATCCAACAAGACAACTGAATCTACTACCACCCTCAGCTTAGTTTCCTCAGTCTCTTTTTGTTCTGTGTTGTTGCTGTGAATACTTATTTCTATTTTATTATTTATGTGTACACGTGTTTGTCTTGTGATTGTGTGCCATGCATGTATAGGTGACAGAGGAGGCGACGAGAAAGACTAGGGTTCCCAACCCCACACCCCAACTAAAGTTACAGGCAATCAGCCAGATATGGTGGTACATGTCTTTGATCCCAGCACTCAGGGAGGCAGAGGCAGGTGGATCTCTGTGAGTTCAAGGCCACCCTGGTCTACATAGTGAGTGCAGGACAGCCAGGGCTGCACAGTGAGACACTGTCTCCAGAGCAGAGGGTGGGGAGACATTGTGAACCACCTGACTTAGGTCCTCTGGAAGAGCAGCAGGTACTCTTAGTCATGAGTCATCGATCCAGCCATAATTCTATTCTTTATAAATTAACCTAGACTCAAACTTTATGCTATAGCCATATGAAACAAAGACATCCTATGTATTAGTTACTCTTCTTGTGCAAGAAGCAACTTAAGGGAAAGGTAGTCCATTTTTATTGCTGGTGCATGAACTACAGTCTGTCCTGGTGGGGAGGCTGGTGGCAGGAGCACTCAGGGCTGTTGTATCAATCAGGAAGCAGGATGAATTCTGGAGCTTGGTGGCTCTTTCCTTTTCCCTTTTCATTTACTCCAGGACCCCAGCCCATGGCATGGTACCACCCACACTCAGAGCATGTCTTGTCCCTCCCAGTTACTCCTCTTTAGAAATGCCCACACAGACATTCACAAAGCTCTTTCTGATGCCTTTGGGTGCCTTAATCTGGTCAAGCAGACAGTCTGAATATTACCACCACACTCGCAACCAGAGTATCAGTCCCTCGGAGGAGAGATGCATGCTTTGCTCATCCATATGGAGATAGTACCATATGGACCAAAACCAAAACTCGCAAAGGAAGGCTCTGAAACAAGATTTGGAAATGTAATCGACAAAAGTATTTGGCCTTCACGAGGTATTGCACAGGAGTACAAGGAGTTCCAAATGCTCGGCTAAAAGCTACAGGTAAATGATAATTTAGACAGGTCAGCCACTGATGAAAAGCCTTTCTCGGGTTGGTATTGCTCAGATACCCTAAAAGGAGGATAAAGGAAGGACAGTGTTCTGCCAGGCTAAGATCTCATGAGCTGCACAGGTCTGCTGAGAGCAAGGAAAGTCATTTGAGGAATGGGATTCTAGAGAAATCTCTTGATGAGATAGTTCATATTAGGCAGATGCCTCTGCAGAGATGATCTGAAGAGAAAAAAACAGAGAAAGGCTGAAACCAAGATGAAGTGGACGTGAAAAACCAACAGGGCCTACTCTTACCTGTGGAAAACTCACTAGGGATGATACAACGAACCAGCCCTTCCCAGACTCTCTCCCCACAAGGCAAAGTAGGAAGTGGTAGGAAGGAGCCAACAAGACCTGAGATTCTCGGCCAGAGCCTATCAGGAAAAGAATATGATCAGGGGCCGTATTTTTTAAGGCCTGTTCTTCATTGGCCAGTTGAGCCTACTGTGTACTGTTTGTTCTGGAGTTACACAACAACTACCAGTTAGGAAGAGTGTTAGCTTTTAGATGGCTTGTTATACAAGCATGAGGACCCAAGTTCGAATCCCCATTACCCAAGCATAAAAGCCTGGCATGGCAGCATGCCTACAGCTTGGGGAAGGTGGAAACAGGCAGGTTCCCTACAACTTATTGGCCTTCCAACCTAGTTGAAAAGGTAAGATTGAGGTCCAGTAAGAGACCCTGCCGCAAAACAAAACAAAACAGGCTGAAGAGATGGCTCAGACGTTAAATGCACTGCGTGCTCTTCCAAAGGTCCTGAGTTCAATTCCCAGCAACCACATGGTGACTCACAACCATCTGTAATGAGATCTGGTGCCCTCTTGTGGCCTGCAGACAGAACACTGTATACATAATAAATAAACAAATCTTAAAACAAAACAAAACAGTGGAGAATGCAAAAAGACACCTATGTTGATCGCTGGTTTCTACATGTATACTTTTACACAGGCACACACCCACATGAGTACACACATATATACCACACAAAAAGATTCTTTTAAAATAGTATAGAAAATTATAATCATATTCTTGTTTCAGTAATTTGCAAGTGATAGTTTATATTAATTAAATGTTGAGTTTCATTTAACGCTAATGATTGTCATTCATATTTTCTTACTATTGTTTGTCTTGATTTTTTGTGGGGTTGGGAAGCAAGCCCAAGGCTTTGTGCATACAAGACAATTTCTTACTGTTTTAAATAAAGTGAGCAAGACAATTAAGAAATAAAGATTAGTCTTAAAAACAATGAAGTTATAGTACCTTGCTTATTTTGCTCACAGGAAAAGGGAGGCTGAATCTAACTTAACATGCTTCTTACAGGCTCATTTACTATCACAAAGGCCGACAGCACTCTGCCAGCCGGGTCTCTGGCTCACCTGCACAGAGCCTCTGCATCCAGCTGTCGGGGATTTCTGTGGTCGATGATGATGATGTCATGGAGTTTGTCCTGGAAACAGGCAAGGACAGCCTGCACCTCCTTGGTGACTGTGCACTTAAACCCAGCCTTTTCACACGCCCTGTAGAATCCATTACACTGGTTATCTTCTTTGGTAAACACTAAAAGTACCTGGGTCAGAAGAGCACAAACACATTTTCTAAAATCCTATTATAACTGTCATTTTAAAATAAGCCACGAAAAATTCCTAAATGTTTAGGACACAAGATGTGAACATAACACCTTTAAATATACATTTTTTTCTTACATATAACTCAGGGATATTAGCATTCATTGTCAAGTCAATGCTAACTTCTAGGCTGGAGGTCCAAGTGCATGGAACATATGCTTACTTCTTCTGTCGATAGGACTCAAAAAAGACTTGACAGAACATCTTGTTTTAAAATTGAATCAAAATGCACAGATATTTATGTTAGCAAACAGAAAGTTAACTTGGTATGGCAATGCTGGTATTCTAGTGAGATGCCCCAGATGGCAAATGCAAGGACTTTAGTGAAACTGTTGGGACACATAATCCTAAAATGACTTACTTAACATGTTTTGACTCAAATTTTATGTAATGCCTCCATGTTAAAAAGTCATTCTAAATATGAGAGAGAAGATTTGATGACTATAATATTATAATTGAGAACCTTCTGGGTAAGTGACATGGGCACAGAGCCCAGGCAACCTAGGTAGCATCTGTGCCAATGCCAGGCAAAAAATTGGTTGTCTTGGTGCTGGCCTGAACTATATAAAGCCTGGATCTGCTGCCTCTCCCCTACTCAACCAGGCTTCCCAGCCAAATCAGGTTGAAAGCTAGGCTCAATAGACTACAGAGGCTGTGGTAATGGCGCAGCCTGGTAGACAGAGGCCGGCTACAAAACTGAGGGAAATCCTTCACCTCATTCTGTTCCAATACCACAAATGCAAAGAACCAAGAATACATCTCTGTCAGCCTTGGTCACAAGGTTAAAATACAATAGCAAACATAGTTCACGTTCAGGAAGCTTCTATGTAACTTGGCTATATTTGATCTCTTTTTAAATTTTTGTTTATTTTTGTCTTGTGGGTACAGGTGTTTTGCCTGCTTGTACATGTGTGCATCACATGTGTGAAGTGCCCATGGAGTCCCAGGAGAGCGTCAGATCCCTTGGCACTGGAGTTACAAACAGTTGTAAGTTACCACGTGTGCACTTAGAACAGAACCCAGGTCCTCTCCAAGAGCAACAAGTGCTCCTAACCACTAAGCCATCTCTCCAGTCCCCTGACGCCAGCATGGGCTATATAAGTCCCCGTCTCCCACCCACCCCACCCCCACAAAAACTGGGTGTAATGGAAAAGGAAAAATTCAAACTAACAGAAAGGTTGTAAATCACAATGCCTTAAACAGTCTTCCTCAGGGTCGATCAGCCCTTAGCCTTTCATCACTTTGATTTTATTTCCTCTCAATGTGTACACACATGTAAGTGTATGCACAGTTATAATACACTTTTTACCCTTTATTGCAACCCTAAATTTTAATCTCAGTCTGTATTCCCAAGGAAAGGATTATAGCATCCTTATCAAGTCCAAGAGACTAACTATGACCTAGTTCTGGTATCCACACAGACTCTTCCCTCCTCATTAGAGACAACTGAAATGTGCTCGTTACAGCACAGTACCTGAAGTTGGTCTTGATGAAATCTCATTGGGCCAAATTGTACATCAGCTACTGATACCTGTAAGAAAAAGATTTGCTTATATTTTTTTCTCTCAAGTGTCACAGATAAAAGTTAAATATTTACTCTAGATTTGCATAAATAACAGATAAATGTGCCGGGTGTGGTGGCGCACACCTTTAATCCCAGCACTCAGGAGGCAGAGGCAGGCGGATCAATGTGAGCTCAGGCCAGCCTGATCTACAAAGTGAGTCTAGGACAGCCAAGGATACAGAAAGAAACCTTGTCTCAAAACAAACAAACAAACAAACAAACAACAACAACAAACAAAAACAAAACCGGATCAGTAAGAAGAACTGCAACCACACACTCTAAAACTGCCAGGAGAAATGAGACTGGAAAAGAAGAATGAAACTGCATGCGATCTCTGGGTGGCTATCTTTTGCTAGCTCAGTATGACTTTAAGAGAATTACTCAGGGCTGGAGAGGTGGCTCAGAGGTTAAGAGCACCGTCTTCTCTTCCAGAGGTCCTGAGTTCAATTCCCCGCAACCACACGGTGGCTCACAACCATCTACACTAAGATCTGACACCATCTCATGCAGATAGAGCACTCATATATATAAAATAAATAAATAAAATCTTGAGGGAGGGGCGGGAGGGAGAGAGAGAGGGTATTACTTATCCTTCCTCAGCCACAGTTTCTTATTTGTTATAAAGATCAAATAAGATTATAATACACAGATCCTCTAAAGAGTAGACACTAAATAAGTACCAGGAGTCCCTAAGGATTAGTCCCACTTTTTCCTGTCAGATAATGAAATCTTACATATAAAATGGCACATGAATAATACAATCTAGTAGTCTAGGATGTCAATCAAAGAAACTTCTCTGAAAAATAGTTGTCATTTCTTTTACAGAAGAGTACAACAGCCTTGGTCAATACCTTCTTAACCACAGGAGAGGCTGCCATTACACACTCACACCAATACATACAGCATCAGGGCGGGTAAGACAGTTCAGTTACCAAAAGAATAAGGACCTGAGACCTTCAGCACCTACATAAAGCTGGAGGTGTCTGCTTGCAGCACCAGGGGGATGGAAAGAGGCGAGTGCTGGGGCTCACTGGCCAGCCAGTTTAGCTGAATGGATGTGCTCTAGGTCCACTGAGAACACTGCTTCAAAAGTCAGGTGGACTGGTGAGACACGTCAGTGGGTAAGAGTTTGACCCCTGAACTCATGTAAGGTGAAAGGAACTGACGTCACCATGTTATCCTCTCATCTCTACAGTGACGTGTGATGGCATGCTCTCTCTTGTAAGTTGTAGACTGTGGAAAATAGGAAAGGAGAAAGAAAGTGTATTTGATCTCAGTGGTGCTAAGAGAACTAATTGCCAGGCAGTGGTGGCACAGCCTTTAATCCCAGCATTTGGGAAGCAGAAGCTGGCAGATCTCTGAGTTCGAGGTCAGGCTGCTCTACAGGTGAGTTCTAAGACAGCCAGGGCTACACAGAGAAACTCTGTCAGCAAAAACCAAAAAGGGGGGTGGGGAGGGGAGGGATATGGAAAGAGAGAGAATGAGTTACTCATGCATTGCATAATAAGAATAATAAAGTGGAAGGTCATGGAGGAAGGTACCTAACGTTAACCTCTGGCCTCTACACACATGTGCACTCCCAGACATCCCCACCCCACCACAAGGACAAGCATGCACTATATACCCCACCAAAAAGGAAAAAAACAAAACAAAACCACAACGTCACATCTGACACCCAATACTATTAATCACACTGTTGCAAGGCTTATTATGTCCTGCGACAAAGCCACTCACTAGTTCTCACCACACAGGAATGGTTTTTATCAGAAAACAGGCTCTAAATACTTTGCTTAAGGCTACAAGGTTAGGATGCGCCATGTGTGCCATTATCCCGTCTCTGTTATGTCCCAGAACCCGAGATGCAAAAAGAGCCACTAGAAGGTTTGGGTAGTCTATGCTTTTCACAAAGAAGCCTAAGAGAGGGAGAAGTTGGGGCTGAAATACACACAGGCACGCACATGTATATAGTGCACTAGTCTAATATATATATATATAAATTTTTTTTTTGAGACAGGGTTTCTCTGTATAGCTTTGGTTGTCTTGGACTTGCTTTGTAGACCAGGCTGGCCTCGAATTCACAAAGTTCCACCTGCCTCTGCCTCCTGAGTGCTGGGATTAAAGGCATGCGCCACCACGCCTGGCTTCTAAAATATATATTTTTTTTCTATACTAGACTGCCCTACAGGAAGAGACAGTGTTTGGGATAGAATCTGAAGTTCTCGGTGCTGAAGAGGTCCCTACCCTAAGCTGCTGGGTGATGCTGTGATGTGCCAGATCTAGAGCAACAGGCGCAGGGCTAGGCACTTCCAGGAGCACCTACTGCCAATCTCTCTTCTCCAGCCACAAACCAAGTATAAAAAAGAAATGTAACAAAGTGTGCTTAGGTAACCCACAATGTAATATTGTGTGGTTTTAAAATGTTATGAAAACCTGATTGTCTTGGCTAGTTTTATGCGAGTTTTATACAAGCCAGGTCATTTGGGAAGAGGGATTCTCAATTGAGAAAATGCTTCCTGCTGGCAAATCTAAATTAGTGATTGATGTGAGAAGGGCGGTGCCGCCTCTGGGCTGGTGGTCCCTGGAGCTACAAAGAAGCAAGCTAAGCAAGCTATGAGAGAGCAAGCCAGTAAGCAGGGCTCTTCCATAGCTTTTCCTGCCTCAAGTTTCTGCCCTGACTTCCCTGGCTGATAGACTTATAAGCTGTAAAGTAAAATAAACCCTTTCTTTACCAAGTTACTACTTTTGGTCATAGTGTTTTATCACAGTAGCAGAAACCCTAATAAGGACACTAATATTCACTAATTATCAACCACTGGTTAAGTTTATTATTTGCCTTGTGATACTTTTGTTTCTTAAAGGAAATTTAGAGAAATGAAGATTACTATTTCATACCTAAAACTGAAGAGGGGAGGGTCTTTGAAAGGGGAAAGGTAAGAAGAACGGGGATAAGAGGAAACACCTACCCTCCTGGGACATGCCACTGTGGAATGCCATGGCAATGATGCACGTAAGTGGATGCTAAAGCCAGGACAGATTGAATGACAGACAAGGGGAAGGTGGCAGGCTGGGAAGCAGGAGAAGCTTTCTACCTAAGCAATACTGCCCTGGCAAAATGTGTCAGGGATAACTCCTTGGGATACACAGTAAATAAATTAGCTTAGTTTCAGTCAGTTTCCATTCTTAGTGCCAGCCCCGAGACCTAGCTCCATCAGGCAGAGTGCACAGGCTCCTGAGCTAATCTGAATATAAACATCAGGAAAGAGCACAGTTGTTTAGGCCTCTTCCTTCCAAATCTCAGAAATCGGTGTTCCAATTACTATTGTTGCTTATGATGACTGACTTCTGACCAACCAAGTAGCAGTAAAAATGGTGTTAAGGGGAAGCTATATACATTTATTGAGAGCACTAGGGCTGGAAAGATGGCTCAGCAGTTAAAAGCCTATACTGCTCTTACAGAAGACTGGAGGTTAGTTCCCAGCACCCACGTCAGACAGATCACAACTGCCTGTGACACGCATGCACTCACACAATTTTTAAAAACTTAGGTACCACAATAGATTTCAAATTAACTATAATTTAAGGAACTAAAAAAATCATAAACTACCAAAGCTTCCAGGAAAAAGTAAATAATAAAGATTAGTGTAGGGATAAAATAAAATACATCATAGACAATAGAGGAAATCAATAAAGCCAAAATGTGTTTATTAGGAAAGAACCTTTAGTGAGACATAGGAAAAAAAGAGAGAAGACTCAAATTACTAAATCACAAACAAAAGTGGAGGTATCATTTCTGATTCTCTGGCAATAAAGAGGATTATAAAAGCACAATGAGCAATTATGTACCTAATAAACTGGGTAGCCTGGATCTAATAGACACATTCTAGAAATGAAACCTACTGAGACTAAAGTCCATCAATACAGAAAATCTGAACAGATAGAATCCTATGCTTGGTTCCTTCATGGATGAATTCTATCATTTAAAGAATTAATACCAACCTTCTTCAATGTTTCCCAAGCAACTGAGGAGATGGAAATACTTCCCAACTCATTCTATAAAAGTAGAGAAGTATTACCCTCACGACAGACACAAGAAAACTATACACCAATATTCCTTAAAACCTGGATATAAAACCCTCAACAAATATACTGGCAAACTCGGCCCAATAGCGTATTAAAATGGTTATACCTGGGGCTGGAAGACTCAGTGGGCACAGTGACACCTGCACAAGCATGAGGACCTGAGTTTGATACCACGCATCCTCAAAAAAGTAAAAGCCAGCATTAAGGAGGCAAAGACAGGTGAATATCTGGTGCTCACTGGTCTAGACACACTGAGGAGCTCCAGGCCAGTGACATATCCTATTTCACAAGGTGAGATGTCATCAGGTAAAGACACTTACCTCACAAGTCTGGTGACCTGAGTTTGAGCCTCAGAATCCACATAAAGGTAAAGCGAGAAAGGTATGGTCTGCTTAGCTATTCTATGAAGTAGGTCTCAGACAGCTAAGTGCAGGCCACTGCCCACGTGCTCACATGCCCTCGAGCACAAATAGCAAATGAAAAGCATAACAAAAGCAAAAACAAACAAACAAACAAAAACCCCAAGTTGGACAGCTCCTGAAGAATGACAATCAGATTGACCTCTGGCTTCAACATGGACACTCACACATATTATCATGTGTACACACACACACACACACACACACACACACACACACACACACCAATGGTGATATACTATTTGCCAATTGAGAATTATTCTTGGGATATGGGGAGGATTTAATGTATGAAAATCAGCAAATATAATGTACTATTAACAGATTGGAGGAAAAACACCACGTGATAATCTCAGCTGATGCAGAAAAAAATCTGACAAAATTCCAAATAAACATCTTTTCATGACAAAAATGGTTACCTAGGAGTAGAAGAAGACTTCCTAGACATAATAAACCCACAGCAAGCATGCCCAGTAGGGAAGGAATAGAAACAGCCCCTCTAAAGTTAAGAACAAAGAGAGAAGCCTGTTTCACCACTTTTGTTCAACACGGTCATTGGGAGTTCTAGACAAAACAGACAAGGAAAATAAGCAAGGTATTCAAAACAGAAAAAGAGTAAAGCTATCTTTACTCATAGATAATATAACCTTAAATAAAGAAAACCCAAAGGATCCCACAAGAAAACTGCTAGCAGGATACAAGTTACAAAAATCAAATATGGTACTATACTTAGTAATCTGAAAGGAATTTGAAAAGAATTCACTTGATAGAGTAACAAAAACAAAATATTCAGCAGGAGGGATGGCTCGGTTAGTAAAATGCTGCCTGTACGTTAATGAGAGTCTGAATCTGCACCGCTAGCACTGCCTTAAACGTTAGGAAGTAGTGTGCCTTGATAACCCAAGCACTGGGTGGGGAGAGAGAGACAACTGGATCTTAGGGCTCACTTGGTAGTCAGTGTAATTGAAATAGTGAACTCCAGGTTCAGAGAAACTATATCTTTAAAAAAAAAAAAGCGCTGGGTGTGGGGGCACACACCTTTAGTTAACCCCAGGAGTCTGAATCTTTATATATAGGCCAGCCTGGTCTACACAGTGAGTTCTAGCCAGCAAGGGCTACACAGTGAGACTATATTTCAAACAGCTCCCCCAAACCACAACAATGATGATGACAAGGAGGAGGATGAAGAAGAGAAAGAAGAAAGAGAAAGAGCCTAACAGAGGCAGAACCAACTGACACCTCCCGCCTTTACACACGTACACATACCACATACACACCAAAAATTTTAACTAAATGGCAACACATTTCATGTTTATAGATTAAAATACAACATTTCTAAGATGTCAATGCTACCTAAAGCAGTCCACACACACATTAGAAGCCCTTATTAAAATCCCAACCATTTCTTTTCTTTTTGGCAGAAACAGAAATGTACATCCTGGAACGCGTATGGAAACTCAGGGGATTTCTAATAGCCAAAACAATCTTGAACATGAATGACCTGCAAGATTCACATTTCATAATTTCAAAACTTAATATAAAACTAGAGCAATCAAAGTAATGTGGTGCTGGGCCAGACAGACAGACAGACACTGAAATGAACAGAGACTAGATCACGATTCTAGCACATATCCTCAAATAATTTTTAACAAAAATGCCAAGACAACCCAATGAGGAAAAAGACAGTCTTTTCAAAAAATGATGATGGGGAAACTGGACACTCACACATAAATAATGAAATTGGATGCTTACCTAATGCCATAGTAAAAAACTGACAAAGTTAAGGACCTAAGTAAAAGATAAATGCAAAAGAAGAGGAGGAAGAAGAGGAAGAAGAAGGAGGAGGAGGAGAAGAAGAAGAGGAAGAAGAGGAAGAAGAGGAAGGAGGAGGATTTGGCAATAATTTCTTAGATATGACACTCCCCAAAATCAAAGAGTTAGCTGGGTGTGGTGGCGCACACCTTTAATCCCAGAACTCAGGAGGCAGAGGCAGGTGGATCTTTGTGCTGCATCAGGGGGTAAAGACTGGTGTTAAGCAATGCTATGTTTGTGTAAGCATAAAGCCCCACAATCTGAGTTCAATCCCTGGGAACCACATGGTGGAGAGAACAAACTCCCAAGAGTTGGTCTCTGACCTCCACCTATGTTGTGGCATGCGTGTGCTTACACACAATACATGAATAAATGTACTTTTTAAGTAAGAAGTTGCTGGGTGTGACAGCACACACCTTTATTCCAGCACTTGGGAGGCAGGCGAATCTTTGTGAGTTCGAGGCCAGCCTGGTCTACAAAGCAAGTTCCAGGATAGCCAGAGCT
This sequence comes from Acomys minous, assembly GCF_964271855.1. Classification (NCBI taxonomy): domain Eukaryota; kingdom Metazoa; phylum Chordata; class Mammalia; order Rodentia; family Muridae; genus Acomys; species Acomys minous. Next base: position 116,707,641 of record NC_140484.1, on the reverse strand, counting down.
GATACGCAAAGAAACTCTGTCTTGAAAACCTACAGTAATAAATAAATAAAATAGTAAACAAACAAATAAATAAATGTGTGTATGCAAAAAGTAAGAAGTTTGCCTTCCTAGTATACTTGCCAAACTGAGGGACAAGCTAGAAGCACGGAGGCAAACAACCCTGAGGACATGACCTACTTCAGGAGTTGGTAGTAGCTCTGGGGAGGCAGACAGACAGGTCTCTGAGTTCAAGGCCAGCCTGGTCTACAGAGCAAGTTCATGGACAGACAGGGCTACACAGAGAAACCCTTTCTCAAACAAACAAACAAACAACAGAAGGTGGATGAGATATGGAGCTGTAGAGAAGATGGCTCGGTAGTTAACAGTGCTTATTGCTCTTGCTGAGTGGTTCCTAGCACATAGTGGCTCACAACTGCCTTTAATTCCAATTTCAGAGGATCTGACACCATCTTCTGACCTCTCTGGGCTCCTGCATAAATGTGGCACACATAAAATTCACATAGGGCACACACACATAAACTTTGTTTTTAATCTTTGAAAAAGTTGGTGAAATAACTTTTAGGAAAGACAACATAACTTTACGATCTCAACTTACAAAAATAAACCATCTACTAGATTAATTTTGACAAATAAAGGAAATGATATATTCATCCTTTAAAAGATCTAAGACAAAATTTCAGACACTGAAAGTGTTGTCAATGTCATTTTAAAAGGTTCATGCTTCAGCCAGTCTGTTAAATCACTGAACACATTGTTTTCCTAACTAGACTGCATTTAGCCTTATATCCTGTCTGCGGGGAATATCCGGATCTTAGGAACTCTGCACAACAGAGCATCAGTCCAGCCAGACAACCAGACAGCTACCTACCACCACCACACCCACCCTCTTCCCCACCATCGCCACCCCTGCAAAAACACAGCTACCACAGGGAAATCTGATGATATCACTCAGTAAGCAACAGGTCCTCAGAGTAAGCAACCTCCTTCCAAACCTCTCTAGAAATGGGAGGGGACCACTGGAATTCTATCCTTTTCCCATGCCTCATAATCAAAATGAAACTGACCTAATACTTGAGATCACAACCCCTTTAATTCAGGTTTTACATTATTGTTTATAATAGTCATTTTCTTTTTTTTAATAATAGTCATTTTCAAATCCATTTTAATAACATGGCTTTTATTTCACCTTTCAGCTTCAATGTACCTGGTATTTTTAGATTATTTTTAGAGAATATAGAAACAACAGTATATTCAAGAGTGTGTCCTGCTGGGTATGGTGGCACACCGCTTTAATCCCAGTAGTACTTGGGAGGCAGATGCAGATCGCTGAGTTCTAGGCCAGCCTGTTCTACAGAGCAAGTTCCAGGACAGCCAGGGCTATGCAGGGAAACACTGTTTCAAAACAACAACAAAGAGTTGTTCCTATTTGTGTTTTATTACACTGATCAAAACTATGACCAATCCAGGCATGGTGGTGCATGCCTTTAATCCCAGCACTCGGGAGGCAGAGGCAGGCAGATCTATGTGAGTTCAAGACCAGCTTGTCTACAGAGTAAGCTCCAGGACAGCCAGGGCTACACCGAGAAACCCTGTCTCAAAAAACTAAAAACTATGACCAGAAGTACTTTGTGAGGAAATGGTTTAGTTCACCTTATAGTTTACAGTTCATGATGAAGAGAAATCAGAGCAGGAACTAACGCTGATCCTACAGAGGGATGATATTTACCGGCTTGCTCTCCGTGGCTAGCTCAGCTTACTGATACAAACCAGGACCACCTGCTCAGCAGTACAACCACCCAGGGGACTGGTCACTCCCACATTGATCGTCAGTCATAAGAATGTCACACAGACTTGCCTACAGGCTGGTGTTATGGAGGTATTTTCCTCTTCACAGATGATTCTTGTTGTGTTAAGTAGGCAAAAAATTAAACAGCACAAGTTAATATTACTAACTATACAAGTTATGGAAGCAGGTGTGGTGGCACACGCCTGTATTCTGAAGCATTTGGAAAGGAGGAGGATGAAGAGTGCAAAGCCAGCTGACTACATTGCAAGCTGAGGACAGCCTGGGCTACATGAGTCCTTGTCTGATAAAAAGAAAACAGAAATCAAATTGGTGAGCTTAGTCCTTTAGATTTAAAATATTTTTTAATATATTAAGATTTGTCAAATTCAGAGCAGCAAGATAGCTTGTACAGGTCAAGTGCATACTATGAAAGCCTCATGACCTGAGTTTGATCCTCAGGATCAAGTAAAGGTAGAAAGAGAGAATCAAATCTACAAACCTCCACATGGATGCCACGACACAAAACAAATGCACACAATTAAAATTTAAGGATATGTGGTGGTACATGCCTTTAAAGCCAGTGCCTGGGAGGCAGCAGGAACTCTGTGAGTTTCAAGAAGCCAGGGCTACATAATGAGACCCTGTTTCCAAATACATACATACATACATACATACATACATAGTAACATTGAAGTATCAGAAAATAAACAAATAATCAGGACTTGCTGATGAACCTGAAACCACTGGTTCCTAGTCCAAAGTTCTGATATCTAACTTGCCATTTGATAGCAATGAAGTGTGGAATTCTGGGGTTCGCTGAGCGTCTAGTATGCGGTAGTCTCCTTGGTCCTGGCCAGATCCACCCTCAAGATGGCACAGGAACCATCCAGAGGCAAAGCTCCTAAGAGGCTTTCCCAGGGCCTTCCCCGTACTTGACAGCCACACCCGTTCTCCTAATTCTTGTTTTCTTCATTTGCCTGTTGTTACCTTCCCCTTCTGTGAATTTAAATAGCAAGCATTTACTGTGAACCTTTTATATCATCTCTTTTTTATACCTAAAGAACTCATCCCAGAGACTGACCGTTCAGATCCTTCCCCCAAATCCCACAGTCCTGGGCCAACAGTAGCGTTAGGATTAACAGGTGCTTAACCCAGTGCGGATAACAGTAACTAAATGTCTACAGCAAGGTCTTTCTAAGAAATTTTGGCTGTGAACTATAATTAATTTGACATGCAAACAGGTTTTGTTGTTGTTGTTGTTGTTGTTTTTCAAGGCAGGGTTTCTTTGTGTAGCCTTGGCTGTCCTGCACTCACTTTGTACACCAGCCTGGCCTCGAACTACAGAGATTCACCTGTCTCTGCCTCCCAGAGTGTTGGGATTAAAGGAATGCGCCACCATCTCCTGCTGAAAACACATTCTAGGACAGCCAAGGCTACACACATAGAAACCGTGTCTTGGAAAAAACCAAAAAAACAAAAACAAAAATCCCTTATTTTCCTGAAAAGATAGTTCTTTTATAATACTAAGGCAATAACTTTTTTTTTCCTGAGACAGGGTTTCTCTGTGTAGCCTTGGCTGTCCTGGACTCACTTTGTAGACCAGGCTGGCCTTGAACTCACAGTGATCCGCCTGCCCCTGCCTCCCAAGTGCTGGGATTAAAGGCGTGCGCCACCATGCCTGGCATGATAAGGCAATAACTCCTAATAAAGGCCATTAAATTTATAATGTGGAATACTATACAAAATAGAATCTCACTGTTAGATATGTTAATGCATTTGTTATAGGGGAGAATTAAAGGCTTTCCAGAAATATTAAAGTAAAATCAGCTTTGAAAGTAAATTTTTCTAGTAAGAATTAGAATATAAAAAATAGGAACAGGGCTGCAAAGAGGGCACAGCACTCAAGAACAATTATTGACTTGCAGAGGACTGACATTTGAATCTCAGAATCCCATAATGACTCCAAACCATTTGTAACTCCAGTTCCAGGGGCTCCAATGCAGTCCCCCAACCTCATAGACACCAGGCACACACACACAGTGCACAAGCAGACACACAGGCAAAACACCCATACACACAAAACAAATCTTTAAAAACAAACAGCTGGGTGTGGTGGATCGCTGTGAGTTCAAGGCCAGCCTGGTCTACAAAGTGAGTCCAGGACAACAAGGCTACACAGAAACCCTGTCTCAAAAAACGGGGAGGGGGGGAAGACCAGCGGGGACGGGGGGGGGGGGGGGGGAGGATGGGGTGGCAGGGGGGCAGAGAATGTCTATTATAGGATGGCCACAGACCTGAGCACCTTCAGACCCAATAGTGGAAGTCTGAGATGCAATATCCTAAAGTGCGGCCTAGAATCTACCACAGGACCCCACCCCCACCCTGAGATAGAAGATCCTGCTCTTCACATATACAGCCGAAATGTGGATGGTCTGGGTATTGAAGGCACGTACCCACAATCATCAACCAAAAAGCCAGCACCAGATGTGTGGGTGCAAGCTTGGAATCCCAGCGCTTGTGAATCTAAGGCAGAAGGATAACTGTGAACTCAAGGACCCTGTCTCAGAACAACGACAGAAAGAATGATAACAATGAAAACAAACAAGCACCCTTTCTCTCTGGAATCAATCTGCTCCAGGCATGTTTACACTTGTCAGCCATGTATAAGAAACACTGCACAAGGTTCCACAGTGGCTGTCTATCTACTGGTCACTCCTAGCATCCTGACTGCAAAGGGAAGCCTGGGGTTTTCTAGGCTAGCTAGTAAGCCCCATGAGATCCAAAGCGGACTGCACTGAGAATGACAACCCACACAGTAGGTCACCTACACTCACCCCAACAAGCTTCCATAATCAGTACTGTGAAGGTTGAGCAGATAGGTGTTTCAATTCTGACTCCACTGCCTGGTAAACTGTATTACTTTTAGGCAGTAATCTCTTTACTCAGCTGCCAGTGGTTTTGAAGTGAGCTAGCAGGCACACAGCCCACTTTCTGATCAACACAGTCCAGTGCTCTGTCACAGGCAGCCACTATTAGTTGAAGGGGATGCAAAATTGTCATTTGCACATCCCCACTGGCTCTAGAAGAGTGAAGAGATCCTTAGGCAGTGGAGATGTCCTAGCCTCGTTTTGTTGATGTTTCCCTTGTTGCTATAGTAAAATACCATGACAAAAGCAACTTAAGGAAGAAAAGGCTTAAATCTGCCTCACAGTTGAAGGTACCAGTCCTGCATGGTAGGGAAGTCAGAGCGGCAGGAGCTTGAAGTAGTTGGTTACACCATGTCATATTAGGGAGGGTTTCTATTGCTATGCTAAACACCAGAACTAAAAGGGTTTGTTTTTACCTTAACATTCTCAGACTATACTCCCTGAGGAAAGTCAGGACAGGAGCTCAGTGCAGGAGCCTGCAGACAGAGCTGAAGCAGAAGCCACTGAGAAACACTGCTTACCAGCTGTTCCTGTCTTCCTCAGCTTGCTCTCTTATAAAGCTCAGAACCAAGTACCCAGGGACAGCACCACCCACAGAGGGCTGGCCCTGCCACATCAATCATCCATCAAGAAAATGTCTTATGGAGGCATTTTGTTTTGGGGTTTTGGTTTAGCTTGGCTTTTCAAGACACAGTCTCTCTGTGTTAGCCTTGGCTGTCCTGGACTCACTTTGTAGAACTCACAGCTATCTGCCTGCCTCTGCCTCCCGGGTGCTGGGATTAAAGGCATACACCACCACGCCTGGCTAAAGGTTTTCTTTTTGTTTTTGTGGGGTTTTTTGTTTTGTTCTGTTTTGTCAGTTGAAGTTCCCTCTTCTCAGAGGATCCTAGCTTGTGCCAAGCTGACAAGCAAGCAAAGCAGGATGTAACACATCCACATCTGGAAGCAGAAGGGAGCGTGCAGCTGCTCAGCCGCCTTTCTCCATTTACACAGTCCAGAGAGAGCAGGGGAGTGGTGCTCCCATCGCGACTAGCACTACCTAGTCAACAAGTGATCCTAGATCCTAAGCTGACAACGGAGGTAAAACACTGCAACAAGCCAAACACTTCACATCACTATACCTCCTGGCAAAGTGTTCAGGGCCTACAAGATGGCTCAGAGGGTAAAAGTACCTGTAGCTAGGTCTGTCCACCTGCACTTACCCAGGATCCACAAGATGGAAGAAGAGAGCAGACACCTAGATGTTGCCCTCTGACCTCCACACATTCACCGTAGCATTCGCACCCCCACCACCACCATGTATACACAACTAAGTGCATGTAATAAGTATTTTAAGTCAGTCTTCAAACCGATTGCTATTTGAAAGTCTGTTTAAAATGCTCAGTCCATGGGCTGGAGAGATGGCTCAGAGGTTAAGAGCACTGTTTGTTCTTCTAAAGGTCCTGAGTTCAATTCCCAGCAACCACATGGTAGCTCACAACCATCTATAATGAGATCTGGTGCCCTCTTCTGGCCTGCAGGAGTACCTGCAGGCAAAACACTATACATAATAAATACATAAATCTTTTTTTAAAAAAATGTTCAGTCCAACTCCTTCCTCTTAAGCCATTCAACCTGACTGCAGACCCCTTAGGAGAGGTACACAAACATTCTCAGCAATTGGCCTATACTGATTCTAAAAAAAAAAAAAATACTGGTTTCTTTAAAGTTTATTTTTATATTATTTCTACTATTTTCTCTAGTTCTAAATTTCAGTTTGTTATAGAAATATCAAGGAAGAAACCATTTGCTTACATTAAGCTGGAACTTTGAATTTCAGAGGAAAAAATCTATAGGAGAAAATGCATATAAAATGCATATAAAAACTAATAAACATCCAGGCGCCCTGGAACAATAAAGACCTATGGTCACAGGTAGGGCTGGGGGGGAGGGGTGGATGTGAGGCCCTAGCCTTGCATTATCACTGTCTGCAGCCCCTTCCCTGCAAATGTCTGTCAAGAGTGGCAGCAACAAGTTGTGGAATTTGAAGCTCAGTTAGCTGGGTAGAGGGATGGGGTGATACAGTGGATCTTAAACGAGCTGCCATGTGAAAAAAGAAAAACAATGAGTTTGGTAATACAATATCATTTGATAAATTTAACACATGTAAGCATTCACCTGGGAAGATGGCAAGCATGAGGAAGCAAGCCGGAATCCTCAGCACCATTTAACTCATGCACAAGACTTGGGTGTGGAAGTGCATGCACCTGGGGTTGGGGAGGTCATCCAGGAGGGTCCCAGGGCCTGTGCACAGGCTATCAGCACTGGCAAACTCCAGGTTCAGTGAGAGGCCTTACCTCTCAAAAAATAAGGTGAAGACAGCTTTGGTGGTCCATGTCTTTAATCTCAGCACTAGGGGGTAAAATCTCTGTGAGGTCTAAGCCGACCTGGTGTATATAGAAAGTTCCGGGTCTACACAGCAAGACCTTGTTTTAAAAAAAAGAAAGAGAGGCTGAAGAGATGGCTCAGTGGTTAAGAGCACTGGCTGTTCTTCCAGAGGTCCTGAGTTCAATTCCCAGCAACCTCATGGTGGCTCACAACCATCTATAATGAGATCTGATGCTCTCTTCTGGCCTGCAGGTGTGCATCCAAATAGAGCACTCATATACATACATAAACAAATCTTAAAAAAGACAGAAAATAAAAAGCAATGGATGAAGACATCATTTGTTATCCTTTGTCCTCTTTACGTATACACACATATGCCACACACAAAAATACTGATATACACATATGCCACACACAGAAAAATACTATATGCTTCATAGGAACATATGAAAACAAAATTAGGCACATCAGAAGGGGTGGCCATGAGAAACACGAATGAAAAGGAACCCAGAAGCTGGGAGGTGGTGGCACACGCCTTTAATCCCAGCACTTCGGAGGCAGAGGCCAGCCTGATCTACAAGTGAGTCCAGGACAGCCAGGGCTGTTACAGAGAAATCCTGTCTCAAAAAACAAAAAAAAAATAAAGAATCAGAAACAAAACAAAGTAGCCTTGATGCAAAGCCATAAAGAAAAAAACCCATCACCTCAGATACTTCTCACTTCTGTGGTAAGACATCCTCTCTTTCAGTCCCTTTCAAACGCACAGGACTAAGGGTTGCACTAACTGCTATTGCCATGTGTGTAATCACCAGAACCTGGAACTTTGCCCAAGTCTCCCCTTTCCCTACCTACTCCTCACACAGAGGCCAGTGTCCACCATTCTGTAGACCAGGCTGACTTCAAACTCACAGAGATCTGCCTGCCTCTGCCTCCTGAGTGCTGGGGCTAAAGTGTGCCACTATAGCCAGCATTGTTTTTGTTTAAACATGTCTGTTAGCTAGTCTCTCTTTTTTGAGAAATGCCTGAGGTCCTTTGCCTATCTAATAGAATTGTTTCTTTCCTGGTTATTGAGCAACTTGAGTTTTTTGGTCTATTTTGAATATTAGCCCCTTATCTGATATGATTTGTAAGTGTTCCACTCTTTCGATGATTTGTAAGTGTTCCACTCTTCGCCGTGTCTCTTCACTTTTTTTTTGCTATGCAGATTACTCATTTGATACAAAATCATTTATGTAAGTTTACTTTCACTGTAGAAGAAAAATCCTTAACTGGATTTAAAAAAAAAAAAGCACTAACTGAAAGGAAAAGACTGACCAATTAGATTTAAAATTGAGAATTTTTCTTTTTTTGGTTTTTCGATACATGGTTTCTCTGTGTATCCCTGGCTCTCCTGGACTCTCTTTGTAGACCAGGCTGGCCTTGAGAGATCTGCCTGCCTCTGTCTCCCAAGTGCTGGGATTTAAAGGCATGTGCCATCATGCCTGCCTTAAAATTAAGAATTTTTAGCCTTTAATTCCAGCACTCAGGAGGCAGAGGCAGGAGGATCGTTGTGAGTTCAAGGCCAGCCTGGTCTATAGAGTGAGTTCCAGGACAGCCAAGGCTAGACAGAGAAACCCTGTCTTAGAAAAACAAAAACAAACAATAAAAAAAAAGAAAAGAAAGAAAAATAATTTCTATTCAAGTACAGAAATAAGGTGGTAAACTCCAAATGTGAAGATAACCTGCAAAACAGATTAATACCTACAAAACTGACAAAAGACTCATATATAAAGAATCCTCAAAGATCAGTAAGAAAGAGACAACCCTATAGATAGTGCCTTGGACAGAGGTTAGTAACACTAAAAGAACTGAACCAGTATTCACTGGGCGAAGACAGTGGATTCATCAACAACTTTCAAGTTTTACCAAATTTGTAAGAATGTCTGTAAGCAGGAAGTTCTAATGAAAATCTTAAATTTATAAAATATATATAAGCAAATGTCACTAGCTAAAGTTTTTATTTTAAAGAGAGTTCTTAAGAGAAAAACGGAAAAAGTATTTGCATCGACAATTTTTGTATGGGGAAATGAGTTACTTATGCAACTATTACACAGTAGAAAGCTTTGTTTCCATAAAGATTATGACACAACTGATTTAGGCCTTAAATTAGAATATTCCGATTTGAATTGAGAAATGATCTTTTTGTTTAAATGAATAGTGAGTGTATTCAGTGTGAATAAAGGCTCCGTACATCTGCTGATATCATTTCCTCTTTACTTCAGTAATAACTAGTAATAATACATCTACACAAATTCTAACAAGAAACTTATGCCCCCGAATCTTACAAGTGCCTGAAAATACAGCGAATGACATATTTTTACAGGATGTACAAAAATACTGATCAAAAAGAGCAAACACAAGACAGTGAAATCCGTCTCTGCTCACTTCACCTCTATTATTTTAAGCATTCTTATAGTATCTGAAAGCAAGACAAGCTGATTCCATCTGTTCTCCTCATCGCTATCACCTAAATTCAACAGAGGTTTAGGGAAAAATCATCAAGTTATTCATTCAAAGCACAAAACATCAGAATGCTAGATTCATAAATGCAACATCCTTCAGCAACTCCATACTGCCCAGCTAAAGCCCAGGTGACTGGATGTGGCACTTACAGCTCAGGAGTCCTCGGCGCTTGAACTTCACCTTCCTCGAACCACTTAAAACTCCTTGAAGGCCCTGTGGTCTTACTACAGTTCCCCCAGGCTGGCAAACTCCTGTTTACTTCCTCTTCTCCCCTAATTCCTGCTCGACCTTCAGGACTTTTATGTAGGAGACCTCCTATGCCTACGGCCCCCACCTCTGTGGAACTCTGACCACAGATTCCCTTTTCCTTCTTCCCAAATCAAGTTTCTGAGTTTTATTCTCTTGCATAAAACCAAAGGATTGTGCTCACTAGCTGACAGATATTCTCTGCCAATGAAATAAGCCGATTCAAGCCAAATTAGAGTATATAAGTGCAGGTTTGTTGGGGGCAGCTCTCAGGACCAACCTCAAAGGAGGCATCAGTGAGGTTGTAGTGGAGAGGGGGGCAGTAAAGGGAGGGCAGAGTGAGAGAGGAGACAAGGGGAGGGAGAAGGGGGGAGAACCAAAATATCCAGATTATGTACTGAAGAGCGTCTAGGGGAGAGGAAGGCCAGCTGGAAAGTTCAGGGCAGGGGATGTGGCACGCCAGCCAGGGCCTGAGGGATGCTAGGGGAACCTGGAGGACAAGTCTGCTTTCATATGTCAAATAGGCACCTCAGCCATGAGGCTTGTGTCTGGTCTGAATCCTAACACTGGCTAGCTGCTGAATTGAGGCAGGATAAAAAGCCAGGGGAAAACTAAGGGGACAAGGGAAGAAACAGGAGATTCTCATGAGTCATAATTCTAGAAGTATACAGAGGTATTTCAGATAAGAATGTTTAAATAGTGGTGAACCATTCTTAAATTCCAAGCATTCCTGGCCTTACTGCTTTCCTAGATGCAAATCTGAAATTATCTAGGAATCCAACAGACAAGATGGTAAACACATTTTTTTGTTTGTTTTCCTGAGATACATGTGCCTGTTTATTTTTGGATAAAGAATTAAATCTTAGCCGGGCGTGGTGGTGCACGCCTTTAATCCCAGCACTCGGGAGGCAGAGGCAGGCGGATCGCTGTGAGTTCAAGGCCAGCCTGGTCTACAAAGGGAGTCCAGGACAGCCAAGGCTACACACAGAGAGACCTTGTCTCGAAAAACCAAAAAAAAAAAAAAAAAAAAAAAAAAGAATTAAATCTTGGTTAAATATTTGATACTGCATGACAAAGAACACCTTTGAAGTAAACTTTTGTTTACAGTAAAAACACCGTAAATTCCCACAACCTTTTCACCTATGGTTTTACCTTACCAGCTGTAATCCTATCCAGCGCACATCATGAAATAGCCTATGATCATTTACTAAAAAAGTTCCTTAGCAACCCTTTGAGAAGGAAGAAACTTCAGTAGCCATTAAAATCATACATACTCCCTTAAAGACACTTACGCCCGCCTTTCCCTTTTTTTGTTAAGTCTAGCATTAAACTATGTTAAAATCTCTTCTTAATAAATTCCAACTCCGGCTCATATCCTGAAATTCCTTCCTGGCTCTCCTGAGTGACCAAACCATCTAAAGAAGGCGGCCTCTGAGTGCTACAAGCACCAGCTTGGAGCTGGCTACTACTGACAGAATCAAACAATTCTTGAATAGATGAAGTCCCTAACATTTTCCCATGCTTTGAAAATGTTTCTAAAGTACATTTATTTTTTTATTGTATTTATTTGTTTGTTTGGAGAAAGGGAGGGTGAGAAGGAGGAAGGGAGGAGAGGAGGAGGGAGAATGTGTGCAGGTCAGAGGACAACTTGAGTCAATTCTCTCCTTCCACATCGTGGGTCCTGGGGATCAAATTATTCAGGTCATCAAGCTTGGCCACAGGTGCCTTAACCTGATGGGCCATCTTGCCTGAGCTTTAAAGCAAATATCAAAGGGGGGCAAAATGCAGTCCTGGCAAGCTAGCTCTGTAGATAAAGCTGCTGGATATGTAATCCTGCAGACCCGTTAGATGCTGGATCCCCCAGTGGAACACAGAGCCAACTCCCATGAGTTACCCTCTAGCCAACACACACAATGTGGCATGCTGGTGCTTGTGCTAACAATCACATACAATAATTTTTTTTAAGACAAGCAATTCCAGATAGGCTATTATAAATCATTGTATTCAATTTCTAATTTCACTATGAAATACTTGTAGCTGAATGGATATTCTATCTCATTCTCAAAGATCTACCAGGAAATGATATAATCTTTATTTTTGTTTCAGTTGAGTATTTCCTTGAGTTAACCTTGACTTTCCTTAATATTCAAACTTTGCTTGATTAGATTTTTATCTTGTTGCAAGTTTGGGTATTTTAGCTTCCTATATCAACTGTTATTTTCAACTGAGTACTATGCAGAGATCAGAAAGTGCTTTTACTCCTTTGTAAAGACTGTTTTCCATTTAAACAGTGACAGTGGTCTGAATGTGACAGGCAGTGTTGGTTTTGAATATACATGACTGGATAGAAAAAAAATATAGAAAGTCAGCCCTCCAGTTCAATAAAAGGCACAATTTTCACATCAAAATGTTAGGATAATATCACAATTTTGTACAAAAATGTTTAGGACCAATAACAAAGCAAGAACAGACATTTAAGAGAGTAATAATAAGCATGAATGCATATTATACACATTAAGAACCTTTAAGAGACAGGCCTAAGGCTGGGAGATGCCTCAGGGGGGAAGAGTACTAGCTGCAAGTGCCTGACTCCCAGAGCGCAATCCAGACGTGGTGGCAGACACTGTAACTCCAGCACTCCATTGGTGACATGGAAGGCAGAGGCAGAATAATCACCTAGAAGCTCCCAGGTCAGCTAGTTTGCAGCAGGGGAAACACAAGGGACCCTTCTTCAACAAACTCCCAAAAGTTGTCCTGTGACCTCCAAATGCACACCATGGCACAAATGAACACACACACACACACACACACACACACGCACACGCACACGCACACGCACACGCACACGCACACGCACACCTCACTCTCTTAAAAACTGTCTTTACAATACATCAAGCTAAAGTTTAATTTTCATTTCCTGATGCTGACTTAATAGCCACCAGAGACGTTCCTGCTTAGAGATGATTAGAAATAGAGGACTTAACATAGATGTTAGAAATGAGCAATAAGCCTAAAGTGTAAAGTTATAATTGTTCTCAGAACGTGAAGTGAGGGCAGACCACCTGTGTGGGGGCTGTTTTTACTTACTGCATGTTAATTTTTGCTCAGCAGTTTTCTGTAAGCAGTGGCTGAGGGAAATGAGGAAGCGCACGGATGCCCTGCTCTTCTCCATGGAAGGACACTGACACAGGGCACGCACACTGGCTGGATTACTCCCCTTATCAGAGGAGATCAGGGGCAAGACTGTTACTGAAGAAGTCTGCAGGTGTACAGTGTGTAACCTTTCAACTTTAACTTGCCCTACTGCTCCAAAGCAGAGCAGTCACTTGGCAGCGTTTTTTAGTGGGTGTGAGGGCAGAGAACTTCTCCACTTCAGAGGTGAATGTACTTTGACTCACTGAGGGGGAAAAAGAGCTAAGCAACGAATGAAGGCAAAATAAATCTGGAGACAGCTTTACATCCACTGCCCCTCTGGAGTCTGAACATTCAGGATCCCATATTCAAGTTAGCCAACAGTTTGCCTCTGTAACTGGTGGACAGGATAAACAAAGTCCTTGAAGGGTTTAAGAAATTAGTTCTAAGTGATTTTACTACTTTACACCTGTTCAAGGGGCTGGAGGGATGGCTCAGTAGTTAACAGCACTGGCCGCTCTTCCAGAAGACCTGGGTTTGACTCCCAGCACCCGCATGGTGGCTGACAACCATTTGTAACTCCAGTTCTGTGTATCACATACTTTCTTCTGTCCTTCTTGGGTACGTCAAACATGTAGCACTTGAACATATACATAGGCAAAATATCCATACACATAAAAGAAAAATAAATTAAAAAAAAAAAAACAGGGCTGGAGAGATGGCTCAGAGGTTAAGAACACTGACTGCCCTTCCAGAAGTCCTGAGTTCAGTTCCCAGCAACCACATGGTGGCTTACAACCATCTATAATGTGATCTAATATCCTCTTCTGGCCTGTAGGCGTATATGCAGAGAGAGCACTGTATTTGTAATAATAAATAAATAAAAATATTAAAAATAAAATAAAAATAAACCAAACCTATCCTATTCAGTAGGACTAGTGCTTCCTCTTCTTATAAAATCTGAAAAAAGTCTCATAGCTTTTCTGTGCTGGGTGTGGAATCCAGGACCTTGCAAAACTAGGCAAGAGCTCTGCTGCTAGGCTATATGCCATTTCTTTAGTGAACAGGGTTTGACTATGCAGCCTAGGCTAGCCTAGAACCTGAGTGCTGACATGACAGGGATTGGCTCCCACATCATGCATCTCACCACTGTTTCTAATATGAACTCCTAGAATTATGTTGTATTCATTTCCTAGGACTGATATAATAAACTACTACAAGCTGGGTGGCTTTTTTGTTTTGTTTTGTTTAAAAAGAAAAAATTTAGCTGGGTGAGGTGACACATGCCTGTTATCCCAGTACGCAGGAGGCAGAGGCAGAGGATCTCTGTGAGTTCAAGACCAGCCTGATCTACAGAGTGAGTTCCAAGACAGCCAGGGCTACACGGAGGGTGGAGGGGGGGTCGGGGGGGGGTGTTATTCTGTTGCAGCTCAAGAAACGAAATGTCCAAAAATCAAAATATACCTGGATATGTGGGTGCTTTAGTGCCAGCACCTGGGATGCTTCTGGTTTACTCCCCATTTTTAGGGAGGGCAGCTAAGAAAGCAGCTTCACACTGCTTTAGTGTGCACTGGGAGTTAGAACCTTTGAGTAGAAATTGTACGGAGAAGCAAGAGGATATAAAAGGAGGAAAAGAAATACAATATCTGACTGCTGCGGAAAGTACCGCTCACATAAGCAAAGCAACTAGAATGGCTACAGGGCTTACTAGGGTGTAGAACACAAGGCAGGCAACAAGACAATAAATCTCCCTGTTTCCTTTTGTGTGGTCAGGTGACGGTCCTGCTGTAAGATAGGTTTTTCTTTTCTCTTTTTGTTGTTTTTTTGTTTGTCTGTTTTGAGACAAGGTTTCTCTGTATAGCCTTGGCTGTCCTGGCACTCACTCTGTAGACCAGGCTGGCCTCAAACTCAAGAGATACACCTGCCTCTGCCTCCTGGGTGCTCAGATTAAAGGATGCACCACCACCACTCGGCTGTAAAATACACTTTTCAATCTAGTTCCAACAGCAACAAATGAATGCCCCATAGGCCTATGTTTTACTATTTTCAGTTTTCAACTTTGATAAAGTCAGTAATTTGGCAAGGAGGCTTTAGCAATTGGTACATGTGATGCCTGCATGCCTAGGACAACCCCGTGTGTGTGTGTGTGTGTGTGTGTGTGTGTGTGTGTGTGTGTGTGTGATTTCTATGAAACCAAAGATCAAATGATGTTCTGAGGATAAAACAAAGAATGTTGTAAAATATATACAATTCCAGACTACATATTCCTCAACACTTCAAGATGGCTTGCTTATATTCCAAGATCCACAGGCCAGTACATAGCTCAGTAGGTAAGGTCGCTATCAAGTATAACAAACTACATTTGACCTCCAGGACCTCCATGGTGGAAGGAGAGAATTTACTCCTGCAGTTGTCATTTGACCACTACATGTATGGTGTATGGTATGGTGTGTGTGTGTGTGTGTGTGTGTGAGAGAGAGAGAGGGGGGGGGGAGAGTGTTCATACTGCTAACATAAATAAGTAAATATTTTCCAAGACCTTCCAAAAGTAAAATACTCATTATGTTCTCTTGTCCATAAGTGCTATTTCTGAGAAACGAATTACCAAACCTTCCAACATAGCTATTCAAAATAGAGTATAATTTGGCCTTTTGTGGTTGTTGTTTCATTCATTCATTTTGAGTTTTTAACTTCTTCATAGAAAAGCCGTTTACCTTAAGACAAACACTAAGCTCATGTACTGTAGTTGGCTGAATAAAGATGTTTAAAGAGAATACGCAAAGGTGAGGTGGGGTTCCTGCAGACCTCCGGCTTCCCAAACACCATTTTCAGTTGCTCTTTTTGCTAGAGAACTGTAGTGGAGTGTATGATGTGACTACGTGGTGATCAACGGTCGCTATGGTTGGAGTACGTACTGTTCTCTGTAGACTCACAATTTAAATGCCTAATCTTCAGAAAGTAGCACCATTTTGACAGATTGTAGAAACAGGAGATGGGGTAGAGTTAGAGGAAATGGGTCACTGCAGAGAGACGAGTCTTGGAAGTTGATGTATTCCTGGCTGCTTCCTGTCCCAGCCATGAAGCAAACTCTGTCCTCTGCTGCACGGTCTTGCAGCCACATCCTGCCTAAGCACATGGGACTACGCAACCATGAACTAAACCCTTCGAAGTTTTAAGTGTAAACAAATCTTTTTTCCTTTAAGTTGTCCATCAGCTATTTTTATCACAGCAATGAAAACCAATACGTTGGTAGGTGCCACCTTGTGATTCGTCCCCACACTCTCTCTCACTTATATTTGTGGTTATTAAGACAGATACGGGCCTTAGTCCTACCAATTACTAAAAATTGGTTCAGCACATGTGTGGAAGGAAGTCAGACAACTTTTGGAACTCAATTCTCTCCTTTTACTATACGGTCCCAGGAATCAAAATCAGGTCATCAGGTTCGGGGCGGCAGGTGCCTCTCCTGGCTGAGCTCCAGCCATGGTCCAGGCTGGATGGTGCGTGTGCACACAGGTGGGGGGTATTCTTGAGCTAGTCTCCCTCCCAAGCTGAAGCTCCCCCAGCCCACGTGAGGCAGCAGGCTGTGCCCAGTCTCTTCCTGCTCCCATACACTCTGAGTTCTCGGTGCTGCTTGTCTAAGACCTATTCCATCAGCCGCCTCTGCATCTGGAATCCAGCTTGGTTCTGAGACGCCCATGGCACTGGCTCGTTTCCACTGCTGTTGGTGAAGAGCTTTGGTTTTCGGTTCCAGGGTACACCCGTCACTACGGAAAGTGCTTTAGCCAAACAGACTCCTGCTTTATTGTTTTGCTCTTCCCGAATTCTGTCGCTTCAAGTGTCTTGTCTACTCCCTTCCCTACTCATGATTTAACCCTTCGGAAACTGCCTATGTTCTGGCCTGGATTTTCAGACATTCCTCACTTCTTCAAGGATAGAGTTTCCATTTGTTCCCATTCTCTTCTCGTTACTTACGGTGATTTCTCTGATGAGGTGAAAAAAGGACAGCTTTACCATTTTCAAATATTTTCCTACTTTTTTCAACTCCAAAACCAAAGGCCTTAAAAATATTTTTGAATATAAGTCAATATATATTCACTACAAAAACCTAGACAGTAAAGCAGGGAAAATATTTTAAAGGCTACTATTTGAGAATCTCATTGCTCTAAAGCATTCCCTTGTGGTGTTAAAGCCTGTATCTTTTTTTTCTTCTTCTTCCCAGTACATAAAAGTCAACCTTTTACCCCTTTAAAAGTGACTCTTGGACTGGAAAGATGGCTCAGCAGTTAAGAGCA
Source organism: Acomys minous (assembly GCF_964271855.1). NCBI lineage: Eukaryota > Metazoa > Chordata > Mammalia > Rodentia > Muridae > Acomys > Acomys minous. The sequence continues at coordinate 116,690,386 of NC_140484.1, read as the reverse complement.
CTGGCTGCTCTTACAGAGCATCCCAGTATGCGTCTTAGCACCCACATCTGGCAGCTCACCGGCTCCTGGAACTCAGCTCCAGAGGACCTCACACCTTTCTTCAAGTCTCATTGGGCACCTGCACTCAGGTACATATACCAATACATAGGCACACACGCATATACATAGTTAAAAATAAAATAGAATGAGACCTTTTAATGGAGTCATTCTTTGCAAATATAGATATAGATTATACATTCTAATAATGACATGACATTCAAGAGAACTACCTTTTAACCAAGTGTATCATGAGACACTAAAATGTTTAAACTTAAAAAATACTATAAACCATGGCTTTTAAAGATAAAAATTTCCACCTTTTAGTTTTTTGTAAGCCAGACAAAATGAAAGATTCATTCCAGAAACATTTAGAAATACAATGGCCATAGGTCTTTAAAAGCTAGGTTAACGATGGGTTTTCTTTTCTTTTCTTTTATTGGTTTTTTTGAGACAAGGTTTCTCTGTGTAGCCTTGGCTGTCCTAGACTTGCTTTGTAGACCAGGCTGGCCTCAAACTCACAGTGATCCACTTGCCTCTGCCTCCCGAGTGGTGGGATTAAACACATGCACCACCATGCCCAGCTAATGACGAGCTCTTTTTTTTTTTTTTTTTAAAGTTCTTTTTTTTTTAAGAGTTAGCTTCTGCCAGGCTTGGTGATGCACATCTTTAATCCCAGCACCGGGGAGGCAGAGGCAGGAGGATTGCTGTGAGTTCAAGTCCAGCCTGGTCTACAAAGTGAATGCAGGACAGTCAGGGCTACATAGTGAAACCCTGTTTTGAAAAACAAACAAACAAAAAGTTTCTATGACCTTTGTTCCCTTTATAGTAAACAGGCTGTATTTTCCTAGTTTCTCATTTACAAAATGGATAAAATTCAAGCAGCAAAATGACTCAAGTCTTCTATCACGGCCGGACAATCTCCATGTGTTACTGATCAGGAAGAGAGTGAAAAGAATTAGCCTGCTCCTTATATAAACAGGTGACCTGGTACTATGGTGTCAAGCAAGAGAATATGTGCAAACCACTTACAGCCTGCGAGTTTTCATTAAACTATCTTACCTCATCCATTTCTTTAGTTAGTAGAGACTTAGAGCTATACAAACACTAATGCTCAAAGCTGGCTGTATCTATGAAGCTGAGAGAGGAAACAGCCTGTCCTTGCTCAAAGCAGACTTCAGGAATACTTTCTCAAAGAGGCATCCTCCACCAAAAGAACAAACCTCCAGATGGCAAAGCACTGGAGTATGCCAAGGAACAGAAACTGCAAATTAATGTTATTTACAAAAATATCCCAAAAAGCACTTGAGGGTAGCCTGTAGATTTAGAATGTGCCCCTTACAAAACTGTATAGCCCTCATTCAGCAAAGAAGTCAGGTACAGAAGCAGTCAAGCTAGGCCAGGAGTCAGCCACCATGACTTGCCCAGCTGTCACCAACACCAGCACCTGCAACACCTGAGTGTTTCTAATGTCTCTGAGAACACCTTCATCAACCCTAAAGAGGACTGTTACACTACTCCTAGTTAAGGGTTTGGAAAGAGACTCGGGACGTTTATCTGCTCACCAACCACACTGTGGGTCGTGGAACCTGGACTTAGCTTGTGCGCCTTGCAAGATGGAAATTCAGTTACTGAACTGTATTGCTTCCTCTGCTAAGACAGAGAGAGAAACTCAAGAGTATGTGATTAGGGCTGGAACGGCCCGAAAAGGCAACAATCAAGGTGAGTCTAGCATGGCAGGTAAGACCTGGCAAGTATAAGGGCAGAGAAAGGCTCACATATGCAGAAGCACACAGCAGAGGAGAGCAAACACAAAGCTGACAGCCACACAGATGATGCTAACTGTAAATTGTTACAGAAAATGGGAGACAAGTCTTAAGAGACAAAAATTTAGAAGGTAAACTGGGTTGTGTCTAGTGAACCAAGTAAGAAGTGTATAGACTGTCGGGTTCAGTTTCAGATAACATATGAACTATCTTCTGATGATAAGGTATGGTCCCCAACTATCCCTATTGGCAAAAAAAAAAAAAAAAAAAAAAAAAAGATGCTGACGCCTATGACTGGGTAGAAGAGAGGAAGGCAGAGCTTTAGGTTCCCAGGCTTAGGTTCGAGGGAGGAAGAAACAGAGGAGGAAAGAGAAAGAAAGGTGACAAGGCAAGATGTCCATCAGCACAATGTCTGTAGAAACAGACTGATGGAGCAGCAGCTGCCCCGGAGTCATCAGATTGGCAAGTGATTGGTTTTTATGTGGGTTTTAAAGGTATTATGATTAGAGTAGCTAAGAATCTGCCTAGCATAGTGCTTACAGCTTAAATATAAATCACAGTCTCTCTGTGTCAGTCAGTGGGGAACTAGCTGGTCAAAGAAAACTACTGCCATAATAATTTACTACATTACTTACTGTAGAAAGAACAATTCACCCTTCTACAGCAGTTAATTGTGAATTTATCATTCATTCACTTTATCTAACATTTATAGAGCACCTTTTATGCATCAAACCTTGAGTACTAATATGAAATTAAGAATATAGATCCTATCTTCCAGAAGCTAAGCCTGGACAAATAAAAACAGACAATTACAACATTTTGTAAATGTTTAACCACCAAGAACTTGTACAGAATGTGACTGAAAAGTGACTGATTAACTCTGCCCAAGATGCAGAGGTAGAGGGTTGGATCTCTCTCTCTCTCTCTCTCTCTCTCTCTCTCTCTCTCTCTCTCTCTCTCTCTCTCTCTCACACACACACACACACACACACACACACACACACACACACACACACACACACACACAGAGTTTTCAGACCAAGCCTGCTGAGCTAGACCTTGAAAAAAAGTATGGCTCTGCCAAACAGGAAGAGCATTCCAGAAAGAGAAAACATGTACAGAAGTATGGGAGAATGATTCCATCAGGCATGCTCAAGAACAGCAAATGGCAAAGTGCGGCTGAGAGGAAGCTGCAGGGGCGGGGGGTGGGGGGTGGGTGGGGGTGGGGGTGGGGTGGCGCTGGTGATGGAGGGCTGCCACTAACAATGATTCAGCCAGGTGAGCACTCAAGCACCTATGTGCACACACCAAGCTAAAGCAACAGGATTGTAGCACTTGCCCACTCAAGGCAAGGCTCCCATGGTCATGCGATCATAGCTGGAGCATAGCAGTCACAGCTCTCAGGTCTCACAAAAGAACCAGGAACTGGCTGGGGACAGGGAAACAGCAAGACTGAGTCAACGGAGGCAAGATAAAACCCACACCACAGATTCAAGGGGCTGAAGCACTGCACAAAGGAGACAAACTTCTCTATGACTTCACAGAACTTTGGAAGGAGAAAGCTATGAGAGAATTCATCCATAGGCCTTCTGCTGGGCCCATTACCAGCAGGCACTCTTGCCCTGTGCCCTCCTTTGATGGCAGGACACTACCAGATGCACCTGCATATTCCTTCTCTGAAACATAGCAGTGGCAGTGGGACCTGCTGGTGGGGGATGGTCTATTAGGCAATTTCTTCTTTCCTATTAAATGAAGATGAGTCCTTTCCTGCCTGCTAGACATTGTCCTGAGTATGTGAGCTGCTGCCTCACAGCCACAGAGACATAAACTATTCTAGGGCTCTGAAACTTAACCTTCCTTATTCGTTCCTCAAGATTGCTTATTAGGTAAAGAAACTAAGTAGCTTTTTAACAGTGAATATTCTTACAACTGGAGCCCTGCCTGTCTAGTTCTCAGGGCTGAGCAATGGCCCTGGCAAAAGGTAGGGAAGTGAACTATATGGTGGCATCAGGAACCAGAAAATGTCTGAATTTTAATGGGCTTCTGCAACTAATGTAGCACAATTTTACTAAGCAACACACACACACACACACACACACACATACACACACACCAAGAAAATGAATAAATAGAGTTAAAATGTCGTATATTTGTAAAAGAGGCAAATGAAGGCAGGCATGGAGGAATATACTTTCAATCCCAGCACTCACCACTCATGAAGGCAGAGGCAGGAGGGTCACTGTGAGTTCGAAGCCAGCCTGGTCTACAAAAGGACAGCGAAGGCTACACAGAGGAGAAGGAAGAGGAGGAGGAGGAGGAGGAGGAAGAGAAAGAGGAGGAAATAAATCTGCAAGACTCAGTGTTTTGCTTGTTTGCTTGAGACAGGGTCTTGCTGGGTAGCAGCCCAGGTAGGCTGACCTTGATATTAAGAGGATCTTCAAAACCCAGCCTCCCACTTCTTGGACTGCAGACTTAAGCCGCCATCCCTAGCTGAGATCCTCTTAGGCGGCTAAGAGAACTACAGTTATTTGTAGAAGATGAGAAAGCATCACAAGGCAGAGGAGGGAAGTCTTCACTGTGTCCTGGAAAGTGGGCAGCAGGAGGTGGTGTGCAGGCAGGGCCTAAGAGCAGGCAGGATTCTGAGAGGGAAAACAACAAAGAGAAGGTTACAGAACAAATAAATGACACAAGTTGGCAAGCAAAGAATGAGTTTTGTTTTGTTTTTCTCTATTCACTTGGGATATACAATGAATAATAACACGTTGGGCAGAAGAGTAAAGTGGAACATTTGTAAAGGATTATTTTGCATTGAATACACCAAATTTATTTATTTATTTATTTATTTATTTATTTATTTATTTTGGGACAGGGTTTCTCTGTGCAGCCTTGTCCTGGACTCACTTTGTAGGCCAGCCTGGCTTCGAACTCAGAGTGATCCACCTGCCTCTTCCTCCCGAGTGCTGAGATTAAAGGTGTGCACCATCATGCCCAGCCCACAAACTTTTTAAAATGTTCACTCCTGGCTTAGCAGCTCAAGTTACACAAACATCTCCTTTAAAAAGGATCAAATTTTGTACCATGTATATATTTAAAAACCAAAATATTTAAGAATAATTGTAGTATGGACTACAGAGTTATATAGATGTTTACCACACCACTATTTATAATAGTTAAGGTGTCTAATTACCTGTTTCTCTCTCTTTTTAATTTCTATGTTGTAGAGGAGTTTATTAAATGTGCATGGGAGGAGAAGGAAAGGAGGAAGGAGTACCCCAGAGAGAAAGAAAGAAGAGGGAGAGAGAAAGTAAGTGGGCAGAGCAGGTAGAGGGGGAGAAGGGACCCCAGAAAGATAGAGAGTAATTACCTGTTTCTATAGAATGTAGAGACGGTACAGTGTTTATAATAATAAAAGTATACTAATTGGCATTAAATGTGTTCAGCTAAGTTTAAAAACAAGTTTCAGTCAAATGGCCAATAAATACATGAAAAATGTTCAACCTTACTAGTCTTTAAAAAAAATAATGCTGGATTAGTTGTGGACAAAAAGAACCCTGGTATACTGCTAGCAGGGATTTAACTAATCCAGCCACTACAGTGGCAGTATGGAAGTCCCTCAAAATAAACAAACAAGAAGCTAAAATTAGACCTGCCGTACAACTCCGACCGGCCATTCCTCAGTCACCACCACAGAGGTAACTGTGCGTCAGTCTAAATATAAACACAATAACTAAAGAATGAGACAGCCTGTGTCCTTCAACAAAGAAAGGATAAAGAAACAAAGTTATGCAATGGAATATTTTATTTTCAGCCATAAAGAATGGAGCTATGGCCAAGTGTGAAAACACACACCTTCAGTCCCAGCACTTGAGTGGCAGAGGCAGGCGGGTCTCTGAGCTGAAAGCCAGACTGGTCTACAAAGCAAGTTCCAGGCTTACACAATGATACCCCATCTCAGAAAGACAAGACAAAACAAAAGAAAACAAAAAGCAGCAAGTACTATGCCCTCCTCATTTCACAAGTCTTTTAGGAAACTGGCAAAGATGAGACTTAATTTTTAGTAAAGTTCTGACAGCTACTCTGGATCACAGCCTCCCCGCAATGCAAGGACTATCCATCCAAGTTTACCCCACAGCTAAATGGGGCTTTGAAGTCCTCCTGGTGGGTGAAAAAATGAGTTTGAAAAGGAAAGGCTTCCCTCTCCATATAGGCAATGATAATCAGTTCCTTAAGGTTTCATCTTTATAATTGGGGTCACATAGTAGAAGTATACTAATTATTAGTAGTAGATAAAATTTGGTATTAATAAACCAAATTAGCTACAGTTAACCAATGTTTACACATTTTTTGTAGTCTACAGGAAAAAACACCAGAGTATGTATATTATTACTGAAACATACTTCACAGTGCTTAGTCCTCCCACACACAGACACTGTTATTTTCTATTCTATGTTCTTCAAAAACAAAGCCCCAGCAGTTTTTAAAAGAGCTGCAAATGTACTCATCCCAACTGTGAAAGCAGAAGACCCCTGTACCTGCCCCTCAGCCATTTCCATCAAGGGGGGCAGAAGTGATGTCAGAGCTGTTACCGTAGTGTTCTGCAGACACCTTCCGGTCTTAGAACACTGGCTCTCTAGGACACTCTCTCTTGGAACTCTGCCACCACTTTGTCAGAGGCTCCAGCCACATGGAAAGACTACATACACTGCAGCCATCAGTACTAGCTGATAAAACCAGCCTTGAAGTAGCAGAGGCCCAGGTCCATCAGGATCTATGAGATTAGTAAACGGCAACTGTTGACTACAACTAGGTTTATTTAATGTAGTTTATTTTACAGCAATAGTAACCAAAACAACTGTGCTAGATGCAACCTGCTAAACTGATGTTTGGACCCATTGAAGGGCAGTTTAACAAACACTGGTTTAGAAGATACTAATTCGCATTTGGAGCCTGGCACTCAACATCCATAGTTCCCACAGTCTCCATAATCAGACAGTTTTCCATGGGATTAAATGGAACAGGTGGTGTGAGGGAACGTGGGCTGGAAAGTGTTTTTGTCACATGTATACAAATCAGCACTTAACTGATTGAGATTTCTTCTGCATTTCAAGGACTCTCTGGCTTCCCAGGAATGGCCCAGATCCATGTACAGCTTCCTGCCTCAGACTTTCTGGTCTGAAAGCTGACCTCTAGCCACTTAATGGCACTCAGCCCTGTCTACAGCATCAGGCTTTTCTGTTAATTGATAACTTTCATCTAAATATAAACTCAGATTAGCCTGTTAAGGATTAGAGGAATCTAAGGAAAGTAGGAATGGTAAATAAGCATGTCTGGTAGATTCAGAGTGTCCAGCCACCCTCCAACAAGAGAGCTCAAATGCAACCGATTCATTAGGGTTTCTTTCTTTATAAATGTCACAGTCAAGCTAATAAATAAAGAACTAGCTCTGAGGTCAAAAGGAAAATTCATGACTAGACGCCCAGAAAGGGCAGGCTGGGGATGGGGGCACTGAGGAAAAGCCGCCAAGTAAGAGGAAGTTCTTTAAGCAAGCTCCTCCTGGAAGCAGGTCATCTTGGGGAACTGACCTAAAGGAAAATCCGCCTAAAATGGAAGGCTCAATTCAGAAAGGCTGTGGTGACCAGGGCTAAAAGAAGCCTATGCCAGAATTCAGGGGACTACAAAGGGAAGAGGTCTCCTCCAGGAGACAGAGTGGACTTGAAATGTGAAGAACATATTCATGTTACGTTCTTGGTACACAGAAAAGCAAGTTCTGAGTTTGAGCCTGAGGTGGGGGGAAGTTGGATGAGAAAGTCAGAGTGGCAATCCATTCCAAAAGCCTAAATTGACAGGAACATACCCGATTTTGTCCAGGCATGTAAATCCCAACCATCAAATATGAAAAAAAATGTAGACTATGACATCAACTGAGCCTGAATGTCTGTGATTTTAATCTGGATGTGCTGTTGCTCAAGGTCCTCTGCAGTGGATGACACACGCGGATCACTAGGTCTGCAGAAACTACCTGGTGTGATTAATAAGCTATAAGCATCATCCAAGAGTTATTGACAACAGTAACAAGAGCATCCTCACTGCCATATTTAAGCCAACAGATTCCACTGAGAGACACACTAGAAAGAAACTAGGACAGAGGATGACATTCAGGTGGCATAGTGATTGACAAGTATGTTTGAAACTATAGGTTTGATTTCCAGCATCACATAAAACCCCAAAAACTTGGGAGCTGAAGACAGGAGAAGCAAAAGTTCAAGGTTACCCTCAGAAACACAGTGGGTTCAAGGTTAGCCTAGGCTACATGAAACCCTGGGGAGAGAAGAAAGAAGGGCACGTTCTAGGCCAGCCTAGGCTACATAGTGGGACCCAGTTCTCCCAAAAAAAAAAAAAAAAAAAAATGAAAGAAAGAAAAAAGAAAAGAAAACCTGAAGTGAGAAAGGGGAATCAAAAGAATAATGAAATTTACAGACAAATGACTGAAAAACAAAAACTGGTAGCCAGGGGTGGTGGCGCACGCCTATAATCTCAGGCAGAGGCAGGTGGATCACTGTGAGTTCAAGGCCAGCCTGGTCTACAAAGAGGGTCCAGGACAGCTAAGGCTACACAGAGAAACCCTTTCTCAGGGGTTGGGGGGGACTTGATGAGGAGTGGGGGCAGTGGGGGGGGGAGGGAGGAGAAACCTCATTCACTGTTGATGAGATTGCAAACTGGTGGAGCCACTATGTAAATCAGTATAGAGAATTCTCAAAAAGCTAAAAACAGACCTACTATATGACCCAGGTATGCCAACCACTGCTTGGCATATGCCCAAATGACTCAATATCCTTTTCCACAGATACTTGCTCAGCCATGTTCACTGCTGATCTATTTATAATCACTAGGAGACAGAAACAACCTAAATGTCCTTCAATTGATGAATGCACAATGAAAATGTGACACACACATATACACAGTGCAATTCTATTTAGCTGAAAAGAGAAATAACAGCATGAGGTTTGCAGGGAGACAGAACTAGAGACTATCACACTGAGTGAGGTAGCCCAGACCCGGAAAGACAAATGCCACATGTTCTCTCTTGTGGATCCTAGCTCTGAATCTTTAAGTATGTGTTTTTAACCTGGAGTAAGTCGGATTCCAGAAAGTAAGAAGGGTTCATGGGGTGGGAGAAGTAGCTTTAGAGAGGGGAGTAGAGCACAGGTGGTATCAAGAGGGGAATAGGAAAAATGGAGGTGGGGGGGACTTTAATTGAGTGTCAGATAGAGTAATATAGAGAGAGGGGGAGATTAATAATACTAAAGATGTCTGAAAAAGCCATAGGGAAACATACACTTCATGCTTACTTAGATATATATACGTAATTTAAATGATATGTTTATCCCTCCCCTCAAGAGCCACAGACTAACAAAAACCCCAGTGACAGGACCAAAAAGTGTCACTTCCAGTTACTGATCAAGGGAGCCCAAAAGACCCCCAAAGAGCATGGCCACTGCCACTGCCATTGGTTGTTTCCCAGAACCCGAAAGAAAGCGCCTATTGCTGAAGAGACACTATCCACGCCAAACACAGGACTTGGAGGACTCAGGCTGGAACCAATGTGCAAGTCTCCTCTCTAAGGATTAGCTCTTATAGTATCTACAGGCACTATGCAAGCTGCCTGGAGGGAAAAAAAATAGTTCTGACTTGTAAAGCCTACAAACCACAGGAATGACCAGTCCGCTAAGATACCCCTAATGGTGTAATAATGGCACCTATATCTTGGTGGTCACTAACAGCCCATACAAAAGGAGAGTCATGGCTGGCTTAGCAAACTTAGCCAACTACATATGGCTGGTGAGATGCTAGAAAGAAACTACCACTGCCAATTTCCTAAACCAGTATACTCACTCTCTAACTGCATTCTATACCTCAGATAAGTGTACTTCTCACCTATCAGTAAAGAAATTTCTTTTTGCATCACAACTGGTCAAAAGGCAGAGAACAACTGACCCTGGCATACCCAATGCTAATTGGCACATCTACAACGTAGCCCCTATACCTAAGGCTCAGAGAACATTATGGAAGAAAAGGACAGAAAGATTTTAAGAGCCAGAGGACAAGGAAGTCTGCTGTGAGATAATGTCTCCTATATATGACATGAAAGCTGTACCCATGAAATCTCAACAAGATAGCTGCCCACACAAGATCTACACAACAGCAACACCTGTTGACAACACAGACAGGGAAAATTTCAAGGCCCCACTCAAAGATAAAGAGTTACAGGCAATTAGTGACAGCTGAGAAAGGGAGAATCCATCTCTCTGGGAACAAGCCCCACGAGGTTATCCAATCCCAAATGGTTACCACTAAACACACACACACACACACACACACACACACACACACACACACACACGTAATAGTAAGTAGACTCAGTAGCATTTATATGTGTGTATTAACATGGGGGAGGGGTGGCAATGATGTAAATACAGGACTCATCTATAAAACTCTCCAAATGTTTTAAATTTTAAAATGACTGGATAACTTTGCCAGAAGATTAATTACAAGGTAGTTTCTTTTAAACTCTTCTGGCAAATACAGAAAAAAGAGGAAGGGACATCAACCCAGCAAAACCTAATCAGAATGAATAGATGACTGTTGTCCATGTGGGTGGACATATGATGGTAACTAAGAAGCAATTAAAAAAAAAGAAAGGGGCTGGAGAGATGGCTCAGCAGTTGAAAGCACTGTCTGCTCCTCCAGAGGTCCTGAGTTCAAATCCCAGCAACCACATGGTGACTCACAACCATCTATAATGTAATCTGATGCCCTCTTCTGGCCTGTGGGTGTGTATGCAAGCAGAGCACTGTATACATAATCATAAATACATTAAAAAATAAATAAATAAAAAAGAAACTATTTCATTCATATACATGGAACCTAGGACTAAGGCCAAACTAATAAAAGGCTTTGACTTCAGTAAATTAAAGATGAGTTGACAAAGGAGGGCCGACTAGTAAGGGAGATTAATAACAAGTGAGGCCAAGTTCACTTGGTTCACTATACATGGAAATTTCATATTACTAATCCAACATAATACAGGAATGCATATATCAGGTCTCTTGAGAAGGGCAGCAGATGGTGACCATAGAGTGTGCTTCCTTCTAAATTAAAACCCAAGGAGTAAAGGATAGAAATACAAACCACAAGGTTCAAAAGAAAGAATTTCTAGAAGTAACCTTGAAGGTCATTCTTGCAGCACTGGCAAGAGTAAGCCAAGTAGAGAAAGTGAGCAGAGAAAAGGAGGGGAAGGGAGGGGAGGGGAGGGGAGGGGAGAGGAGAAGAGAGGAGAGGAAGAGAGGAGAGGAGAGGAGTCACAAGAAGAAATCATAATAATTTTTCTTTAGCCAGGCAATCGTGGTGCGTGCCTTTAATCCCAGCGCTTGGGAGGCAGAGGCAGAGGCAGGTGGATCTCTGGGAGTTCGAGGTCTACAAAGTTAGTCCAGGACAGCCAAGACTATCATAGACAAATCCTGTCTTGAAAAAACAAAACAACCAGCCAGGCGTGGTGGCACACGCCTTTAATCCCAGCACTCAGGAGGCAGAGGCAGGCAGATCGCTGTGAGTTTGAGGCCAGCCTGGTCTACAAAGTGAGTCCAGGACAGCTAAGGCTACATAGAGAGACCTTGTCTCGAAAACACCAAAATAAATAAATAAATAAATAAATAAATAAATAAATAAACAAACTGATCCCCTTAGAAGGATGCTAGAGAACCAAATTATTCTCCCAAAAATCTGGTAAATGGTGGTGAAGAAAAGGCATTTACTCTGCCTATGTTACTCAAGCCTTTTCACAGTTAACGAAGAATTTCTCCTTGCAGCATATTCAAAAAATTTTAAGTGAAAGACAGAAGATCACCATTCACATTATCACTAATGATTTAAAGATACAACTAGCACAAGATCTTTTTAGAAAATATTTATTTTTCTGGGCAAGGTAGCATATCATTTAATCCCAGGAGTTAGGAGGCAGAGGTAGGCAGACTTCCAGCCCAATGTACAAAGCAAGTTCAAGTAATCCAAGGCTAAATATGTGGAGAGAGACCTTGTCTCTAAAAACAAATAAACACAATTTTATTTTATTACTTATAACATGTGTAGGTATGTGTCTACCTGTGGGATATGTTATGTGAGTGCAGGTGCCCTAGGAGACCAGGGATATCAGATCCCCCGGAGCTAGAGTTACAACTGGCCATGGGTGCTGGGAACTGAACCTGAGCCTTCTAGAAGAGTAGAAGTGTTCTTTTTAAAAAAATCATTTAAAAATTTTAAATTTTGTGTGTATGGGTGCTTTTTGCCTGCAGGTGTGTCTATACACCACCTACATGCATACAGCTGGGATAACCAAAATCTTGTATAGTATAAACTATCACTGAATCTACATGGACAACAGGATATGCTAAAATTGGTATCTAACTTCTCACATGCCTTGGTCTCTTAGATGCTCCTCTGGGGAGCTCATGCTATGAGGACATTTCTGAAGCAGCTTTAGAATATGGGCCACAGGAACAGAAACTGGACCTTTACCACGTCCCCAAAGTACCCTGTACTAACTAGCTAGTCAGGCAGGTAAACCCCTTACAAGTGAATCTTCTGGCCCAGCCAAGTCCAAGGCTGACTACATTCTAAGCATCAATTGATAACAACATTATGAAACTGAGAGCCAGAATCCAAGCCTAGCCAACTCTTAAATTCCTGACCCATGGACACTGAAAAATAATGGTTATTATTGCATTAGCCATTACATTTGGGAATAATTTGTTATACTACAAGTATTTCAGAACACTAAATAAACTAGTTATAATCTTTAAATGTCATTTTTCTTGCCAAAGTATGCAGTAGGTTAAGGTAAAGGAGTAGAGGAAGGAGTCAATAGAAATTCACTCCTTTATATTTATCAATCTCATATCTCTCAGGGAAAGTATAATTCATCATATTATCTCAAACACTATAAAGCTGAGCAGTGGTGGCACACCCCTTTAACCCCTAAGTACTCGGGAGGCAGAGGCAGGTGGATCTCTGACTTCAAGGCCAGCCTGGTCTATAGAGCGAGTTCTGGGACAGCCAGAGCTATACCGGGAAACCCTGTCTCAAAAAACCAAACAACTAACCAAAAACAAAAACTATGTAAGATAGAAGTTATCAACTTGTTTCCATTTTATAAGAAAGCAAAGCCTCACAATTCATTTTCAAGACCTCACCCTGGTCCTTCTCAATAAACTTTGTGATTTAAAAAAGAAAGGTGGGGGGGGAGGGGAGGGGAGGAGGGGGGAAGAGAGACAGAGACGGAAACAGACCGCCAACCTACACAAGTGGGCCATGACTCTCTGAGTTCAAGGCCAACCTGGACCACTACAGAGAGGAGCAAGCAGGAAGGAGGCAAGGAGGAGACTGGTGTGCTGACTCAAAGAGTTAGTGTTTTCATTAAAGTGCAGTTACAGACGCAGAAAAGGGAGTCCCTGCTGTTTCCAACACATCTTGTTTTGTTTTGTTTTTTGAGACAGGGTTTCTCTGTGTAGCCTTGGTTGTCTTGGACTCACTTTGTAGACCAGGCTGGCCTGGAACTCACAGCAATCCACCTGCCTCTGCCTCCCGAGTGCTGGGATTAAAGGCATTTTAAAGTCCTTCTGACCTTACCTATTGAGCCCTTTAAAGCCAGAGCTGTATGTAAATATAATTTCCTATCCTTTGAAAAACAATCTTGTTTACCCTTTTCTCACAGAAAAATACAAGGTTCTTTGGTGTAGTCTTTAATAATAAGGCAAACGTGTAAGAATTTGCTGGAGAAACAAAAAACTGGTAAGAATTCAAGGCTCCATTGAACATCTCAGATTTGGCTGCAGTTCTGAATGAGGTTGTTCTTCCAGAACTGTTTATTAAAGAGAATCAGGTTCTCCAAAATTGCCTCCCTGGATTCTCATCCTTTGTTCCCAAAGCAAAAAGGGGATGCAGTGACTCAATATAGATAATATGATGACATTCCTTTTTTATTAATTTTTAAATATTCATTCATTCACTTATTTTATTTTATATACATTGGTGTTCTGCCTGCACGTGTGTCTGTGTGAGGGTGTCAGAGCCTCTGAAACTGCAATTACAGAGAGCTGTGAAGCGTCATGTTGGTGCTGGGAATTAGCCTGGGTCCTTTGGAAGAACAGCCAGTACTCTTGGCTGCTAAGCCATCTCACCAGCCTCCTCTAACACTTTTTCCTTCATTCTCAGTGGCAAAGTGTGCATTGTAAAACAGGTATTGTGCAAAACCCAAAGAGGCCAGGAGAGGACACTGGATTCCCTGGAAGTGGAGTGGTGGACAATTGTAAGCAATTATGTGGGTGCTGGGAACCAAACCCAGGTTCTCTGCAGGAACAGCAAATGCTGTTAACTACTGAGAGCTCTCTGGCACCAATATTATATATTTAAGTCATTTGTGTAGAAAACAATAAAGTTTTAACTTTCCCTCTTAAATGTTTACAATTTTTACTCACTAAGCAGGCCATGTAAGTTAAGTCTTTAGCTCTTAATGACTGTCTGATTTTACAAAGAAGGAAGCTGGGGTTATGTGATTTGCCAAAAGTCACAAAGCAAGGAGTGGAAGGGCTGAGATGGACTTTTACCACCTGGCCCCAGATCTGACATTAACCACATTCACAAGGAAAAAAATCCTACAAAACCAATGCAATCTAAACGTGCACATCTAAATTCCTTTTCCTATTGCATCAGCTGAACACTCTTTTAGCCTAATTCTTTTAAGTGGGAACAAGAAACGAGACCATGCCATTTTCCTAGATGTAGTTGAAAAAGAAAACCAAAGTGCAAAGGAAAATCCAAATGAAGGATATTTATGATACAAACTCTTTCAGGGGCGGAGCCAAGACTTCAGTACTAAGCAGAAAGGAAATAAAGGCTCTGGAGCTGACTTTCAGGACACATTTCTCAGGCTTAAAATAGTCTTGACCTTAGAACTGTCATGAGAAGAGGCAGGACAAAAGAAGCCATCATATATAAAGTATCCCCTCACAGGAGCACGCCTGGTGGACACAGACCTAAGTTAATGCAGCCCTGCTTCCACTTTCAACTGAATCTTCCTATGGTCACATTTTCAGGCTATTAAAGTTACAATCATCTCAAAAACACTTCAGGCAACTTCACAGGGCTTCAGGCTTATGCTCCTTCAAGCTTGTGTTCCTCAAAATAAAAGTTGAAGGGTGGAAAACAAAAACCACCGCTCCCTGTGAAGGCAGTCTGTCAGCTCCGTCACTTGACAAGCATCTGAGTACAGGCACCTTGGCAGCAGCAGGAGACACATGACTGGCATGGCCCATGTAGCCTCTGCCGTCCTGCAGCTCACAGATCAGGAAGTCACTACACACAGGCAGGTGCCATCAGGGCTCCAGTGTCACTAGAGCATAAGGCAGGGAAACGGACCTCGGTAGGAATGGGAAAGAGCCGCCTACCAGAGCGTGTTTCCCAAGGGAAGAGTGGGGACAGCTGAGAATGATCAGGACTGAGCTGAGTCCAAGAGCAGAGGGGACATATGTATGCGAACAGCTCAGCTGTACTACGCACTGCAGTTTCGACAGAAATTTGTACTGGAGGTTTATACAGTAAAAAGTATGTTCTAAATTATGGTTTCAGTGGCCGCATGAGTGCAACCACCACGTCAAGAACTAGAACATTACCAGAACCCAGAAGCCCTTGGGCCTTCTCTAACCCCTGCCTCCTCTCCTTCCCAGAGTCAGCTCCCTCCTGGTATAAACCAAACCATACACGGCACAGGCTGTTGTCCGGCTCCTTCACTCAACACCTCTTATGAAATCCATCCATGCCTTTGTGTGTAACTAGGGTTCATTCATGCCCAGTGCTACAAGGCATTTCATCAGATGCTTCTTTCTAGTTATATGAATGATGGTGGATTGACACTCTAGTATGTGACTTCTGTAGTGAGTGTATCTGCACACCTCTATTAGCTACATGCCTAGAAAGAGAATTGCTAGGTGAGAGAAAATGACTGTGCTGAAGTTCATATCAACAGTTCTCCCAAATAATTTCACTAATGTATAGTCCTACTAATAGCAGATAACATCTGTTCTATGGTTAGTCAGAGTTTATCATAACAGATGAGATCATCTCTGATAGTCTGGAGAACAGCTAAACTTGTGATGAAAGCTGGCCAATGGTCTATCTGTAGCCTCAAATCCTTATGTGTACTCCTTTACATAAATTCTATGTTTACCACCCAAATTTATAAACTTTACAATCTATAAGCTATTAGAACAACAACTGTCATTACAGAGAGAGACTGAGCTATCCTTACTTCTAGGTCACAGGAAAAATGTACAAGGGTGGTATCTTCAGTCTGATTATAAACCATTTTATACCACCTACAGCCCAAGAACTTTCTAACAGTCACTTTCATGCCATTTATTTTATATTAGTAGTTAAGAGAGAACTAGAGTAGATTTCCTTTGCCTTAGTAAATAAAAATTAGCTTTGAACTCTCCTGTCCTTTTTCACTTTGAATATCCTCAGCACATACTAACTAAACATCACACACTCAAAAAACAAATCCAGACAAAACAAAAGCCTAACATATCAGGAAGAATGAGGATAAAGAACACGCCGTGTGAAAAATATTTCCTTAAAAAAACAACATTTTACTATATACTTGCTGAAAGGGGCACACCGGTGAGTGCTGGCCACAGCATGTGTGGAGTTCACAGCACAACTTGCAGGAGTTGGTTCGCTCCTGCCACTAGGGCTCTAGGGATCAAACTCAGGTCATCAAGTGTGGTGGTATTGCACCCTTACCTGCTGAGCCAGCATTCCGGCTCTCCTTTCTCTTTTGCAGAACTGAAAACCTGTCCCTCCCTTGTGCTCGTTGACAGGACAGAGGCTCTGAGAAGGAAGGGCAGGCTAGACAGGAGGACAGAGCCAAGAGGTCTCACAGGCTCACTGAAGTAGCAGGTACTCAATTACTCAGACAAGGAAAGGGAGGCCAGATCCCAGGAGACAGTAGGGCTGGTGGGCCCCAGGGAGAGTCAGCAAAGGCCAGTGTCCTCGCAGGCAGGGGCAGGATGGAACCAGTAGGGTGGGATGAAGGCAGAAATGCAGGATTCAAGGAGAAGAGTTCAGAAAAAGGGAAAAACCTCCATGTCAGGCTCTACACAAAGATAAAGTCACATGTGCGGGGAGCAGGAACGGCAGGGTGTGAGCACAGTCCAGCTGCAGGTGTGCCCATGGGAACGTGCGCACAGCCTCACGCTACAGTTACTAGGAGTGGAGTTTAAGGCTCAGACTATGGAGCTGGGATTTGAACCTCCTCTTGCTGAACTGGAAGTGGGGGCAGAGAACTGGACTCTACAAAGCCACCTACCTCTTCCAGACCCCTACACTGAAGAGGGTGTTCCTTGTTACCCCGTTCTAGTTTTCAGATGAACCCCATATTACCTACTCTTGACCTCTGGGCCATTAGAGGTCTCATTAGAGACCTCGGTGGCTCATGCTTAGCCTTCTTCACCCAGAGTTCTCCCAGGCAGCTTCAGGATTCAGATGGTAATGCCACTCCCTTAATTCAGTGGCCTGTAACCCAGTTCTACCTATAAATGTCCCACTTGGGACATCACCACGCAAAATGTCTACAAGCAATTCCAGATCATAATTTCTCAATTCATTACATCTACATGCATTGGTGTGAATATATAATTATACGGTATCATTAATAATAACCAGTATGAGCCAGGTGCAGTGGTGCATGCCTGTAATCCCAGCACTTGAGGCAGGTGGATCTATGTGAGTTTGAGGCCAGCCTGGTCAACAAAGTGAGTCCAGGCTACACAGAGAAACCCTAAAATGAAAAACATCAGCATCAGCATCATCATAACAACAACAACCAGTATGAATAAATGTAAATAACAGTAAGTAATTGCTCAAGGAGTATTCAGTAGGTACTAGGCACCAGTCATATGCTGGAAGAGTATCAATTTACTCAATCCTCATAGCACTCCTCTGATGTGACTTTTGTTTATTTGTTTGTTTGTTTGTTTTCACCTGAACTAAAACGTAGGGCACGGACAGGTTAAGTAATTTGCTCAGGGTCCCACAAGTATAAAGTGGTAAAACTGGGATTTAAAAACAAGTGATGTGTAACCAAAATGTACACTATTTCATTTTGTTTGTTGCACTCCACTCAACAGAGAATGTGCACATATCGTCAGTGTACTAACAGATACATCTTCATCAGCTGATGCGCCTGTGTAGCCAGCACCCAGGTGGAGAAGCAATTTAGACCTGTGCGTTCCACCATATCCCCAACACACTATGCTGGCGTCTAATGGTACAGGTCAGTTTGCCTGTTGCTGGGTTTCTGTGGCTGGACTTTTACAGTCTTCGCCACCACGTGTGCAATTAACAGTACTGTGCAGTTCCACCTTGCAGGGTATTGTACTTCTTAGGCACATAGCACTCTGTTCCCTTTAAATAGTGCTTACTGGCCCTTACTGTGCCGGTTCTTCTAGTCCCCCAGGCACTCTTCAGCCTGTCACTTCTCTCAGACGCGCCCATGTCTTGCTCCCTCAGTCTGCCATCTCAATAAGACATTCTATGAACTGTGAAACTCTAGATCTAGATCCAACTAGGCTAAAAAACACAGGGTGGCCAAGCCCTGCCAAAGAAAGGCATCACACAAGTTTGTGGAATAGCACCTCCGTGCACACCCTCCCACAACAGCAGGCCTCCAATTCCTCTATGTTCCTGGCACTGTCCCTCAGCACCATACACTCACCAGCATATGAATTAGGAAACATTCTAAGAACCTTGTCCCTTGAAAGGAGCACAGAAGAGCAATTCCTTTAGCTCTCCTTAGCCAAACTCTCCCGAATTTCTCCTAGTTTTCCTATTTGGTGAGGCAACCATGCATGGCCCTGTGGTACGCATCTCCACACACTGCCCTGGCTCCTGACTTAACTGACCAGTCCACCTTTGTGTTCTCCTGGCCTTGATCTCCGCCTCTGTCTCTCTACATAGTCTTTAACTTGCTTCAAATTCTTTTTGAAACAAAGTAAGGTGGGGTAGCTCTGTGCTGAGGATCTCGCCACTCTGCTGCTCTCCACATTCTGATGGAAGTGAGTCAGGCTGGACTTCCATGGTTTACATCTGTCACCGCAGGTGGATGAAGTGTGCGCTGTGCCAACAGCTTTTGGTTGTGCAAACAAGCTTCTTCAGCAACAGTCCCTAAATACCCACTAGGTTATTTCCAATGGCCTTAAGGAACACCACTAATTCTGTCAGTGTCTTTCCAGAAATGTCATGTGGCATTTATCTCAAGTTGGGTGTGCTATAAAATCAACAAATACCACAAACCATTTGAAAGAGTTTTAAAACACGCAACCCAAAATTTTCAAACCTATACTCATACACAATACACAATTATAAACCAAATATATTCTGCAATGTGTATTTTATATACCCACTGGATGAAAAGATAAACTGTAAGCAAGGAATGCCACTTGGGAGGATCAATTGCAGAGGCCAGCCTGGGCTACAAAGTAAGAGCCTGATAGAAAGAAAGACAGACAGACAGACCGACAAGCTTCAGAGAGGTTGCTAAAACAAAACATATGAATATATGACTGCATTTCATTCATTTTAGTAAAGAGAAGCAAAATGCACTACATTTTGGCCAGGCATGGTGGCACATGCCTGTAATCCCTGCACTCGGGAGGCAGAGGCAGGTGGATCGCTGTGAGTTCAAAGCCAGCCTGGTCTACAAAGCTAGTTCAGGACATCCAAGGCTACATAGAGAAAAAAGAAAAAGAACTACATTTTGGGCTCAACTGGTAGATCGCTTGCCTAGCATGTGTGAAGCCTTGGGTTGGCTAGCTATCTAGCACCTGGGAAGCCAGGTTCATGGACGGCAGAACATGCCTGTCATGCTAGCACTTAGATAGAGACAGGAGGATTAGAAGTTCAAGGTCATTCTCAGTGACACACTCAGTTTGAGGCTGGTCTGGGATATGTGATGAGACCTTTTAAAATGAAAAAAACTATGTATCATTTGACTCAAGGAGAAATCATTGGGTAAACTTTAAAAAGAGAGAGAGAGGAAAAATAATATTAAAGGGTGCCATACTGCTACCAGGAATGCCAAGGTTTGAAGACAGGAAGTGGAACTTGGGGAAACAGGCTCTATCCTTTCCCTCTCCTTGATCTTTTTCCATTTTATAATCTGTGTCAGTCAGGAAGCTTGTAGTTGCAAGTAAAAAAACAAAAAACAAAAACAAAACCCCTCAAATTGTTGTGTAATGAAGTGAATTTCTAGCACTTGATATCAGAACTCCTGGCAAGGTCAAGAGAGACCCCCACTCTCTGCAATGCTCATGAGACACTGGCTGCCCCTTCAAGCCCTGTTTCCTGGTACTAGGCAAAATTGCACTTCCCAGCTTCTGTCGATATGAGGTGTGGCTGTGACCAAGAAAACATGAACACACTAACATAGACCCCTTCCATCGATCACTCCTGACGCTGAAAACCTCTTTCCCATGAGCCTCCATGCTTTCCCCCATTCTATGAGTTTGTCCATGCAGACAGACATGAAGCGACCTTGAGACCCATGTGTTGAAATTGACTGAACCACTGACAGAAGGAGCTTTGGCTCCTGAATGTACCTTAAAAAGAAGACCGCACGGATCAAGAACATCTATTTTAAATTGTAGGGTACTAATAAACTTTTATGGAGGGTGATTGTGTTGTGTTTTGTTTGGTTTATCACAACACAGCCCAGCCTACCAGGTAAGGAAATTAAGACCCGTAACCTTGGATAACTTGCTCCAAATAACAGTTAGCGGGTTCACTAGACCACAGCATGCATGACGCTGCCGCTGGAACGCAGAACCGGCAGACAGTAACTATGAACGTACTGATCAAATGGGGAGCACTGACCTGTAATCCTAGATACTCTTGAGACTAAGGCAGGAAGATCACAAGTTCAAGACCTGGCAGGGCTACACAGTAAGTTCAAGGCCAGCCTGGGCAACTTAAGTGAGGCTCTTCTCAAAATAGAAAGGAGGGCTGAGGACATAGTGCTTACCAGGGCAGAGGGGAGGAAGCGGGGAGAGGAGGCGGCGGTGAGGAAGGAGAGTACCTGAGTAGCCTGCAGGAGGACTAAGGCCTCCTAAGACAGAAGAAAGAAGGCCGGACTGGGGCACACACTCCATTTATGTCAAACCCAGATGAAAATTTCCCTTGTTATCAAACAGTCTTCTCTTAGCAAACAGACTAAGTGAAAAGCCTCTCCAGCAACACAACATGCAAACTGCCTCAGAGGCGTAAGGAACAATGGTCATTACATATGAAAGTGGGATTCATTCTTAAACTGACAAGCACTAAACCCCAGGACAGGGCAACACTGGCCTCTCTGGTCTACGGCCTTCCTCCTCTAAGGTGGACTCCCACTCCAACTGCCTACTTTCCAGGAACACTGCTGCCGTCATAGAGGCTGCCTACTGGCCACTGAAAGCAGGCCTGCCAGGCAGGCTCATCTTGTTTCCTCCCTAGCAATTTCCAAGTTGGAATTACAAGAAAAGGCATTCCATGAACAAAGCTATAAAAAAAGTAAGATGACACCACTGCCTGTTGAATAGCATAAGGCAACCATAGGAGACAAAAGTCTTTTCAGAGGCCAGTATCCTTGCCTTCGTTCAGTTACCTAGGCCAGGCTACAGTGGCCCACAAATTCCTCTTTTGGCCTCAGCTACCATTCAAAACAAACAATAAGCAAACCCTGAGCAATTTATAGTTAGCCCTCCCTGTATCTGTAGGCTCTAAACTTGCAAATCTAAATAGAAAATACGTGGAAAAAAATATGCCTATACTAAGTATGTGCAGACTTCTCTTTCTTGTTGTTACTCCCTAAACAACTAACAACTATTTGCATGGCACTTACACTGTATTAGATATGCATCACCTAAGAATGATTTAAAGGGCTGGAGAGAGATGGTGCAGTGGTTAAGAGCACTGACTATTCTTCCAGAGGTCATGAGTTCAATTCCCAGCAACCACATGGTGGCTAACAACCATCTATAATGTGATCTGATGCCCTTCTCTGGCCTGTAGATGTGTATGCAGGCAGAGCTCTCTGTACATAATAATAAATAAACAAAACTAAAAAAAAAAAAAAAAAGAATGATTTAAAGTGTATGGAGGAATACACACACAGAGCCTTGAGCATTCACAGGCCTGCTATCCAAGGTCTTTAGCACCAATACCCTTTCATAACAAGAGATGACTGTGGTCTGGAAACAAGTCTCAAAACTAGAGAAAAAACATTTGTGCTATCTCACAAAGCTCAAAAAAGCCAAGTGAAAAACACGGACACAGCAAAGTATAGCTATGATACAGTAAGAGAAGAACGCGGTCCCTGCCTGTGGCATATCTTTCATTATAATACTTGGTTGGTCTTTTGTCCTGTAACAGCTCTGGAGCGGCTCCAGGAAAAGGCAAAAGCACAAAGTTAGCTGTGGCAAGAAAGACCTATAATCCCAGCACTAGGAAGCTGAGGTGGGAAGATCTAAATTGAACACCAGCCTGGGATAACAGTGTGTGTCCCAGTTTGATACGGATTGAAAATAAAAAATAAAAATTTTGTGTTATTCATAATGAGCCCCTTTCAGTCACACCTGAGTTTATGTTACTGAGATGATTATGAAAAGCCCTTAGAGAACTGTAGGAAGAGGAGCTAGTTGCCCAGGAAACCAAACATGTGACTACAGGGTTGCAATTTCAAGCTCCTCCCTGAGAAAGGAAGGGAGGGGAGGGGAGGGTCTTTGAATAAAAATGGCCCCCATAGGCTCATATAGCTGAACGCTTAGTCATCAGGGAGGGGCACTACTTGAAGATTAGGTGTGGCCTTGTGCAAGAAGGGTGGGGTCACCGGGGTGGGTTTTGAGGTTTCAGAGCTCAATCCAGGTCCCGTGTCTGGTTCTTCTGCTGCCTGTGGATGCAGATGTAGAACTCTCGGCTCCTTCCAGCACCGAGTCTGTCTGTGTGCCACCATGCTTCCTGCCATGCGGATAACAGACTATAAGCCTCTGAACTGTAAGCCAACCCCAATTAAACGATTTCCTTTGTAAGAGCTGCCACAGTCATGGTGTCTCTTCACAGCAACAGAACATTCTAAGACAGGAGGACAAGATGGGAGGAAAGCGGAGAGGAGAAAAAAAAACCTAAAATTCGAGGCCATGAAAAATGACCACTGCTTTAGCCAACTATAATTATGTAACAAAGCCTTGGTAGCAATCCAAAAGAATGAACTAGGGAGAGTGGGGAGGGAGCAAGACCAGGCAATGCAGCGTATGTGTGAGCGGGATCAGAATATACTACATACAGGTATGAAAATGTCAAAATAAAATCCATTATTTTACATAATTATTATAACTAGTAAAAATTTTAAAATAAAAAGCATCCAAAAGGATAGGTTCAGGGATCTTCCAAATTCCTTTTTACTTTATCTCTATGAACTGATTCTCAAAGATAATTTTATTTTCATGTGCATGGCTGTTCTGCCTGCGTGTGTGTCTGTCTGTGCACTACGTGTATGCCTGGTTTCCCCAGAGGCTCCTAGATCCACGATCCTCTGGAACTGGAGCCATAAGACAGTGGTTACCTAGTGTGTCAGGTCCTCTGGAGAGTAGCCAGTGCTCTTAACCACTGACATCTGTCAGCCCCTTACTTCACTTTCCGTTATATGTGTATTTTGGGGATGGCACACATATGGAGGTCAGAGGTCAACTTTCCTGAGCTACTTCTCTCCTTTCACCTTTAAATGGGTTCCAGGGATTAAACTCGGGTCATCAGACTTGCAGAGCAAAAACTTGAACCACTGAGCCACCTTGGAGCATGCTTCCAAGTTCTTCAAACAGAATACAGGCATATGCCGAAGCTGCCATGCCCATGATGGTTTTCCTGTCCTTGTGTCAAAACAGCCATAAAAGCACTTAGGGAAGTAGGGGCTAAGGCTGGCTCACGGTTTCAGGTCTGAGTCCACAGTCAGCTGACTCAGTTGCTTTTAGGCCAGCTACAAGCTAAAAACATCCCAGCAAACGCTGCTCCTGCCACAGCAGCCAGGAAGCAGAGCGGCCTTCACTGCCACCATTAGAAACTGCTGTCTCCAAATCAGCCTGGCAGGAGGGTCAGACACAGCTCACAGGCCACAGCTGGAGGCCAGCGTGGGACAGAGCTGCAGGGCAGGTACCTTATCCTGATTTCTGAGGGTCTGCACACAATACGCTCAGTTCACACTGGCCCTGACCAAAGACCACCTCCACTCCAGGAGGTCATAACAAAACTAGTTCCATAAACAAATGAACCTGAGCCAAACTCATGTGCGACCTGAAGCTATCCTACACTACAGAAACAGTCTTGGCATCTCAAGGCTAAAATAGTTGTTGGCAATGAAAATTATTTTTCTGGTTTACAGGCCAAAACCCCAGCACATCCTTGTTTACAAGTCTGTTATCAGTATATCCAGCAGCACAAATAGAGCATCTTCCTCCACTGAGTCTCTAGTCAACAACTGTGGCTGTCCTGGAACTCTCTCTGTAGACCAGGCTGGCCTCTAACTCACAGGGATCCGCCTGCCTCTGCCTCCCGAGTGCTGGGATTAGATTACAGGCATGTGCCACCATGCCTGGCTACATACCTGCATTTTAATACAGGAAACTATAGATTACAAAAGAATTACTTGATTTTGTCCAGCCTACAGCTAAATAAGCCAAATTCAGAACTCAATCTAAGTCTTCCAACACACTTCATCTGCCTTCTTTGAACAGAGTAACAAGAGTATGTTCAATATGTTCAGATTTCTGAGCACACAGTGCAGAATCAGGGACAGGGGAGAGGCAAACCTGTTCTCTTCTGAGTTTATTATGTTGTTATTCATCTTCATGTTGCTTTAAAAAAAAAAAAAAAGACCTCTGGGTGGTGGTAGCACATACCCTCAGGGAGATACAGAGTGAGTTCCAAGACAACCAGAGAAATGATGTCCTTTTTTTTTTTTTTTTTCTTTCTTTTTTTGGTGTTTTGAGACTCTGTTTCTCTGTGTAGCCCTGGCTGTCCTGGACTCCCTTTGTAGATCAAGCTGGCCCTGAACTCACAGAGATCCCCTAGCCTCTACCTCCAGGGTGTTGGAATTAAAGGTGTAAGCCACCATACCTGGCTGAGAAATGCTGTCTTGAAAAACCAGAAAAGCCTAGGATAGTACCTGGCTCACTGTAAACATTAAGGAGGAAATGGGTGACCTTCCTATGTAAAAATGTAGGAAACCAGAGATGAGGTGGAGAGAGAAAGCCTATAATGGAGTTCAAGTATTTTCTAATTCTTAGCCTCCAAAAACTAATCTCACTAGAGATGAGTGTCCAATGGAAGTAAGGTTTTACCACTGCTAAAAAAATGACTACGTGGTACTCTCAGACGCAGCTATCAACACCTGCATAAAGGTCTTCTGAGCCTGTAAAAATCTTGCTAGACCACAAGGTCTGCCTTTTCATTCCCAAGCAAAGTTTTACTATAGCTCACTTCTTCTGGACTTTTTGGCCTTTCAAGACCCTGTTTCTTAACCCTAGAGTATCAAAAGACATAGCACAAAAGTTCCATCAACTTCCCAAGAGCACCAGAGAATAAGTGTGTCCGTAGGGGGCAGTTCTCCAAACCGTGAGGGGAGCACAGCTCAACAGAAGGGGAAATACAGCAGTCATACTGAACCACTCAACCTGAGCATCCATAATCGTGACTCAATCAGATTTTTGTCTTCTGATACAAATAGTCTAAACAAAATATTTAATTTGAATCAAATTTAGATACAACTTCCAATTTATAAGAAAACAGAAGTACAGGAGTAGAAAGAGAAGTGGTTAGCAGAGCTTGCAGCTTGCCGTGAGGCTATGAGGACCTAAATTCGGCTTCCAGCATCCACTCACTGTACGCTGGGATGGTCTGGCACATGCCTGTAATTCCGGCACTGTGCGGGGCAGGGAGGATCGCTGACACTTGCTGGTTGGCAGCCTAGCTAAAAGACTCAAGCTCCAGGTTCAGGGGAGGCCCCTCCTCAATGGAGTAACTCAGAAAGTGATCAGAGAACAGCTGGCACCCTTGTCTGGCTTCCACTCACACACAGACCTGCCATACCAGCACACACACATGTACATATACTACACAAAGAACTAGAAAAGCAGTTTTTAAGAAAAGAATTACAGAAGGCAGAATGAAAGATAAATGATAGCTCAAGCAAGTTCAGGCATGACTGGTGTGGTCTCCTTAAGAAGAGTAGGTCTATGCTCCAGATTAAGGAAGTAAAGGTTTATAAGCAGATACAATGCAGGACGCTTATGAAATTGTAGAAGACAGCAGTAAGGTCTGATATAACAGTAAATTCTGTTTTCATAAATTAATGGAATAGAAATGTACAGATTATTAGGTAATAAAATTACACTGCAAAGTAATATGCATTTATTTTTTAATATGCATTTATTTAAAGGTGGCACCTTTAAATTTTTAGGAGAACTACCATATGATCCAGCAATTCCATTTATGGGTACATGTCCAAAAAGTAATGACTCAGATAGATATTTGTATAACCATGTTCAACATTATACAAATTGTCAAAAGCAGAACCAATGCAAGTTTTCATCAATGGATAGATAAGCAATGTGGGAACACATGCAATAGAATATTATTCAACTCTAAGGAAGAAGTCATTTCTGCCACATACTGTAAGAGAATGAGCCTTGAGAACATTATACTAAGTGAAATAAACCAGTCCCCAAAGACAAAAACTGCATCTAGAAGAGTCAAACTAATAGAAACAGAAAGCAAAATGGAGCTTTCCAGAGCAGAGAGAAGAGAGTCAGCAGTTATGATGTATAGCACTTCAGTTTTACAAGATGGAAAAGTTCCAAAGCTGGCTGCTGATAATAGTTGCACAACGCTGTGAACGTACTTAACACTAAGCAACTGTATAATATAGTTATTAAAAACATAAGCTTGTTCATCATCATTTTTTAAAAGATTTTGTTTTTAAGTGTGTGTGTATCTGTGCCAGTATTGTGCAGTGGTACAGATGTACAACAAGGCCAGAATTCCCTAGGCATCAGATCCGCAGAGCTGGGGTTACAGGTGCTTGAGTCTCCCTGGGTTGGATGCTAGGAACAGAACATGGCTCCCCCTATGTGAGCAGTATATGCTCTTAACCACAGAGACATCTCTCCAGCGCCTAAGTAGTTTTTAAGTATAAGCAGAGTGTAGCTCGAGTGCTTGCCTAGAACACATAAGGCCCTACGTCCCATCCCTAACATAAATGAAGTATAATTATTTTCTATATGATCCAATTTTTGTAGAAAGTGAATATGTATACTAATATATTGCAGCAAATAATTTCAAGATAGTAAAAGCTACACGTTAGTCTTTGCTTATTTTCTATAATTCATAAATAAATTGCTTCCAGAATAAAAGAGAACATAGAGCCTATCGTCTAGTACTTGGGTACAGTTTAAGTGATTTTGCAATTTAAATGATCCTTGTTATTTTGTATATTTTTCAAGTTCCCCGCAATAAACAGAACTTTTACGAAAAAAAGCAAAAATGTACATCTATAAAATGAACAAAGACCCAAGAGCTGAGAAAGGCTTTTAGAAAACAAAGCCTCCCTAAGCTCCCTTTGTGCTGTTATAGTGAGCCTGCCTCTGTGACTGGTCATCACAACGCTGGACAAGTCCTTCTGCTCTTAATATCTGCTTCTTTCTAACTTTAACAACGGGAAGTGAAAGGACAGCCAAGGATTCCCAGAGCGATCCTGTCTCAAACAAACAAACAAACAAACCAACCAACAGGAAGTGAAATCCCTCCATTCTACTTTGCAGGGGCTTGGAGAACATCAAGTGAGGTGATGTGCAGCGAGAGCACTGGCCAGCCATGGGGCACTGCACAAACGGTGGCCATGTTTGCACAGTCCCTCTGAGCTGGTGAACGCCAACCTCTGAGTCACCTCCACTTCCTTTTCCTTCATTCCCCAAACCCAATCTGTCCTTAGCCCACCAGGTTTTCCTGTGCTCACTCTCTCCATTCCCAAACCATGTACAAAGTCACTTAACTCTTAGCCTGGACCACAGACAGCGGGAACCGGGCAGTGCCCACCTCTGGCTTTCCTTTCACCCACCACTGTAATTTCTGCCTGAAACAACCTTTGTAAGATATATTTCTCACTTACCTGCCCTTCTAAAAATGAAAAGCCTTTGGAGTTCTATGAAGGTTACAAAATGGACTTCAAACTCCTTATCCTGATTTCCAGGTCTTCCCCCTTCTCTCCTCTGTATACACTATCCAGGAGTTCCTCAAACGGGGACAGATCCTCAAATGCTTTGCCAACTGAATGGGTCTAAAACCTGTACTTCATTGCAGTTTGCATTTGTATTTCCCAAATAATTCTGAAACTTCTTTTGTAGATTTATTAGCTATTTAGTTCCTCCTCCAACCCCAAGATGGGGTTTCTTTGTGTAGCCCTGGCTGTCCTGGAACTAGCTCTGTAGACCAGGTTGGCCTCTAACTCACAGAGATGCCCCTGGCCCTGGCTCCTGCCTGCCTCTGCTGGAATTAAAGGCATGTGCCACCACCCTACTGCCAGGCTTAGTTTCCTCTTATAGTGACATATCCCTCCAAGCCCATTTTTCTTTTTCTTTCTTTTTTTTTTTTTAAGATTTATTTATTATTATGTATACAGGGTTCTGTCTGCTGGCCAGACGAGGGCATCAGATCACATTACAGATGGCAGTGAGCCACCATGTGGTTGCTGGGAATTGAACTCAGGGCCTCTGGAAGAGCAGGTGGCGCTCTTAACCACTGAGCCACGTCTCCAGCCCCAAGCCCATTTTTCAATGGTTGTTTTTTTCTTATTGAAAGAATTCATATATGTATATATAATATTAATCTTTTATTAATATTATGCATTGCAAATATCAGTGGCTTGCTTTCCATTTTCCTTTGATGAGATCTGTATTTTTCACTTAGCTGATTTTTACCAACTTTTCCTTTATTATAAATGCCTTAATTCCTTTATTATAAATGCTTACTGAACCTTCCCTACCTGGGGACATGTACTACATATATGACCCAGGTTCAATTCCCAGCACCCATACAGTGGCTAACAACTGTCTGTAATTCCAGTTCCAGGAGATCTAACACCTTCTTCTGCATCTAATATCACTGCACACATATGATGCACAGGCATATATACTAGCATAATACCTACATGCACACAAAAATATTTTTTAAGAAGAAACTTGTGTCTTTAAGAAAGGTGTAGTTAGCCGGGCTTGGTGGCGCACGCCTTTAGTCCCAGCACTCAGGAGGCAGAGGCAGGTGGATCACTGTGAGTTCGAGGCCAGCCTGGTCTACAAAGTGAGTCCAGGACAGCCAAGGCTACACAGAGAGACCCTGTCTCGAAAAACAAAAACAACAACAACAACAACAAAAAGAAAGGTGTAGCTTAAAAGAAAGAAAGAAAGAAAGAAAGAAAGAAAGGTGTAGTTTATGTCAGGTGTGGTTGCACATGCCTTTAATCCCAGCACTCGGGAGGCAGGGGCACATGGATCACTGTGAGTTTGAGGCCAGCCTGGTCTACAAACTGAGTCCAGGACAGCCAAGGCTAACACAAAAAAAATCCTGTCTCGAAAAACCAAAAGAAAAAAAATGAAGAAAGGTGTAGTTTGGGCTGGAGAGATGGCTCAGAGGTTAAGAGCACTGCCTGCTCTTCCAAAGGTCCTGAGTTCAATTCCCAACAACCATGTGGTGGCTCACAACCATCTATGTGCAGGTGTACATGAGGTTAAACACTGTATCCATAAGAAAGAAAGAAAGGTAGTCTGGGGCTGATGAGATGGCTCAGAAAGTAAGAGTGAGTAGTGCTCTTGCCAAGACCCAAGTTCTGTTCCCATCATCTATGTGAGGTGGCTCACGGCTACCTGTAACTATAGCTCCAGAGAATCCAGCGCCTCTGGCTGCCTCTGATGCACTGACTGCACCTGCACTCAGATGCACAAACACACTCACTCATAATCAAAATGTTTTATTCCTCAGACAAGGTCTCATTATACAGCACTGGTTGTCCTGGACCTCACTATGTAGACCAGGCTGCCCTTGGATTCACAGATATAGGTCTACCTCTGCCTCTAAAATGCTGGGATTATAGGTGTGCATCACCACTTCCGGCCTAAATAAATCTTTTTTAAAAAAGAGAGAGACTGATTGACTCATCTACCTCTGTGGCTCAGTGGGTTAAGACATTTGCTGCCAAGTTTCTGACTACCTGAGTTCAGTGTCTGGGATCCACATGGTGGAAGAACATCAATGCTCATAAGCTGCCCTCTGACCTCCACATGCATACCATGGTGTGCACGGACATTTAAAATATGTAAAAAAAAAAAAAAAGAAAGAAAAAGAAGACAGTATCTGTCTTAGCATGCAAAAAGTACTGACAGGGGAAAGAAATGCAAGTGGTCAAAGCTTACATGCTAGAAGAAAACACTTTCAAAGACAGTTAAGTAATCTCATCACAAGGCAGGGAGTCAAGTTTTCTGCCTTTTCTTCTGTCTGTGCATGAGAAGAGCTGCTGCTGCAGATGGAGCCCAGGCTCTGCCACATGCTAGTTGATTGCTTTACCACTGGACTATGGCGCCTCATCCCTATGCCTCTCTCTTCCCCCACTACAGTTGAGAAAACCCAAGGCCAGACTTGCCAATTATATCACCAGCCCCTGATGAAGTGGATGTCAGCCGTGCCTCTAGCTTCTCCTCCTATCCTCTCTCAACATCACCTCACTGGGGAGCCGCCATCAGCTTCAGACACCTCCGGGCAGCGCAGGAGAGGCTCTGGCTAGCCCACTAGCAATGGGAAAGAGCTGAAGGAGTCGGACAGGATGTGCAACAGAATGGAAGCGGGTGAGCTCACCACACAGAAGGGCCGCTTCCAACCCAGACAGAGTTAAAAGCACTGCCAGCCCCGCACCTCTGAGTCCTCTAAATCACACCAGAGTTCAGGGAAATTTGCAACATCCTTCCTGTCGGGGTGGATGGGCAGACTACACTTCATGCTTGAAGCTGAGAAACAGCAACATAAAACTTGTCAAAACAATACTCTAACATGATATTCCACCACTTCCTACCAAACAGAGCAGAACAGAAGGAGGGGACGCAGAAGCATTGCTCAACTTGAACATGGCCAAAACTGGAGAAAAGCTTTACTAATAACCTGACAGATTAATCACTGGCTCAAGGGTATTCTAGCTTTTTGTTAAGACAAATGCAAACACACCCTAACACTGTTTCTTAACTTTAAAAAAGATGAGAAAAAGATCCAGGGAGTGTGAATGAAAAGGCCCTATCAGCCTCAGTGACAGGCACATTTATCCAAATACTTTAGAGCGTGCCCAGCATGTAGGAAGTGTCATGAAACTAGGACACAGTCCTTGTCCTCAAGCAGCCAAGGCAAGGCCCTCCAGGCAAAAGCCCCAAGCAGCAGGCCGAGGCCTTTACAGCGCAAGGCCTGCTAGGGGCTCAAGGAACCTTTTAGTTGGACCTGGAGCAACTCTGGGAGGGTGCCTACATGCAAGCCTCGGAGGAGCACACCAGGCAGAAGTCTCCTGGGGAGCCAGGCTAAGGAAGGGTGTCTGTAGCCTGAGGACAGAGAACGGAAAGAGTCCCTAGGGATTCTGTCAGCTGGTTTCAGGCAGCTCTGAGGACAGACAGGCTGGAGAAAGGATATCCAATTTTGTGAATAACCGGGACAAGACTGAACCACTTCCACAAACACCGGAACTTAGTTAGGGCCATAACCAACTTCCTCAATAAGTGAGGACCTAATGCTATCATGGTAATATAAATTCGAGACACCTGATTAAAGCTCAGGTGACTGGGGCTGGAGAGATGGCTCACTGGTTAAGAGCACTGGATCTTTCAAAGGATCCAGGTTCAGTTTCTAGCCATCCATATCAGTGGCTCACAACTCCATGTAATTCCAGTTCCAGAGCACCAAATATCTTTTGGTGCATAGACACTTAGGCACATTAAATAAATAAATGATCTTAAAAACAAAAACAAAAGCAGGTGACTTAATTCATTTATAACCTAATGCAGTGGTTCTCAACCTTCCTAATGCTGGGACCCTTCAATATGGTTCCTCATGTTGTGGTGCCCCCAGCCACAAAATTATTTTCGCTTCTACTTCATAACTTTAATTTTGCTACTGTTATGAATCGTATTGTAAATATCTATGTTTTCCAATGGTATCAGGTGACCCCTGTGAAAGTGTTGTTCAACCCCAGAGGGTTGAGAACCGCCAGCCTAATGTAAGGTTAATCCATGCTGGGGGAGGGGATGAAATAGGCAGTTAAGAGAGCAATAGTCGGGGCTGGAGAGATGGCTCAACGGTTAAGAGCCCTGGCTCCTCTTCCAGCGGTCCTGAGTTCAATTCCCAGCAACCACATGGTGGCTCACAGCCATCTACAATGGCATCTGGATCTGGTCCTCCCCTCTGGTGTGCAGATAGAACACGGTATCTGTAATAAATAAATATATCTTTAAAAAAATTTAAAATAAAAGCGAGAGAAAAAGATCAACAGTCTAGAGGTTGAAAGCCAGGAATACGGTGTTCTGATCCCAGCTTGATTATATATGGCCCTGGATGAGTCTCAAATCTCCGGTGCCTTATCTGCAAAAGAGAAATGACACGAGACCTCTCACAAGGCTACAAGGATTAAAGGAGATACCATCTGTAACACATCTAGTACAAGAACAAGGCACACAGAGGAGAGAGCACCCAAGAAATAGCCAGGGTTCCTAAGAGGCAGTCTGCACCCCAACAACAAATCATCGCCTTGCCCTCTCTCACTCTACTGCAGAGCCGCTGACCTTGGGCCAGACCTCGGCCTTACTCCTAGCCTAACTGCGCTGCTCGTCATTTTATCTTTCTGAATTACTCTCTCCTTCCTTTAAAGGTTATTCTGAGATGTCAGCCTGAACCTCCCCCTGCTTCAGTACTCAGTGCAAGTGAGCAGACCGTGGGAGGGAGACCCAGCACCCCCACACCACTTCCAGAGGAGCACCACAGGCCCCATTTAACTTTACTTCAGTGTGGAAAGGTCAAGGTTGAAGCAGGGCAGGTGGTGGAATTCTGACATAGCATCTCTTAAGAACCACAGTTAAAAGCCGGGCAGTGGTGGCGCACGCCTTTAATACCAGCACTCAGGAGGCAGAGGCAGGTGGATCACTATGAGTTTGAGGCCAGCCTGGTCTACAAAGTGAGTCCAGGACAGCCAAAGCTACACACAGAAACTCTGTCTCGAGAAAAAAAAATTACAGTTTAATTTGTCGTGGTAATGACAGTAGTTATGGTGTATGTGTGCATTACAGCTGCTTGGTGTATAAATATTTTAGAGTAAAGCTTGTTGCCTGATCTTGATTGACACGTGTTTATGTTTGCCTAAATTAGAGCAATTTCCTCTTTGTGTGTGATTTGATTTTGTTACTCTGCCAAGTTACTGAGTGTTTCCCTCTGAGAGTGAGAAATGTTTCTGAACTATTATGATATAGGTGGTAGAGATGTAAAGCACTTTATGTAAATAGCAAGAGTTCAAAAAATATCTTTTAAAAAATTCTTCCTAGTTAAGCCCAGCAAAAGAGTCTATATATGGAAAGCTAGACTGTATCACAACAGAGTACAAAGTTTAATCTCACTTTCTCAATCACACCTGCAGAGGGAAACTGTCATGATTTTAGTGGAAAAACAAATTCAGGTGACACATCAAGAAAAACTGTTTTAATTTAACTAATTTAACGAACATATGATGTGATTACTTTTTTTTATAAATTAACATGAAGCAACCTATTGTATTCTAATATAGATGCTATTAATTATTCCATAGCTAAAATATCCATTTATTTTGGTTGACAAAAATGGTATGAAGAAGCAAAGAGGAAGACTGGGAAGAAGATAGTGAAAAACCGGAGAAAAGCAAAAGAGGAAAAAAGAATTAGAGGAGCAAGGGGAAGGAAGGGTCAGACCAAGTGGAGTGTCTGCGGCTCCTTTCAAGGTGCTCACAGTAACACTAGCACTTGGTCATAAGTGAGTACACAGCTGCATAGTCCTGCTGTGTACTGCCCACGAGCTGTACTATCCTTACAACTTTATAGAAAACCAACATCCAGCCAAGCGAGGTAGTGCACACCTGCGATCCCAGCACTCAGGAGGCAGAGGCAAACGGATCTTTGTGAGCTCACGGCTAGCCTGGACTACATGGTGAGTTCCAGGACAGCCAGGGTTGCATAGTGAGACCTTGTCTCAAAAAACCAAAAACCACTGCTGGGCGTGGTGGCGCACGCCTGTGATCCCAGCACTTGGGAGGCAGAGGGCAGGCATATCTGTGAGTTCAAGGCCAGCCTTGACTACAAAGTGAGCCCAGGACAGCCAAGGCTACACAGAGAAACCCTGTCTCGCTGCGGGGGGGGGGGGCAAGATAAAACAACCAACCAACAACATTGCTCACTAGCACGAATATACCTTCTCCCCTGGGTAAAGTTCTCTGGGGAGCAGAGACTCCCACAAAAGCAATCTGAACTTCACAGCCTCCATTCTAGTTAATACATCTCCTTTACATGAACAGGGGAGAGTTTGCACTTCTACAGCCTGTTTCACACAATCCCGTAATTCAACAACTGCTTACGGAAGGCCTGGGGAGACAGCAAACAGAGGTAGCTGATGAGGAAGGCTAAGAGCAGAAGGCACCCAGCAGCAGCTGCCCAGTGGGCGGCTGTGAACACATCGCTGCCACTCCTCTCTCCAGCACAAATGTTTCAAGCGTACCTCAAGTCCCAGCAAAGGAAAAGGGAAACAGTCAGTCTAAAACCTGACAAGACAATATTGAGATGGTAGTTAAAACTCACACTGATTAAAAATAAAGGCCTAAGTGTTCAAGCTGAACACAGCATTCATCATCTGTAACCACATAGGCTACATAACTCCTGGATAAATAAACAGCCAGAGTATTTTCAGTAATACTTAAATAGGTTCGTGCATTCACCTCCCCAGTACATTACCAGATCTCAAAGTGCCTTTGGAATCACTAAGAACTAAATTGTATTTGTTGAGTTCTACCATTAAGTATATTTCTTATACTCTGGATACTCCAATCCCATGGAAGGAATCAGAGCCTACCATGGTTGCCTAAGACAGAACCCTAAGAAAGAGGCTAGACAATCAAAGAGGGCTAGAAAATGCAACTCTAAACACCCTTTGGAAGATCACAAGGTGTGTGTGTGTGTGTGTGTGTGTGTGTGTGTGTGTGTGTGTGTGTGTATCAGAGACAGGCTTTCTCTGTATAGCCTTGGCTGTCCTGGAACTTTTTCTGTAGACCAGGCTGGCCCTGAACTCTCAGAGATCCACCTGCCTCTGCTTCCCAAGTGCTAGGATTAAAGGCGTGGGCCACCACCTGGTGATGACAAGATAGTTTAACAAACTGAGTTCTTGGCTGGAGAGATGGCTCAGCGGTTAGAGCATTGGCTGCACTACAGAGGTCCTTAGTTCAGTTCCCAGCACCCACATGGTGGCTCACAGCCATCTATAGTGAGATCTGGTGCCCTGGTCTCACATGTAGGTATGTACGGATACATACATAATAAATAAATAAGTCTTAAAAAAAAAAAAAAAAAGAAACTGAGTTCTCTGACAAGTCGTGCATTCATTCATTTATTCGTTTGTTTTAGTTTTTCAATACAGAAAGCTGTCCTGGAATCACTCTTGTAGACCAGGATGGCCACGAACTCAGAGATCAAATCCTGCATTTAAAAAACAATTGGCCAAAACCAGATTTAGGGACAAACACCTATACCAGGAAGGTGGGAAAGTATACCAGCAGGACCCGGAGGTCCAGACTATTGTGTGTAACACAGAAAAACACTGTAAGAAGGAGAAAAAAGGCCGGGTGTGGTAGTACACACCTTTAATTCTAGCATTTAGGAGGCAAAGGCAGGTAGATCGCTGTGAGTTCGAGGCCAACCTAGTTTACAAAGTAAGTGCAGGATAGCCAAGGCTACATAAAGAAACCCTGTCTCAAAAGAAAAACAAAAAATAAATAATTAATTAATTTTTAAAAATTTTAAAGAAAGGAGAAAAAGGTGAAAGCAGGGAGGGAAAAACTTTGCTGAGTCTATGGAGCCAGTATTCTTCAAACTGACTTGATCATACAACTTTTTCTTCATGGAATGCTTATGAACAGTGCACAGACTGCCGCATGGAATACATATAAAACGTATTACACTGTAGACCACATGCTGTTCAATCTGAAATGTCAGTCTTTCAGCAACTGAGAGGAAATATTTCTGTATGCTATAGAGATATAAAACTTCCTCCATGGAATTTCATATTTAAATTCTCTCAAGGATACCCTGGATCACTGCAGTTTAAAGGATGAATACACACACACATCTGTGCCCCTCTGCCTGTATGTCTGCATGTGGAGGCCAGAGGCTGTGTGCATGCATGTGTGTGTGTGTGTGTGTGTGTGTGTGTGTGTGTGTATGTTGTGCCCCTGGGCCTGCATGCCTGCATGTAGAGGCCCAAGAGGCCACCTGTAATGGCTGTCATGGCTGCCTTTGTTTCTTGAGACAGGGTCTCTCACTGAACCCAGAGCTCACTGACAGGGTAGGCCATCTGGACAGCAAGCTCTACCTTGTTTCCACTCTACCTCAGCCCCAACACTAGGGCTAAAGAACATGCCAGCTTTTATGTGGGTATTGGGAATCCAAACTCAACTCCTCACTCCTGCCTGACAGACACTCTCACCTAAGCTATCTCAAAGCTTCCAGCTCCCAGGTTTTGTTTTGTTTTGTTTTTGGATGAAATAGAATAAGCTTTTAAGATGTTTATTAATAAAGAAGCAAATTACTTGATCTTGCTAAAATTTGATCTTGCTAAAGCTTTTCTTCTATAATACACATTTTTTTAATTTCCAGAGTGTATTTATATTTTAATTTTAAAAGAAAAGTACTGAACTAAAGAAAAGCTGTAATTACCTCTGCTCTATTACTTGATTTGTCTAAATTCAACATTCAACTATTTGTAACTCAGATGTGGCATAGGCAACTCAAAAGTATGGGAGTGACTTTCATTTCTATTGGTTGTGCTACTGTCATTTGTAATTGTACTCTCCCTCTGTAAACGTTAATATCATTTTAAGCCTATCTTAAATGTTTTATAGACACAAATTGCAGGACAGAAGTACCAATGAGTAAACAGTAAAAAATAAACAAGTTACACAGCACCTATTATGCGCATGCCACAAGGCTAGCCGCGTAAGGAGGAGCTCAGGCAGCTCACCTAACACACACAAAGGTCCATCCGCACCGCAGAGTACTTAGAACAGGAACTTTGAAGCCCAGAGAACTGTGGATGGCAGCACAGTAGTTACTGCACAGGAGAAGTTTACAAGATGCCTACTAAGAATTTTAAGACATCCAAAGCCGGACATAGTGCCACAAGCCCTTAATCCCACCAAGCAGGCGGATCACTGTGAGTTTGAGGCCAGCCTGGTCTACAAATCAAGTCCTGGACAGCCAAGGTTACATAGAGAAACCCTGTGTTGAAAAAAAACAAAAACAAAAAAGCCAGGCGGTGGTGGCGCACGCCTTTAATCCCAGCACTCGGGAGGCAGAGGCAGGTGGATCGCTATGAGTTCGAGGCCAGCCTGGTCTACAAAGCGAGTCCAGGACAGCCAAGGCTACACAGAGAAACCCTGTCTCGAAAAAAACAAAACAAAACAAAAAATTAAAAAATAAAGAGAAGAAAAACAAACAAACAAAAAGACATCCAGGCCACCACAAAAAGGCCTGTAAGAAGCAAAATGTCTCATTAAAGAATGATTTTGGAATTCAATATTGGCTAATGAAAAGATTAGCTTAAACTTGGGCAAAAAATGTGACAGCTGTTAGGGTTCCCACATTCAACTTCACGTGTAGTGTCTTGGTTGTTTGTAAACCCTGTTAGGTTTAATATATAAGCTTCTTGTTGTGATTAGAAGCAGTTTGGCCTAACAGTCTAAACTCTAGCCATCACAAGTTTCTTTAAAGAAACCACAGGAGAAAGAATTCAACTTTTGATAATCAGAACAAGGTTGAATTTTCACTTAAGACTACTGGCAGGGTGGGGCAAGCACTCCGGTTTGGAAAGCTGAACAAGGTCTTCTCTTTCATACAGAAAAAGTACCACAGTGGTTGCTGGAAATTTAAGACAGTTAAGTAAATGAAATGCATCCTTCAAATTTGGAAGGTTCTGCAGTACTCAATAAGCAAGAATAATAATGTTTAAAATGGCAAACGACTTAAAACTTGCTGCTAACGAGGGGCTTATATTCAAACACTGCAGCCGAGCACACCAGGGCTTGTTTTGCCACCGACACATGAGATGTCACTCTCAAATCCCAGATGTAAGGGGAAGCTGCTGCGTGTGCCTCGGTGAGCTTTTATCTTTCCTTTAGAAAACCTTAGCCCTAGAAACTTTTGATAAAGGCCAAGGCAAAAGGTGCTGGGGTTGACACGCAATGAAAAACAAAACAAAACCCTGTTAAGTCCCAGTCAGACTGCCTCCATAAAAGATTAACTTTGCACTGCTGGATCCTTCAAAGATCACGTCTCCAGCAGTATTTTCGAATTACACAGGCCTTAAATACCACACGTATGCTAATAAACCTGAACTTCAGATAACACGTGCAGTGAAGCCAAACCGATGTTCCAGGTTACATTTCAACAGTCCCAAAGTGGAAAAGTCAAACTTTATGTGCAAAGAGGGGTCAGGCTAGGTATAAGTTAGGCAGGGGGTGAGCGGGGAGGGGTGGTGGGTGGTCACATTCAAGACCCTTCCCAGTGCTGACGACCCTTTTTCCCTTTCTACTCTGGGAACCGCAAGAGCAAAGTGCACCCCAGAATATGCCAGGGTCCCTCACCGGGTCCCCCACCCACCCCGCTGGAAAGGAACTGACTCGCGGTGTCGGGTCTGGCCCGGGAACCAACGGTCGCGGCGGCTCAGGCAGCGCAGCGTCCTAGCCCCGTTAAGCCTCCGTCCGCGACAGCCCGCAAGGCGGCTGGCGTCGGTCAACGCCACTGGCGGCCGCCCGGAGGGCCGAGCCGGGCCCGCGTTTCCCCGCCCTCCCGGTGCCGCTCACCTTCGTGGCGCTGCCGTCGCGAGGCTGAGACTCCGCGAGCCCCGGCGCGGTCCACCGTTGCTGTCTAGACCTCGGCGCGGGGCCCGGTGCGCCCTCGTCGTCGCCGACGCCGTGGTTCGCCGATCGGTTGTCGGAAATGTGGATGCTCGGGGCGCAGCCCATTCTGGAGGCGGCGGCGGCGGCGGCGCCGCGGACACGCTGGCGGGCAGCCGCGATCCGGTCAGCAAACGGCCCGCCCGGCGCCTCGGGGCCGCCGCGGGCGCCGTGTCATCGCGGCCTGAGCGGGCGGGCGGGCGGGCGGGCGGTGGCGAGCGCGGGTCTCGCGTCAGGAAGCGCGGCGGCCCCTTTTATCGCGCTGCGGGCGCGGTGGCGGCGGCTGCGGCGACGGCCGTGGGGAGGGGGCGCTGGGGCGGGAGGCGCGTCGCGGACGCCCCTCCGAACATGCCCTTTCCTGAGGCGGGAGCCGCCGCCAGTCTCCCTTCACATCGCCTCGCGCACCGCGGTCGCCACGCTTCCGGGGATTGTCGGGGGAGGAGATTTGCGCTCTCGCCACCGGGAGCCGCGAGCCCGCGCGCCGCGTTAGCACCGCCGCTCTGGCCTCGTCTGACTCTCGAGGAAACGGGCGCTCGCGTGGCGGCGCCTGCTCCTCGGCCCCGCGGGCGGCTGGTGAGCGCCCCTTCGTCGGGCGACCGTCGGGGAGCCTAGCCCTCAGCCCCTGCGCTCGGAGCTATGGGGTGGACCGGCGCCCTGTGGGTGCGAGCGCGCCTCGGCTCCGGTCGGGCCGCGCCGTCGAGAAGCGCGGAGGTGGCTGCGCGAGCCGGGGAGTTGAGCGGCCGAGGCTCCCGCTCCGCGCTCCGTGCTCCGAACCGTGTCTTGCGGGCAACTCGCCGCGCCCAGCCCCCCAGCGGTGACCTCCAGCGGCTGCTGGCGTCAATGCAAAGCAGCTGGGGCGCCCGCCGCCTGCTCCCTGTACCGCCCGTCCAAGAGCATGCGCGGCCGCGACCACAGGGGCACCCAGCCAGCCTGCCCAGAGAGAGGAACTTGCTCAAGGATACACGGCCATTCTACTTCAGGGGCCACCGGGTTTGTTCACTGTCAGATGACTGAGATTTGGAGCTACCGTCCGTTAAGAGGCCAATTGTAAGGACCTCACTCCGAATTTGGTCAGAAGTACATGGGGCTGGGGGGGGGGGGGTTGCGGTCCCAGACGTTATTTATTACTAGGGATAGTCCGCTCCAAAACCTGGGACGTCATGCCTCTGGTCGCACCCGGATCGGTGTGACTGTGATGCTTCGAAGCTAGTAGTTTGTGGGAGGCCGGTCCTCTTAACCAAAGGACGGTCCCAGGTTCGACAGTCCCTAGGATCAGAGCTAAGGGAAGGGGTGTGCGCGCCCGTCCAACAGGGATCAGGCCTGTGAGGACCCCCGGATAAGGTGTCAGAACTGTAGCCCTCACGTGCTGCCAGCCAGCTGGCTGTGACCCCAGATGAGCCTCTTAACCACTCTGCGGCAGAAGCTGGAGGGCGACGCCCCTGGGTGTACATCTGGTACCCAGAGCCAGACACTTCGGGAGCCCTCCCTCCCTTCCTTGCTCTCCAGGTCCACCGGGACCCCGGCGGGGCCGAAGCTTCCTTTCTTCAGTCCACACCTTTCCTACCCTCACCCGGGAGCGACCCTGAGAGGCAGAGGCTCCCGCCCCGCAGACTGGCTACTCTTAAGACCCGGAGATGTGCTCCAGGCTAAAGTCCCTGCTGCCTCGCTGAGACAGACACAGGTGTTTGGTCCCTGTGGCCGCTGCAACGTCTTTGAGCGTCCATCTTCGGGACCAAAGATAGGCACAGGGCGGCTTCCGGAGCGGATGAGGCTGGAGCAGCTTTGGAAACGGGGTCCTCTTTTCTGGCACGTGGCTCCTTTGTCAAGTTAAAGCACGCTGCCCTTTAAAAGTATCACTGGCTCCACGAAGGTGTCTTGGAGGTGTCGGCGCGGGGAAAGGTTTTGTAATGTCACCGGTTATTCCACCCAAATTGTAGCGCTTTCGACTAGCAATCTTAGAGGGTAGGGTTTGTTGTTGTTGTTGTTGTTGTTTTGGTTTGGTTTTGTTTTTTTTCCAGCAGGCAGTTGGATCCCTGGAGAAAATGCCTTCAGCCACAGATGCGCGTATTGAAGTCTAAGGCTCTTCTCCCCGCCCAGCACAAGTCTGGCCTTGAGGACTACACTGACCTTGCTAGTGACGCTCCAGGAAGCCCCGGCCCTCCTGGCCCTCCTGGCTTTCAGCGCTCCTGCTTTGTCTCGGGACCCTAGAGCTTTATGTCAATAGCAGGGTGGGGCTGAGGAAAGGAAGCTCTCTGGAGACCAAAGACTGGAGGTCCCTTCCCTAACTTCTCTAGCAGCTTTCTCTCTCTCTCTCTCTCTCTCTCTCTCTCTCTCTCTCTCTCTCTCTCTCTCTCTCTCTCTCTCTCTCTCTCTCTCCCCCTCCCTCCCTCCCTCCCTCCCCCCCCTGCAATTTAGGAACCCACAGATTTGGAACCTGAGCCTAAGAGAGACACTCAGGCAGATTGGAGCCATCTGTTCACTCCTGGGTCTAGTACAGGGAGCCGACTTGTCTTAAGACCTTCGCCTGGGTCCCAGTGTTGGAGCTGTGGACAGTAATTCATCCCTCTCCTCCTCTGGCTAGAATCTGCACCTGCAGGTCTCCAAACACAGTCTGGGAAACCAGAAGTTCTGTAGGCCTC
Organism: Acomys minous; assembly: GCF_964271855.1. Lineage (NCBI taxonomy): Eukaryota > Metazoa > Chordata > Mammalia > Rodentia > Muridae > Acomys > Acomys minous. Next base: position 116,648,558 of record NC_140484.1, on the reverse strand, counting down.
GAGGACTGTGAGTATAAAAGGGGGTTACGCTGACAGAAACAACCTGAACCTTCCCCCAGTTAGTCCCCCAGGACTTCCAGGACCGGTCAAGAATCCCAGCATGGGGCTGGAGAGATGGCTCAGCGGTTATGAGCCAGTATGGTACTTACAGAGAATTTAAATCTGATTCCCAAGCACCCACATCAGGTACCTTACAGCCACCAGTTAACTCCAGCTCCAGAGATCTGACTCCCTCTTCTGTCCTGGACACATACACGCAGCCCTGCATGCAAAATAAAATTTAAATGTTAAAAGAATCCCACCAGGGCTGGGAGTAGTGGCCTACACTTATTATTCCCAGACAGGCAGAAGGGCCGGCCATGAACTTGAGGTCAGCCTGGTCTGTATAACTTTAAAAAACTTTAAAAACTAAAAAGGGCTACAGAGCAGGATCAGTTCAAAGCCCTTGCTAATGACCATCTAATTCCAGCTACAGGAGATTGGATGATGCCCTCTTCTGACCTCCAGAGGCAGCAGACATACATGTGGTGCACATATATACATGCAAGCAGAACACTTCTGCACGTTTTTAAAAATCTAAAAACTAAAATAAATTAAAAAAATAAATGTGCCACCAGACGTGGTGACACATGCCTTTAATCCCAGCACTCGGGAGGCAGAGGCAGGCCGATCGCTGTGAGTTTGAGACCAGCCTGGTCTACAAAGTGAGTCTAGGACGGCCAAGGCTACACAGAGAAACCCTGTCTCAAAAATAAATAAATAAATAAATAAATAAATAAATAAATAATTGGGCCAAGAGTCTCAGGGAACTCACGAACTATCTGAATCCTGTACAGAGTACGTGCCCTGCCCCCAACAGTACTGGTCGGCAGGAGCCTCACTAGCACAAGTAGAATGTCCCAGCATCCCCATCTGTTATTGGAAACTTGCAATTGAACGTCCATTTCAGTTCTGACTCCCAGGACTCAGGCCTGAGGTTCAGTGGGACTGAGCAGAGGATAAGCTCAGAGTCCCACCCCAGCCTCCTTCCTGCTGGCTGCAGTTTACAGATCAGCTGTCTCCAGGTAGCTATTGTTTCCATGTTTGTTTGGTTTTTTTGTTTGTTTTTGTTTTTCCAGACAGGGTTTTTCTATGTAACCTTGACTGTCCTGGACTCACTGTGTAGACCAGGCTAGCCTCGATCTTACAGAGATCTGCCTGCCTCTGCCTCCCGAGTGGTGGGATTAAAGGCGAGCACCACCACCTCCAAGCTCCCCTGGTCTTTTATTTCCAGACCATCCCAGCCTTTCTCAGATAAGAGAGGCTTGGGTGACCACCTTCCAACAGAAGCCAAAGAAGGGAGGAGCGCCCTCTGGAGGCCAGAATGGAGGAGGCGTGAGACCCCCCGCAGTTCTGGCCCTCCATCTCCAGGCCTCCAGAGACGCCTGCTGTTCCCTCTTCACTTTGGGTTAGCTCTTGTCATTCACCTGTGACTGTGGGCTCAGTTTCTCAAAATGGACCTGTTGAGTCTCCCAGTCGCCCCAGTGCTCACCCCCATAGTTTACTCTGTGAGTCCATCTGCCCCTTCCTGCAAGACCAGGAACTCCACCCTTCTTTCACCTACTGGATAAAAAACAACATTCTTAATATCATTGTCGTAGGAGGCAAATGCTTAGGGGGCCAAGGGTTCACACTAAACCCGGGGAGAACAAGGGGAGCACCATTACCAAGGACCAGAAGCCACCAGAACTTGCTCACCCTCCCCAGCCTCCAGCCGTAGGCCCCAATGACTTCCATCCCAGCTCAGAAGGACTTGACCCAAGTTCTGTTTAGTTTATTTTGTTGTCGTTCTTTGAAATAAGGCCTCGTGTAGCCCAGGCTGCCCTCAAACTTGCTATGCAGTCAAGAATGCCCTTGCATTCCTGATCCCCTGCTTCTACCTCCTCAGTGCTGAGATTCCAGGCCTGTACCACTATGCCTGACCTCCTTGTCCCAAGTCTGTTCTTGTTTGTTTGCTTGCTTGCTTTTCAAGACAGGGTTTCTCTGTATAACAGAGTCTTGGCTGTCCTGGACTCACTTGGAGGACCAGGCTGGCCTAGAACTCACAGAGATCCACCCGCCTTTGTCTCCCTGGTGCTGGGACTAAAGGCGTGCGCCACCACCACCCGGCAGACCTTTAGATTGAAAGTCAGATGCCTTGCTCATTGAGCTATATGGGCTTTCTTGACCCAAAGCTTTTTTCTTTCTTTCTTTCTTTCTTTCTTTCTTTCTTTCTTTCTTTCTTTCTTTCCTTCTGGTTTTTCAAGACAGGGTTTCTCTGTGTATCCGTGCCTTGCCTGTCCTAGACTCACTTTGTAGACGAGCCTGGCCTCAAAATCACAGAGATCCCCCTGCCTCTGCCTCCCAACTTCTTAACTTGCAGTGTGACGGGGAACATCTGTCCCTGTGCCCACACCAGTATAGTCACAGGTACTTTGCAGGGCTCCATCTTGATGTAGTATTCCCATATCCCTATATTAGTTACTTTTGTCATCGCTGTGGCAAAATGCCTATGTGACAGCTGATCTTGGCTTTCAACTGTAGAGGTGACCTTCACTTACATTGCATTAAAGTGTGTCTGTATATGCAACTGTTAGCCTTCAGTGAGCCAAATGCTAACAGATTCTGTATTGTGACTGCTATTGAGGAGTCTCCTGTCTCAAGGTTGTGTAAAAATTACTCTGCAATTATCTCTGATTGGTTAATAAAGATGATGAAGAGTCTATGACTTGGCAGAAGGGACAGTGGGGCTTCTGTTCCTATTCTGGGGGCATCCCGGGTATGGAGAAAGGGAAGAGAAGGTTGGTGGGCCTTGAGGAGTCACCATAAGGACAAAGATGGAGCAGTAGCAACAGGGGGCAAGACAAGATGGCAAATAATATGGGGTACATGGCTGGGAGGCCGCCAGGCTAGCATAGACAAGTTAAACAGATCAGTATCTGCCCAGTTATGGTACTTGAAGCTTATTATAAATGTACTAGGAGCTGGAACAGGTGTAGAAAAGCCTTTAATTCAACAGTGAACTTGACAAGATTGGCCTGTGAGAATGTCTCTGGGGTATTCTCTTGATTGCTAGTTGATCTAGGAGGGCCCAACCCTCTGTGGGCAGTAGTATCCTTAAGCAAGTGGGTCTGGGTGTGGGTCTGGGTCCAGTGGGGCTGTGGCTCAGTGGTTAAGAGCACTTGTTCTGACAGAGGACCCAGGCTTAATTCCCAGCACACATGGTATCTCACAACCATCTCTAACTCCAAACCCAGGAAATCTGATGCCTTCTTCCTGCATGTGCATGTTACACACACATACAGGCAGGCAAAATACTGAAACATAAAAATAAATCTTAAAAAAAAAAAATAGAGAGGCATAGCTAAGTATGAGCCTGGGAGCAAGTGAGAGAGCAGCATTCCTACAGCTGCTTTAGTCCCCGCCTCCAGTCCCATGAGGGATGGAGTGACCTGAGAGCTACAAGATAAAACAACCCCTTTCTTTCCCCAACTTGCTTCTGGTCCTGGTGTTCATCACAGCAACAGAAAAGCAAACTAGGACAGCCCGAAGGCAATTGTAAAGGAAGGGGAGTTTCTTTTAGCTCGTAATTTGGGAGATGCAGGTGGACAAGGGTGTGAGGCAGGCCACGCTGTTGTCCACAGTCGGGAGTCAGAAAGATGGAAGCTCTTACTAAGCTTGCTTTTTCCTCTTCATTCTGTCCAGCACTCTAGCCCATGGCATGAAGGCAAACTCACTCAGTTTCCTACCCCAGTTAACCCCCTGCAAACACTCACTCACAGGCAAAACAAAACTGTGTGTGTGTGTGTGTGTGTACGCACAGATGAGTATGCATGTGGAGATCAGAGGGCAGTGTTGAGTGACTTCCTCAATCACGTTCCACCATATTTCTTGAGATGGGTCTCACTGAACCTGAGGCTCGCTAATGGGCCAGGGATCTTCCGTCTCTGCCTCTCCAACACTAGGATTATGATGAGTGTGGGGGATGGGAGCTCGGGTCCTCATGATTGCATGGCAAGCACTTTATTGACTGAGCTATCTCCTCAGCCCTTTTCTGAGATCTGTCGTGTAGCCCAAGCTAGGCTGGAACTTGCCAACTTCCTGCTTCAGCCTCCTGAGTCCTGGGTTTCCAGGTGTGCATCTCCTTATACCACTGAAAATTCTTTTTTTTTTTTCATTGTTGTTGTTTTGCGAGACAGGGTTTTCCTGTGTAGCCTTGGCTGTCCTAGACTCGCTTTGTAGACCAGGCTGGCCTCTAACTCACAGTGATCTGCCTGCCTCTGCCCCCGAGTGCTGGGATTAAAGGTGTGTGCAACTACGCCTGGCCTGAAAAGTCTTAATAGTTATGGAGCAAAGGCTCTGGGGTTAGCTTGACCCCCCCCCATCATCATCATTGCTCCCGTCATCAGCACCCCACTATTGTCATCATAACTGTCAATATCGCCACCATTTTTATCATATCACTACCACCATCATCATCGCCATCACCACCACTGCCCTCCCACACCCAGCAGCAGCAGCAGCAGCAGCAATATTCCATCATCAGCATCACCAGCATCACCAGCATCATCATCACCATCATCACCAGCATCACCAGCATCACCATCGCCATCATTACTAGCCATACCAATGCCACAGCTTTTGTACCAAGCTCCCACGCCCCTTTGGGAACCAGGACAAATGGGGCTTCCACGGGTCTTTTATTAGGACCCCTTTAACTTTCTCCAAAGTTCTCACATGAGAGGAGCCACACTTCCTGTCTTATGACTGAGAAAACATGAAATGACAAAAGCTCCCATGAACTGAAGTGCACCTTTGAATGACCTCATTCATTGTGCTACTTACAGACTAGCAGATTCCTCAGAGGACTGTCCCCCAGCCTGGGGCCACTTCCTTCAGATGGGGAAAACTTCCTTACTTGGGAGTACATCCTCGCAGTTCTGAGGCCAGAGTCCTTGCCAGGCTGACAAGGCCTGCGTGGTCTCACTGTGCTGCTGCCCACCTCTGTCGTCTCCACATTCTCAGGTCATCCCATGCTTCCTTCCCTCCATCCTTCCCCCCTCTCCCTCTCCTTCCCTCCCAATCTTCTGGTGAGGGGTCACTGTTTCCCAGGCAGGCCTGGATTCTGAACTAAGTGATCCTCCTGTCTCAGCCTCTGCAGCAGCTGTGACTACAGACATGTGCCATGACACACAGTGCCATGCTTTCCTTGGGGACACGCACGTGGAGCTCTGCTTCAGATCCTTCCTTCCACTCCACCGTCTTTATACTTTGGCTTACCTCTTCCAGGAATGGTCTGGAATGTTCTTTCATTCATATATGCCATTACATGACTCACCCTTCTAGTACAGGTATTTGAGTTGCAGTAGATCAAACCCCAGATGCAAAGGGATGCTAGCAGGCCAGACGTGACTGGTTGTTGGAGCTGAAAAATCCAAGCACAGCCCTGACTCGAGGCATGGCTGGATCAGCAGCTCAAACAATGACACTCTAGACTCAATTTTCTTAACCATTATTTTTTTAACCATTATTTTTTATTACAACTTATTAACCGAGCGTACATCACTTATAACCCAACTAAGCAAACCAATAGGAAAAGAGGATTAAGGAATACAATAACAAAACCGTAAGGATATCAGTTGTGAAGAGCAATTCTCCTGGCACAATCAGCAGGATTTCTTCTGCTGGAACCTGGAGTAACCAGAACCCAGAACCTCAGCAGGAGCTGGAGCCCCGAAGCCTTCCCTCGAGCGGTTCTCTCTAGGAGCGTCTCGAAGAGCCGCAAAGAACAGCCAAAACTATCCCAATTCTCCAAAAAGCCCCACCTCTAGGTCTGGGCTCATTTATATAGCTCCTCCCAGAGTCTGTTCACGGGATCTTTTCAGCTGGCAACAATCAAGCTCCCGCACAAGGTGGTTGGTCTTCTAGTGGATTAACCTCACCTGTTCTCTCCTAAGACCATTCCAATCCCACACTTGGGATCCTAAAAAAACAGGTTTATCTCTCCTTCATGACATCATATGGCTGGATCAGGAGCTCAAACAATGACATCATACTTGTTAACTCTGGATTGGTCCATGAGCCCATCTTAACCAATTGCCATGGTCAGGGGTCAGGGGAGTGCCGAACACTACATATTCTACCAAAAGAACTTGAGCTGATACTGGAGGCAACTGTGGCTTCCCAGAGGAAAACCAGGTGCAGCTTTAAGACGGGCTAAGGGTGAGTCAGGTGTGGTGGCACAGGCCTGTAGTCACAGCACTCGGGAGGCAGAGGCAGGTAGATCGCTGTGAGTTTGAAGCCAGCCTGGTCTACAAAGTGAGTCCAGGATAGCAAAGATAACACAGAGAAACCTTGTCTCAAAAAACTGAAGAAGAAGAAGAAGAAGAAGAAGAAGAAGAAGAAGAAGAAGAAGAAGAAGAAGAAGAAGAAGAAGAAGAAGAAGAAGAAGAAGAAGAAGAAAGAGAAGAAAGAGAAGAAAGAGAAGAAAGAGAAGAAGGAGAAGAAGAAAAGAGATGCGAGTGGGTGTGGAGAAAAATGTTGTTTCTCGTGTCTCCTCTCAGGGCAGGACTTCCGGATGTTCATTGCCTCCCTGTCCAAGATGAAGTCCTTTCCTCTTGGGACACACACTTAAGAGCTTATCCCATGTCATGGCATCGACAGTTGCCATCTCGCAATCGTTAGTTAGTATACCTGCCTCCCCTACCACAGTCTGCACTGCTAGGAAGCTGTCCTCATGTGGGGCCTGATGTGGGGCCCGGTGGCCATTGCAACAGTCTCTCTGTGAGGCATCTGTGTGTGTGAGGAAGGAAGCTAGCTAGGGTCCTCCTAACTAGGCCCTTCGGATGATTTGGCTTTCCCCCTGCACTGTCACATGATGATTAGTTTCCCAGGCCTTATAAAGCAGGCTTGGAGATCATACATAGGGCATGTGTTCCCAGAGATGTGACAGATTTCCCATGAGACCTGGCAGGCCTGGGTCCCAGGAGCTGGAGAGGGGAGAGTTGGTAAATCAGGAAAAGAGCCAGGAGGAAAAGGAGGTTTGCTTTAGATTAAGAGCTTTAAAGAGAGTGATTCATGATCGTTGCGGCTGACATTTCAAAAGCCCCACATACTTTTGGTAACCAGCACGCTGCCTTGCATTTATCTTGGGAACGGAGCAGCCCACAGTTGCTTTGGGGTATATCATATTGCACTTTTTGCTTCTCAAGCCTCAGTGATGTTTGAATCCTCAGTTGCCCATATTTAGCTTATTATTCTAGGGTTTATTTTTACAGAAGTTCTTGTCCGGGGAAGATACATGAGGCTTTGGTGTCCGAAAGATTAGAGCTGGTAACTGGTTTCTGCCGTCTGCTGTGCGACTTCCCTGTTCCCCGTTCAATGATGTGAGTCCAGCACTGCCTACTGTGTTATGGAACACCAGGAGGGGTTCGCATGGGGTATTTCTGTATACTACGGACTCTAGGTTTCAGCTCTAACTACGGAAGGGGAAAGGAAGGAGTAGGAAGAAGCAAGTGTCTGGTGTGGCAGGAGTCTGGCTAGCCCTCTCTTTCTGTGGCATGGGCATGGATCTGGGTCCTCAGGAGAAGGCCTGTGGACAGAGCTGGGAGGGTTGGCTGCCCAGTTGCAAACTTGGTAAAACACAGGGCTTCCTGGCCAAGGTAATAATAATGTATGGCTCTGTGTGTGTGTGTGTGTGTGTGTGTGTGTGTGTGTGTGTTGCACGCATGTATTGTGGGAGGGGAGTGGCTGTGAAGGGGTGAGGGGCGCACCAGGTGGTCAACCAGCTTGGATTGCCTAGGGCCATGGGTTTTCCTGATACATGTAAGACCTTCAGTGTTGCCAGGCAGTGGTGGCGCACGCCTTTAATCCCAGCACTGGGGGTACACAGAGAAACCCTGTCTCGAAAACAAAACAAAACAAAACAAAAAGGCTTTCAATGTTAAAGCCTGAGTGTTGCAAGCCGGGCGGTCTTAAATCCCAGCACTTGGGAGGCAGAGGCAAGTGGATCACTGTGAGTTTGAGACCAGCCGGTTCTACAAAGTGAGTCCAAGACAGCCAGGGCTACACAGAGAAACCCTGTCTCGAGGGAAAAAAAAAAGCCTGAGTGTTACTTCATTTAGTGCCAGCCATCCTGTGACTGTGCTTTTCCATGTTTGTGCCTGGAACCCTGAGGAGCTCAGTCCCCGCACCCTGCAACTTACTCAGTACCAGGAGTCAGTGCTTGGGGCCTCGCAGGCAGCCTGGTGCAGGCCACCGGGGGCAGAGGGAGCCATAGATTGTTTCACTACTTCTCACACGCCCCCAACCCAGGAGCTGAGGAAGGCCTGGTCAATAAGTTGGAGAAGAGCCAAGCAAACAGGATGTTGCCTCATGAGGTCTGGGCAATCTGGGGATCCATACAAGGGTGTGCACAGTGCCCGGTACTCATGGCTTTTTTTTTTTTTTTTTGGTTTTTTGAGTCAGGGTTTCTCTGTGTAGCCTTGGCTGTCCTGGACTCACTTTGTAGACCAGGCTGGCCTCGAACTCACAGAGATCCGCCTGCCTCTGCCTCCCGAGTGCTGGGATTAAAGGCGTGCGCCACCACTGCCCGGCTGAGACAGGCTCTTGATCTGCAGCCCAGACTCGCTTCCAACTCGAGATCCTCCTGCTTTAGCTTCAGGTGCTTAGATTACAGGCACGCAGCCCCAGGCCCAGCACTTACTGCAATTTTCATCATTGCATTTTCTATTTGTTTTTCTATCACATAGCAATATCATTTTAGCTTGAATTTAATTATAAATTTAGTTGGAGTCTGAAGAAACAGTTCTTCTTAGGAATGTCTGGACTGATCTTTTAGAATCAATTGGGCGGAAAGCTGTGTCGTCTACCATGATGTCAAGTGTCCACAACTGTACCCTAGTGGCCCAGCTACGCCTCCCTGCGTGTCTCAGAACACGAAGACCATATGAGATGGTGCCAGTGATGCCTGGTGTGATTCTGTTAGGTATGCTTGGGGATGTTTTGATGTTGGGACACTTCAGAAGTACACCTGGTGAGCCAGTGCCGGGGAGTGTGTTTATGCTTCTGTTATTTGGACGTAGATAGCCTTAGTGTGTTCCGGAAGCATCCTTTTGATTTGTAAAGATGTAGCTGGGTCTGGTGGTACAGGCCTACAGTCCTAGATACTTGGGAAGCTGAGGGAGGAAGGCCACAAGTTCAAGACCAGACTTGGTAACTTAGTAAGGCTCTTTTTTTTCTCTCTCTCTCTATTTTGAGACAGGGTTTCTCTGTGTAGCCTTGGCTGTCCCAGACTCCCTTTGTAGACCAGGCTGGCCTTGAACTCACATAGATCCACTTGTCTCTGCCTCCCAAGTGCTGGGATTAAAGATGTGTGCCACCATACCCAGAAAAACTTTTAAAATAAAAAATTAAAAGTAGTGAAAAGAGGGTGGGTGTGTCAGTGGTAGAGTGCTTGCCTGGCACGCAGAAAGCCATAGGTCTAATCATTACAATCATAGCAAGCGGAGGTCCCTGGAAAGGGTGGGCCATGTTAGATTTTACTAAAGACCTGCATCCTATATTGTAAAAAGCTTAGTGTGCTTATCTGTGTAAATAGGGTGCCGGGATGGATGAGTGGAGAGATAATAGTAACTATATCCCAGGGCTGCTGTGAGAACAAAATGAGCTCACATGTGGGCATGGGATCAGCTTGGCAGGTAATCTCGTGCCATCAAGAGAGCAGGTGTCAGACCAGAAGGTGGCTCAGTGGGTAAAGGCACTTGTGGTCCAGCCTGACTACCTGAGTTTGATCCCTAGGTCCCATGTGGTAGAAGGGAGAACTGACTTCTGTAAGTTGTCCTCTGATCTATACATGTGTTGTGGTGTGCGCTCTCCCTCTCTCTCTGTCTCTCTGTCTCTCTGTCTCTCTGTCTCTCTGTCTCTCTCTCTCTGTCTCTCTGTCTCTCTCTCTCTCTCTCTGTCTCTCTGTCTCTGTCTCTCTGTCTCTCTGTCTCTCTCTCTCTGTCTCTCTCTCTCTCTCACACAGACACACACACACACACACACACACACACACACACACATACACACGGTGACAGAGACAGAAAGACAGTCAGATAGACAGACAGAGGGGGTGTAATTAAGAAAAGAAAGATGTCACTTAGGTCCATCCTGGGCCATTTTTGGCACATGGCTTCTCTAAGATAGGGGACCTACTACCTCCCTCCTTACAGATGCCTCTAGCCAGCGGAGATCCCACCCAGAGGCCAAACCTCTTTCAGGGAGAATATGGCAGAGGGCCACAGTCTGGGCAGTCGGAAAGCTAGAAGATTGGAAGGAAACGACAGGAAAGAGTGGGTGGCCCTGCCTTCGCCTCCCTGATGTGCCATCTTTATGACCCACCACGCTTCTAGTGCCAGTTTCCCGGTGGCATGGTTCTGAGATCCCTCGCACAGGCCTGAGCTAAGGCAGGGGCTGGGTCCAGACAAAGGGAGGGGAGGATTGTCATTATTGACTACAGTATGACCTGCCTGAACAGACCCTGGAATGTCCCCTGAGTGGCCACGGGCTTCCTCCCATTTTTCTGCTTCTTTTCTGTATACACCGGAGCAGAACACTGAGAGGTCCATGGGTAGGAGTAGCCACAAAATTTATGGGGACCAGAGCAAGCCACGGTTACCTCTAGTATCAGCTCAAGTTCTTTTGGTAGAGTATTTAGTGTTGGGCACTTCCCTGACCGTGGCAATTGGTTAAGATGGGCACATGAACCAATCCAGAGTCAACAAGTATGATGTCATTGTTGTTTGAGATCCTGATCCAGCCATGCCTCAAGTCAGGGCTGTGCTTGGATTTTTCAGCTCCAACAACCAGTCACATCTGGCCTGCTAGCATGCCTTTGCATCTGGGGTTTGATCTACTGCAACTCAAATACCTGTACTAGAAGGGTGAGTCATGTAATGGCATATATGAATGAAAGAACATTCCAGACCATTCCTGGAAGAGGTAAGCCAAAGTATAAAGACGGTGGAGTGGGAGCTCCACTTGCATGTCCCCAAGGAAAGCATGGCACTGTGTGTCATGGTACATGTCTGTAGTCACAGCTGCTGCAGAGGCTGAGACAGGAGGATCACTTAGTTCAGAATCCAGGCCTGCCTGGGAAACAGTGGCCCCTCACCAGAAGGGAGGGAGGGAAGGAGAGGGAGGGGGGGAAGGATGGAGGGAAGGAAGCATGGGATGACCTGAGAACGTGGAGACGACAGAGGTGGGCAGCAGCACAGTGAGACCACGCAGGCCTTGTCAGCCTGGCAAGGACTCTGGCCTCAGAACTTCAAGGATGTACTCCCAAGTAAGGAAGTTTTCCCCATCAGAAGGAAGTGGCCCCAGGCTGGGGGACAGTCCTCTGAGGAATCTGCTAGTCTGTAAGCAACACAATGAATGAGGTCATTCAAAGGTGCACTTCAGTTCATGGGAGCTTTTGTCATTTCATGTTTTCTCAGTCATAAGACAGGAAGTGTGGCTCCTCTCATGTGAGAACTTTGGAGAAAGTTAAAGGGGTCCTAATAAAAGACCCGTGGAAGCCCCATTTGTCCTGGTTCCCAAAGGGGCGTGGGAGCTTGGTACAAAAGCTGTGGCATTGGTATGGCTAGTAGTGATGGCGATGGTGATGATGGTGATGATGGTGATGATGATGATGATGATGGAATATTGCTGCTGCTGCTGCTGCTGCTGCTGCTGCTGCTGCTGCTGCTGGGTGTGGGATGGCAGTGGTGGTGATGGCGATGATGATGGTAGTGATATGATGAAGGTGGTGGCGATATTGACGATTATGGTGACAATAGTGGGGTGCTGATGACAGGGGCAATGATGATGATGATGATGGTGGTGATGATGATGATGATTTTGGTGAACCTAAGCCCAATTCTCTTTTTGCACCTCTCCTATGTCGCTAGACACTTTGCTGAAGTCCTCAGTAAGAGTCTTCTCGAGTCTTCATCACACTGCTCTGAGAGCCACATGTCATCCATCATTCTTCTGTCAAGGACGGGCTAACTGAGAAGCTCCAGCTCAGTAGGAGAGCAGAGGCAGCATGAGGTGAGAATCCTGGCGATGGACACAGGGCCCGGCCTTCAGCAGTGACATGTGTGTAGCCTCCTGGGACCTTTTTCCTCCTGGCCTCCCAACACTTTTGTGTGTGTGTGTGTGGCCAGTCCCTTTCTTCAAGACTTCTCTGCTTGAAATCTGTCCTGCGGCTTCCGTCTTCCTGAGTGGCCACTGATGATCTAGGTTCGTTATCATCCAAGGGCATCCCCACCACCAGTTGCCAGAGTGAGTTCTGAGGGATGGACTGACAGGGACTGAGGCAAAAGGGCCCCGGAACCACTGTGCACTGGAACAGCTCTCCCCCCCCCCCCCCCCCCCCCCGCTGAGTCCCTGCATCCTCTGGATAGTTGATCTAAGCCTGGGCATCTGAGCTTCCCAGGCCAGCTAGTGACTTAGGGTGATTATAGAAGGGGGAATCATCTTCACAGGAAATCAAACGTTTCGTTCCAGGCTGGAGATCATCAAGACCAAGAGCAACAAGCTGCAGGGAAACTTCTTGTCACAGCTGCCACCTAATCTTGTGGGACTCGGCTCCAAGTAAGCTCTCTCAACCCCAGCCGGTGTGTAAGGGGAAGTGAGCTGTGGTAGTGGTTTCCACCCCTCACTATTTTCCCAAGTTCCTCCTTGGGGTTTGTGGACTCTACCCACACCCGAGGTGTGGGGGTGGCTGGCTTTTCACTCTCATCCCCATGTCAGGAATTGGTTTAATCGTGTGCATGTGGCACAACTCTGGTGAAGGGGCCGTTGTGTGGGCTTGCCTAAGAGTGGTGTAAAGACGGGTTTCTGGGAGCATTTTTCATCCTCCTCCCCATCCCCACCCCCGCCGCCCCGGGACAGAGTTTCTCTGTGTAGACTTGGCTGTCCTGGACTCACTTTATAGACCAGGCTGGACTCAAACTCACAGCAATCTACCTGCCTCTGCCTCCTGAGTGCTGGGATTAAAGGCATGTGCCACCACTGCATGGCCCTGTTTTGTTTGTTTGTTTTGTTTTTTTCAATGCAGGGTTTCTCTGTGTATAGCCTCAGCTGTCCTGGAACTAGCTCTGTAGACCAGGGTGGCCTTGAACTCAGAGATCCACCTGCCTCTGCCTCCCGAGTGCTAGGATTAAAAGCGTGCACCACCACCTGTAACATATTCTTGGAGGGAGGGAGGGAGAAAAGCATTTTTCTCAAAAAAAAAAAAAAAGCATTTTTCTCAACAACCTGGAGCTATTTCAGAAATGTGAGCCCCATGACAGGGGTCTGCCAGCACCTGAGGAAGGCCAAGAGGAACACTGCAGGGAACCTACATCACCTTGCCCCAAATGTAATCACAGCTGCGAAATCAACAAACCGTGAAGCCGCCCGGTCTCTGAAGTCCTTGCAGTGTGGTAAAAACGCATGTTGGTGGGTCAAACTAATTGTAGTTGGGGCAGTTAGTTACCTGTTCCCAAAACGGTTCTACTTTCCTCATAAGGCCACCAAACAGATTTCCTATAGCCTCCTCACGTGTGCCACCTTGTCATTTCATTTGTTCTCTTTTCCAAGAAGGAAAACAAGGCTCAGCACTGGGGGGGGAGTTGGGGGGGGTGGGATATGGCAGAGCCAGAACCTCCACTCCGAGGCACTCGCTCCTGCCCAGCCCTCTGTCCAAGCCCTTTACAGTGCTGGGGAGAATTGCTAAACAGACCTTATTTCTAAGAAATGCTTTGTGTTCTTATCCACCCACTGCTTCTCCGAGCTGCAGGCAAGTCTGAGATAGAATAAACGTGATCCTCCATCGTTTTCCATACTGGAGCCTGCCCCTGCCCTTGGGACCCAGCTTGGAAAGGGGGCAGGGCACTGCCTTCCCAGCACATAATTACCATGCTTGCCAGCCACAGCGCTGCCAGCTGCTCTTGGCCACCCAGCAACTGTGCTCCCAGCTGCAGCTGATGTGGACGATCAGACGACGGGGATGAGTTCAAAAGGGGCCTCTCCCATTGGAAATGTGGACAGATGCCCGTGCCCACATGCAGGCAACGGAGGGCCTGGGAATCCTCATTTCCTGGCCTACTTTTGGTAGGAGACCAAAGCTGTGTATATTCAACATTCTACTGGCTCATGTCCCCCAACCTTGCAGAGTTTCCTCGTGGCTAGCTGTCCAAGCAGGGTCAGGGAGGCTCTGCTGGAATTTACCCAACCCCAAAGTTAAGGGGGGTAAGGGGGTAGGGTGGGGCGAGCCTAGTAAGGGAGAGACAGAGTGAGAAAGACTGTGTCCCTGCTGAGGCTCAGCCACAGAGCCAGCTGGAGTGGCAGTTCGTTATGTCATGAGTTAAGCGTTCTTCTTTCTAACTTGCTGTTTACATATGTAAAAGCGTGTGTGTGCTCCTTGTCCACACAGTGCTGGCTCTTGAGCCCTAGAAGACAGGGTCACGGTCGTGAGGTTCAGGCCAGGAAGGCCCCTCTCCTTTGTCTCTTAAGGCAGATAATCTGGGATTCCCCACCGGATCACAGTCAAGGGGCTTTGATTGTATGTCAAATGAAACCCACGTCTAGCTACCTTAGCAAGAAAAGGAACTTTCTGGAAGGACTATCAGGATACTGTGGGCCACTTGTGATCCTACCACACAAGGATTTCTGAGGCCACGTAACGGTCAGGTGCATACTTCCACTCCAGATGTGCCGCAGACATCAAGCTCACGGATGTGGCAGCCTTCAAGCCGAGTAGGCCATAGAAGACCTGTGGCTTCCACCCACCCACTCCGTCTCACACACTCTAGAGGAAGCAGCCACCTCATCACAAAGACGCAGGGAGAGAGGCTTAAGCCTCTGATCAGGATCTGCAGGTAGACCAAGAGTTGGCACTGAAGCCCCCCCCCCCCCCCCCCCCCGTTGCTTGCAGGCCTGCTGGCAGCTCCTCCGCAGCTCTGTGAGAGGCTCCTAGCTGCACCTGGCTGGGCAGTGAGCCGAGTTTTTGCATCCTGCCTTCAAAACATCTGTTAAGGAGACTTCACTGGTTACTAGTGGTCGCTCCTGTGCTGCAGAAGAGGAAACTAAGGCATAATCAACAAGAGCGGGGATTGCCCGGGCGGTGGTGGCACACGCCTTTAGTCCCAGCACTCGGGAAGCAGAGGCAGGCACATCACTCTGAGTTCGAGGCCAGCCTGGTCTACAAAGAGAGTCCAGGACAGCCAAGGCTGTTATACAGGGAAATCCTGGGGCGGGGGGGGGAAGCAAGGGAGAAAAAGAAGAGGTTCAAGGGATGAGTGACAACAAAACCTTCTCTTCAGAGGTTGGGTTGGGGGGAACAACTAAGCTATTCACAGCTCCATGTGCTTCAGAAACCCCCCTTATTTAGCCAGGACTGTAACTCAGATCCCCAGCTCCAGACAGCGATGTGTAACCCCAGCGCTTAGAAGGTGAGATCATGAGTTCAAAGTCATCCTCAACCACATATTGAATTTGAGGCTAGTCTGGGACACGTGAGACCTTGTCCAGGGATGGGGGGCGAGGAGGGGTGCGGTGTGGCGAGGGAGAGAAAGAAACGGAGGGAGAGAGAAGGGGGGGGATGAGGAAGTACTTCTCCCTTGTCTATGCTAGTTGCTCTGGGGGCGCCTCCTCCCTCACATGTTCCCCAAGCACAGGACTGCTTGTGCCTTCGAGCCATATGATAGCAGGGCCAATTGGAAGTGCTGCCTCCGGGCTCCCTAACTCTCAGTCTTCCCTCAGCACATACCCCTGACTCAATACTTGTTCTGGCAGCCTTCTCTTCCCCTCCTCCCCCTGTGCACACAGCCACAGACCCAAGAACTCTTGAGTTTCCCAGGCGCACCTGGAGCCAGTATTTCCAGGAACAGCGATGCTTTGTTAGAAAGAAGAGTCCTTTGGGGCATGATGTAACGCCCTTGGGACAGGAGGCTCCCTGCTGGAGTGGCCCCGAGAGAAGCCCTATGGCGGCAGATTGTATAGCGGACTGCTGCCAGTGAGTGTCTAGGATCAGGTCTCCTTAGGGGTTAGGCTTATGCAACTTCTTCTAGGATTTAACTTCCTCTTTCTCTTTGGCCTTTATGTTCATCATTTCGTCTTTGAGCGAATTGTGTATAGTTCGTATATAAACAAGCAAGAAGCAGCTGAGTTGCCAGGAAGGAAAAGTCAGAGCCCTTGCCATCCCGCTTTAAGAGCCAGCAGATGGGAAATCACTACAGCAAAGATTCTGCCCAGTGCTCAACATAACAACCAGGTGGGAACAGAGACGGAACCAGGTCAGCCCCTGTATCCCCTGGGGTGCAGCCCCCCAGAGCCAACTGCTGCGAGAAATGTTATAGTGTCAAGACTAACAGCTCCCCAAACGTGCTCACCTG
Source organism: Acomys minous (assembly GCF_964271855.1). NCBI lineage: Eukaryota > Metazoa > Chordata > Mammalia > Rodentia > Muridae > Acomys > Acomys minous. Next base: position 116,632,137 of record NC_140484.1, on the reverse strand, counting down.
GCAACATAAAAAGCAAATAGCACCCAGCACCCAGCACCCAGCACTTAGTGCTGCCTCCATGTGAGCCAGGAACCATGTGCAATAGCTTGTGACCAGAAATGCCAAGTGACAGAAGCTCCCAGGCTTGTTTTTGTTCAAACAGCATAATTGGTGATCTGTATAGAGACAATCAGAACGAACTATACTCAATGCACCATGCCTGAAAAAATCGTAACATGTGGCTCCCACCTGAAGGAGCCGAGAGATAGCGACCAGCACATGCTCACTTTAGCCAGAAGGGATGAGTTGTGACCAAGTAGCCGGATTTGCCCAGCAATGAGCAACTTCCCAGGCTTCAGGCCTTTCAGTGCTACAACCCACAAAGCCGGAGGCAAAGTGGAACAAGCCGGTCACCCTAGAGAAGGGCCTGGAGACGTGGGAATTGCAGAGAAGGATACACGCTCCTTGCTGACATCTAGCCTCCCCGGGTGTGCCACACAGACCTTCCCTTCCAACGTCGCCTAGGTCAGGGGATGGAACCTGTTCCTTTTGTTTCCAGCCAGAGTTGCACTCTACCTTCCCTCTCCTGTGGCAAAACCTCACTGTCTCTCTCGTCTTGTTGCTCTCACGGGCCACCTTTCCATCTTTCTCCCTCCAGGACACTCCACAGAATGTAGAGCCAAGGTTATTACTAAAGTCAGAAAGAGTCACCAATTGTGGTTTCTGGGTTCTGGCCATGGAAAATAAGCAAGGCAAGGAAATCCCTAGGGATTGGCTCTGAGGGCAAGTGTCCGGGGAAAGAGGAACTAGGGAGCCGATGAGAACAAGTTAGCGTCTCCATTGGTCATTTTACCTCGTCATGGGTTGAAGGGCAGATCTCATACCGCCACAGGGACAGTCCTGGCTCTCTCACCTGGCAACCTCACCTGGTGGCTTTGAGTTTTCCTCACCCAGCATCTTCCTGGAGTGGCAGACGGCTGTTACAATCTGTCAGCTTTCACTAAGCCAGGCAACCTCACTAACAATCACCAAGACTCACCTCTCCTGGCCTGAGTCAGCTAGGGTGGCTGTGACTGTGTTGGACACAGTACCTTTGTCCTGGGATCCAGGGGGGCGAAATAACCCCCTTCTGAGTCACGCTGGTCTCCAAACAGATTAGGCAGATAATTCAGAGCCTGGCCTTGCACTGATAACCCTGAGGAAACCTTCTGCTTTATCAGAGCTTGTGTTCACAATGCCCTTTTGAGCTAAAGGGTGATATTAGTCTCAATTTAGAGGTGAGATACTGGAGCCTCAGAGTTCTTTTTTTTTTTTTTTTTAACCCAAAGATACAAAGAAGTATGAAGTGAAACTGAAACCCACCTGTGTCAGGTCTAAAAGAAAACTCTTTCTCCAAATCCCAAAAGGCAGAAAAAACAAAACAAAACAAAACAAACAAACAAAAGACTGGCTTTGGTACCTATTAGCACATCAAAGTGCATGCTCGCTTTGAGGAGCCCTCACTATCGAAAGTACCTGGTACCCATCTCAAACTCCATGCTAACTAGCATCCGGGCTCTTCTCACCTCCTCCCTGCCCTAAACTGCTCCCAGTTCTCAGGCTTCCCTCCCCTACAACGCATTCTCCTTACATTACTTTGCTACTTTGCTGCTTCTGCTACTTTGGCGAGTGTGCCTGTCTCTGTCTGCCTCCCTCTCTCTGCTTTCCTCTTCCTCCTCCTCCTCCTTCTATCCCCTCTCCTCTTGCAGCCCCTCTCAGTGTTTCGCTCTGACACTCTCTCAGTCTCTCCATCAGCTCTGCTCCTGCTTCTCTCATGGCCATGGCCGATTCTCTCTCTCTCTCTCTCTCTCTCTCTCTCTCTCTCTCTCTCTCTCTCTCTCTCATCTCTAGACTCTTTCAGAAGCCTCTGGTTGTTCCTTCTCATATCTACAATAAAAACCTTCCCTGGGCCATACCATGAAGTGATCATGCCCTCAGTTTACACAACCTGTAGCTCTGCCTGGTTCTAGAACCCACCTGCTCCTCTCTCCCACGCTTCTGTTCCTGCAAAGGAGATTCTGACCTGCCAGTTAGATAAAGTGGATTGAGCAACAGACATTTAGCCTTCCTGTCTCTCTCCATCCCCCTCCCCCCCCACACACACCTCCACACTCCCCCACCCCGCTTTAAAAAGATTAAAGGCAGCCAGGCATGGTGATGATGCACGCCTTTAATCCCAGCACTGGGAGGCAGAGGCAGGCAGATCCCTGCGTTCAAGGCCAGCCTGGTCTTCCAGCCAGAACTATACAGAGAAACCCTGTCTGAAACACACACACACACACACACTCAGAAAAAAACAAAAAACAAAAACAAAACACCAAAAACCCAAAGAAACAAAATGGAGGTCACTGTTATTGCACAAGAGTGCTGGAAACTGGGAGCTTGGTTGAGGCTACCCCCATAGCCAGGTGACTGCCTGTCTCTCTGTCTCTCTCTTTCCTTCTTTTGTTTGTGTTAGTGGTTTTTGGAGACAGGGTTTCTCTGCGTAGCTCTGGCTGTCCTGGACTCCCTTTGTAGACCAGGCTGTGCTCAAACTCACAGAGCTCCAGCTGCCCCTGAAATTAGAGGCATGTGCCACTGTGCCTGCATGGGACTGCGGGTCTTAGACAGGAAACTGGACTTGCAGGCAGTGGCGGAGGAGAAGGTTGCCCATTCTAAAGAGGGATCGAGGGGAGCCTGTGCACTGTTGGAACTCTGTTTGACACATTTCAGGAGTCAAGGTGACAGCTAGACAGCAGATCCAGAGGGAACTAGCTACAGTGGGGGGGTGGAAGGCTCTTGGAGGACTGTTTCCATTTCCTGTGCAAGTGAATAAGAACCAACTCTTGGGTCTGCCAAGATGAGGCAACAGATAAAGCTGCCATGCCTCATGACTTAAGTTCAGTCTTCAGGATCCATATGGTAGAAGGAAGAAACCAACATCCCCCCCGCCCTGTCATGCATGCACACAAAAATAATACATTTCTTAAAGAGTCAGAAGTTTCTCCTCCTTAAGTATGCCCCTTCAATAGGAAACTGCCACTGAAGAAACAACTACAACAACAATAACAATTCTACAACAACAATAACTCTACAAAAGAGAGCTGTAGGTATTGGCATGTAGGAGATCTCTCGTCTCCGGTGACATGGATAGTCCCAGACCAATTACTGGACAACGAGACCACTGGTCACTAAGCCTATGCCTCTCCATGCTCCTCCCCCAGTACCCTAACAACCCCACAGGGACTCACATATATAAAACCAAAATGTCACTATACATTTGAAGAAGGTACTCAGCATGAAGTACCGATGAAAACAAACAAAAGGGGAGTGGAATGGAAGCCCACAAAGTGGCAACACATGTAATCTCAGCACTGGGAAGACAGAGGCAGGAGGATTGCTTTTTGTAAATAAACATTTTTTTGTTTGTCTTGCAGGGTTGGGATGGAACCTGAGCTCTCGTGCATTTGAAATAGTACACGATGGCCTTAATTTAACTTGGTAGTTTTTATTTGTATAAATAAGTTACTAGCCTGTGCCTTGTGACCGTGCTCAACAAACGACGGCTGTTTACTTACAAAGCCACACACCCTCAGAATGGAGCAAACTTGCTTTGTAAACTAGAACGGCACAGGCAAGGCAAGGCATGGCTTGAAGGCTGCTGTTCTCTATGACATAGAGTGACTGAGACCAGGGCACGGCCTGCTTTCGTAGTCAGAACCATGCCCGTGACCTTCCCTGCAACCAGTGAGCCCCAGTAGCGTGGTGAAAGCCACCAACACAAAATTCTCCCAACTCAGTCCAGCTTTAGCTGAATGGCAAATTGTTTGCTAGCCTTTTCCACACCAGCCATCACAAATCCTCACCTCTGCCCTAGGGCCACACTCTGGTTCAGAGCAGCTGACACTAAAAGGCGAGCTCTAGGCACAAAGCAGATTAGAGCTCTCTGCCCTCCAGACACTGCCCAAGAACAGTTGCCTTGAAAATAGCATGCTTTGATATAGTTTGTTTCTTCTTTAATTGAGCCCATTCACACACACACACACACACACACACACACACACACACACACAGAGAGAGAGAGAGAGAGAGAGAGAGAGAGAGAGAGAGAATGAATGTGTAAAAAGAAGGCTGGGTGAGACTATAAATAAGCGCTTCCTTTAAAAGTACAAATGAACCTTAGTGAGAAAGATGTTTCAAAGACTCAAAACCAAATTCACAGCACTAGTGAAGAAGTGAACAACCTCAAAAAAAACCCGGTTCCTTCCTCCACCAAGTGAGTCCTGGGTATCAAACTCAGATTCAAGCCCAGAGGTGGGAGCCTTTCCCCGCTGAGCAGTCAGCGCTGCTCTCTGGCCCTTGTTTTTTCAGACAGTATCACACACTGTAGCCCACACAATAGGTAGTCCGGGCTGCCCTCGGAACTGAGTGCTGGGATTCCAGGCAAGAGCCACCACACCAGGCACTGGTTTCCCCTTCCTGAAGGCCGCCGGTCTTTCCCAGAAAGAGAAAGAAGCTGTGCGGTGGGAAACGATGAGTGGGAGTCAGCTGGAGCTGAGTGGAGAAGCAGTCGGTCTGAGGGAAGTTTTGTGACTGGAGACCTCCACCTCTCTCAGTGATGTGGACAGAGTCACTCACTGCATGCAAAGTATTTCCTGGAGGTTAGGGGCCTGCAGCTTTGCCTGCAGCAGTGGGCAGCCCTGATCCAATGATCACCAGTCTTAAACGCAGAGGAGAAGTGAGGGGAGTCCCACCTCACAAAGATACGAAAGGCGTTTGTGTAGAGTCCGGCGACAGCATGGCCGTGTCGGGACTTGGACAATGTTCCGAACAGCTCTTTATAAACTATCTTAGTCTTGCTCTTGTGGCTTTGAACGCAAGTTGTCAGGGTTGACAGGTAGGAGGGCTTCTTGAGGGGGAACTGAGAGTGTCTCTTCTGGCGACATCTTGCTGATCCCCACCAGGAGATGACAGGGATTTGATTGGTTAGACTGGGCCGAGCTTCCCAGTAGACCGGTGCCTGGTTAGCGTCTCTGTTGCTGTAATAAACCCTTTTAACCCAAATATAAGTGAGTATATACCATGTGAGTCTTTATGCTTCTGGGTTAACTCACTCAGTATGATGCTTTCTAGTTCCAACCGTTTGTCCACAAATTTTGAAATTTCCTTGTTTTTTATAGCTGAGTAGTATTCTATAGTGTAAATGTACCACAGTTTCTTTATCCATTCTTCAACTGAGGGACACTTAGGCTGTTTCCAGGTTCTGGCTATCATGAATAAGGCTGCTATGAACATGGTTGAGCATATGCCCCTGTTATGTGGTGGGGCATTTTCTGGGTATATTCCAAGGGCACTAGCCCAAAAGGCATGTCCCATGAAAGTCTTCACTTACCAGGAGATTGGGATAAATGTGAGGACATCCTGTTGGGACTCTAGGTAAGAGAAATATAGGAGATGGGAAAATAGAAGGACCCAGAGGGTCTTAGAAACCTACAAGAAGAACATCATAACAGGTGGATCAGGGCCCGGGGGGTCTGCTCAATCTATTGCACTAACCAAGGTCAATACAAGTAGTAAACATCCAACCCCTATGCTGATCTACCCAATGGACAGGACATTCTCCACAGTTATGTGGAGAGCGGGAACTAACTCTGACATGAACTCTGGTGCCCCACATTTGACGACCTCCCCTTGGTGGGGAGGCCTGGTGGCACTCAAGGGAAGAATAAGTAGGCTACCAAGATGAGACTTAATAGCCTATGACCATATGGTGGGGGAGGAGATCTGTCAGTCATAGATGTAGGGGAAGGGAATAGGGTGAAAGTGGGAGGGAGGGAGGAATGGGAGGATACAAGGGATGGGATAAAAATTTAGTTGTAATCTGAATAAATTAATTAAATAAAAATTAAAAAAAATAAAATAAACACTTTTAACCAAGAGCAACTTGAGGAGGAAAGAGTTTACTTTGTCTTACATCACCAACTCACAGTTCATCTTTGAAGCAATGTCAGGCCAGGAACTTGGAGGCAGAAACCTGAAGGTAGGAAACGAAGCAGAGACCTTGGAGGAATGCTGCGTACTGGCTTTCTCAGCGGTCCCAATCAAGCTCCGAAAACCTGGAGGCTTTTGGACAACCACTGGTCCTCCATCAGCGCTAGGAGCCTGGAAACACTGGTTCTAAGACCAGGAAAGGAAGCAGCAGCAGGAGCAACAACACTGGGATAAATCCACTCAGTACCAAAAGAGAAGACCAACGAGCCAGGCGTGGTGGCAAAAGCCTTAAAGTCCCAGCACTTGGGGAGGCAGAGGCAGGATGATCTCTGGGAGTTCGAGGCCATCCTAGTCTACAAATCAAGTCTAGGACTGCCAAGGTTACACAGAGAAACCCTGTCTCAAAAACCTAAAAGAGAGAGAGAGAGAGAGAGAGAGAAGGCCAACCAAGTAAAAGGCGAATAGGCTTCCTTCTGCCAAGTCCTGTTTTATAGGAGCTGCCCACACTGGTACGTGGGCCCACGAAGGTACGGCCCACACTGGAGGTGGGCATCCCCACATCAATTAAGGCCAATCAGGACAACTCCTCAGGAGAGGCTCCCTATTCAGGCGATTCCAATTTGTGGCCAGTTGCCAGGAACCCTAACCAGCACAGCCAGCTCACTGCATGCTGAAAGGTTCTACACAGTGGGCCCACCTTTTCCCCAGTCCTTTCTCCAGTGAGTGCGAAGCCTGAAGCTGCTGTGATATTCCATCTGGCTCTCTCCCTACCTCTCTGCCTCCTCTTCCCCCACCCACGTGGAGGAACAGGATTCAGATTGAGTCTCTGTGGCCAGTGGAGAGCACACTCTACATTTAGACTTTGCTAGCAGGCGTGGTTTCCTATAGGACCTCCACTGATCCCATTAGCCTCGCGATACCATGAAACCAGCAGTGCATGAGAGCTGGGCACTGGGTTAATACTGTTCTGCTCCCCCTTTGCTCCTTGCATGAATTGCCATGCCCTGCTTGGTCCTTCTTGTCCACTGGCGGGGTACGGGTAGAAGAGATTCCAAAAGCCAAGTCAGACATGTATTCCTCTCACGTGAAGTCTGGACAGTCTGTTGGTCTAGCCTCGTCCACTGATGGATTCTAATTCCATGCCACTATTGGAAGGCTGCGAATACTAGGAGGCAGGGTCTGACTGGAGTAAGTGGGTCGCCTCTGAGAAAGCAATGGGTGAGCCTTTGAAGGGCACACCTCGTCCCTCGTGGCCTCCTGTCTTGTGCTTTCTTGCCACAGGGTAAGCGGCTTGGCCCCACCATGCCTTCTTGGGTACATGTTCTGCCTCAACGCAAGTCTGTGACAAGCAGACCAAGCAACCTCAGACAGAAGTAGCTGAGGTCTTGTTCCATCCAAACCGTGCCTTTCCCCTCGCAGGCTGCTTCTCTCAGCGCTGTGCAGAGTAGTGAGGAAGAGCTCATGAGATGTCCTGTCGCAGCCTCACGCCAGGGATTTGGTCCCAAACTTGAGCCTGTTCCATGCCTAGCAGGCTGTTTCTGTCTTCCTTGTACGAGATGGCTCACCCTCCTGTCTGCATTCTAACCTTTGTGGAAAATAAACGCAAGCGTATGCAGGAACATGGACAGTACTCTCCTTATACAAGGCAAGGAGGAGGGTATGGGCGCCAGGGTGTGTACATGCATATAAAGGCCAGAGGTCAGCGTCGACTATCTCTTTTCAGTTGCATTTCCATCTTGTTCTTTAGAGACAACCCTCTCACTAACCCTGGCACCATCCAGTTCGGCTTGAATGGCAGGCCAGCCCGCTCCAGCTATCCTCCTATCTTTGTGTTTCCCCTCAGTAGGTGCATGCCATCACGCCAAGCTTTTGACATGGCTTCTGGGGTCTTGAACTCACGTATCTGTGCGTGTGCCGCAAGCACTTTACCAACCGAACCATCTTCTCAGGCCAGAACCTGACTTTGTAAGCAGTTTTATTGTTACACTTTTACTTAAATTATTATAGGGTTTATTAAAATCAATTAAAATGTTATACTCTCATTTGTGTAAGTACTTATAGTGCAGAGCTGCTTTCAAACTACAGTGTGGCTGGGCAATGCAGATAATAAAACTTAACACTATTTACTCTCTGGCACATTCCATTACTTTCTTGGTACGCAGTAGGAATCCTTAACAATCCAGGCAGAGCGGGGTGCAGCGAGCAGGGAACCCTGGTGCTCAGTCCACTCTCCCCTTTTATTGAATTCAGGACCTGAGATCAGAAGACAGTATGGTTTCCCTCCCCCTTAGCCCTGCTTGCAGACTTCCCCACAGACACATCCAGAAGGGTGTCTTCCAGGCGATTACGAGTCTGGTCAAGCTAACAGTGAAGATTAATAATCATATTCCTTAAGGAAAAACTCTGCCAGCCTTCCTCTAAAGGCGTGATGCACAGTCAGCCTGGTTGGCTTCAGCTCACCCTGCTGGCCAGACCCCCTGGCTGTGAGGAGGAGGATGGGCAATGTCATCTGCATCTGAAGAGACCCTTCTAGCTGGAGTTTCCATCACTGTGATTAAAAAAACAAGAGACAGAGACTGATGCAGAGGCCCTGGGGAGGTGCTGCTCACTGGCTTGCTCTCCCCACTTTGCTCAGCCTGCTTCCTTATGCCGCCCAAGACCACCAGCCCAGGGACGGCACCGCCAAATCATTAGTTAAGAAACCGGTCCCAGCCAAGCGGTGGTGACACAGGTCTTTAATCCGAGCACTCTGGGAGGCAGAGGCAGGAGGATCTCTGTGAGTTCGAGGCCAGCCTAGACCACAAGTGAGTCCAGGACAGCCAAGGCTACACCGAGAAACCCTGTCTCACAAAAAGAAAGAAAGAAAGGAAGGAAGGAAGGAAGAAAGAGAAAGAGAAAAATGTTCTCTGAACTCTGTATTCACAATCCAACACACACACACACACACACACACACACACACACACACACACACACACACACACACACAATTAAGAAAATAAAAGTCCCTGTTGGCCCAATTACCCCCACCTCACTATTCCACATTGTTTCCAGAACTTGTCCAAAGTGGCAACAACCTTTTACCTCTGGGAATGTAAAGTGACTACTGGGTAAATTAGGAATTGGTTATAGTCTTGAATGGTAGCCAAGCAGGACACCTAATGTATAAAGTTCTGTCCACTCCATTGCTGCTCCATCATGTCTCGGGGCCCCTGAGTAATCTAAGCCAGAACTGTATCCCACAAGGACAAGCAACACCTCCTGAGTTCACCTTCAACATGCAAACCCCAAGAGCTGGGGACTTCAGAAGCAATCACATAGCCTCTCGATATTCTTCCTTCCTAAGAACCCTGCTCTTTTGAGAACCCTGCTCAGGCCATATCCAGTTTTTAGCCCCATTACCTCATCTTGGTTACACCCATGAGGTCATCTTTACCACACTATGCACTGGCTTCATTGGACTTGCTCGTGACTCATGAGCTGGGATGCAGAACAGCTAAAATCAGGTCTGAGGGGCTTTTGAAACTTTGCTATGAGTTCCTTGAGAAACAATGATAAGAACTAAAGGTCCTGCCTCTGAGAAAGGAAACCTGGATGCTCACCATCTTTAAATGGTTGGAGAGGACTCACCGACAAGACAGCGAAACTTTTGCTTACTGCCACGCCTGAAGAGTTTCATCTCATGGTGGAAGAAGAGAACTACCTCCTGCAAGTTGCCCTCTGACCTCCACATGTGCCCCTTACACATACCCTTATACACAGATAAACAGATAAAAATCATTTACTAAAAATGTAATATGGTACAAAAAATTGTTGAAGAACTATCATGAGGGAAAAAGAATATTTCTATAATATGTCTATAAGAGTCAGGTGTGAGCTGGGCGTGGTGGTGCACACCTGTAATCCCAGCACTCTGGGAGGCAGAGGCAGGTAGATCACTGTGAGTTCGAGGCCAGCCTGGTCTACAAGGTGAGTCCAGGACAAGGCTGCACAGAAAAACCCTGTCTCAAAAGAAAACCAAAAAGTGGGCTGGAGAGATGGCTCGGAGGTTAAGAGCAGTGACTGCTCTTCCAGGGATCCTGAGTTCAGTTCCCAGCAACCATAACCATCTATAATGTGATCTAATACCCTCTTCTGGCCTGCAGGTGTACATGCAGGCAGAGCACTATATACATAATAACAAATAGATAAATCTTAAAAAACAAAAAGCAAAAAAAAAACCAAAAAAACAAAGTCAGGTGTGGTGGTAGAGGTGAATTCCAAGTATTCAACAGGCTGAGACAAGAGGCTATCCATGACTTTGAGCCCAGCTTGTTCTACCTAGTAAATTCCAGGCCAAAATGAGACCCTGTCTCAAAACATCAAAAAGAAAAAAATAATAAAATAAAATGAAACAAGAGGTCTCTATAAGTTTCGACTTTTCAAAATTAATGAACAAAAGAAAAAGAGGAAAAGAACAACAAAGTTATAGCCAAGAGTGGGGACTGTGCTGGAAGTGGTGGTGCACTTGGGAGGCAGAGGCAGGTGGATCACTGTGAGTTTGAGACCAGCTGGTCTACAAAGTAAGTTCAGGACAGCCAAGATAACACAGAGAAACCCTGTCTCCAACAAAACAAAAGAAAAAAAGAGTGGGGGGCAGCTTCTGGAACAAACCAGAACAACAAGACAGATCAAAACAGAACACTTCTTAGTGTGAAATCGAAAGCCCAGAAGGTCTAAGCTGTAGAGTTCTCCACCATGGACTAGGCTGTGCAGAGATGGTCTCACCTTTGAAGGGATTTAAACAAAGAATAAATAGTAGCCATGTGGATCCAAGCAGCTCAAGAAAGGGCTAACCAAGGGGGGCACTCAAAGCAAAAAGAAGTCTTCTTCCATTTACCGAGGATAAAGGAAATTTCTGTAAACAGCTCAGTCTTCCAGTCTGTAGAGAGAGGGAGACCCTGTCTTAAAACCAAACCCTAGGCAACAGCTCAGCTCTCATCACCCTCAGAGCCAAGCTGAACAAGTGAGCTGCAGGAAGGCCGGGTGAGCTCAGCCCAGACAGCCCCGTGGTGATGACTCAGCTCCCAGCTGTCTGTCTCTGGGTTTTTATAATTCATATTCTTTTTCATGAATCCGAAAGGCCATTGGCATGGAATATGGACTTGGCTCTTTCTGGGCCAGGCATGCATTCCTGTTTGATCGGTGAGTCACTCTTTAGGGCTGGAGTTTTACAATTAAAATACAAAACAAAAAACAAAAACAACAAAACATGGTGGCAGACACCATCCCATCCGTGTCACGGGAGTAAAATTCCTCAGAAGTCCTGGGAGGCAGGGGGTGTGGTCACCCTCAAAATGATGTTTAAAGTCCTGTCTAAAAACTTGGGGCTCAATAGTTATGAGTCATAAGTAATTTCATGTCGACGCTGTTTACCACATGGTTGGAAAGAGGTCAGGTCTCTTTCATATTCAGCTGAAGGCGTGAGCCTGAATTAGCGAGGGGGGGGGCAGAGGTGAGAGTGGGGCCACCAGAAGGACGGAAAGATACCAGTTCCGACCCCCCTCAGGGTGTCATTGTCAAGGGCAGAGATACTCCAGGCTAAATTATAAGCTGTCCACACACAGGGCTTCCCCTCCATGACATTTTTTTTTAAAAATAGACTTTTAGGAGCTAGGAGTGGCAGCATACAGCTGCAATCCCAACACGCAGGAAGCCAAAACAAAAGGAGTGAGTGTGAAGGCAGCCTGGACCGCGCTGTGAGAGTCTCTCGAGGCCAGCAAGATGGCTCAGCAGGTAAAAGCGCCTGCCACCCTGTGCCCAAGGACCCGAGTCTGATCCACGAGAGACCCACACGGTAGAAGGAGAGAACCAACTCCCGCAAGATGCCCTCTGACCTCCATGCCCCTGACATGGCACAACGTGCACCTGCACATGTGTACACACAAAGCAAAACGCAAAGACAGATGCAATAAAATAAGCTTCTACCCTTTAGAACTTTAGATTTACAGAAAGGTTGCCCAAATAATCCAGCGTCCCCCATCATTAACATCAGGATTTACTATGGGCTAACTCCAAATTTTATGCTTCCCAGGGCTTTGAAAGTGGTTGTAGCGAAAGCAGATGCTCCATAAATGGGCTTGATAGCCTTTTTTTTTTTTTTTTTTTTTTTTTGGTTGCTGCTGTTGTTTGAGATAGGCTTTCTCAGGCTAGCCTTGAACTCAGAGATCCGCCTGCCTCTGACTCCCAAGTGCTGGGATTAGAATTGTGCGCCACCACTGCCTGGCTTGATATCCTTATGAGGCCTAGATAGCTCACTGACTTTTTCTACCGCTCAACAAAGCCAGCCATCTTTGAGAAACTGAGCCTCACCACATGCTGTATCTGATCTTGGACGTCAAAGCCTCCAGACAAAGCCATGCAGTTTGTTTTGTTGTTGCTGAGACGCTGTGGCTCCTTATAATCAATGAAGGACTATCAATACGCTATGAGAGTGGAACTCCATATTTGGTTGGGATTTCAGCACCCTTTCCCTGATGTGTGGGAGGCACAGAGGTTCTTGTGCTCCAGATTAGCACCAGAACAGCAGTTCTCACCTGCGGGTCATGACCCCTTGGTAGTTGATGGACCCTCACAGAGGTCACCTAAGACCACCAGAAAATACAGATATTTACTTTATTATTATTATTAATTTTTGCTCTTTTTGAGACAGAGTTTCTTTGTGTAGACTTGACTGTCCTGGACTCACTTCATAGACCAGGCTGGCCTTGAGCTCACAGAGATCCTCCTGCCTCTGCCTCCTGAGTGTTGGGATTAAAGGCGTGTGCCACCACACCTGGCAAATATGGATATTTACACTACAATTCACAACAGTAGCAAAATTACAGTTACGAAGCAGCAATGGAAATAATTTAATGGTTGGGGTCACCACAACATGAGGAACTGTATTAAGTGGCCGCAGCATTAGGAAGGTTGAGAACCACTGGACTAGACGAACTAGGAATGTTAAACACACAGGTTTGTCCCTTCAAAAGGGGGATGTATAACCTGTTATGTCTCCAGAAGCAAATGTCACTAATAGCCTAGTGGCCTTTGCACTATCTATGTGGCTGAGACCACATTAGATCTTCCCCCAAGCTTTATTGTGAGCTTGTCAATCTATAGAATCCATTTTTATGGAAGGTGTCACATCAATCTATAGAACCCATCTTTTTTTTTTTTTTTTTTTTTTTTTTTTTTTTTTTTGGTTTTTCAAGACAGGGTGTCTCTGTGTAGCCTTGGCTGTCCTGGACTCACTTTGTAGACCAGGCTGGCCTCAAACTCACAGCAATCTGCCTGCCTCTGCCTTCCGAGCGCTGGGATTAAAGGAGTGCGCCACCACGCCCAGCTTTTTTAGAACCCATCTTTAGGAAGGTGTCACATGTAGTCAGTCTATAGAACCCAGCTTTATGGAAGGTGTCACACGTGCTTTAAGAAAAAATTTGACATAGTCAAATCTTTCTGGTTTTGTTTTTTGTTGTTGTTGTTGTTGTTTTGTTTCTCGAGATAGGGTTTCTCTGTGCAGCCATGGCTGACCTGGACTCGCTTTGTAGACCAGGCTGGCTTCAAACTCACAGAGATCCAGTAGCCTCTACCTCCCAAGTGCTGGGATTACAGGTGTGTGTGCCAACACGCCCAATGACATAGTGACAATTTAGGCTTTATTGTGCACACAGGACTGAGTTATCACCAGGAAATCTTTCACCAAATTATTCTGTGCTTAAATGTGCCTAAAATAAACTAGTTGGGGTCAGATTCCTAAAGTTTGAACCAACACCAGTTACTTAGTCATGTTGAACAGAACTGCCTTCTTGCTGCCCACTGATAGTTACTCTGCTGGCCATGGTTGTTGCTCGCAGACACACACACACACACACACACTGATGTCTTTCATCTGTTCCAGGATCCCATCCAGGATGCCTATATCAGTCTCCCAAGGCTGCCTTAACTGAGTGCCATAAAGTTGTTGGCTTACAACAGAAGTTTATTCTCAGGCTTCTGGAGGGCAGAAGTTGGCTATCTATAGGTCAGGCCTGGCTCTCTAGAGAAGGGAGGCTCCTTCTCTGCCCCCACCGTTCCTGCTGGCTCCAGTCCGTCCCTAGCTTGTGGGAAGAGAACTCTAATCTCCCTTGATTTCCGCATGGCTCTCTTCTGGGTCCGAGAGTCTCAGATGTCCCTGTCCCTTCCACTTTACACCTGCCATCCCATCATACCTAAAGCCAAGATGATGTCATTCTAGATCCTTTCCTTACACCTGCTCGACCTATGTGTCAGTCAGCCTCTTGTCATTATGACAACATGTGAAGAAGATATTCCACTTATTTGGATCAAGGTTTCAGAGATTTGATCTGTGCTCTTTGGCTATGTTGCTTAGGGTCACTGCAAGGTGATCAGGAAGCAAAGAGAGAGAAATAAGAGGGAAGGACAGACCTGATGTCTCCCCAGAGAACTGACTTCTTGCAGCTAGGCTCCATTCCCACAGTCTCGCAGGCTGGGGACCAAACCTCCAACATTTACCTTCGGGAAAATATTCTAGCTCCAAACTATAGCATTCTGTTTCCAAATAAGGCTGTACTCACAGATGTTGGGGATTCATACTGGAGCTCTGAGGGGAGGGGCAACACAATTTAACCACTACAATGTCACACTTAGTCACGACGTCTCCCTAGGCTCCACTGGGCAGGTTTTCCTTGTGGGCGAAGGCTCTGACAGTTCTGCGGCATTGTGGTTGAATATTTTGTAGGTTATGTCATGGCTTGAGTTTGTTCAGTGTTTTTCTCCTGTTTAGACTGAGGTTCTAGGTTGAGGGAGGGCGACCACAGTGGGGAAGGGCCACTCTCACTCAGCACTGCCTCTGGATAGTGTGTGCCGCCCAGTCTCCCTCCCTACTAGTGTTAACCGTGCTTAGGAGGCCTCTCTCCTGAAATCTTCGCTTCCTACTTCCCCTATGTCCATGCTGTGCTTTTTGGAGCCACATCTCCAAGTGCCGCCCACACTTGAGAGATGGGAGTCATGCCACTGTCCCCAGAGGCACACTTGTGTAAATTATTCAGGCTTTTTCCATTGTCTTTAAGATTCTCTTGGGTAAAAGGGACTGTCGCTGAGTTAGTAGGAGGGCTTGCCTCTCAGGGCCACATAAACTGATGTGCGCACACTTACAGTCCCATCACTCAGGAGGCAGAGGCAGGAAGATCAGAAGTTCAACTTCATCCGTGGCTACATAGCAAGTTTGAGGCCAGCATAGTATACATGAAACCCAATGTCAAGAACAAAAGCACACACACACATACACACACACTCACAATCTGCCTTGTCCAAGCTCTTCTGAGAGATTTTTCAAATACAGGCCCTGCCTCTGAGCACATAAATCTCTGAATAGTTGAAGCTAACAAAAAATACTCTAAGGACAAAGCTACGTAAAAGGTTAAGTTGTGGGGCTGGGGAGCTGGCTGCATGGGTAAGGGGGCTTGCCACCAAGCCTGACAACCCGAGTTTGTGCTCTTGAACCCACGTGGTAGAAGATGACTGACTCCCATACGTAGTCTTCTGGCCTCTACGTGCGTGCTGTAGTGCGCGCCTACTCCCACGTAAATAAATAAGTTTAAACTGAAATGTAAGCCATGGGTTAGTTGGTTCACGCCTGCAATACAGAAATCGAGATTAACACACAAACAACTTCACAACAATTTAAAGAGTAACTTCATTAACTCCAACAATAAAGAATTGAGGCTGGGAGGCTGGAGTGATGGCCTACAGGTTAAGAGGTCCTGCACTTCAGAGGTCCTGAGTACAATTCCCAGCAACCACCTGGTGGCTCACAACCATCTACAATGAGATCTGGTGCCCTCTTCTGGCCTGCAGGTGTACATGCAGGCAAAATATTGTATAATAAATAAATAAATAAATAAATAAATAAATAAATAAATAAATAATTTTAAAACAATTTCTTTCAGCTGGGCATGGTGGCGCATGCCTTTAATCCCAGCACTAGGGAGGCAGAGCCAGGCAGATTGCTGTGAGTTCAAGGCCAGCCTGGTCTACAAAGTGAGTCCAGGACAGAAAAACAAAAAACAAAAAACAAAACCAAACAAACATAATAATAATAAAATAAGTAAATAAATAATTGAGGCTTAAAAATAAATGAGGCCTGGGCTGGGGAGATGGCACAGTGAATGAACTGCTTGAGGTGTGAATATGAGGCCCCGCATTTAAACCCCAGATTCTATATAAAGGTAGATTCCGTAGCTCACATATCTATGAGCCCAGCACTCCTACAGGAAGACAGAGAGAGGAGGCAGGAGGATCCCTTAAAACTGCAGACCAGCCTACCTGCCACCCACATCAAAGAGATCCCACCTCAAACAAGGTGAAGCAGGGACACCTGAGGTTGTCCTCTGACACACCAGTGTGCACACACACACACACACACACACACACACACACACACACACAGAGGCTTGTGATAAAAAGAAAAACAATTGAGTCACGTGGGCATCTGTGGGATTCTGGACTCAATCCCTGACAGACTCCGAAGGACAACTGTCCTCATATACCTTTGTTAGTATTTTCCAGTCATTTGTTCTATTGTCTTCCTAGCAGCTTAATCCAGCTCCAAGAGTAGAGGAGGAGGCGCATTGCAGGAGTGCACAGGCCAGGGGTATCTCATGCAGAGTTTGGTTCCTGGATGTGGTCTCACCAACATGCCCTTGTTCACCAGGTGTGATAGACCCAGGCCCAGCAAAGGGCCACTGCCCTAACTTTACTACACTACGCTCTTGCCTGTGACTTTTCCTCCCTGTGTACCCAATCTAAAAAACAGGACAGACACTCTCTGGCCACGCCGCCTACCATTAGCTTGATATAAGGCCACTGGCGGGTCTGCCTGGGAAGACTCTTGCCTACACTAAGCAATGCCCTAGGCATTGCTGGTGGTCTGGTTCAGGCACAGGATAGCAAGAGGGGACAGGAGCCTGGCACCCACGAAGGGCTGCCAACGAGTTTCTGCTAAGATCGCCACTCAAGTGGCCATGGAGCCAAAAGGAGTTAATTACCAGCCCAACCCACCAGGAGTTAATTTAAAATAATAAATATGTTGATTATTACTATACAAACTACAGAAGAACACAGAGCCTACAAAAAATGGGAAATATGAAATCACAGTCACATATTTGATATAAACAAAATGTTTCTTGAATTATTAAATTGGGCCTTAGGCAAAATTTTGTAAATAAATAAATACTGTTATTATCTTGTAGACAATCCAAATATTGCAGCACATTGTCTGTTTAATTAGATAGCCCTTGATAGAATTTGAATAATCCATCCGGCATTATTTTCACTTTGTAATATAAAAACAGTCTCAAAAAAGTGTGCTAGGGGCTGGAGAGACAGCTGAGTGGTTAAAAACACGGGCTGCTCTTCCAGAGGACCAGGGATGACAGACATACATGTGGACACCATGCACAAACAATTTAGTTTTTAAAAAAGGCATGGCATTGGCTCAAGGCATGGTGGCACACATCTGTAATCCCAGCACTTGGTAGGGACATAGAGACAAGAGGACCAGCTCTCTCCCACTGTTTCCTCTCTAAGGAAGAATCCAACCAATCCTTTGGTTTCCTATGGGGTCTGGGTCACTGCTGTCCCCTCAAGCTCCACTAGAGTCTGGCACATAGAGGTTACTGTGGACTGGGTTCTACCCCCTTAGATCCTGTGATGAAGCCCTGGCTCCCAGTGTGATGTATTTGGAGGTGGGGCTTGTGGCTGGTCATCAGGTTGAGATGAGGTCATGAGGGTGGGGCTCTGTCTTACATCAGTCTCTGTTACAAAATACCATGAACAGAGTGGTTTACACACAACAGGAATTCATTTCCTCACTAGGTTGGGGGCCAGCAGTTCAATATCAAGATGCCAGCATGGCTGAACTCTCATGAGGACCCCATTCTGCCTCACTGAGGGGCACCTTGTGACCCTACCCTCAC
Source organism: Acomys minous (assembly GCF_964271855.1). Lineage (NCBI taxonomy): Eukaryota > Metazoa > Chordata > Mammalia > Rodentia > Muridae > Acomys > Acomys minous. The sequence goes on along the minus strand of NC_140484.1, from coordinate 116,614,151 downwards.
AATGTGAGACCTGCCTAGGGTAGCTTTATAAGGGCTTCACCCTGATGACTTCATCACCTCCCAAAGCCCCGTCTCCTAATGTCACCTCAGAGGTTACAATGTCAACCTATAACTCTATAGAACATACGATTCATTGGTGTATAACACAGACAGATCACCTACCTGGACCCCATCTTTCGCAGGAAATCCTCTCTGCTTTACGCTGTCCATAATTTCTATCTTTGGTGGCAAGTTTTAAGTTTCGTTTTTTTGTTTTTTTGCACTGAGGTAATTTTTTTTTCTCTCCTGAAAAGGAACCTTGAACTTCATTCTTGGTGGTAGGCGCTTACAGCAATGAATCTTCTGGGTATAGTGAGAGACGTGCTGGGATTGATTAGCAACGCCTGTCAAGACTGTTGGAGAGACAAGTGAAGGCACCTATACCAACCAGGCTTAAAATATATTATCTGTTTTTCTTTTGTTGTTGCTGTTGTTCTGGATTTTTTTTTTTTTGAAAAAGGAACTTGTGTAGCCCAGGCTGGCCTTTAACTCATTATATACCTGAATTCCTGAATATTCTTGAATTCTTGACCCTCCTGCTTCTACCTCCCAAGAGCTGGTATTTTAGGTACGGAGCATCATACTCAGCCTTAAAGCTTTTGCCTGGGATGTTGCTGAACATGGCCGTTGGGTACCAGCAACCATGACTCCTCTAACACACACTGGTGGTCCCATCCTTAAGGGACACCCAGCTTCTTTGGGTGCAGATTAAGAGAACAGCAAGAGTAAGAGATGATACAGGTCCACTTCTCTGTGGCTAAGGAGCCCCGAATCCTGTGCCCAACCCCAGATCAGCAGTACCATCTCCACATGGGACTGACTCTCAGAGAAGTTGTGTTTCCTTTCCACAAGCGTTAAGTGCAGCAGCATGCTGGGTACTTTGGAAGAAAGACAGAAGCAGTGTAATGCGCATGTCCAGGTGGATGCGGTTTTCCCAGGCACATCCCTGGCCACGCAGGGAGTCGGCATGGAGTCCAGAGCATGAGGATGACGACAGCCAGAGCCAACAGATAAGTGAGGACAGGTGGGGAATTAACCTTGGAAGACAGCTGGGCATACAATTTCAGCAGAGTGTCCTGCTAATAGCTCAAGGGCGGTGGGGCGGAGGGTGCAGGGGTTAAATGGAGGCTGCAGGGGAAAAGGCCAGGACCATAGCCATGGGCGCAGGAGTCAAGCCAAGCCTCCACACGGCCGAGCTAAGAGGCCCGAGCATGGGGACTCAGATCAGCTACGGGGCCCACAGGGTGCCCTTGGAACAAAAATCCATGGCAGCGCCAAACAGGACAAGTTCTTTAGAGCTAGTAGAGCCAGGAACTGCTGCACAGGATCCAGTGTTCCCTCTGCCTCAGCGGAGTACGGTCTGGACTGGGAAGGAAGCTGGAGGTGGCAGGTGGGGGTGAAGAAATAGGCACCTGAAGCCAAAGCTCCTGGGGAAAACGAGTGCTGAGATTGGGAGCCGCCTCGGCAGGAGGGACAGGAGAGACAAACTTCAGAAGCAAAGTCGGGTGTCCTATTTTGCTTTTCCAGCTGTGATAAGACACTGGCCAAAACCAACCTGGGGAAGAAAAGGTTTGTTTGGTTTACGATGTCCCGAGCACAGTCAGTCATCGATGGATCCAAGGCAGAACTCAAGGCAGGAACTGAAGCCGAGGCCGTTGAGGAATACTGCTTACCGGCCTGTTCAGCTAGCATTTTTATACAACCCAGGACACCTGCCTAGGGCTGGCTCCGCCCACAGTGGGCTGGGCTTTTCCATGTCAACTAACAGTCAAGAATAGGTTCTTAAAGACATTCTCACAGGCCAGTCTGATGGAGACAAGTCTTCAGCTGTGGGTCCTTCTTCCTGGGTGACTCTGATTTGTGTCAGATCGACCAAGACTAACGAGCACAATGATCCCTCGTCACCTTGACGCATAAACACATCACTATTAAAACATAACGTGTAAGGTTTCTTTTTGTCTCCAAGAACTCATGCTAATGCTAAGATCAAAATATTAAATAACGGTTCAACTTTCGAAAGTCCCACAGTCTTTAAAAATTCTTTCACTTGCGGCTGGAGAGATAGCTCAGAGGTTAAGAGCACTGGCTGCTCTTCCAAAGGTCCTGAGTTCAATTCCCAGCAATCACATGGTGACTCACAGCCATCTATAATGAGATCTGATGCCCTCTTCTGGCATTAAGGTGTACATGCAGGCATTTCGCTTAAAAGTTCAGTATCTCTTTAAAATACTCCACGCTGGGCCTGGAAAGAAATCTGAGAGGTTAAAAGTACTTGCTGCTCTTGCAGAGGACCCAGGTTCCCAGTATCCACAGCTGACTCTAACTCCTGTTCCAGAGAATCCAACACCCTCTTCTGACCTCTGATGGCACTGGGCATATTCATAGTACAGATAAATACAGTAAAATAAAAATAAATTGTTTTTAAAAATACCCTAAGTCAGAGCCAGTAAAACGGCTCAGTGGGTAAAGAGCTTGGCAGGCAAGTCTGATGACCTGGGTTCGAATCCTTGACCCCACATAAAGGTAGAAGAAGAAAATGGACTGTACAAGATTGTCTGCTGATTCCCCCACACACACACACACTGTAGTATATGTGTGCCCCCAAAACACATGCCTTACACACATAGACAATAAAAATAAATAAGTGTTTTAAATATTTATTTATTTATTATTATGTGTACAATGCATATACACCTTTAGGCTGGAAGAGGCCATCAGATCATATTACAGATGGTTGTGAACCACCATGCGGTTGCTGGGAATTGAACTCAGGACCTTTGGAAGAGGAGGCGGTGCTCTTCACCACTGAGCCATCTCTCCAGCCCCAAAATAAATAAATTTAAATATTCAAAGTCTAACTGTGTACTCCTATAAAAATCCAAAATAAATGACATAGTTTCTTGTTCCAAAAGGGAAGAGCCTGGGCATGATTGTAATGAGATCAAAGTAAACCCCACTTCAACAGTGTCCAAAGCCCAGTATCTGACATCTGGGACGTACTCATGGTCACTCATTTCATGGGCACCAAAGGGTGTGGGCAGTTCTATTCTCCCAGGCCTGTCATTTCCAACATGCACAGCTTGTCTCATAGGCTTAGGCCAGCTCCACCCCACCCCTACTGCTGTCCTTGGTGGTCACCCCACATGCCCTTGACATCTCCCATATGCTGGGGTCTCTGTTGCAACTGAGGCTGCACCTTCACTGATATCCTTTCCTGACTTCCCCAGGGGCTCTGACATATGGTGCTGTGCCTCAGCTTCTCTTCACGACCCCTCCAGTCCTACAGCTGCCACTATATATAACTATATATAACTGAGGCTGCACCTTCACCAGTGCCCTCTTTAGTCCCACACAGCTCCAGGCCTCATGGACTCCTTGTTGCTCTCCATGTCCCCTTCATGCCTTCAAAACCACTATTATGTTGTTTTGTTTTGTTTTGTTTTTTGTTTTTTGTTTTTTGAGACAGGGTTTCTGTGTAGCCTTGGCTGTCCTGGACTCACTTTGTAAACCAGGCTGGCCTCGAACTCACAGAGATCCACCTGCCTTTGCCTCTCACGTGTTGGGATTACAGGTCTGCATCACCGCACCTGGCTTTCACGTTGCCCCATTCTGCTGCCAGCTTGTTGTACAGCCTTGACACTCCAGCAGCCCTCAGTTTCTGGATGCTGATCTCAAGGAAATAGTTTCCAGAAGATTTTCCCTCGGTGATGCTGGTTTCATATTAATCTCAGCTGAAGTTTCCATGCCATCTCACCAGCACTAATTGTCCTAGTAAGTTAAAGTTTCACTTCTATTGACTTTTAACTCAAAATATCATACAAAAGTCAGGCGCGGTGGCTCATGCCTGTAATCCCAGCACTCGGCAGATCTCTGAGTTCTAGGCCAGTCTGGACTACAGAGTGAACCCAGGACTGCCAAGGCTACACAGAGAAACCCTGTCTCAAAAAAATGAAACAAATAAACAAACAAACAAATCACACAAGTGGCCCTGGTAGACTTTGAGGGACTCTGAAATTTTACAAGCCAGGTCCCCATCATCTGGGTTTCTCTCAACACAGATCTCAGACCAGATCACCGAGTTCTAGGCACTCAACAGCATTTCCAGCCCAAAGTTCCAGAGGCTTCCACAACCCTCTCTAAAACCAACACATTCTATTCACTGGTACCAATTTCTTTAGTTTCCTTTTGTTGCTGTGATATAAAACTGACCAACAGCAGCTTGGGAGGAAGGAGTTTATTTGGTTTACATTTCTCAGTTCTAGGCCATTAGCTAGGGAAGCTGATACAGGAACTGAAGCTGAGACCACAGAGGAGCACTGCTTACGGGTTTGCTCTCCTCCGCTTGATCAGTTTGCTTTCTTATAGGACCCAGGATCACCTGCCTAGGGGGTGGAACCACCCACAGTGGGCTGGACTTTCCCATATCAGTCAGCAATAGAGAGAACACTCCACCGACTAGCCCGAGCACCAGTGGAAGCGGTTCCTCTGTTGAGGTCCCCTCTTTCCATGTGACTCTGGTTTGTGCCATTTGACAAAGACTAAGCAGCACAGGCCAGAAACAGATACCAAAACCTGACCTACTGGAGAAGAAGCAGGAAGGGAGATCAGCCTAACAGTGCCTCCAACACTAGTAGCTCAGTGGAGAAGTGCCACACCACAGGTTACAGAATTTGATGCACTGGGTTCGAATCCTGCCTTTCCCTTTTTCTAGCCATCTCTCTTTGGGCAGGCTACTTAACCTTCCTGGGCCTCTGATTTTTCAACCAGGGATAACAATAGTGCCAGCCACACAGGACTGTTATAAGGACTGAAAGAAAGCCTGCAAAGCACTGAGACTCATGCCTGATCCCAGGACCGTGCATACACCCATGTGTCTCAGTCGGGGAAAATAAAGCCATGTGACTCTTGAGATATTTGTCCAACTATATTCCATGCAACCTTCAAAAAGATGCTTCCATTAAGAAAAATTCCTGTGGACTGGAGAGATGGCTCAGTGGTTAGGAGCTCTGTCTGCTCTTACAGAGGTCCTGAGTTCAATTTCCGACAACTACATGGTAGCTCACATCCATCTATACTAAGATCTGATGCCCTCTGCTGGCATGCAGGTGCACATGCAGGTAGGGCACTCAGATAGATAGATAGATAGATAGATAGATAGATAGATAGATAGACAGATAAAGAAAAATCCCTGGAGCTGGGAGGTGACACATGCCCTTGATCCCAGCATTCAGGAGATAGAGGTGGCAGATGGCTGTGAGTTTGAGGCCAACCTGGTCTCCATAGTGAGTCCCAGGCTAGCCAGTGCTTATATAGTAAGAACTTGTCACAAACAAACACAAAACCAAGTTCTTGAGCGGCCAGATGGCTCGGGAGGTAAAAGCTTCCATGCAGGTCTGAAGACTCAGGTTTAATCCTCAGAACCTACATAAGGTGGAAGAAGAGAACCAACTCTCAAAAGTTGTTCTCTGATCTCCACGCCTGTATGGTGGGGCGCACGCGCGCGCGCGCGCACACACACACACACACACTAATAATAATGATAACGTTTTAAAGTTACATTTTATTCTTTTCGGTTGGGAGGGCACAGGGCATGTGCCATGGCACAGGTGGAGAAGCCAGAGGACGACATGCAGGAGTCATTCTTCCCTTTGACTATGGGGGTTCCAGGCATCAGAGTCAATGCACTGAGCTTAGCAGCTGCTGCTGCTGCCCACTGAGCTCCCTTGACGATGAAAACATGAAGTTCTTATGAGGCAGGTGTGATGGTGCACACCTCTACTCACACCACTCAGGGGTGGCAGCAGGGGGATCAGGGGTCCCCCTCAGCCACCTAACGAGTTCAAGGCCAGAGTGAGCTACCTGAGGCCCCATCTAAAAACAACAACAACAACAGAACCAAAATCCCTAGCTAACTTTATTTAGCTCAGTGTTCCAGACCCAGTAGACCGTGGGCTGCTCTGAACGTTGCACCTAATGAGGTATGTGTCCTGCAGACACTGGTCTGGAAAACACTGTGGGGACTGAGTGAAGGAAGGTGTCTCTAGAGACAGCTTTGGGGGTGGGGGAGGACCCAGCAAGCCGGATGCTTGGGAGGGGGCAGGAAGGAGGCTTTGGGCAGGTACACATGAGGAAAGAGGACTAGAAAGGACCAGAATGTTGGCCCGCAGAGGGAGACACTGAGAGCTCACACTTGGAGAGGTAGGACACAGGGGGGCGCAGTGATGTGACCAGGAGTGGGAGGCGTCTTTCATTTACCGATGTCTCCATTCACTGTAGCACCTTTTCCGATTATAGGATGGGATTAGTGATGAGTCCCATGGCCTCCTTGAGGACACTTTCTAGGATGGACGAGCCCCGAGGGCAGGAAGATGGTCAGTCCTAGCTATGTGCAGATTGTGTGGTTGTAAAAGCGGCAGCAGTTGTCCAGTGCCTCTTGGCTGAACTCCACGCCGGTGCTGAAGAGAAAGCAAAAGCCACAGTACGGTGCTAAGGACACTGCTGTAGCAGCTAATAGGCTGTGCAGCCCTGGGAAAGTCTCTCCACATCTCTGGTCCACCTTTCCTCCTTAAGGCTTCATTTCTTCCTCCCCTGGTCACAGCTGCAACAGCCGTAACATTCCTACACTGCCCTCTAGCGCCAAAAGCACGAGGGTACGACCGTCTTCTCTGACTCCAGGTTACCCACCGCCTACAGCCTAAGCAGCGCTCACCTCTGGAAGACCTGGCGACAGCATTGGTACACCTCAAAGCTGCTGCTGCTCAGGGTTTGGTTCAGAAGAGATACACAGTCCACCTCGACGTCCCTGGGCACGTAGAGGATCCCTGTGGAGGGAAGCGGCTTGGAGGCTTGGCCCAGGGGCCAGCCCTGCCTGAGAAGGGTCAGAGCCGGCTGCTAGACCGGCACTCACCTGCCACACATGCGTTCACCAGGGACACGCAGGCCCCTGTGATCAGTGCCCGCAGCACAATCTGGGAGAAGTCGCTCCTCCGCTGAGGGGCCAAGGAGGCTGCAGGAGGAGGCGGGCAAGAGAATTAAAGGCTCAGGAAGGCACCCACCCCTCCGCCCACCTCTTGAAGCTTCTTCTAAACGTCCCTTCATTGTCCTCTGGCCTAGCTCAGAGCATTCAGTGATGTCCCCTTCACCACATCCACTGTAGCAGGAGAAGGGGAAGAAGCAGATTGTTGGGTTTTTTCTTTCTTTCTTACTAGTCAGGGTCTCACACAGCCCAGGCTGGCCTTCAACAGCTGAGCCATCGCTCCTTTTCTCCGACGCGCAGTTTTACTCTGTTTAAACCAGGCTAACTGCATTCACGGGGCTGGGGGGGGGGGGGTGCGGGGGGAGTGGCGGTGGAGGGAGGGCTTCCTCTCCCTGGCTGGCTGTGAGGGCATAGTAGGAAGCAGAGGTGAGCCAGAAAACTAAACATTTGGGGGGCAATAAAGTGGGGGAGCAGAAAGGGGACAGGGTGAGGGTGTCTGTCCTTCATTTACCTATGACCTCCCACCCTTTACTCTGTGCATTGTCTCCATCACCCATTCCCACAATGCCTAGGAGCTTCCGGCTCCCGGCTCCCGGCTCCCGGCTCCCGGCTCCCGGCTCCCGGCTCCCGGCTCCCGGCTCCCGGCTCCCGGCTCCCGGCTCCCGGCTCCCGGCTCCCGGCTCCCGGCTCCCGGCTCCCGGCTCCCGGCTCCCGGCTCCCGGCTCCCGGCTCCCGGCTCCCGGCTCCCGGCACCCGGCTGCGGCAGAGCCCAGAGACTCACTCAGGCCTCCCAGCATGATGCCTATGGAGCTGAAGTTGGCGAATCCACAGAGGGCATATGTCGTCAGGATTTCTGCTCTGACCTGAAAGCACAGATTACAAGGAGGCCTCACCCCAGGACATGACGCTTTCCTGGCTTTAATTCACTCAATTCCTTTAAGGCCTTGGCCTTAGAGCCCCCATGATAGTCATTTGGTGGCCATGTACCCCCACTTAAAGTCAGCTCATATTTCACTACCCCCCCCCAAAAAGGCAAGCCCCTCTCTCATCTGTTCTGCAGCCTGAATCCTTAGCATCTCTTGCTCTGTGGTTTGGAGACAGACCTCAGTAAGGCCCAAGCTGCCCTCAAGCGTGTTATGTCAAAGCTGATCTCACTCCTCGTCTTGCTGCGTCTGCCTCTGCAGTTACCATGCCCAGTTTGTATGGCGCTGGGGAATCGAACCAAGGGCTTCACGGATGCTAGGCAAGCACTCTACCAACTGAGCTATGTCCCCCACCCAATTACCAGCTTTTGCGGATCTGATTCAGGCGGGTTCAGTGCCAAGGGCACTCTGAGGACACCCCTTCTCCCAACCCTGCAGTCTCTTGTTTCTTTCTGGTCACTGCAAACACCTGTAAGCCCAGAGCTCAGTTCAGGCAATCAGGCTGGAGTGGGTCCCAGTCCTGTGCAGTCAGGCACTGGGAATCCAACCTGCCTGGCTTCCCAGATTGTTCCCACCGTGGTCAGCCTGAGCAAGTCAGCAGCCTCTCCAGGTTTCAATTTCTACATCTGGAGTGTGGGAATAAAAGTGCTTGCCTGAGCCAGATGTGGTGGCGCATCCCTTTAATCCCAGCACTCGTGAGGCAGAGGCAGGTGATCTCTGTGAGTTCAAGGCCAGTCTGGTCTACAAAGTCCAGGACAGCCAGGGCTCTGTTATACAGAGAATCCTTGTCTCAAAAAAAAAAAAAAAAAAAAAAAGCAGAAACAAAAACAATCAACCAACCAACAAACAAACAAATAAATAAATTCTTTCAAACAAAATGAAAGGGCAAAATAGGAAAACAATTACAAAAATCCATAATAGAATCCAGGCCTGGTGGCTTGGGACTTGTACTCGTAGTTATGTGGAGGCAGGAGGATTGTGAATTAAAGGCTTCCCTGAGTAACCTAATAAGGCTTTGTCTCAAAGCAAAGATTAAAACATTTGTAAAGGTAAGAAAATTTTCCTAGAATTCTTTTTTAATCACTTTTTTAAAAAATGCAATACTGGGGCTTGAACTCAGGGCTTTGTGCATGCTATTCAGGCTCTCAGCCAAAAGAGCTATATCTCAGCCCCCAAACTTGCTTTTAAATACAGACTTCCGGTGCTGCTCTGCTTCTGGTGTTGACTGTAGTGAGACACGGGGAGGTGGTACCTCCCCTCCACCACACTAGTTAGGAAAGCTGCTGCTGGAGGGCTCTGTATGGGGTGCTGCCCACCCACACCTCAGGAAGCTCCTGGCCTAGGAGGCAGGAAGTATGCCTTCCACACATGGAGATATTCATTTTGACATTGTCATACACGCATCCAAATAAGGAGTTCACTGAATTACCCGACAGCACAAGACTGGGAAAGATGGTAAGATATTCACATGTGGGCCTTGAGATGGCTCAGCAGGTAAAATGCTGTGGCTAAGCAACTCCTGGAAATTGTCTTCTGGCTTCCATATGTGTCACACACACACACACACACACACACACACACACACACACACACACTGAAACAACTATTATCATATATTTTAAAGATACTTGAGTTTTGGAGCCAGGCATGGTGGCAAACACCTTTGGTTTTTGTTTTGTTTTGTTTATTTTTGGTTTTTCAAGACAGGGTTTCTCTGTGTAGTCTTGGCTGTACTGGGACTGACTCTGGTAGACCAGGCTGGCCTCAAACTCACACAGATTCATCTACTTCTGCCTCCCGAGTGCTGGGATTAAAGGTGTGTGCCACCACTGGGCAAAGGCTAGCTTGGTCTACAGAGGGAGTTTCAGGACAGCCAAGGGTACACAGAAAAACTCAGTCTCTAAAAACCAAAACAAGCCGAGTGGGTGGTGGCGCATGCCTTTAATCCCAGCACTCGGAAGGCAGAGGCTGTTGGGTCACTGTGAGTTCGAGGCTAGCCTGGTCTACAAATGAGTCTAGGACAGCCAAGGCTACACAGAGAAACCCTGCTTTGGGGGGGAAATTTGGGGTGTAATCTGAATAAATTAATTAAAAAAAAAAGAAAAACCCAAACAAAACAAAACAAACCAAACAAACAAACAAGATAAATATATGCCAAATGGTGTGTAGCTCAGTGTTTAACATGCATGATGGCCTGGCTCAGTCTCCAGCTCTGAAAATAAAAGGCTACATACATCATGATGAGGAGGAGCAATGGCTACCATGTTCTTTGGATAGGAGCCGTGTAAAGTCTGTCTTAGGAAGAACAACAAGAAGAACAAAAACAGCTGGGCGTGGTTTTGGAATAACCGTTAACAAAAAAGCAGAGCCCGGGCTGTGCACCGTGTACATCGTCAGGGGCTGCGGTGGAGGGTCTCCTAGCTCACCCATTCTTGTAGCTCACTGGACACTCGCACACGCTCCTCTGGGGTAGAAGTGTCAGGTATCACCCCCACCCCCACCCCCATTTTCCAAAAGCGAGGCAAGGCACAGTAGCTCACTCAAGGCTAAAGCATGTGGTCTTTCTGGAACCTGGTCTCAGACAAACCTTTTTCTGCAGCCCATCATGCATCCCTGATGCTGAAGAGAGATGATGGCCGAGCCTGTCTGGTCTCCTGGGAGAGCAGGCTGTGGAAGGCTAAGCACCACCTCAGTGTGTCTCGGGCAGGCCCAGGGAAACACAAGGAATTGCCAGGGGCCCTTGGACTCCCGCGAGGAAGGGATCAGGCCTTACAGAGATCCACTGTTTCTTGTCACCAAGCCACTCCTCAGCCCCTGCCAGGCGGCGCTGCTTGTACTGGGAAAGCTCTTGATAGGCCACAAACTCATTCAGAAACAGCTTGATGCCCAGCAACTCAGCCACCACGGGACAGTCCTCCCAGGCCACACCCATCAGGAAGGCCACAGGTCGCAGGACGTAGGAGCAGATGAGCTGAGGACAAAAAGGCAAGAGAGTTGGGTAGGACAGAAGAGGGCTCCTCTGGGTGCCCAGCTATTATTTCCTGTTCTGAGGCCATCCCCTCTACCACAGCCACACCTGGAAGCTGAGTCCCTGGACATCCACCATGTCCCCCAGCCAGGAGAGGGCAGCGTTGATGAAGGCCAGTACAGCCAGGAAGGCAATCAGATTGGCAGCAATGTTGGCAACGACCTTCACTGAGATGGCAGCCCCGGCGCTGGCTGCTTCCACGAGGTTCTGGGCGTCTCTACCATTGGGATCAACAGGCGTCATTACTAGTGCATCCCTAAGAGCTGTAAAGGGCCCGCCTCATAAGTTCAAAGAGGGACCTTGGACAGGGGGCTTCAGAACCAAGGAGGCTTGTGTTATTTCTGAGCCAAGGAGAGAGAAGAACTTTATAGGAGGGGGTCAGGAGGAGACCTGCTGATCAAAGGATGAGGAGATACCCAGGTGTCTGGGCTGTGCTGCGAGATAGAAGGTGATAGTTCAGTGTGTCCCCGGCCACCTGAAAGCAGGCTGGTCCTAACCAAGTCGTATTGAAAATGTAGTATACCCCTCAGATTTTGGGGATTTGAGAAGAGGGAGAGGAAAGGAAAGTGTCTTAGTTTTTGTTTTGGGTTGGTTTTTTTTTTTTTTTCAAGACAGGGTTTCTCTGTATATCCCCGGCTGTCCTGGACTCACTTTGTAGACCAGGCTGGCCTCAAACTTACAGCGATCCACCTGCTTCTGCCTCCCAAGTGCTGGGATTAAAGGCGTGCACTACCACGCCTGGCTTATTATTTGGGTTTTTGTTTGTTTGTTTTTGTTTTTTTGGGTTTTTTTTTTTTTGAGACAGGGTCTCTCTGTGTAGCCCTGGCTATTCTGGAACTCATTATATAGACCAGTTCAAAGACTCACCTGCCTCCCAGGTGCTGAGATTAAAGGCCTGTGCCACCATGTCTTAGTATTTTTATCGATCACATGGTAAAATGAAAAATTTTTGATATATTAGGTTGAGCAAAATGTTTTATGAGCCTGTGTATCTCTTTATTTTTAAAAAAGAGGCCAGCTGGGCATGGTGGTACATGCCTGTAATCCCAGCACTCAGGGAGGCAGAGGCAGGAGGATCTCTAAGTTTAAGGCCAGCCTGGTGTACAAAGTGAGTCCAGGACAGCCAAGGCTACACAGAGAAACCCTGTCTTGAAAAACAGAGAGAGAGAGAGAGAGAGAGAGAGAGAGAGAGAGAGAGAGAGAGAGAGAAAGAAGAAGAAGAAGAAGGAGGAGGAGAAGGAGGAGGAGGAGGAGGAGGAGAAGGAGGAGGAGGAGGAGGAAGAGGAAAGGAAGGGGGGGAGAGCAGAAGACAGACATAAGGGCACACACCTTTAATTCCAGCAGATCTCAGTAAGTTCTAGGCCAGCCTGGTCTACACAGGCTGGGAAGGGAAACTGTCTAAAAAAGAAGATGCTTGCTGCTGAGGCTGAGGCCTGAGTCTGGTGCTCAGAACCCACATGGGAGAAGCAGAGACCGCCTCCCACAAGAGTTGGTTGGACCAGCCTGCTTTCAAGTGGCCAGAGATGTACTGAGCTATCAACTACTGTCTTGTAGGTCAGCCCAGAAACCTGGGTCTTTTCTCTGTGACCAGCAGCCCCCTTTCCTTCTTGAAGTTCTTTTCTTACTCTGTCTCAGAAAGAAAGTGAGGCCCCTCTGATTATCCTGTAACCTCCACGTAATTGCTGTGGCACACATGCACACACACATGCACACACACATGATAAGTGAGATGCAATAAAAAGACGTCTAGGGGCCGGAGAGGTATCTCTGCAGGCCAGAGCACTTGCTGCTTGCAGAAGACCCAAGTTTAGTCCCCAGCGCCTACTTGGCGGCTTATAACGCTAGTTCTCGGTGATCTGGTGCCTTCTGATGCCCGTGAGCACCAGGCATACATGCAGTATACTAACATACATGCAGGCAAAACCACTCATATACATAACAATAAAAAGAAATAAGCCAGGTCTGGAGAGATGGCTCAGAGGTTAAGAGCACTGACTGCTCTTCCAGAGGCTCTGAGTTCAATTCCCAGCAACCACATGGTGGCTCACAACCATCTATAATGTGATCTAATGCCCTCTTCTGTTATGCAGGTGTACATGCAGGCAGAGCACTGCATACACAACAAATAAATGAACATTTAAAAAAAGAAAGAAGCCTTTAAATATATATATATATATATATATATATATATATATATATATATATATATATATATATATATATATATATAAAGAGGTTTGCTAGAAAAGATAAAATAAAGGTTAGAGATGCAATTCAACTGGTAGAATACTTGCCTAACATGAACAAAGCTCTGAGTTTGATCCAGCACCCCATAAATTGGGTGTGCTAGTCCACACCTGTAACCCCAGCACTAAGGTAGTGGAGACAGGAGGATCAGAAGCTCAAGGTCAGCCATCCTCAGATACATGAGATACCTTGCCTCAAAAACAGGAAAGGGGGCAGGAGAAGAGGAAAAGGAGGAGGAGGAGAAGAAGGGACAACAGGAGGAGAGGACGAGGAAGAGGAAGGCGATAGCCATGGTTTACAGTCTATTTCCACGGGGCAGCGCCTCAGGAGCTGTGAGGTTTGGATTGCCAGCTGTGTTGTCTTTTCAGCTTCTGAGCATGGGGAGTGTTGAGACAGGGCTTCGTGGAGCCGAGACTGACCTGGAATTTACTATATTGTAAGGACGGCCTCTGATTCCCAACCCTCCGGCCTCCGACTCCCAGGTGCTGGGATGCCTGACATATCACACCACAGCCAGCTTCTTTCCAACATTGGTAAAGGTTTGGTTGTTGATGGTGGGTGGCCTTAGGAGCCTGGCATTCCTCCTGTCAATGTGAGGCTGCCACCTGGCGGTCATAGGCCAGACAAGCAGAGAAGGTGACAGGGAGCAACACCAGGACACACCAATAGCTGAGCCACACTTGTGAACCTTGACCAGACTGCTTTTTCTTGCTGGTCAGAAACAGACTATAATTTGAAAAGTGGAATCAATGCTTCTTGTTGTTGTTTTTCTTTGTTTTGTTCTGTTGATGCAGCCTTGACCTTGCGATGTAGCCAGGCTGGCACTGAACTCTCTATTTTCTGACATCAATAGCCTCAGCAAGCATGTTCAGGCTAGAGGGATGGTTCACAGGTTAAGAGTAACTGGCTGAGCCTGGCGTGGTACACACCTTTAATGCCAGTATTTAGGAGGCAGAGGCAGGCCAATTTCTGTGAGTGTGAGGAAAAGCGAGAGTTCCAGGACAGCCAAGGCTACAACAGGGAAACCCTGTCTTAAATAACAAAAACAAACAAAACGAGTAACTGGCTGAACTTCCAGAGGACCCGAGTTCAATTCCCAGCACCCACCTGGAGGCTCACAACTGTCTATAACTCCAGTTCCAGGGAATTCTACACTCTCTTCTGGCCTCCTCAAGCACATGGTATGGATACACACACACAGGCAAATACTCATACGCATTAAGTAAATAAATAAGTTCTTTAAAAAAAAAAAAAAGGAAGTGTTTGGATTCAGCGGTTGAAAGCATTTTAGTGTCTTTTCAGAGGTCCTGAATTCAATTCCCAGCAACCACAGTGTGGCTCACAACCATCTGTCATGAGATCTGATTTCCCTGATGTGCACGAAGGCAGAGCACTCGCGTATATAAAAATGCATGAATAAATAAATTACAAAAAGAGAGAGAGAAAGTGAGAGTGTGTGTTCTCATAAGAAGCCATACCAAGGCAGTGATAGAAGAGAAAGGGCCTACGCTCCATGGAAGACGGAAATGAGTCAAGGATAGCGCTGCTCCTCTCCACCTCTGCTCCCACGCCAGTGCCCTCTCAGGAAGCCCCCTGCTGCACTCACCCATATGTCAGCTTTACACCTTCCTCACTCCGGAACTTGGACTCCTCCACCTCCGGGTAAACCAGCTTGGACAGGGCCAAAGCACAAGGGGCCGCCATTACAGAGGCAGCAATCAAGGAGGCAGCATCAATCTGCAAGAACAACAGAGGGGCGGGCCAGGGCTGGTAACCGTGGAGCGCTTGCTTAGCGTGCAGGAAGCCCTGGGTTTGAACCCCGTAAGGAGGCGTGGAGGTGCGTGCTTGTAACCCCAGCACTCAGGAAGTGGAAACGGGGATTCAAAGTCAACCTCAGCTACATAGTGAGTTCAAGGTCAGCCTGAGACCCTATCTCAAAATATAAATAAAATAAATATGTAACTAACTAACTAACTAACTAAATAAATAAATAAATAAATAACAGGGAGGTTGTAAGGGACAGGTAGAGGAAATGTGGTGGCAGAGGGCCACATTCTTCGCCCCGTTAGTATGACTTCACTGTATCACTGCTGGCACGGCCATCACTAATCTCTTTGATGTTCGGAGGATCTTGCAGTGCTTCTGCAAGAGCCCACAAGAAGGCTGAGCAGACAAAGGTGCTTGCGGCTAAGCCTAACGACCTGAGCTCAACGTGGTAGAAGGGGAGAACTGACTCCTGCAAGTTGGCCTCTTCTACACACACACACATATATGTATACACATAAGGAAGATACACATGAAAAATAACAAAAAAGAGTGGCTACTGTTTCCTATTAAAAAGATAAAGAAAGCCGGGCAGTGGTGGCATACGCCTTTGATCCCAGCACTTGAGAGGCAGAGGCAGGTGGATAGCTGTGAGTTCAAGGCCAGCTTGGTCTAAAAAGGGAGTCTAGAACAGTCAAGGCTATACAGAGAAACCCTGTCTCAACAAAACAAAACAAAACAAACAAACAAAAACTGGGCTGGAGAGATGGCTCAGCAGTTAAGAGCACTGTCTGTTCTTCCAAAGGTCCCGAGTTCAATTTCCAGCAACCACATGGTGGCTCACAACCATCTATAATGTGATCTGATGCCCTCTTCTGGCAGGCAGTTGTACATTCAGATAGAGCACTCGTATACATAAAATAAATAAATAAATCTTAAACAAAACAACAACAACAACAACAACAACAAAAAACCTCTGCAAGGTAGGCAGAGCAAGTGATGCTAGCCCATTTACAGGCAAGGAAACTGAGTCCCCAGAGGAGTAACCATGTCTTGCTCAAGATAAAGAAGAAAAATTAAAATCCAATGTGGACTTGGCTCCGACTTCATGGGTCCTCGTCTCCCAGGCTGTCTCTCTTTGACCACTGATCTCCACTGGTTGAGGAGTTTGGGACAGATTCAGTCAATGTACCAGAAGTGAGAGATGAAACAGGTAAGCCTATCCCAGCCTCTGCGTTGCTTATGTCCTGGTCTAGGGGTGCAACCCCGATTATTCAATCTTTGAATACTTAACGGTGACAAGGAACTCACCACTTCTGAGCAGCCTGTTACACTCACTCCTATGTTAGGGAACTCTTTTTCAGGGAGTCAGCTTCCTTCAATAGGCCTGGATGTACTGGGGCCTGTCTCTGGGAATCACACTGGACAAGTACCCCCAACAAAATGGCAAAACAACACCAATTCTGGGGAGCAGGGGGGGGACTTCCAAAAACACACTCTCACTGCTCCAAAGACAAATGAGGCAGCCTTCCCTCAGGGCGCTGTTCATCACACTGGAGCTGATGTCACCAGCAGGTTAATCCATCAACACTGAGGAGGGGAAGCCTGGCTGGGGGAAGCAGGCCACTGGGACACCTGCAAGGGTACATCTTGCGCTGAGACTCTTCCTCTTTGTCTTTCTGCTACCACACCCTCTCTGTCATGATCCATCTCAATACAAGCCCGCAGTGATGGAACAATGCAAGTATGGGCGGAAACCTCTAAAGGCGGGATGATAAATAAAATGAATCTCCATTTTCAACTGTTTCTCTGGGTTGCTTTGTCCTCATGACAGAAAGCGTACCCACATACCGTGAAAGTGAACCAGCAAGAGACCCCCCCCAACTCCTCTTGCCTGTCACAAGCACTAGATGGCAAGTCTAGGACCCCAGTCCTTCCTGGATAAGGCAGTCCCGGTTGGTACCCTCTTTGGCTGTCCAGCTCCAGTGTTTTCAGCGCCTCACCTGTAATCTGGGGGCTCCTCTATCTACCAGTCAGCACCCTGACCTCTTCCTTCAGCTTGAAGAGTGCACCCAGTTGGTCAGCTTGGACCTTAATGGGAGGGGGACACATATTCCAGAGCCATTGCAGCCACAGCCTCAAATCTCACCGTGGTCATTCTTGCTCTACAGGGAGAGGTAGAGTCTTGTGTGCAGGCTGAGATGTCAGCTCTGCTCCTCACACCAGTCCATTGTGGCCCCTGTGTACCCCCCTGCCCCGCTCCAGGAGCACAGTCAAGAATACCTTCCATCCCAGCCTCCCAGCCCCCTTCTACCTTCTGGAAATAAAGGACAGAAGCTCATCACCTTTTAGAAAGGTGTTTAGTGAGAAAGGAATTATAAAAGAAAGAGCCAATCACAGGAGAGGTTTCTGGTCTTAACATGGCTGCTTCCCTAGCACCTCGCTAAGTGGTCTCTGCCATCTTTAGTCCATCTACTGTGGCCAGGTAGCCAGTACATCTGCCCATTTTACAGATGTGGAAACTAAGCAAAAGAGTCACTCTGCCCACTCAGGATCTTGCAGACCCTGTTCCACATGGGGCCAATTCAATAAGAAACATGAGTGGCCAGCTGTTGAGTGAGCTTGGGTTCAGAGACCCCTGCACCAAGAGACCAGTGTGTTTGGGTTTGCAGTAAAAGCTACTATCTATTCTAGAACCTTCGGAACAACAGCGTAGTTGGAAATGTATGTGGAGGTCACAACAAAACGGTTCCGTCAAGTGGCATTTGGGACTGTGTAACAAAAGAGAAGAGCTAAGCTGGCACTGTCCAATGCAGACACAACAGAGACCATATTTATAATTTGACACCTGCCACGTTCTTTTAGATAGGATATTGCATAGCCCAGGCTAGCCTCCAAGTTGCCTGTGCAGTTGATGGTGGCCTCAGATCTGTGATCTTTCTCTTCTACCTCCCAGGTGTTGAGCCTACAAGACAAGTAACAACACCACACAGAAAAACACCAACACATTTGCTATGGCCAGTAGCCACATTCTTAAAAGTGCAAAGAAAGCTAGGCCTAGGGGTGTAAGTCTGTAATGCTAATTATTTGGGAGGCTGGGGCAAGAGGTCACCAATTCAAGGCCAATCTAAGTAATGTAGTGAGAGATTCTTTTTTTGAAAAACTGGGGGACATCCGGGCATGGTAGCACACGCCTTTAATCCCAGCACACAGGAGGCAGAGGCAGGTGGATCTCTGTGAGTTTGAGGCTAGCCTGGTCTACAAAGAGAGTCTAGGACAGCCAAAGCTACACAGAGAAACCTTGTCTTGAGAGGGGGTGGGGGTGAAGAATCTGGGATTCTCCATGGGAAGGTGGTTGAGAGAACGGGGCAGGCAGCTAGGCAGTGACAGCTAAGGGCAGGTGGGGGCAGAAGAGAGCTTCTCCAGAGCCAGGGAGTACAAGGTCTGCCTGTTAGGTGCTTTTCCAAACCCTGCTTTGGTTGCCGCCTGGGGCTTTCACCCTGAAGCCCTGTGGCAACCTCTGCACATCCTATAGCGCCACAGAGAAGAGATGGTCAGCTGGTCAGCTGGAAGGAAAACGTCCCTGGAGCCAGACCTGGACTCCTGACTGAAAAAGAGAAGAAAGGGGCTGAGCTTTCAGCCAGATGGTGTAAAAGGGACAAAGGTCTTCCGGTATGGATGGTCTCTGACTTACTGGCTGAAATACTTTTTTACATCAAGGTGGTATTAAAGTGATAAGCGTTCTATAGGAATTGTACTTGGCATTTTGAACTGTGTGTGATCTTTCCCAGGCTAGCCAAATGCACTGGGGCGCTTTCTTGTAATGCTGGTGGCAGCAGCCGGCCAAGCCTTAGATCCAGATCTGCCCCACAGGGCAGGGGAAGGCTTGGTGCTAACAGTTGTATTGTCTCTTATGCAGCTGGTTGGACATATTCCATGCATCTCCAACTGATGTGTTTACTGGGCATAGCCCCACTGTATGTCCAATAGAGCCTTCTGTTCCTAAGTTTTCTTTTTTGTTTTATTTAATTTTGTTTTATATAGTGTTTCACTATGTGACCATGACTGGCCTTGAACTGTTGATTTTCCTGACTCAGCTTCTGGAGTGCTGAGGTCACAGGTGGTGACAGGTGTATGTTTTATTTATTTATTTCTCTTTGGTTTGTTTTTGTTTTTTTGTTTGTTTGTTTGTTTTTGTTTTTCCAGACAGGGTTTCTCTTGTAGCCCTGGCTGTCCTGGACTCACTTTGTAGACCAAGCTGGCCTTGAACTCACAGATTTCTGCCTGCCTCTGCCTCCCGAGTGCTGGGATCAAAGGCATGCACCACCACTGCCTGGCTTTATTTTGTGTTTTTTAGGGCTTCCCAGATGGTAGGCAAGCACTACATGTGAAATATAGCCCTTGCCTTTTAAGTCCTAGTTAATGCCTGGAGGTCTCTGTGAACCTCATGTGGCTAGAAAGGACATGGGGGCAATACTTAAGACTGACCAGAAGGCCCAGAGTGAAGTCAAGACATTTAAAGACCTTAAGAAAGGAAAGCAGTGTGTCTGCTGTGCCACTGGGAGAAACAGTTCCACCAACAAAGTTTGGGGTTTCCGTCTTGTCTGTTTTGTTTTTTTCTTTGTTTGACTTTTGAGCTCAGTCAGTAGCCTGGTGTACGGGAGGCCCTGAATCTAAACTGCAGCATCACATAAGCCAGGTTTGGAGGTGCATGTCTGTAACCCTAAGCCTTGGGCTAAGACAGCAGGCCAACCTGGACTACACTGGGAATCCCTGCCTTAAAAACACCAAAGTTGGACATTGTGCTGAGGACCTTTAATCTCAGCTCTTGGAAGACAAAGGCAGGAGGATCTCTGTGAGTTCAAGGCCAGCCTGGTCTATGTGGGCAGTTCAAGGATAGCCAGGGCTACCGTAGAGAGACCATGTCTCAAAACAAACTAAACACCAAACCAAGCTGGGCTTGGTGGTGCACGCCTTCTTAGCCAGAGCACTGGGGCAGCTGAGGCAGATAGATCTCTATGAGTTTGAAGCCAGGCTCCATAGTAAGCTCCAGGCAAGCCGAGGCTACATACTGAGACCCCGTCTCAAACAACAACAACAACAACACCCACCAAACCCAAAACAAATACTTCATTTACTGCTATGACAACCAAAGATATCTTTGATAGTTACCAAGGAAAACAATAAACAAATCGAAGCGTTGAGTGTGAAAGCACAAACAGGTGCCCAGCATTTCACAAGAGCATCACTGCCAGACACGATCAGGGACAGTCAAAAGTTCTTCTCTGCCCAGGCTCCTGTATTTGCGAATTAAGGGCCTGATTCGTACTACAGGACTGGCCCATGAAAGGATTATGATATACAGTCTCATTTAGGAGGGCAGATCTCCAGGGACAGCCTAGATGTGGGACTACGGGAAAAATGAGTGTGCATGTTGGAGTCAGATAGATCTGGGTTCAATTCCTGGCTTTACATGAATGGTTATTAATGTATTCTCTGAGCCCCAATGTGCTTATCTATAAAATGGGGATATTAAAGCACTCAGCATAGTGCCTGATACATAGTAAGAACTTAGTAAAGGGAATTCTGGGAATCTGTCTCAGCAGCCATGTGAGATGGCTAAGCAAGTGATTTAGCCCAGTAAGCCTGCCTTGCTCGGGCAAAGCTGGGCTTTTAGACAGAGAGGGCACACCCTGTGCCTGCTGTGTCTGGGATCATGTGGAGCTTCCAGAAAGGCAATTTCAGGGCTTTGGCATAGCCATCAAGCAGAGAAAGGTTCTACGTACCCCAAAGGAGATGTAAGCGCCTAGGAGGCTGCCGGCAATAGTAGCATAGCCTCCAGTCATAACAACGTGAACTTCAGAGAGTGTCATGTCTGCCAGGTAGGGCCGGATCAACAGAGGAGCTTCGGTCTACGAACAAGTCAGATGGCAGACAATGAGCAGCGGTGGCGGGGTGGCTGGGCGCTCTTCTCACCGCCCTGGAGTCGCAGAGGAGGAAACAGAAGCGTGGCTTCCTGTTCTGCTGAGCCTCTCTGGACATCACTGTCTTCCCACCTCTATGGCAGGACCTCCAGACCACACTCCCTGTGTGGCTATGGTCCCTGTGCTGTTTCATACCATGTGCCTCACACCTGGCACCTCCTCTTCCCTGCTTACAACCCGACACAGAGAGGCTCCTCATTTTCCAGGGGAGCAAACAGAAGCTTTGGAGGGGAAGCAAGCCTGGGGCTGCCACTAAGAAAGGGGCTGGGCATGCAATAGGCATTTTCTTTGGGGCCTATGGGGGAAAATCTGGGCCCCTCTTCATTTGTCCCGCCCAGCTATGGGGCCCCTGGCATTCTCGGTACTGCTTTGCAGGTTAGGAAGATGGGAGTACGATGGTTGACCTTTGCTGTCCACATGGCCAGATTTAGAATCACCATGGAAACACAGCTCTTGGTGCGCCTGTAAGGGTGCTTTCAAATGGCTCTAACTGAGGAGGGACTGTCCCCCTACCCTGAGTGTGGATGGTACCATCTCATAGACTGGGGCCCCAGAATGAATGCCAAGTAGAAAGAGAGCTGAGCACCAGCCTTCCTCTCGCTCCCCTCCCAACTGGGGACACAGTGTGTCCAGCATCCTCATGCTCGGCTATCATGCCTTCTCTGCTGTGAGAGACTGTACCTCTAAACCGTGAGTTAAAGCAAACATTTCCTTCCTTCCTTGTTTCTGTAGGGTATTTCATCACAGAGACAAGAAAAGTAACCAATACAGGGAAGGGGCAGAACTCCTTCCTGGGAGCAGGAAAAGGGTGGGGGTGGGGGTGGGGGGACCCAAGGAGAGGTGATATAGGTAACAAAAAGGGCCCAGGTAGATGTATGCTGTCATTTTAGAGGGTGATAGAATTTATGAGATATGTGAGAAAGAAAGCTTCATGGTTAGGTTTCTCTGTGTAGCCCTGGCTGTCCTGGACTCACTTTGTAGACCAAGTTGGCCTCGAACTCACAGAAATCCACTTGCCTCTACCTCCCAAGTGCTGGGATTAAAAAGCGTGCACCACCACACCTGGCCCGGCAAAAAGCTGCTTTGAGGGTGTGGCACTGGGTTAATGTTAAGTGAGACCAGAAGGAGCCAGCTACGCAGACTGGAGGCTCAGCCATCCAGACAGAACAAAGGCCCCGGGACAGGAATAAGCTCCAGCATGTTTGAGAAGTACTGATGTTGAGGAGAAAGATGTTGTCTGTCACATCTGTGTGTGAGGACTAGCTTGACATGGGGACAGGTTCAAATGGTTCTCCCTTGAATTAAATTGGATCCTTGCCTCCCCCCGCCCCCCTCCAATCTCTTTAGCGTAGCTTCAGTACCCACCTGGCTCACAAAGATATTTCCTGCCACACTCAGGGTCTCAGTGGCTGAGGTGCCCATGGTGACCTGCATCAGCCAGGCAATCTGGAAAAAAAAAAAAAAACCAGAGTACTCATGAGTCAGAAAGAGTTGGGGGTGACAGTAACTTAGAAGTTTTCCTTCCAGCCCAGGGCCCTGCTGTGGTTTGAATGGCCTCTCCAGAAGTTGTGTTGAAATTTAATTAGCACCGGGGCAGGATGAAGGATCAGGGGTGCTGGGGAGATGGTTTCATCAGTCAGGTCTACAGCTTCTGTTACAGCACCCACCTGTAAGGCCAGCACTGGGGAGGTGGGGGCAGAGGGATGCCTGGGGCCCAGGCAAATCAGTGAGTGCCAGGTTCAGTGAGATTCTATCTTAGAAAATGAGATGGAAGCTGGGCGGTGGTGGCGCACGCCTATAATCCCAGCACTCGGGAGGCAGAGGCAGGCGGATCTCTGTGAGTTCAAGGCCAGCCTGGTCTACAGAGTTAGTCCAGGACAGCCAAGGGTACATAGAGAGACCCTGTCTGGAAAAACAAAAAAACCAAAAAAACAAAAAAACAAAAAAAAGAAAATGAGATGGAGTTGCCGGCAAACTAGCTCGACAGGTAAAGGCCCACACACTGGAAAGAGAGAGCCAACTTGCACAAGTTGTCCTCTGACTACTACACAAGTCTGTGACATACATAAGACACACATATCCTGGTCTACACAGACAGCCACATGGAGAAACCCTGTCTCAAAAAAAGAAAAAAAAAAAGACACACAAACACTGTGTGTGTGTGTGTGTGTGTGTGTGTGTGTGTGTGTGTGTGTAGGTGCCTGAGGCTTGGAGAAAAAGCCATTTGATCCCCTGGAGCTGGAGGTACAGGGTGTTGTCAGCTACCAAGGTGAATACTCGGAACCCAACTGTGTCCTCTGCAAGAACAGTACATATTCTTAACTGCTGAGCCATCTTTCCAAGCCTGGATAAATAATTAAAAAATAAACAAAACAAAACAAAAAACCTGTTAGCACTAGGCATGGTGGCACACATTTTTAATCCAACACTCAGGAGGCAGAGGCGGGCAGGCAGATCTCTGTGAATTCAGGGCCAGCCTGGTCTACATAGTGAGTTCCAGGCCAGCCAGAGCTACATAGTAAGACCCTGTTTCAAAAACAAAACAAAACAAAACAACAACAAAACAAAAGTTTAAATTCATTCGCCATAATGTCTATTGTAGTTTTCCTCAGTTACCTCACTAGAGATTTCCTTTTCTAAGTTATATTTGGTAGCAAGCCAGGGTCTAGAGTTCAACAGAAAACGGTTTGGGACACACTGTACTAGAAAGTTCTTCTCTGCAATGTTTTTGCCCTAACGCCGCCTCTCAGCCTGTCCTTGGCTAGCCTGTTCCTAGGCGGTTGCCACTAACCTGGCCTCCTCTCTTCCTCCAGTCCAGGCCCACGATCCTTCCGGCCTTCCGCCTTGCTGTGGAAGGTATGGATTCAAGCCCTTGTACTTTCCTGCTCACAGCGCACCCTTTGTCCAGGCCCACGGTCGAGCACAGATCTCCAGACCCACACATCACCTCATTTGGACTTTACAGGGTGGTGCTTGTAACATAACCATGGGTCATTTTTTTTTTATCCTTGCTGCCATCCAAAGGTGCTGATTTATTCTGAGCTCTGTTGGCTAAAACCTTGGCATCTTTTGGCCAGGTCTGATGATTTCAAATGCTCTACAATGCTCTCTGCTACATGCAGGTCTTATAAACCTAAGCACGTTTGGACTGCCAAGATGACTCAGCAGGCGAGGGTGCTCACTCGTTGCCAAGCCTGACAACCTGAGTTTGATCCCCGGTACCACATGGCAGAAGGAGTCTTCTGATCTCCACGTGTGCATTCTGGTATGTGTGCATGCGCACATGTACACATGCACACACGTACACACGCACATTCAATAAACAAACTAGCTAATGAATAAACAAATAAATGTAATTCTCTCCCCCCACCCCCAGACAGGGTTTCTCTGTGTAGCCTTGACTGTCCTGGAACTTGCTCTGTAGACCGGGCTGGCCTCAAACTCAGAGACATGCCTGTCTTTGCCTCCCAAGTGCTGGGATTAAAGGTTTGTGCCATCATGACCCATCTTTTAAAAGTAAGTATATTTATACCAGCCAAGTCTGGCCAATGAGGCCTGGTGTTATAATCTCTCAGGATCATTTTTGTATAAATAATTTTCCCCTTAAAGCCTATGTTGCCTCATAGACCCCCCCCCAACTGTTCCTCCCATAGAGACAGCATTGGATTTTATGCCATTTCCCTCTAGTATCAGGACAAGAGACCTTTTTTTTTTTTTTTTTTTTTTGAGACAGACTTTCTCTGTGTAACAACTCTGGCTGCCCTGGAAGTTGCTCTGTAGTCCAAGCTGGCCTCCAACTCACAGAGATGCACCTGCCACTGCCTCCCAAGTGCTGGGATTAAATTGAAGGGATTTTTGATGAGCAATGTATTCAGAGAGAAAGTAAAGTGTGAGAGCAGAGCATTCTGGAAGGCATGGCCTTCAGGAGCAAGAGACTCTGGAAGGGTATGGACCCTGTGATTCTGGGAACAGAGGATGCTGAAGGCAGGAGCATCCTGGAATGGCGGGAATTCTACAAAGCTATGAACCTGGCAGCCAGTGACTCAGAAGAACCACACACAGGTCTGAGGACTCACCTTCAGGATCACCCACTGCATGAGGCCCACATAGTAGAGAACTGACATGACACAGCTGAAGAAAACAATGATGGGCAAGACCTGGCGGGAAACAGAGGACGCTGGGTTAGAGGTATGGGGCAGGACCCAGGAGACAGCCTTGGCTCTCAGAAGTCTGCCAGGTGCAGGGAGAAGCCCTGAGGACAGTCAGTACAAGAGTCCCAGGTGATCGCACTGTCTCCCCTGTTCTTAGTAAGCCATCTGAAGGGCAACCTCCGTCTCCCAACACAAGCCTGTGCTGGGCTGTGAGAGAGGCAGCCTTTTACCATCTGCTTCTTTACCTCTAGCGTAAGGAGAAGTCCTAGGATTGTCATGAAGGGTAAGGGAGCTGGCTCAGGTCTAGCACACTCACGGGCTCTCGTCCTTCTGCATGAGCTCGGCCTGGTCTGGGACTCTGGCCTGGTTGGCGCCCCTGCACTCTCGGCCAGAATGAGGGGACACTGTTGTGGCTTTCTGCTTCTCCTCATGGCTGTCAGGCTTGGAGCATCTCGTCCTGTCACCCTATCTCCTTTTCAGTCATGCCAGGGCCCTCACACACATTCCTTCCCTCCCACGTCCACAGCCCACCCCAGGGTTTTGGGGGTTTTGTTGTTGTTGTTATTGTTTGCTACAGCTCTTTTATTTATTTTGTTTTTTCTTTTTTCTTAAAAAAAAATTTTTTTTGAGACAGGGTCTCTCTGTGTAGCCCTGGTTGTCCTGGACTCTTTGTAGGCCAGGCTGGCCTTGAACTCACAGCGATCCACCTGCCTCTGCCTCCCGAGTGCTGGGACTAAAGGCGTGCACCACCATGGCTGGCTTAAATTTTATTTTATGTATTTTGAGCGCTCTATTTGCATGTGTGCCTGCAGGCCAGAAGAGGGTGTCAGATTCCATTACAGGATCGATGTGAGCCACCATGTAGATGCTAGGAATTGAACTCAGGACCTCTGGAAGAGCAGACAATGCTCTTATCCACTGAGCCATCTCTCCAGCCCCTTTATTTTGGTTTTTCAAGACAGGGTTTCTCTGTGTAGCACTGGCTGTGCTGGACTTGATTTGTAGACCAGACTGGCCTCGAACTCATAGCAACCCGCCTGCCTTTGCCTCCCTGAGTACTGCGATTAAAAGTATGTGCCACCACGCCCTTCTGCAGCTCTTTTATTTATTTATTCTTAAAGATTTGTTTTATTGTTATAATTGTATGTGTATGGAGGGGAATGGTATACGCACACAAGTGCAGGTTCTAGCAGAAACCGAAAGAGGGCATCAGATACCCTGGAGCTGTAATTACAGGAGGTCATAATTACAGATGCTGGGAACCAAACCCATGTCCTCTGCAAGTGTAACACATGCTCTTATCTGCTGAGCCATCTCTCCAGCCCCAACTGCAGCTCACCTGTAGCAGCAGAACTTGTGTGTCTTTTGACAGAAGGCTGAGTTAGTAGCCCACAGCATGGCTACACCTGGTGAGCTAATGTGCAGAAGTGAGAACAAGGAAACGCCGAAACGCTTGGAGTGTGTTGAGAAGCTTGCACCCAAGTCCTAAGCCTTCCCTTAATGCTCCTGCTGAAAATAAAAATAGGGACTAGGAAAGAAGGCGGAAGCTCCCTGTGGGAACGTGAGAGACGGTTCCCAAGACAGGGGAAAAGAGAGGCATGTTCTGTGGTATTACATGAGGGAGAGGCAGGAGGTTTGTGTAGACATGAGACGTCACTTGGAGGGCTTACAAGTGACCAGTGACAGCAGGCATCTGAACGTGTGTGGCTGAGGGCCAGGGCCTGGGAACATATGGCCCTTAGAGTCTTCTTCCCAGTGGCGTGTTTGTCCTACCTACGTGTTTTTCAAATAGTTCAAAAGTCCTGCAAAGTTGCTAATAATATGGGAATTTTCTCTCATTAAAAAGTGGGAAAGTTGGGCTGGAGAGGTGGCTCAGAGGTTAAGAGCACTGCCTGCTCTTCTAGAGGTCCTGAAATCAATTCCCAGCAACCGCATGGTGGCTCACAACCATCTATAATGAAATCTGGTGCCCTCTTCTGGCCTGCAGGCACACATGCAGGCAGAAAACTAAACATTTTTTTTTTTTTTTAATTTTTTTAAGGGGGAAAAAGTGGGCAAGTTGTGCTGCGTGGTGGTGGCACACACCTTTAATCCCAGCACTTATGAAGCACTCTGAGTTAGAGGCCAGCCCTGATCTACAGAGTGAATTCCAGGACCTCAAGGGCTACACTGAGAAATCCTGTATCTAAAAACACTCCCCCCCCCCCAAAAAAACCAAAACAAAACAGGAAAGTTGGAATATTAAACCATGGAGAGGGAGGCAACAAGATGGCTCAGCCAATAAGGGTGCTTGCCACCAACCTGGCCACCTGGGTTCCATCCCTGGGGCCCTCATGGCAGAAGGGAGAATCAACTCGTTGTTTTCTGACTTCAACACTGATACTGAGGCAGGTGCACACACACACGCACACACACACACACACACACACACACACATTCACACATACACTCACATATGAACACATGAACACACACAGACATGTGCACACATGAACACACACACAGACACATACTCACACAGACATGCATTTTCTCTCTCTCTCTCTCTCTCTCTCTCTCTCTCTCTCTCTCTCTCTCTCTCTCTCTCACACACACACACACACACACACACACATGCTCATGTAATTACGCTCATATTTGCACACAGACACTCAGGCACACACTCTCACACACAGAACACATATACCAGACACACTCACAAACACATACTGAATATATTTTTTTTAAAGGCACCACTTTTAAGTGTAAACAAACACATCCCTATGGCCAGGGCCATAGGGAATTTGGTTTTCTTTTCTTTTTTTCTCTCTTTAAAAACAAACAAACAAACAAAACAGGGTTTCACTGTTTTTGACAGCCCTGGCTATCCTGGAACTTATAGGCCTTGAACTCACAGAGCTACCCCTGCCTCTGCCTCTGGAGTGCTGGGGGACTTGGTCCATAAGAAACGCAGTTGAGGCCACTGCAATGGCTCAGCAGGTAAATGCTTGCCACCGAGCCTGATGGCCTGAGACAGACCCTGGAGACCCACATGCTAGGAAAGAACCAGTTGTCTCAAATTGTCCTCTCACTTCCACATACACACGGTGGCACCACCCCCTTACTCAATTAATTAATTTAAAGTTATTTTATTTTTTATTTATTATGTATACAGACAGTATTCTGCCTGCGTGTATACCTGCACGCCAGAAGAGGGCACCAGATCTCATTATAGATGGTTGTGAGCCATCACGGGGTTGCTGGGAATTGAACTCAGGACCTTTGGAGGAACAGCCAGTGCTCTTAACCTCTGAGCTATCTCTCCAGCCCCTTAAAGTTCTTTTAAAAGGAAAAAAGATGACGAGGTCCAGCTGAAGTAACAGAACAAGTGCCACTCTTGGAAAACTGCTGACGTGTGCAGAGCAGGACCCTCGGGCTTGTAATTGCTAAGGCAAGAGGAAAATAAAGAGCCTAGGAGACTGAGGACATTCAGAGGTAGAGCGGCCAAAAGAACGACAGAGACCAAGCAGGCATGGCCGATCACCTGTGAGGGAGCCTCAGCGCTGGGGCAAGACAGTGCTTGAGACAGACTTTGGCAGTTAGCAAGCTGCCTAGCTAGGTAAGAGCGGCGTCAGAGGAGAGGTGTGAACACAGACCAGAAGCCAAGCCGCGTAACATGACGAATAGAATAGCATGACGGCATGGATGGGCAGCACTTCCGGGACGCCAAGCTGGCGCTCGGGGGCGGACAGGCGGGCAGGGCGGGGGTGCAGGAGGCTGAAGAGCAAGGTTATGTGTGCTTTGAAAAGGGAGAGCCTTGCACAATCTCTCTGGAACAAGTAGATGGTGGTAGGCGGAGGCAAAGATCTGCTCCCACCACCCAGCCGAGGAGGAGAAAGGAATCTGGCCGAGAGCTCCCCTCCCTCTGTCTTCAGCCATGTAAGGAGAGGAGAGCAGATTTATGACCAGGAAGGGGGATTTCTGATCAGAACGTGACCGCGGCCGTGCTCTGCTCTCCTTCCTAGCCTCTGGCACACTGAGGAATGGGTTCCAGTTGTTTGTGAGCCAGCATGCCTATAGTTTTTCATCCTAGCCTCCCATACGCTGAGGACCGCAGCTCCAGAGTCTCCACCGCACCACACCCTTGGACCGACTTCATCCGGCCTGGAACTCAAACCTATTCAAACTGGCTTTCTTCCCTCTCTACCCCGCTCCCCGCCCCTCCCCCACTCCCCATCCCAGGCCCTCAGTCTCTGCTCTCTTCCCACTCCATCTTACTGTTTACCTGAGGGGATTAGAGTCAGCCTTAGGCAGTGATGCCCCTAAACTCTAGGGAGATGAAAAAGTTTCTTTCACCTTAGGGGCTCCTCGTGGGGGAGCAGTTGAACAACACTACTTAGCTGAGTAGGTGGGGCCTGAGCCAGCGGCTGCAGCCATCCTTTGTGAGTGTATACTCCTGGGTCAGCCAGACCCAGCGAGAAGGCAGGAGCTGAGGTTGAGGGGGGAGGAGGGAGGTGAGGAGGGGAGCACAGGGGGGATTGGGTGGAAAGTTACTAGAAGGGAGAGGGAGCCAAAGCAGGGGTGGGGACAGGGGTGGGCGGGGTGACTAATCAAGCAGATAGAGCCAGGAGAAGGACACCACGTGGACTGTGCAGGACTCTGGGCCCAGGAGAGGCTGAAGGAGTCCCAGGGTGACTACTTCCCGGAGAAAAGATCATCTGGACTAGATCCCAGCAGGAGACAGCCTGTGGTCTGAAAAAAACTCTGCCGGGACTCAGGGAAGGCTTCCCAGAGTGGCCGCCAGCCAGAGCCTAAGCCCAGCGCCTTGAGCTTCCCAGGAAGAGAGCCTCCCATTCCACTCAGCAGCAACAGAGCCAGCCTACCTGGAGGGCAAGGCTCAAGGTTGAAAGGGGTGTGTGTGCGGGGGAGGGGTGTGAGCAGGGGGTGGGACTGCTCTTCCAGAGGACCTGGGGGGTTCAATTCCCAGCACCTCCATGGCAGCTCGCACCTGTCTGTTAACTCCAAGATCTGACACCCTTGCACAGACACACATGCAGGCAAAAGAGCAATGCACATAAAATAAAAATAAATAAAACTTAAAAAAAAAGAATGGTGTGTGTGTGTGTGTGTGTGTGTGTGTGTGTGTGTGTGTGTAGGTATGTGCCTTGTTAAGGCTGCCTTTGGCTAACACACTGACCAGGAATTTATCAGCAGGACTGACCTCCCAGGAGCCAGGGAACTGCTAGCACTAAACTGCAAACTGCCAGGGCTAGTCAGGGATAAGCCGTGTGCTACCCTTCCTCTAACTGAACATTGAATCTTCATGTATTTTGTTAGCATGAGTGCGTCCCTGCTGTTATTAAAGGTGCTTCTGGGTTTGCAGGGCAAACACACCATTGCTGGTGTCTCCTCTGAGTGTGAGAAAACAAACAAACAAAAAACACTGACTCTTGTCAAGGGCAGTGACAAGTCTAACCGCGGACTGCTCTGCCCTCCTGGGTGATGGGGCCAGCTTCTTCCCAGGCCTCGGTTAGCCCTTCTGGAAGTCACAAGGGAGGTCAAAAGCCACAGAGCTCCTGCCCAGCACTGACTGTTGAGGTTCAGTGGTTCTAAAGGGTGATTTGAGGAGAGACAAGTGGCAGGTGTGTGCCTGTTCTTCCAGAGCAGAGAGAGCAGCCGCCACCAGGGTGGAGAGGACACAGCAGACACCACACACACACACACACACACACACACACACACACACACACACCCCTCCCCCTACCCCCCTGCAACACTGGCAGTCTGGAATGTGGCCTCTGGGAGACCAGGATGCTGTCCTGGAGACCCGTCCCTTTTTCCTTTTGCTCTAGTGGTTTTTCTGTGCATCAACAACCACCTTTCCCACTGTCAGCCTGTGGGCGGTATACTTCTGGCTGATAGCTCAGCTGTGCACTGTCAGGAACTATTGAGGAAGTGGGTCTCTGTCTCTGTTTATCTCTCTGTGTCTCTGTGTCTGTGTCTGTGTCTGTCTGTCTGTCTGTCTGTCTGTCTGTCTCTCAGTTTCACTCTCTGCTCTCTTTCTCCCTCCCTCCCACCTTCCCTCCTCCTGTCTAAGGTTGCTAAACCCTGGTAAGTGTTTGCCATCACCCTAAGACTGCCTGCCCATAGCTAAAACCAGGACAGAGACAAGATCAGACCAAGGCACATAGATCCCAGGTCATGTTGGGTACCTGGCCCAGCAGGACCTGAAGTCTCTGTATTTCCTAAGCATAGAAATTAATCTTTTGTAATAATAATAATAATAATAATAATAATAATAATAATAATAAGAAGAAGAAGAAGAAGAAGAAGAAGAAGAAGAAGAAGAAGAAGAAGAAGAAATTAACCTTTTTGTACCCCCAAAGCCAGTTTGAGTTTGTCTGTCTGCATATACATCTCATTAACAGAAGAGTTAAACTCTGGCCAGGAGGTACCATCCAGATTCCCAGAAATAGCCCGAGGTTGTGGCTATGAGACTCTAAGGAAGGGAACCAATCAGAGGTTTCATGCCCACCACTGCATTCCCCAGACGGGGAGGCCATCTCTTATCACTGCTCTGGTCCTATACTAGACCCCCAACACAGGCTTGGAATACTCGGGGGTCCTTTAGAAACCTAGGTGTCTGCCTTAGTTTCCAGTGCCTGCCTCTCCTGGTAAATACTCTGAAAGGTGCATATTTTTTTTTCTTCTTGTCATTTTTGTTTTTGGAAGCAGGGTTTTTCTGTGTAGCCCCAGCTGTCCTGAGCTGTCTCTGTCAACCAGCCTAGCCTTGGACCGAGACACTCTTGCCTCCTCCTGCTGGGATGAAAGGTGTGTGCCACCAAACCTCACTAAGGGATGCAGTTGCTAAGGCTTGCTTCCACTCAATCAGGCGACTTCAGCCCCATAACCACCACCCCCCCTTTGCCTCACAGCAGACAGCAAGAGCTCCAGCTGGGGGATACAAGGTAACTGTTTCAAGCATGGTCCTATTATCCAAGGCAGCCAATCAGAATCCTGCCCAGGACTGGTCCAGCTGCAGAGAGTCAGTGCTCCCTGGCTGATGTGCTGTGTGAACATCTGGTGTTGACGGGGTAAACACTGGGTGAGGGACAGAGCCGACCCTGAAGGCTAAGCAGAGGGGGCCTGAGGCTGCAGCTGTTCTGGCCTTTGCCAGCTCCACCTGCCCTTCCAGTTTGTGAGCCAGGAAGCAGCCCTGCTCCCTCCTCCTGGGGGAAGCTAGGTGCCACCCTGAACCAGCAATCCCAAAGAATGCAACCTCTTAGAAGCTAGGAGAACACAAGTTCCACGACCCCGAGCCCCTTGCCGCCTGAGAAAGGGGCTCTAATGTCGGGGGGGGGGGGGCACAGAAACTGAAAACCAAGACCACTGGCTGGGGCTCCAATCTTGACTCATTAGCCTCCTCGTGACTTTGCAAAAGTGTCAGCCACTCTGAGCCTGAGAGTCCTCATCTGTGAAGGGACAACCGGATTTTCTCTGACAGGCTGGGGTGAGGCTGAGATGAAGCCTGGCCTCAGTTCTCTGTAAGCTGTAGCTGTTATTAGGTTTTTCTTCCCCTTCCTCCCATGCTAAGCTTTTTCTCTTCTCTTCCCCTAGCACAGGGGTTCTCAACCTTCCTAATGCTGTGAGCTTTTAATACAGTTCCTCATGTTGTGGTGACTCTCAAATATATATATATATATATATATATATATATATATATATATTTTTTTTTTTTTTTTTTTTTTTTTTTCCCCAAGACAGGGTTTCTTTGTGTAGCATTGGTTGGCCTGGACTCGCTTTGCAGATGAAAGTGGCCTGGACCACACATAATTCCACCTGCCTCTGCCTCCTGAGTACTAGGATTACAGGTGTGCGCCTCCGCACCAGGCTTCATATTATTATTTTCATTGCTACTTCACAGCTGTAATTTTGCTACCATTATGAAACACAATGTAAACATCTGATATGCAGGATATCTGATATGCGACCCCTTTGAGAGAATTGTTCAACCCCCAGGAGGGGCTGAGACCCACAGACCGCAAACTTCTGCACTAGAATACCAGCGAAGAGTGGGGCAAGTGGTTTGTAGTATCCCTGAATTGCCTCAAGTCCACCCTTGGCCCGTGACGGATAAGAAGCCCTGAGTCTTGGTGGGGAGGTTGGAGAGAGGAGAGCCCTTGGGTCTGGCGTGGTGTTGCATGCCTGTAATGGCAACGCACTTCACGGATAGAAGAAGGTCGGCCTCGGCTCTGTGATGAGGTCAAGGCCAGCCTGGCCTACATGAGACCGTATCCCAGACAGAGAAGTGAGTTTGAAGCTAGCCTAGTCTACAGAAAGAGAGTTCCAGAACAGCTGGAGCTACACAGACAAACCCTGTCCCAAACAAAACAAAACAAGCAGATAGCTCAGCCTTTGTGTTAGGACCACAAGGAAAGCCAGGAGTGGCTGTCCCCTGGGGCTCACTGACCACAAGCTCCCTCCCTAGCAGGCACGGGGATGGGGGGGGGATGGGGGGGGGACACGACACCACACCCTTTTCAGCACAGGGCCACTCCAGACCATGGCTTGCTTACTTCATTCACTCAGTGAACAGCTTTGTGGGGGCTGAAAGCTGTGTAAAGGATGCGTAGTAAGGCCGAGCCTACACTGGCTACACAAGCCTATACTGAGTGCTGTTTAAAGCTGAGGATCTGTCAGGGCTTTAAGAAGTCGCCTGCAGCAGTCGCTCACCTCTTTGCCCTGGAACTTTGGGCACCTGATACTTGGTTATGCAGCTACAGAGAGAACAGTCCCCACACCCTATGCGGGCAGTTTTCAGGTAAGCTTGTAGCATGGCCAAGGCTGCCCTTCCTGGTATCTTTTTTCTTTTAAAGGCGGATTTATTTATTTATTGTGTATACAGTCCTCTGCCTGCATGTACAACTGAAGGCCAGAAGAGGGCATCGGATCTCATTATAGATGGTTGTGAGCCACCATGTGGTTGCTGGGAATTGAACTCAGGACCTCTGGAAGAGCAGTCAGTGCTCTTAACCTCTGAGCCATCTCTCCAGTCCCCTTCCTGTTATCTTTATACATAATGGAACATGAAGGGCAAATCTCCCCAGGGCCAGGCAGACTTTAAGAACCTGGGACCCTCCCTTTCCTTGAAGCACTGGCATCATTCAAACTCTCTGGACAGGCTGGATCTTCCTCAAAGGGTTGCTGGCGCAAAACAGACACTTAACTCCAGGGAAAATAGGTAAGAGGTCAGAGTTTTCACGCCCACAAAGGACAGTCTGGACTTCATTTGGCTCTATGTGAGGCCTGAGTCTCCAGTTGAGGCTGGAAGTCCCCTGGCTCTACCATCCCCATCAGAGTAGAAAGGCTCTGGGAACAGTGACCAGATGAAAAAATAAAGGCCTAAACTTCAGACCCTACCCACATCACCTGTGCAGCCCCTAGGTGGGCTTAGTGGTCTAGCCAGGCGGGGAGGTGATTCATCTCCTTGTTACTATGGCATCAGAGGCAGACAACTGGGGCCAAGCTCGCTCTGTCTCTCTCTCTCTCTCTCTCTCTCTCTCTCTCTCTCTCTCTCTCTCTCTCCCTCTCCCTCTCTCCCTCTTTCTCTCTCTCTCTCTCTCTCTCTCTCTCTCTCTCTCTCTCTCCCTCTCCCTTTCCCTCCCTCCCTCCCTCCCTCTCTCTCTCTCTCTCTCTCTCTCTCTCTCTCTCTCTCTCCCTGGCTTTTGGAAATGCAGTATAAATCTGGAGTGAGCTTCAGGGTCTCTAGACAGTTAGGCTGTAAACCAGGCTATACTAAAAAGGGGCGGGGGGGTGTTGTTACACTGAAGTCCTTACCAACCAAGGCATTTTAGAGGCTTGACCAGGTTACCGGCGGGAGAAGAGAAGAAATATAGTGACAGCTCCACTCAGAACATCAAGGGAACACCACATCAGTAGTGTCCCCAGCATAGGCTGCTCTGTTTTAAACTAGGACTAGGCTCTGCCATGGGGCAATGGAGTCTTTAAAACAGAAGTGTGACTTTTAACCTACAATATGTTTGCATGACCGTAGATGCACAATAAAATGTTGAGGGAGCAGAAGGAAAGAGGGAGAAGAGAAAGAGGAGAGAGGGAGGGAACAGTAGGGACCAGCCTGCACCCACAGGAGCCTTCATCAGCCCTGCTAGTCCTCACAGCTGCCAACCCCTGCTGGGACCAGAGTCAACCGACCTGAAAGGCAAAGACATCCTTGACCAGAGCCTCCCCGAAGACGAAGCTGGAGCCGGCCTCCGTGTAGCTCAGGAAGACCTGGAGGGAACACAAACACACGGAGTGGGCCTAGGAAGGGAGGGCAGGGAACCATGGCCAGAAACTCAGCCTGGGCCCCAGCACTGATGGGAGAAGGACGCCAGGGGCACAGGCCCTCCTGCCTCAAGATCTACCAGCTCTGGGACACTGTGTGGCCTTCATCCTGTGTGCATGAGTTTATGGAGACTTACAAGAATCAAAATAGTAAACTTTGTATTATGTACACTTCATCATAGTGAGTTCAAGGCTAACCTGAACTACATGAGTCACTGTCAAAAACAAAAACAAAAACAGACATATAACTTCAAGAGCTAGGAGTAGCAGCTCAGGCGAGTAATCTCAATTGGGAACTGAGGCAGGAGGATTGCCAGGTATTCAAGGCCAGCCTGGGCTACACAGTGGGACTGTCTCAACAAGTAAAACAAGCCCTGCAATTGAAGGGGATAGCTGGTACAGTGTTTGCCTCATAAGAACAAGGACCCAGACATTTTCACCCCCAGAATCCTTAGCTTTAAAAAACCCAGGTGTGTGGGCTGGAGAGACGGTTCAGTGGTTAAGAGCACTGTCTGCTCTTCCAGAGTTCCTGAGCTCAATTCCCAGCAACCATATGGTGGCTCACAACCATCTATAATGAGATCTGCTGCCCTCTTCTGGTGTGCAGGTATATATGCAAGCAGAACACTATATATGTAATAAATAAATCTTTAAAAACAAAAAAAAACCAAAAAACAGGTGTGGTGGCAGGTGCTATAACCCCAGTGCTGGGGAAGTGGACACAGGTAGATCCCTCAGGATCTCTGGCCAGCCATCCTACTTGCCAAGCTCCAGGCCAGTGAAGGACCCTGCCTCAGAAGAAAGTGGACGGTGCCTGAGGAACAACAGCACGTACACATGAAGTCATGCATACACACGCACGTATGCACACAAACGAAGCCAGCTAGCTCCCAGAATTTTGAAGTGGAACAACGCAGAATAGTAAAAACCCGATGATGTCAGCCGGGCATGATGACACATGCTTTTAATCCCAGTACTTGGGAGGCCAAGGCAGGCAGATCTTTGTGAATTTGAGGCGAGCCTGATCTTTATAGTGAGATTCAGACCTGCAAGGGATACATAATGAGACCCTATCTTAAAAAAATAAAAAATAAGAGGCTGGAGAGATGGCTCAGAGGTTAAGAGCACTGACTGCTCTTCCAGAGGTCCTAAGTTCAATTCCCAGCAACCACGTGGTTGCTTACAACCATCTATAATGGGATCCGATGCCCTCTTCTGGCCTGCAGATTTACATGCAGGCAGAGGACTGTATACATAATAAATAAATCTTTAAAAATAAAATAAACAGCAGAAATAACACAAACAAACAAAATGAAACCAAGTATGACTTCAATAATCATTATTTCTAAATCCATTGCCAAGTGGATAATTTTCAAAGGTTTTTGTTAGCAATTTTAACTTATTTGTATCCTAAGCCACTGAAAACCACTGCAGGTCTCATGACCTGTCA
Organism: Acomys minous; assembly: GCF_964271855.1. Lineage (NCBI taxonomy): Eukaryota > Metazoa > Chordata > Mammalia > Rodentia > Muridae > Acomys > Acomys minous. The sequence continues at coordinate 116,577,266 of NC_140484.1, read as the reverse complement.
CCTGAACACCCTAAGAGCATCACCACCTGGGAGTCCATTTCACACCCAACCCAGCTTTGAAAGAGTAAGAATGGCTGGGAATCCTTGAGCTGGGGGACCCTGCAAGCTCCTGGCCAGTCCCCCAGATATGGGGCCCCAGTCTTCCTGATCCCAAACCATCTCTGGGACCTCCACACTTACCTTCCCCCAAATCAAGTGGCCTCTCCCCAACTCCCCAGGAGCAGGGCCCAGCATACGTACCTGGATCTGATCACCCAGCCACTGGAACGCAACAAATCCCGGTTCTGTTCTGATGACAAAGAGTCCAAGCACAAACTGCAGCCCGAGGCCCCAGGACACAGCCCGCCATGACACCTGCCAGCCAGCAGACAGGCCCTGGTGAGCTCAGCAGCTTGGGGCAATCCACAGGTCCACAGTGGGGTGTGGGATGAGGGTGGGGGCCAGGGAGGGCGTCATAAGCTTTGTCCTGCGTGTAGCTGCCTGGGTCCAGCCCAGCACTGGGTCTGCTGCCAACAGCCACACAGCATGCAGACTAGGCCAGGCTCTTGGCAGTGCAGTATTCTACAGGCTGATGTGTAGCCTGGCACTCGCTTCTCAGACCATGGCCTTAGGATACAGGCATGAGCCTGCCCAAGGCCAGATCCTCTCCAGCTTAGCGTTTGATTTCTGTCTGCCTGGACCCTCACCATCTGTCCTCTGTATGCTCTTAGCATCCTGACCTCAGGTCTCTTGACGGCTCATGTGACGGGACAGCCCAGGCCCTAGGGCTGCTTTTTGCACTCGGCACGGAATGACTCCTTGACGCCACCCTAGCAGGAGAGCAGCATCAGACACTTGTGCAGCCATGCTCTGTCTGTAGCACAGAGGGGTCCTGATTCTGGGACACAGTTGCTCTATGGTTGCCATGGAGATGATGAGAGAAGAGCCTATCCACCCAGTACATCAGGAACGTCCTCCATGGGCAGGACACTGTGTATACTAGTCACCTGGAGGGCTTGCTGGGCCAGCCTACTCCAGAGTATCTAACTCAATATGTGAGGAGTTAAGCCCGAGAGTTAGTGTTTCTAGTATGTTCCAAGGAGATGCTATAGCCCCTGGTCAGGAACTCTAACCTCAGGAAGCACTGTTTTAATCTGATGATTTCAGGATACACTTAGATTCTCCCATGGAACTGGAAGCTCAGGTTCCCTAATTTCTGGGCTAAGGTAGTTCCTGAGGCCACAAAGCTGAGGAATATGTTAACGAGGAAATTACTAGCCCCAGCAGACTGTGAGTTTAGCGAGATATCAACAGTCTTACTCAGAAAGCTCCCTGTCCCCTAGGGAATCCAAGGGCTTCTGCTTAGACGGATAACTTGACACTTAGGGTCTCCAGTCCCAGTAGGTCCCTCAACAGCCGCCGCAGTGCACACTGCTCTTCCCCCAGCTGAGTCTCAGGTGTTCTCCCAGCAGACGCATGCATCCCGCCCCAGCCCCCGCCCACAGGGCACATCCATCTGCTGGCTTCCAGCCTGGGTAGCCAGCTGACCACTCACAGCGCGGTGATGCTTTGAGCCAGTGAAGAGAAGGACAAGGAACACACAGATCCCTCCGAAGGACACCAGCTGTTCTGGCCGCTGAGATGTGTCCAGACATAGCCACAAGATCAGGCCCAGGACAGCAGCAAGGGCTAGACCTCTACAGGAGGGGGGGGGGAATCAAGCCATAAGCCTTAGCATCACACACGCACTCACACTCACGCACGCTCACATGCATGTGCACATGCACCCTTAGTGGTCCATGGACTCTACAGGAAGCCCTGTGGGCTACATCCTTTTTACTCTGAGTTGAAACGGACCTTCTTCCTGGCTCTATTCTTTTTTTTTTTTTTAACTTTGAGATATTTTTAATGTGAAAGAAAAATTATTCCATTTATACAGTATAATGAATAATGTGTACAGATGCATTGTATATTTTCATTTCTGGTGTGTGTTCTACTAATATTTCATTTCTTACTTTTTTTTCCAAGACAGGGTTTCTCTGTGTAACCTTGGCTGTCTTGGACTCACTTTGTAGACCAGGCTGGTTTTGATCTCACAGTGATCCACCTGCCTCTGCCTCCTGAGTTCTGGGATTAAAGGCATGTGCCACCACGTCCTGCTCTTTTTTTTTTTTTATTACATTTCTTTTTTTTTTAAAGATGTATTTATTTTATTTATTGCATATGAGTACTTTTCAATATTTAAGGTCTTAAGCTGGTAAGATGGCTCAGTGGATGAAACCACCCGCCACAGAACCCTGATGATCTGAATTCCACCCCCGACGGTGGACAGAGAGAACAGAGTCCCAAAGGTTGTCTTCTGACATTTGCACATGAACACCCACACCAACCCACACCTATCATGTGTGTACACACACAAACACACATATGCACACACACACACACACACACACACACACACACAAATACATATAAAAATATTTTTCAATCAGGTTCTTTTTTCCCTTCTTGGACTTCAGACTTGCTTGGGTCCTGCTACCCCCATCTTCCTGACTCTCTCACCCTTTTGGACTGTGTGTCCTGCTTACCTGTTGTTTTGGAAGTGACACGTTTTGATGTACAAGCTGACAGCTAAGAGGAGTTTTCCCTGACCCTCAGATGAGACTTTTGACTCTGAACTCTCTCAAGTTGATGTTTGACTAAGATAAGACTCTGGACAATTGGGACGGGAAGCCGTGTTGTGTATGTGAGAAGCATGGGGTTGGGTGTGGCCTTTCCCACTGAAACTCCCGTTGAATTTGTTTTGTCTTGGGACAGAGTCTCATGCAGCCCAAGCTGGCTTCAAACTTGCCAATCTCCTGCCTCCGTCGCCAAAGTGCTGGGACCGGAGGAGCTCACTACCATGTCTGGCTTGCCGTGGTGAGATTTAACCGACACTGTGCTGGAAGGAGCAGCCTTCCAGGTTAATCACAAGGGACATGAGTGATGCTTACTCTACAGGTCCGGGTTAGTTACTGTGGCTAGAATAAATCAAGGTGGCCTCTCCTATTTCTTCTCTTCCATGGGCCTTTGCTTGCCCCTCTGCTGCCACGAGCTAAAGCTTAAGGCCAAACAGACGCCAACGCTGTGCTCTTGCACTTCTCAGAGCCCAGCACCAAGAGCCAATGTAAACCTCTATTCTTTGTACATTGCTCTCTCTGCAGCACTCAGTCAGAGCAACAGGAAGGGATGGTGGTGGGGGGGGGAGATTCGCTACTCTTGTTTTCTAGCCCCCTTCTCCTCTCTAGCGTACCTCTGTGGTTTGTGGTTCCCAGAGCTTATTTTTCTAAGCTTCGTTTTATTTCTTATGTAGTATGTGAGGGGAGTGGGTACATGCATGTGAGTGCAGGGGCCTGCTGAGGCCTGAGTATTTGCAGCTGTAAACCATCCACTGTGGGTGCTTGGAACTGAGCAGGGTCCTCTGCAAGAGTGGCAGTGGTTTGAACCCACCAAGCCATTTCTTAAGCTCTAGGATTATTAAGATAACGTTTTATTTTTTAAAGTATTTATAAGCTAGGCCTGGTGGCGCACGCCTTTAATCTCAGCACTCAGGAGGCAGAGGCAGGGGGATCGAGTGAGTTCGAGGCCAGCCTGAACTACAAAGTGAGCCCAGGATAGCCAAGACTAACACAGAGAGACCCTGTCTTGAAAAAAACCAAATAAATAAATAAAATAAAAAATTATTTATTACTGGGGTGTGTGTGTGTGTGTGTGTGTGTGTGTGTGTGTGTGTGTGTGTGTACACATGCATGTGGAGGTCAAAAGAAAACTTTTGGGAATCGGTTTCTTTCCTTCTTTGACCATGGACTCCAGGAACCAAACACCAAACTATTATTCAGGGCCCAGGCCAATTATATCAGGATCCCCTGGGGTCTCATTTAAAGTGCTGGCACTTGGCCAACCTAGCCTCTTGAACTGGGCTTGAGGGATGTCCCCAGGTGTCCATGTAGCTGGGAGATAAGCTAGTCCCAGGTGATCCTCCTAATCAGACATCATGGAAAGGCCTGTGCTTGGTGGCCAGACTCTCTAAACACAGGAAACTCTCACAAGTCTGGCTTTAGCCCTGGGTTTCCTGTTGCAACAATCATATCAAAACAAAACAAAAACAAACAAAAAACTTCAGCAAACCTGAGCTGGCCAATGATTTTGAAGGCACCCTAGCCTTGCTTAAGGCTGACGGTTCACTTACCTTTTCAGCCAGAGGCTCAGGCGAGAATGGCCTTGAAGCTTCACACACCGGCTCAGCTTGGACCCCAGAAGCCTCTTTAGCAAACCATAGGCCAGAAAGACCAGAACCACACAGGTGATGACCAGCAGAGCCAGGGCCCTCTGGAAGTCCAGGAGGCAGGCGATGATCAAGAAGGCGGTATAAGCTGCAGGAGGAATCATTGGTGGGCTGAGCAGGCGAAACCCTGGCGCCCAGTCCCTGGCTCTGCCCCGCCCACCCAGAGCAGTAAAGTAGGAAAGTCACTCAATTCCTCCCAGCCTCACTCTCCTCATCTAGAAGTGAAGACATTTGTCCCTACTGTGTCGGTGTGTGTGTGTGTGTCAGTGACAGAGGTTTGCCTAGCATGCCTGAGGCCTGGGAAAAATTGTAAGAAGACCTCTCTGCACATTATAAAGTGGTGGCAAAGACTGAGAGACGAAACAACATAGTGGCTGGGCATCAGGAGGGCACTTGGCCAGAGCCATGCTAGGTCTACAGAGCACCAGGCTGGGTAAGCCAGTGACCCTATGTGACTCCAGAGTGCCTCCATCCTGTACTGTTAGTAAATGACCCCCTCCTCTCTATCTGTCTGTCTGTCTGTCTGTGTCTCTGTCTGTCTGTCTCTCTCTCTCTCTCTTTCTTTGTCTCTCTATGTGTCTCTGTCTCCCTCTGTCTCTGTCTCTATGTGTGTGCATGGGGTCGGGTGGGGGTACGTTTATGTATCTGTGGGTGCGTTCTTTTGCACAGCATCGTTAGCTTTGGGTTAGGCCACACCCACCTGCATCAGCCTCCTCTCTCTCCCCTCACAGCTGTTGTAAAAGAAATGGCAGGCACCCTACTATGTCTGTGGGTCTGTAATCCTCATTTCTAGGAGTTCAGCAAGCTCAGGTTACATGACTCTGGGAACTTGATAACCCCCCTGCTGTGACCCCACAGTTGCTAAGGAGGGTAGCTTCCCCCCCCCTTCCCCCTGCTGCCCAGGCAACCTGACCACACATACATATTATGGGCTACTCATTAACTACATGGCTTGTGCCTGTCCTCCGTTCTCTGAAACCTCTGAGAAGGGGAACCTCACTCTGTTTCCTGGCCAGAACTCATACAGTCCCTGATAGGCTGCCTGCTTGACCTTAAGAACTCTACTGTAACAGGGCCCCAGACCTCAGTAGGCCCCTAGACCTTAGCACAACTGATTCCACGATGGAGGTGCCATTCAGACCATAAACCTCAGCACAGAGACAGCAACACCTGCCAAAACGAAACCAAAACCTAATCCATTAAAGTCCATGGTTTTCTGCTGGGTGGTGGTGGCGCACGCCTTTGATCCCAGCACTTGGGAGGCAGAGGCAGGTGGATCGCTGTGAGTTGGAGGCCAGCCTAGTCTACATGAAGTGAGTCCAGGATAGTCAAGGCTACACAGAGAGACTCTGTCCCGAAAACAAAACTAAACTAAACTAAATAAACAAATAAATAAAGTCCCTGGTTTTCTGGGAAAGTCTCTAATGTACTGACCTTGCTTTTTAGCTTCTGTAGTTCCGCTTCTGACTAACTGTTCTCACTAACTGAAGTTTGTCAACCCAGCACAAGGTTTCTGTGCTTAAATGCTCACCCCGAGAAAGGATGGGGGCTACACACAGGGATTCCGAAACACCCAGTGCAGTCGCCCAGCTGGCTAATCAAACTTTCTATTGGCTCGAACCTGTGTTCAAGCAGTCTCCTCTGGTGGCTACCACAACACTCCTAATACATCTCCCCTAATACATCTCCTACCCAAAAGGACACTCAAACCCATGACACAGTTGTTACACGGGTGTTGGGGACCTGTGCTTGTGTGTCAGGTCCTTTACAGATGGAGCCATCTCCAGGCCTCACCAATAACAGGGTATTTCCCACCCCCCAAGGGTTCTTTTTTCCTTGACCGGGCTTTCCGCTGAGCCAGTCTGAGCTTTTGCCTCACAAAAAGAAAATGGCAGCAGCTGCGGGGGGGGGGGGGGGGGGAGTGGAGTGGAGGGGGCTTGGGGGGATTGAGATGTGGGGGGTGCTTTTGAGTTTCAAAATCCAGGGCCTTGAAGAGTGATGGAAAATATAGGGCGAAGTAGTTCACAGAAATCTGAGTCTCACCTCACCTGCCACCTGCTATGACATTACTTAGAACAGGACACAGCAAGGGGCCTGGGGCTTGGGGCCAAGGGAAGACTGAGGCTCGAACCTCACAAACTGGCCCACCCTCAGGGTGTTTGTGACATAGCAAGCTGAGTCACAACAGGGCACAGGGCACAGGCCTTCAGAAAGGAATGTTGTGTGTGGCCTGTAGGTAGGGAGAATTCATGAACTGGGCACACCCACAGCCAACACAGAATGTGGGGAGGCGGGAGCCCAGGGCAGGTACACAGTGGTCACCTGCCCTGAGAGAAGCTAGGACTGTTGCAGAAGTAGACAGGTCAGTAGACCCTGAGGAATGCTAGTAGTTAAACCTGCTGGACGAAGGGTTCTGAAAGGGTAGCCCAGAGTGACAGAAATCACTCCTGGCCCTCGAGGGATGACAAAATTGAAGTTTTAGTCAAGCTGTAGTGTGAGGCCTGTGTAAAAGTAAAGTTCCCTTTCTCCAACCTGGGAGCCCTCAAAGAGCAGGGCTCTCTTCGCAAACCCTTCTAGCTGTAAGATCTCCCTCCCTCCCTCTTTCCTCCCCCCCCTCCGCCACCCAACACCCCCCTTCACCTCCTTTTTTCCCCTCCCTCCCTCCTAGAGCCAAGAAAGACAGCCTTGAATTATAACCCCAAAACCAACCAACCAACAACAAACCTGGGATCTCATACCACGAGGGTGAAAAATGCACCACGTAGCCACGGCTTTAAATTCTGATCTAGCCTTCTCTATCTCCCAAGTGCTCGGAGTATGGGGACACACCACCGTGGTCCCTAGCTTTGTGTCATGCTGGGATTGAACCCAGGGCTCTGTGCACACTGGGTGACAATTCTAATCAACTGAGCTGCAACCTCAGCCCATTTTAAAAGAAAATTGTAATTTACCGATTGGGCGGCATGCAGGGATTGCTGCACAGGTGTGGAGGTCAGAGGGCAACTTTTTTTTTTCCCCCTCAGAGGGCAACTTTTAGGAGCCTGTTCTCTTCTTCCACACCTACCTGGGTGTTGGGGATAGAACTCAGGTCCTTAGGTGCTTTCAGTCACTGAGCCATTCTCTCCCTAACCAAACTATTTGTGGAGACAAGGTCTAATGTAACCCAGGCTGGCCTCCAATTCACTATATAGACGAGGCTAGCCTTCCCTCCGGATCTTCCAGGCACCAGCATGTCATTTCTTCACCTCTTTCTAAAAAGTCTCCTCAGCTCAAAAAAACATTTTCGTGTCTCCCATCAAAAAACACGTGGCCTGCTGACATAGTGGCGCACGCTTTTAATCCCAGCACTCAGGAGGCAGAGGCTGTTGAGTTCGAGGCCAGCCTGGTCTACAAAGTGAGTCTAGGACAGCCAAGGCTACACAGAGAAACCCTGTCTCAAACAAAACAAACATGGCCGCCTTCAATCTTCGGCCACACCCTGGCCCTTAGTATTCTCTACCTGTTCTCATCTAAAAACAAAACGAAACAAAATCTCAGCAGGGAATGGTGGCTCATGCCCATAATCTCAACACTTAGGAGTCTAAGGCATTGCATTGAGTTTGAGGCTAGCCTGGGCTACATGGTGAACTTTAGCCCAGCCTAACTTACAAAGTAAGACTGTCTCAACAAACAAACAAACAAACAAACAAAAATATTTCTCCAAAGAGTTACTCATTTATATAATCTTTACTGCCTGACCTCTCATCCATATTTATTTATTTATTTATTTATTTGGGGGTTTCTGAAACAGTGTTTCTCTGTCCATTTCTTTTTCTTTCTTGTCTTTTCTTTCTTTTGTTTTTAAATTCAGGGTCTCACTATGCAGCTCTGGCTGGCTTAGAACTCACTATGTAGACCAAGTTGGCCTTGAACTCAAGAGATCAGCCTGCCTCTGCTTTCTGGGTGGCAGAATTAAAGAGATGTGCCACTCCCCTAAAGCCACCTTTACATGCTTGTCCCTAAATCCGTGGACACTCCTCAGCCCTTGGCTTTGCAAGCTCTTTACCTGTAGCTGGCCCAAGACTTCCTGCCCCTGACCTACTTCTCAGCTCATTCTGCAAATATCCTTTGGAGAGCACTTCATCTGCCCATGGCTTAGCCGTTCTAGCCCTAGCAAACGGGTCCCCTCTCTCCCTCCCTGTGGAGACCACGTCCTCCACGTGCACTTCTGTGGAAGTAAGGGACCACTGTTTTCCCCACTGTAACCCAAGACCTCCTCCACCCTGCACACACGGTCACTTCCCGGGGTTCAGCAGGCACTGATCGCTCCCTCAATTCCCACATCAGCCCAGTCTGTCTTGGGCTTCCTCCTCTCAGGCACTGAGGCCTCACGGTACCCTGTCTCTCCTGCAGCCATTTTTTGGTCTAGCAGTGTGATGTCAACCTGGATGCTTTTCAGTTTAAACCCTTCCATGCACATCTCTGGACTTCACAGTGAAATCCAAGTCCGGGAATATAGCAGCTGCCTCCCTCCCTCCTGCTTGCCAAGTCCTCCGGAGTCCTCCTGCCTCTGCAGACCTGGGCTGAGCACCCTTCAGAAACTTTACCCTCCGGCCACACTAGACTATCAAAGCCCACACCCTGCTTGCTTTCACCTTTGCTCCCTGACCTTTGTGCTTTGAGGGGTGAGGTAGGGGAGGGCCTCAGCCCTCATTGCCATGACGGTTACCATCCTCCAGGGTGGCTTGTTGCTTTGTTGCCTCTCCTTTGCTCCCAAGGAAGGACTTGGAAATGGGATGTAGTTGGGCTTGATGGAGCCCCGAGCTCCTATCTTGAGCTGGCCTAGTTGGTGCTCAACAAGCTCCATTGGTTGACTGAGTGAGTGCATGAGCCTGCTATGTGATTTGGAGACGAGAGGGGCAGTGACTGTCTCCTGAATGGGACAGGATGGGTCCTGCTTACCAGAACAGAGCAGACCTGTGCAGACCCATCCAAATAGCTGTCTGTGCTCCCTGCAGAAGCTTCTCGCTCGCACACTTAGCTGCAGACTCCTGAGGAGAGGAACCAACGAGGTTCATAAGCACCCACCCCGACTTTCACCCCAGTGGGGAGCCCCAAAACCTGCAGGTTGAAGCTACCCAAGTATGTTTCCAGTGCGGTAATGGGATAAAGCCAGATCTGGCCTTGCTACCTTACCGGGCTAAAAAGAAACCAACAGGGCAAAGACACAAGCCATGGTCCTACACCTGATGAGGCTTGAAGCCACTCTGCAGGGACACCCCTGCTCTTGGGTGAGGGAGGGAACTAACTCCTAGAGGTTTATGGGTATTCAGAAAGGCACAACTATGGCTGTACATACAACCTCCTCCTGCTTCTACCTACCCACTGAGCAAGATGGAGAGGTTCTCAACTCTGGATCGGTTCCCCTTAGACAGGGACATTTATTGTCCGAGTCCTCCATGCCTATTCGAGAGACAAGGCTTGTAAAAGTATGCAGTTTGTTAATCCCAGCACTCGGGAGGCAGAGGCAGGTGGATCGCTGTGAGTTTGAGGCCAGCCTGGTCTATAAAGTGAGTCCAGGGCAACCAAGGCTACACAGAGAGACCCTGTCTCGAAAAAATAATAAATGCAGTTTGCCACCCACATGGTCTCAGGTTTCCAGAATGGACACTAATCCTCAGGTCAATTGGTCACTTGTCTGTCCCTGGAGGAAGGGCTGCTGCCCAAATCTTCTCGAAGGTCCTGGTGGCCAAGCACCCAGCGGATGTGCACTCATTATTCACGAAATTCACCCCGCTGCTGCTGCTGTAAGGGCTCCCCATCTGCGCTGGGGGAACAGGCATCTTTTCCAGTCTCCCCAAGCTGCCAAAGGACACCCCACCACTGTCACATCCTGTCCTTGGGGTGTCCTTCCTGCTCTGCTGGATTTGGCCATACCAGACCCTGTGGGCTTGTCTCCACGTCTGTGGAAAGTGGAGAGTGTATCCCAGTCCAGGTGCTACAAACTGAGCCACCTGGGGTCTATAAGGTGGCTCAGCCACTGAGGGAGGTTGCAGGGAGGCTTGGCCAGTTGGGGAGCCTGAGAAGGCCTGCATACACATTGCGATCCCCATTGGGTTTACATCCTGGCTGCTTACCAGGAGGCAAGTAGGCACCTAGCCTGGCTCGCCCCTGAGGCCTGCAAAGCTCACTTGCCCCTTGACTTCCCTTGGACAGACTTCCATCCTCTTTCCCTGGTGACCTGGGTCCCTCACAAAAATCACCTACCTTCTGGAGAAGGCCTTCCACTTGGCCTTGTTCCGGCTGCCTCCATCCTCCGGCAGGCTTGAGTTACCTTGTGGGAGCCGGCCTTCCTCCTAAAGCCAACAGGGAACAGTCAAGGCCTGCCTTCCCACCAAGAGGCAGCTAGGGCTGAAGGGAATTGAAATAGGCAAGACTCCGGCTGCCCTGCGCACACACAGGGCGTGTGCCTCTTGGGTGGACTGAGACAGAGGCTAGACCTCTGCATGGAAATATAGGGGGCTACTTAATTCAATTCTGCACTGTACGCATTGACCACCTACTGTGTGCAGACACATCCCGCCCACAGAATTTCACTGCAGCCTCCTGGAGACCAGAAGGAAAGCCATAAAGACACTCCCAGGCAGGCCCACCCCATTGCATGACTCCAGGGCACCCCTTGCCTCACTGTCCATGTAGTTATGGGGGGTGGGGAGTGGGGGAGCATTTAGTAACGGAGAGGGTACCTTGTTAGGGAAGGAAGGGAGGATGGAGGGTAGATGTCAGGCCTCACAGTTGGAGCTATGGTCCTTAGCTTGGCCTTCGGGGATCCAGGACAAGACTGCAAATTCTCTGAAAGCCAAGTCTTCCTCAGACAACCCACGCCACCCCACCATTTGCTTCCCTTCTCATCTTGTAGACCAGATGTTCTTACCTCTTGGGACCTTTGCTGACAGCACACAGTGGGTGCTCAGGACACGTTTAAGGGGCGAGACAAAGGAGGGTGCTCTGTGCTGCTGGGGTGGGGAGGGGGGGTACTGTGCAAGCAGAGGCAGGAGAGGACAGAGTGAAGGAAGCAGGCAGACCCAGGCCCTTCCCACCCATGAGATGCTGTCAAGCCAAGGAGGTGCTATAGGGGAAGGGTACAGACCATGCTCTCCAGGAACTCGGCCCCCATGTTCTCCAGGCCATGGGCCACAGGTGTGAGAGAGATGGACGACTGGTGCCTCGGCATGTCGTCCGCCATGTGCCAGGCAGCTGAAAGACAAAGACGTCAGGGAGGGAGGGTCCAAAGCTGATGGAAGGGCCAAGTGAGAGACTAGGAACCAGAGGGAGAGAGAGAGAGAGAGAGAGAAGAGAGAAGAGAGGAGAGAGAGGAGAGAGAGAGAGAGAGAGAGAGAGAGAGAGAGAGAGAGAGAGAGGAGAGGGAGGAGAGAGAGAAGGAGAGAGAAAGAGAGGAAGAGAGAGAGAGAGAGAGAGAGAGAGAGAGAGAGAGAGAGAGAGAGAGAGAGCTCTTCCTGCCCTCACTACTGATTCTAGGAGAGGCAAGCGCCTGCAAGCTCCAGGTATTCCAAGTGGAAACAGTGCATTGCCCCTCTGTCAGGAGGAAGGAAAAGAAGAAACCGTGTAAGCAACTGCTGTGGGCCCTCTTCAGAAAAGAGGCCCTAGTGTTCATCGCTTCCTACGACAGGTGAAAGCCATCGCCAGTGGAAGACGTGTCCATTCCATCCAGCTTGAACACATGTCTCCAGACCCTGAACTCCAAGCACATCTGAAGCCAGCCCTAGCCCTGGACTTTTCCATTCAAAACGCAATAGTCTTCCTTCTGGACGAAGCCGTGCTTGGATTTTCGCTCGTGTGTAAATAAGAGCCGCAAGATCCCTATTCCTCATTGCAGGTCCCTCTCCCATCCGTGCCTTAGGAGTGCCCTACTCTATCCAGTACCACACACACCCCCTCATGAGGAGGAAAGCTTGTGGAGCGTGCAGCCGGAGCTGGGGAAGACACCGGCTACCTGGGCACGCGCAGGCGCACAGCCACAGCCACAGAGCGAGAGGAGAGAGGACCCTGTACTACTCACGGATCTGTAGTGAGCAGGCCGCTTCGAGAAAGACTGACCAAAGTGCAGGTTGCTGTGGGGAAGGCTGGGTCCAACCTGCTTGGGCTTTGGCCTGCTCACTTCTGTGGAAATTCCTGGGCAGAGTCCAAAGCTGGAGTAGGTTGGGCCTCCTCAGAGCTCAGGGTCACAGCTGGGGCGGGGACCCCTGCCCTGGTACAGGAAAAGGAGATGGGAGAACCAGGCCCACTGTGGTCCTTGCCCTCTGTCTGCTGACCTTTCCCAAACCAACCTCTTCTTGGCCTTGCTTCAGGCCACCTCCTCTAGGAAGCCACCTTGGTTGTCTGCACCCTCCCTTCCTCCTCTTTCTGTTAGCCATCCTGGAAATTTGTCTTCATGTTGTAGCTCAGCCTCCTTTTCTCATGGGATCAGCAACTCATTTACCAAGATACAGAAGGCACCGTCGCTGTCACAAACAGGAGGTGGCTCAGGGCAAAGCATCACACAGGGCACAAAAACAAGCCAAGAAGCACAACACTTTCTTCTTTCTTTCCTTCCTTCCGTCCCTCCCTCCCTCCCTCCTTCCCTTCCCTTCCCTTCCTTCATTCCTTCCTAAACACCCAAGGGACACTGCAAAGCTGAAGAACAACACTTCCATATTCAGTCCCCAAACTAAACCTTTAAACGTACCTGACAGGATTAGCAACATCTCTTTAATAATTAATGAGGCGCGCCCTTTAACAATTAATGATTCCTTTTGATACAAAAGCTGCTCCTACCTCTCACACAGAGGCAAACGCTGCTGTTTTGGAAATCTGGAAAAGAAGAGACTGGAGGTAAGGGGCCCTGCTGTTGGAGAGCTTCTGTTTCTGTTGAGGTTGGGAGAATAGTGTCTCCTCTAACCCAGGCTGGCTTTGAACCTGCTGTGTAGCTGAGGATGATAGCCTTCAGTGCCCAATCCTCCTGCCTCCACATTCCAAGTGCTGGGATTACAGGTGTGCACCACCACTCCAGGCCTTTAGCCATCCTCATCAGCAATCACTGCATGTGCAAAATGAACCCCTGAAGACATAATAGACATACACAGAGTGCAGGGGTTTTCCTTATTTCCTCTTTAACCGCACACGGTTTTACTTTATTCATTGTCCCATAGGAAATCGTACTATTTCAGGGTTTTAAAAGCTTGCTTATTGAGGCTGGAGAGATGGCTGAATGGTCAAGAGCACTGGCTGCTCTCCCAGAGAACCTGGCTTCAGTTCCCAGCACCCACATGGCAGCTCACAACTGTCTGCCTGTAACTCCTGTTCCAGGTGATCTGACCCTCTCACACCAATACATATAAAATTAAATAAATAATATATTTAAAAAAGCTTGTTTATCTGGCAGAGATACAGTACCCACCAACAGGGCACTGGGCCCCCTTGATCATAAAATAAATATTTACCTTGAGCAAGACTGAGATGGGGCCCAAGCTGATCGATCCTGAAGGGGCCACCCTCGGCCTCAATGAAGGAAAAGGATTTTGTCCTCTTTGAGGCCTCTGTCCTTCTCGGTGGCTGCTTCCATGTCCCCTCCCCCTTCTCCTCTGCCTTTTTCTTCCTCTTGGTGGCCAGAAGCAGGCCAGAGGCCCTCAGTTGCAGTGGCCCTGCAGTGAGTAGGCTATTTCCGTCTGCCTTATACCGCAGCAGCTTCCAGGCCTCATAAACAACGATTTAGACTCGGGAGTGTCACAAGATGAACCTTGAGTTTTGGAGCCCAAAGATCTAGATTCACCCTGGAGTCTTCAGTTAACTTATTCCCTGGTCTGTGAACTGCTGAGGGGAGGAACTAACTAGGGATTAAAGCAAGTGCTCAGCAGGGAGCATGGTGCTGTCAGGGCAGCTGTCTTGGCTGTCTGAGGCCCATACTGGACCATCGTGGTACCCTGCTCCCCCGTCCCTCAGCCCAGTGTGCCCTGCACCCTTCCCAGTGCTCCCCTCAATGTTAGAGTGGTTAGCAAGAATCACCCAGAAAGTCAAATCTCTCTGAGGCACGGAGACTGGGCAGGTGGGAGGCTGCAGGCACCAGAACAGGACAGGGCTGGAGGGTGGCTGGTGTCTTGCTTCTGCCTCTCTGCCTGCCTCGATGCCTCCTCACTGGCCCCCTGTGCTGCTCTCTGTTTCCTGAGGGAATGGTTCTGGAATTCCCACTTCCTTGCCAGGCCAGCTGAGGGAGGCAGGGTGCAGGATCGCAGAGAAGCGCAGAGAAGACCATATGTGTAATCGCCCCTAACCCCAGATCAAAACGGCCTCGAAGAAGAAGCTGCTGGCTCACCAACCTTCAGCCCCATGCTTCTCCTTGGAGGCAGGCCCCTTAGTTGATTTGACTCTTTTAGGGGCCACCTCCCATTCCAGGAAAACCTCTTAGCCAAAGAGCTGGCAAGGAGCCCTTCTTAGTAGGAAGAACTCACAGAATTTTTAAAATTATACAGGCAAAAATGATTTCTTATTTAGTTTATCACCTTGCTCCCTGCGAGAGAAGTTCCCTGGTGTGCTACAAACCCAGTTAATGTGATTGGTTTTTTTTTTTAATTATATATTAAAAAAAATAGTAAACTGGGCAGTGGGTAGCACACACCTTTAAATCCCAGCACTTGGGAGGCAGAGGCAGGCAGATCTCTGAGTTCGAGGCCAGCCTGGTCTACGAAGCAAGTTCCAGAACAGTCAGGGCTACACAGAGAAACCCTGTCTCAAAAATACAAACAAACAAAACCCACCACCACCACCACCAACAGCAACAACAAAACTGAGACCTGGTTTCATGTATCCCATGATGGCCTGGAACTCAGCTGTAGCCAAGGATGACCTTGAACTTTTGACCCTCCTGCTCTCAAGGCCCTAATGCTGGGATTACAGGCTTGCACTGCCATCACACCTGTGCACTGCTGGGGACCAAACTCAGAGCCTCGCACAGCCTAGCAGGCATTCTACCAACCCAGCTAGGTCTCCACATCACATGACTGGTTGGGAAACACTCCTTTCCGCTTTGTCATGCCTACTGAAGTAAGTTTCGTCACCTCATTCCTTCAGTAACATGGCTAGGAGAGTGGGTAGGGGAACCTGGCCACCTCAAGGTAAAGCCCTTATAGGTCAGCATGTAGGTCAGCAGGCTCCTGGAAAGAAGGGGAAATGCAATGTGTGTGCTGGACCCTGAGATTGTGAGTCCCAGGAGATGGTGACAACTGTCCCGTTACTAGAAAGCTTCATGGGCCAGGTGGTGGTGGTGGTGGCGCAAGCCTTTAATCCCAGCACTCGGGAGGCAGAGGCAGGCCGATGGCTGTGAGTTTGAGACCAGCCTGGTCTACAAAGTGAGTCCAGAACAGCCAAGGCTACACAAAGAAAGCCTGTCTCAAAAAAAAAAAAATCCAAAAAACAAAACAAAAACCAAAAAACAACAAACAAACAAACAACTAGAGAGCTTCATGGATGGCAGGCTGAGTGCTCAGAACTCTGCATTGTCTCAATAAACCCTCAGCCACGATGACTCGGTGAAGTAGGTGTGGCCGCCATCTTTCCAGCTGTCCTCTACAGAGCTGTGACAGGAAACAAAGTGCCACAATAGAGCGACTGTTTGGAAGTGAAACAGCCTGAGGTGGACTGAGAACAGGCAGCTGTGTCCCGTGCTGGGATTTGGGGGATCTGAGCTTGTTCTTGGGGGTATCTAGCCCATGTTTCCATTCCGTCTGCTGCGGAGAGGGCAGGACAGATTCTGGGCCCAGACTTGGACCCCTTCGTTGTGACTTACAACCTCGGCTCATGATCTGCACTGTGAAGGACACTGTGTCCCCGAATGACTTTCCAAGCGAGCCCCAGTGTGAATTGTGCAAGGGATGAGTGTACTGGGCAGCCAGCCCATATCCTGAGTAAGAACCCAGCTACTCCAAGAACAGTTTGCCTGGACGGCCCCCGTGCCGTTCCTGAGAGAACCAGTGCAGCAGAATGCCTGCCAGGTCCGAGGCATGTTCTGTAGCCTGAGATGGGGGGAATCTCATGAGTGACGCACCGGGGAGTGCTCTTGGATGGGGGAAGGGGTGCAGGGGTGCAGAATATGGTGAGGGTGAGAAGCCAAGATGTGGTGTTTCAGCTGGAGCCTGGCTTTCGCCTGACTGCACAGGGGAAATGCACAGCACACTGTCCGCCTTCTGGCAACAGGAACCTTCTGTCAGCCAAGGGCCGGCAGTGGGGGGAGGAGAGGAAGCCCCGATGTTGTCTTCCAGGTGACTTTGCTTCCACTTGGTTCTGTATGTGCTTCAGCAGATGTGAGCCACCGCCTTCCCTGTCCCAGTGCCTGGAGGATGGCTGCCCACAGCAAAGGGGTCTTGGGTTGTGTGGCAGCAGCCCAGACAAATGGGAACCAATTGGTTCTTTGGCACTTCTGGCTCCCCAGGAGCAAGAAGCAGGGTACAGGCTCCCATAACCTAGGCAAGACCAGGCTGTCTCTTCCTACAGGCACCCTGCCTGCTTCAGCCAGGACCTAACCCCATCTACTTTTTTTTTTTTTTTTAAGACAAGGTTTCTCTGTATAGCCCTGGCTGTCCTGGAACTCAATCTGTAGACCAGGCTCGAATGCATAGATTTACCGGCCCCTGCCTGCGGAATGCTGGGATAAGAGGTGTATGTCACCCCTGCCCAACTCACTATTTAATCACTATAAGGCAAAATGGAGTAGTGGATGAGACCATTACCTCAGCTCAGAAACCCATATCATCATCATGCCCTATCATCCACCATTTGAGTGCCCTTCTTTATGTGTGGTGTCTCCATCACTACTCCCTTTGCCCTGTAGAAAGTGTATCTCTATTCTGACTCTGCTAGTTCCAGGGTCTCTGGTACCAGTAGGGGCCTCCTCCTGCCCAGAGACAGTGGCAACCACAAACCATAAAAGGTCAGGTGACCCCAACCTTCTGCACTCTTAACTTTATGATTATGGGGTGGGCATCAGGTTTCTGTGGGGGAGGGGTTGGACACGTATGTACGCACCTGTGCATGCTTTTGCGGAGACCAGAGAATGATGCCGGAAGATCCGCTCCCTTTCTCCCCCATCTTATTCCTTTGAGACAGGGTCTCTCCCTGAACCTGGAGTTAGGCTGGAAGCCAATGAGCCCCAGTGTTTCCTGCTTCCGTCCCCTCCCAGAACTGGGGTTACAGGTGGAGGCTTTTAAAGCACACCCAACTTTTTGTGAGCTCAGAATTTAATTACAACATTCTTCCCTTTTCTTTCCCTCCTCCAAACCCTGCCATGTGTACTCCCTTCCCATTCGCCTTCCAATTCGTGGCCTCTTTTCTCACTGTTATTGCATGCATATATGTGCATATGTATATGCATACACATGTATGTTCTTAAATATAACCTGTTGTATCCATACCGTGTTACTTGTATGTATGTTTTGGGGGCTGACCACCGGGCACCAGGCAACCAATTGGTGTGCTCTTTCTTCCTTGGGAAGACCACCTCTCTCAGACCCAGCTCTCCTCGGTTGCTGCTAGTTCTTTGTGTAGGGTGGAGGCCTCATGCCCTTTGTCCCATCCGGTTTGGCACATCCATCGGTCGGTGTCATATTTATTCAGCTCCCCTTTGGGCAGTCACGTTGGTGAGACTTTATGGATGTCGCTTCTGATGTTACTAAGAGACACAATCTCACGGCAAACTCCTTGATTCTCTGGCTCTTCCGCAGTGTTCCCTGAGCCTTAGGTGTGGGGGTGTTTTGTAGATGTGTCTATTGGGACTGGGGTCCATAGCTCTGCAGTTTGATAGGCTGTGATTTTCTGTAGCGGTGTCTGTTGTAAAGAGAAGTTTCCTTGATGAGGGGTGAAGACAGTTACCTGCGGGTGTAAGGATGTATGACCACATGACCACATTTCCATCAACAACGGAACCAAATACATGACAGAATGCAATATTACAGTAGAAATGAAAATTTCTTGTCATCCAGTGACATCATAGCAGTTGTACTATCACACAACTCATTATGTGTTTGTGGCAACACTGGTGTAAACAAACCCATTGCACTGTCAGTTGCATAAAAATATGCACGTGTGTCCCATACATAATATGTGATGATGACAACTAGGGACCATGTTAAAGTGTACTGCCAAAGTGTACTGTGTGCTGTCACACCAGCTGCCACCTTCTGTGCCTCAATGGCCATGTCTTTTGACTATATCACGAGTCCACAGTGAGCCGGGCATGGTGACATAGGCCTTTAATCCCAGCTCTCGGGAGCCAGGGGCAGGCAGATCACTGAATTAGAGGCCAACCTGGGTTACACAGGGAGTTCTGGGACAGCCACGACTACATAATGAGGCCTTAGCTGTTTTGTTTTTTGCCCTAAGTTCTTTGGAGAGGTCAAGATCACCCACTGTTCTTCAAGGAGACCCAGGAAGAAGGAAGTAAAATCACCTAAGAGTGACATCACGTAACATCACACATGTCATAGCATGTCCCCTCAGCTGTGCCTGAGCTTTGAGCTGCTGCACTGCTTGTTTCTTCTGTGTGGTTTTGCTCTTGCTTTCCTCCTTCCTCTTCCCAACATGCTTCCGAGCTTAGCTCAGGTGCCCCCAAGTCTGTCAGTCACAGTACAGCTGCAGTCCTGCCAATGTCCGTTCCTGCTCTTCTTCATAGCCCTCCTTACTTAATGTGTTTGCTCATATATGTTCCATGGTAAGTTTTTCCTTTGAGATGGAGTATTGTGCAGTCCAGACTAGCCTCAAATTTCTATGTACTTTAAACTTTAAACTCCTGATCTTCTTTCCTCTACCCTCCTATGTTCTGAGGTTCTAGACGGCACCATCATGCTGGATTATCATGCTGTGGCTTTGATTTTTGCCTCCCATACAAGACTATCAACTCCTTGAGGGAGAAATTCATATCTGTCATGAATGCTATCATGAGCACAGCACATACAGTTACCACATAGTGCAGACAGTCCCCACATCGCAAGTCAGAGAGGCTAACAAGGAACCAGAGTGGACGTGGTTGGGAAAGCAGGATTTAAAGCCAGGCTTGTCTGCGTTGTTCTAAGCCCACCAAGTCTCCCAATAACTTGGCTTCCTTGTGCTGCTCCCTCTGTAGCGGAGAGTTAGATTTCTGGGGAAACACAGGCATGCAAACTACTTTGCATTTCTCAGTTAAAACTATTGGGGGCGGGGGTTATGATGTGCAAGTTCCACTTCCTGGGAAACTGACCAGAATCAGGTGGCCTTCTTGAGTCTGACCAGCACAAGGGTGCTGAGTTATAAAACTGGGACTCAGACTCTGCTCTGGGCAGTTTTACTGAGACAAGCCACTCACCAGAGCTCTTGAGCCTAGCATAAAGTCTCTCCAAGGTGATAACACTGGGCTAAGGCCACCTTGTAGGTGTCCAGTGGGTGCCTCTGGGTTGTCTTAGCTAAGGTCTTTACTGCTGTGAAAAGACACCACGACCACAGTAACTCTTATAGAAGAAAACATTTATTGGGGCCGATTTTTAGTTTCAGAGGTTTAGTTCATTATTGTCACAGCAAGGAGCGTGGTGCCACACGGACAGACGGTGCTGGAGATGTAGCTGGGAGTTCTACGTCTGGGTTCACAGGCAACATGAGGAGACAGTGAGCCACTGGGCCTGGCTGGAGCTTCTGAGACCTCAAAGCCCCTCCCCCCACTCCCCACTGACGCGTTTCCTCCAACAAGGCCATGGCTCCTAACTCCCTTTGAGCCTATGGAAGCCGTTTTCTTTCAAACCACCACATGGATGCAGAGCAAGCTAGGACGTTTACTGTGTGTCCCACACTAGCCATTTTTCCAGTAACACACCCCACCTTGGAGGTGAGGGCGTAGGAGACAGAAATCAGCCCTCTTCCACCTCACATACTCCCCTGAAGTCCCAGCCTTAGGGAAACACAAGACCCGAGGCAAGATTTTCTTTCTTGAGTGAAAACTCAGAGAAGCAAAACGCACTGAGTTGCTAAGGCCATCACGTGCCCTGGCTACCATCTTCTGTTAGGATTGCCATTTAGTGGGCCACACAGGCACCCCATACAGAACTACCTCTGATCCTACCTACGTTGCAGGCAGGTTCTGACAGAGCCAGGTGCAGCTTAAGCCTGCACGTGTGTTCTCACTAGACAGGAGGTCATGAGCCTGGATGAATTCTCATTTCCCCAGGGAGTCACGGCTTGCTTCTGGAGCCCTTATAAAGGTGACCCAGGGTAAAGCACAGGAGACTCTTGCTCATACTTTAGGATGGGAAAAGAAATCATTGGACGCATAGTTTTGAAAACATATTTTCTTATTATGTTGGGGCCTGGAGAGATGTCCCAGCAATTAAGAGCGCTTGCTGCTCTTTCAAAGGATGCAAGCTCAGTTCTCAGAACTTGCATCAGGCAAGAGCCTGGTATTCCAGCTCCAAGGGAATTTGATGTTCTCTTCTAGCCTCCAAGGGTACACACACACACACACACACACACACACACACACACACATACACAGACAGACAGTCAGACAGACACACACACACGTAAAAGAATTAAAAGTAAACCTTTACATTTAGTGTGTATGCTAGAGAGTCAGAAGAGAGCTTGCAGGAGTTTGCTTCCTCCTATCCTGGGTCAGCAGGCTGGAGGCCATGCCCTACCCACTGGGCCACCTTACCATCCTTCTTCCTGCCCTCAGTCAGCAGGCTGGAGGCCATGCCCCACCCACTGGGCCACCTTACCATCCTTCCTTGATGACCTTTTTAAAGCCACCGGTGATAGATCAGGCTCTCTTCCCTTCCAAAGGGTGAAACAGGGGACCGTTCTGTGGTTATGTAGAAATGTCCTTGTAGCTTGTAGCCATGGACTTCGCTTTACAATCAACCCAGAGGTCCATTCTGTAAAACTGGAAATCCACCACTAGTTGAAACACAGCCTCACCCAGTTGCAGAAATCACCACCTCACCCAGCAGTGCTCAGGGCACACTGAACACAAGCTGACAGGAGCGTTTCCTCCGGGCTCTGGCAGGAGACAACCTCCCTTTGCTGACCCTACACTATCTCTCTGCCAAGAGAGTCCACCCTCTGCACCTGTAGGTACAGAAAGCAGCATCACATGAGGAGGAAGAGAAGAAACTGTGCCTGGAAGCTGCTTCACAGAATAGAGAACACACGCTGTTCAAAAACTAAGCAGAAACCTGTGAAATGTGGCTCACCAAGATGAGCAGAACGGAATTCTGGTTCAGGTCTTATTTACTGAGACGCACTCACCAGAGATTCCTCATTCAATGTAGACCCTCACAGGCCCGAAATTTTTTCCCATTTTAAAGGGGCATGAACAGCACAACTGGACCGAATGTTGGCCTATACTAGATGATATTAAAGACCAAAAGGTCTGGCTGCAGTCATGTGTGCCTATGTCCCAGTGACTTGGGAGGCTGGGATGGGAGAGTCGTTTGAGCACAGGAGTTAGGGCCAAGCTGGGAAACATAGCAAGACCCTCACACATGCTCTTAACAAAACATAAAGACCAACACGGGGAAGGGTCCCTGGCGTGCATCCATCCCCACCTGCCTCTGCCTTCAGGCTGGACAAAAAGATGGACTCCCCTGGCTGAGAAGTGGGCGAGCCTCTGCTGACTTCCCCTGAAGCACTGACTGGTGGGGCAGACCCCTGACCTCAGTAGTGGAGAAGCTGAGCTGGGTGGGTGACGAATGGACTTGGGTGTAGGATCCTGAGCTGTGGTTTAGCAATGGCTGGTGTCCTAGGAATGGGAAAGGTCAGGCAGGCCCCCAGTGTTACCAAGTGGTTATTGTGACTAAAGACTTCTGGTTGGACCAACAGGACAGTCCCAAGGTAGAAGTCAAGATCTCCCCACTTGATTTCCAGACCCTCCCAAGGAGGAAGTGAAACAACCAGATGCCTCTCTGAAGGAAGCCCCTCTCCTTACCACTAGACGCATGCTGTGAGACTCCCTCCCAACCGCCTCCAAGAGACCTGTCTCACATCTGTGGTCTGTAGGACAAGGGGACCAGCAGTTCCCCAAGATGCTTCCCAAGATACAACGTATGATATATACACATGTGCACACGTGGTGAGCTCCCCGTGTGCACGCCACAGATTAGTAACTTTAAAATGACTTTAAAATGCAAGCAGACTACATTGCTCCTTAAGAATGTTCTGGTGTAAATGGATCTGTTCAGGTCAAGAATAGACCTTTGTTTTATTTCTTCTAGTCCCTTCACACTATGGACCAAGCGTCTTGCTATTCAAGTCCAGAAGGCTGCCAGGCCTGGTTAGGCCTAGAACAAGTGAAAGGTCTCCAGCTGGGAAAGCTGGTTCTGATAAAAACTGGTTCTGCCACCAGGCTGCCAGACCCAGCAGTACTTGAGGTGTCTACCTGTGGCACATTGGGGAATTATATGGAGCCCGTGATAGTGCTAATGAGCTTATGGTTAAGCCATATCAAGGAAATATGACAGGAGAGTCCAGAATTGGAAACCAACTAGTGTTCTTGCCAACAAGTAACTATTACACTTCTGGGGGACTCTCTGGCTGGCCACTAGGTCCCCAAGGATGATTCTCATCCTCAAAGATACAGTAACAGCTCTGCTGAAAGCCAAGGCAGCCACCTGCCATTCAGGGTCCATGCGTGGAAAGAGGCGATGGGCACAGCTAGCAGGAACTCTAGAGGGGAAAGTAAACTTGCTGCCACATGACACAGGGCGGGGCTAGAGAGAACGCTGGAGATTCCTGGAGTGTTTCTACACTGTCGTGTCCAGTAGAAGGTCCTGTCACACAGGCAAGACCCCTAAGGGACCAGACATGAGAACTGAGTCCAAGAGGGTCTATAATTTTGGTTGAATTGGGTTCATCTTACCAGTTAGATCATAGAGTGCAGAATTTCAAAGTGGGATTTTGATTAAACTGAAAAACCATAGCAAGTGGCACCTGCCTTCGGCAAATGGGTGGCCGCTTCATTACCCTTAGACTTAGTAGTTGGGTATCGGGTGTGTCCCTGTCTAAGCAGGGTACTTGGTTTGGGCTGAATGTGGGAATCGTAACAGAACACATGAGGAGAAATCTTTGTGTCTGAATCAGGGTGTGTTTCTCAGCTCTGCCCACCAAGTCCTTCCTGACCTTCCATTCTCCATTCCTCTGGGAAGAATCACCCTCTTAGCCTGGATGTGAGCACGCACACTCCTGATTCCGGTACTTTGAGGGTTGAGGTAAGAAGATCAGGAGTTCAGAGCCAGCATCTCAACTATTATATATCATGAGTTTGAAGCTAGCCTGGGCTACTTGAGATGCTGTCTCAAAAATAATCTCCAACTTTTGGAATACTGACTCTCTCTCTCTCTCTCTCTCTCTCTCTCTCTCTCTCTCTCTCACACACACACACACACACACACACACACACACACCCTGTGAGTCCCTGAGCCCCAGGCCAGACTGTCTTGGCTGAAATTTGAATTTTGGTGGAGGGGGCCTGCCGGGAGCCATGGCAACAGCTATTGGGAGCTGCCCGGGCTCCTGCTTTTCCCAAGGCTAACTGTTCAACTATCCTTTTGGTTCTGTGAGTGAGCTACCCCAACATCCCTCTCATGAGACCATTTTCTTGATTAATTGGTCCAAGTTACAATTTCTGTTGCTTCAAATCCACATCCTCGAAGATACACATTCCTCCCCTAACTGACACACGTTGCCTTCCAAGAGCTGCCAGTCTGGGGTCTAGCACACAGGAGGTGCTTAGTGCTCTTTGGCTGAATGAATAAATGCCAGAGGAACGACCCAGTTTTCACTGGATATGCAGGCTGGTAGACTTGGGGACATGCTGGAGCAAGTAGGGAAAGTGGGGAGTCACCTGAGCAGAGAGTTGGTAGAGAAGTTGCAAGCATCCCCAATGGATGGGGAGGTGTCAGGTAAGGAGAGGCCCTGGGTGGGGCAGGGTGCAGTGGGGGCGGGGCAGTCATGAGCACTTGCTGAGGAGGAGGAGGAAAGGACAAGCAAGGAGGTGGAAGGCAGGTGCTCTGCTGTGGGGCTCCTCTTGCTGGGAAGGCTGCGGCAGAGCCGAGGGAGCTTCTGCTGAGCCCCGAGCTCTGCTCTTCCTTCTTGGGTCCCTTCCTTCCCGTTCCTCTTCCAAATTGGAGGCGCAGTTAGTTCCAAAGAGTTTAAGTTCCCAGACACCCTGCTGAAGGGCAGGAGCCATCAGCTCAGTTGCACTGTAGCACTCACTATCCACCTGTGGCGGCCACAGACAACTGAGATGAACTTCAGGCTAGGAGCCAAAATCAGATCCATTTTGCCCCAGGCCCAGGGACTACGCAGAGCCTTCTTGACCTTTCTTAATCGATAATCACACCAGATGAGGGCAACAAACAGGACACACAGTTGCTGCCTTTATTGCGTAACAAGGGGAGCAGGCTAGCTCCGGACCTACCCCATTCCAGCTCTCTAGGAAGGACCCGGGGTGCTGGACCTGGCACAGAAATTCCCTGGGAACCCACACCTGAGCATCTGGAGCCGAGCCCCAGGTTCAAGAGCAAATGGCTGGAGGTAGGCACAGGGGCATCCTTCTCCACCCAAGTGCATGTGAGTGGGGTGCAACCCTCCAGGAACACCCCTGTGTCCCCCTCCCTCATGAGCAAGAGCCCCAGTCTTCCACTCCTTTAGGACGGAGATGCGGCATTTACTGCAGCCCTCGCTCCTTTCAAAAGAGAGCACAAGGCACCTCAAAGTCAAGGCCGGCCCTCTACCTACAGCTGTTCACACGTCCTCATGCCACCTCCCTCCCCATGAACAGAGAAGCTGGGAGAACCAAGGGAGAGGGCACTGGGGTGGAGTGAAGCCAGAAAGGCTGTTCCTCACACAGACATTGGTGGGTAGGGTGCAAGGGTCAAGATGGAAAGGAGCCCTTGGACAAAGGGACAAGCAAGAGCGAGTGAAGGGCAGGCAGCAGACTGCACTGGGTTCCAAGCCAGGGATGGTGCCGTGTGCAAGGAAGCATGGGAAACAGGGAAGTGCCAGCGTGACAAAGAACATGTATCATCAGAACAACCCTGCACAAAGACACGATGGGCTCCAGAAAGGCCCTGGGTCCCACCAGGCTCAGGGCAGGTTAGTGGCGGCGTAAGCTGTGAAGGATGAGGCACGGGAGCTGAGAGATGAAACCCTGAGAGTCACCAGGCTGGACCTCACAGGAAGTCCAGTGCCCTGAGGACAGGGAGCGAGCCAGGAAAAGCAGGGGCAATAAGGTAAATGCTGGCCCACGGGCCCCGGAGCGCAACCTTCGCTTGTGCAGCGGCAGGGGCAAGGGTCAGAGTGCAGAACTCGTGCGGAAGACTCAAGGAGCCTCCAGCAGCGGCAAGTGTAAACTTGAAGGAGGGCCTAGGCCACCAGGCACTCGGAGGTGGGCCCCGCTTGAGGCCTGGGAGCCCTGGGGCGACAGTGACACTAGAAGAGGCCAACAGGTCACGTGCCATGCCCCCCAAAGCCTTCCAATGAGGTGAAACTACTCAGAGAGGTCCCCAAGAGGTGCCTCCTTTGGGCACCTTCTCTGATTAGTCCTGAATTGAAAATGTCTCCATCTGGTTCAAGCTGCTTCCTGGTTGGTCTGCTCTTGGGCACAGGCCCCCAGCCTCCTGTGGTGGTGGTGGTGGTGGTGTGGGGGGGCTACCGCATGCCCTGAGCCTTAGAGCTCCCCTCTTGGGCAGGAGGCTCCCCCAATGACTGAACAATGACTGCCTGAGAGGCCTGAGGAGTGGCCTTGGAGCTTGGAGTGCTCTTCCGTGTGCCCTGGGGACTGGGAAGGCCTTTCTTCTGGGGCTGAGGACTCAGCTGGGACCCTTTCCTGCCCGCGGATGGACTCTTGGAGCCTTTGGCCTTGGCTTGAGGGTGGGCAGCCTCAGGGCCCTTGAGGGGTTTCAGCCCCAGCATCTCACAGTAGCTGTTGCACTGGTGGGAAGAGGCAAACTGGTCCAGCAGGGCAGGGAAACAGCTCTCCTTGAGGCCTTGGTATCTGCAGCCAAACATAAGAGCTGAGTGGGCCCTACTGTGTCACAGGCCCATGGTAGCTGGCTTTGGGATGGCTGACATCAAAGCGTTGCGCGGTGTGACAAAAATGTTCCTCAGAATGCTACTTCAGGTGGCTCCCTCCCAAGCTCAAATTTAAAGTGGGGTCACTATATCCCGACACACGGGATTCATCAGATGGGCCATTCTTTTCAATGTCAATTGCTGTAGTCTGCCCCACCCCCACCCCCTCCCCCTCCCCCTCACACCCCAACTGTAGCTGCGGGGGGGCCCTTCTCAGAGAGGGAAGAAGTTGAAGGGGCCCAGGATTTCAGGGAGCCACTTGTGAGGACATTAGGAGTTAGGGGTATGGGGAGGGGAGGCTCAGTGTCCCCAGGGTGTCACCAGTGACCACATGGCCACAGGTTCATGTGACTGGGATCATGCAGCCCCAGGCCCAGCACCTCAGGGATGGAGGAGAATCATTAGGAGTTGGGGTACCCTGAGAAGACGCTCTCAGACATTCTGTCCCCAAGAGCCACTCACCCTCGAAGTTTGGTAGCAATCTGGACATCAGTTGTCTTCCAGTCAGCCCCTAGGGAGAAAAGTAGGCATTGATGTCAGCCAGCCTAGCGGCTTCTAGGGCCTTGTGCCACAGCACGATGTCACCTTAGAAAGAAGCTTCCTGGAGCTGACAACCCAAGCTCGCCTTTACAGGTCAGACCAGT
Organism: Acomys minous; assembly: GCF_964271855.1. NCBI lineage: Eukaryota > Metazoa > Chordata > Mammalia > Rodentia > Muridae > Acomys > Acomys minous. The sequence continues at coordinate 116,550,200 of NC_140484.1, read as the reverse complement.
CCACACACTGGGTTATCCTCAGGGTTCTGGACTCAAACCTTCTCCCTCCTCTTAACAAGGTAGCCGTCCACCCAGGAAAGAGAAGTGGGAACGAGACCAGCAGAAATACAACACCGGAGAAGACAGGCTTCCCACGCTCCCGAGGTCAGCACACGGTCTAAGAAATCAGGGGTCTTCCGGGTGACACGCTAATGTCAGCCTTGGAGAACACAGCCTGGCACAATGCGGATAAGGGGGAAATCTCTCACCCACATCAGTCCATGCATACCTCACCATTCAGGTTTGGGCTTCTGATCCTCTTTCCCCATTTCTACGTGGAGCATCTTTCTAGGGAGTTGCGTTTCCCTCATAGGCTGGGGACTGCCATGTGACAGGGTGCGCCGAATGGGTCGCAGAATCAGGCAAACCTAGATTTCAACTCTTTCACTCCTGAGCTCTATGAATTTAACAAGCCACTTCGTCTCTAACCCTCAACTACAGAGGACAACAGTACCTACCTGTCCTGTGGACACTGAGATGCTCCCACATGGAGGACTCTTAACTTCCTGCTGCCCTTCAGCATTTACCTCGGTTCATTTAGTGTTACATGAATGAGCCCTTACACTTGCACGGGATTTTAGCTTGCAAAACCTCTTCCCAAATGCAGGGTCTCTGTGCTGATCACAAGTCTGAGGGGCACGGAGACACCGCTCAAGAGAATGAAAGGCAACTACAGCCCCCAAGAGTGAATGGCTTGAGCTGCCTGAGCTTTGCTTCCCCTCCCATCGCTTTGGTGTTTGCTGTTTTTGTTGCTTTCACGAGGGTCTTGCTATGTGGCTCAGGCTAATTTCCTAGCTCAGTTTCCCAAGTGCCGGAATGAGAGGTGTGTGCTATGAGTTAATGTATTGCATGACAACGGCTTGGTATATCACCTAGCTCCTCAGCCCCATACACCACACACACACACACACACACACACACACACACACACACACACACACACGCCTCAGGTAGCCCAGGCTAACTTCAATTTCACTATGTAGCCAAGGATGAGTACAAATTCCACATCCAGAGTGCTAGGACGACAGCCTGTCTGTGTTTGAGATGGGTGGTCACTTGCTGTCCAGGCTGCCTGCAAACTTGAGGTTCTGCTCCGGCTTCACGATTCCAGGATTATAGGCATAGAGCACCAAGGATATCAATAAATCTTTTTATGCTATGGTAGCACAGAGTTTGGGAGATTTGGGGAGTGAGAAAGTCAAGAGCAAGGCAGCAGGGAAATGAGGTATCAGAAAGTTGATTGTGATTTTTGAACTCGATGGCATGCAGTGCTCTAGATTTTAAATCGTAAGTGGCCTGAACTGACTGACTCCTTGAAGTGCTTGGAGACAGGAGGCCAGTCTAGTCTGCAAATCAAGTTCAAGGCCAGCAGGGGCTGGATAGCAAGACCTGTCCTAAAACAAACAAACAAACAACAACGAAAAAACAAAACTATTTTTTACGTAACTTTGCATAACAAAAAATTGATATCTAAAACAAAATAAGTATTTTAAATTTTAGGTGGGTCTGGATTCCTTAAAGTGTAACTACATTGCTAACTGGCTGCACGAGGCCCTGGTCTATCTAAGGATTGCATGCCAAATAGTCTCTGGCCAATCAGGGTTATGAAATCCTTGTGAAACACAGAGGAGAAAGAAGGCTTGGTGAGCTGCGAGCACGCTGTGTGCTCTGCCTTCTCCGTGTGCTTCCACGGCATGCATCTGTGCACCCCCCACCCTCATACCTGCTAAGTCCGTGACCAGGAAGCTGCCATTTGTCCACTGATACAGCCAGTGCTGGAAGGTCTGGCACTTCTGCATGGCCTCCGAGCTGCTGGCTGCTGCTGGGGCCCCAGCACAGCCCCATTGCCTGGAACAGTAAGGCTGCAGCGGCTTGCCCAGATCTTCTTCCAAGGTAGCGTATGGTATAGTGTTCGCAGGCCGGTAGATCAAATAAAGTGGGATGATCCTAAAGACAGGGGCACCCTGTGGTTAGTCGGAAGAGTGGCCGCAGAGATCACCTTCCCCTTGTCCCTGTTTGCAAGAGCAACATCTAAAAGAAGGGACCTTTCTGGAAAGAGTTCTCAGCTCTGAGTATGAAGGACAGAGGGAAAGATAGAAAATGACCACCGACTTCAGAGTCAGGCCCATTCTCTGTGGTTAGTAGGACTAAAATTAAACCCTGTTATGGCCCCGGGTAGCCTGCGTTTGGATGAGGGCTGAGAAAAGTATGTGCAAACAGAAAGGACACCTGCAGGAAGAAGCCCAGAGTGTCAGCTAGGCTTGATGCCAGCAGGAGGACCAGATGCACAGGGCACATTGACAGCTCATGCCAAATGTCCACACTGACCCACCCTGCCCACCTGCCACATTAGAATCTCACCCAGCAGCTGCCTGCCACACCCACCCCCTCCCCTCTCCAGAGCCCCAGAACCTGCTGTTGAAGCTTTGCAGCAGGCAAATGTGGGATCGCTGCCAAGCTGAGTGCGAGTGCCGGGTGGCTGTGAGGCAATCCGTACCTGGCAGGAACTCAGGAGGGCCCTGGGAGGCTGTGAAAGTGCTGTCTTTAAGCCCAAGCCCAAGCCCCCCTTAGAACACTTACTCAGGCACCTCCCCGAAGCCAGAGGTTGCCCGGGCCTCAGCTGCAAAGATTTTGCAGTACTCCCGACTCATGTTCTGGATCTTGCACCCCTGTGGATTAGAAGAAACCAATTCTCGTTACCAAGGACGCTCCCCAGGTGTGTGGTGTGCCTGCCTGAGCGAGTGGGCTCCTGCCAGGGGGGCTGCGGGAAAGAACTCCAGGCCTGGGCTTACTGCTTCTTCACCTGATTTTCTCTTCTGAATAACAACAGGCTGTGGGCTTTTTTGGGTCAAATTTAGAGTTTTCAAAAGTGGTCTCCCAGCTGGGTTTACTGGAGCCCTAATGATGCCCCAGGAACCCTGTGCAGAGCCCAGGGCAGACTATGGTCCCCACCTCCGTTGCTCTCTTTTACTTGATGTAATAAGGCCTCATTGAGATTGGATATGGAGCTGGAGAAAGGCTTCTGCTACAGGGATGATGATTTGGACGCTGGAGAGATAGGTCGGTGGTTGACTGGTTTTCCAGAGGACCGAGGTTTGATTTCCAGGCCCACATGGCACCTCATAGCCAGGCTGAGGGGATGGAACACCCTTTTCTCAGTGTCACATACACACGGGCAAAACACCCATACACATAAAAACAACCATTTCATTGGATGTGGTAGCACATACCTTTATCCTCAGCATTCAGGAGACAGGGGCAAGTGGATCTCTGTGAGTTTGAGATTAGCCTGGTCTACAGAGCAAGCTCTAGGCCAGCTAATACTACATAGAAAACCCCTGTCTCAAAAAACAAAAACAAACAAACAAAACAAACTATAAACTGGGCATGGTGGCACACGTCTTTAATCCCAGCACTTGGGAGGCAGAGGCAGGTGGATCGCTGTGAGTTCAAGGCCAGCCTGGTCTACAAGTGAGTCCAAGACAGCCAGGACTACACAGAGAAACCCTGTCTCGAAAAAACAAAAAACAAAACAAAAACAATAGATAGGTAGGTAGGTAGATAGATAGATAGACAGACAGATGTGTGTGTGATTTAGGGGCTGGGTAAAAGGCTCAGTGGGTAAAATATTTGTTGCATAAGTGTGAAGACCTAAGTTCAAATCCCAAGGACCCATGTAAAAAGTCAGCTTTGGCTATGTGTAATTCTGTACCAGGGTTGCTAGGGCTTACTGGCCACCAGCCTAGTTGCAGTTCACTAAGAGACCTGTTACAAGTGAATAAAGCAGAGATTGATAGAGCAGGATACCCAGAATCCTCCTCTGTCTTCTGCATGTGCACACACACACACATACACATTCAAACACATACACACATACACACTCAAACACATACAAACACACATATACACATGCACAACATATTCAAACACATGCACACACATACACACTCACACACATATACACACACTCAAATATACACGTGCACACATACATACACACATATACACATGCACAACACACACACATGCACAACACACACACACACATGATATTTTGAAAAGTAGGTTCCAAATGGTTTTGAGACTCTAAAGTTCTCTGAGGCCAAAGGTCTGGATTTACAGCTAGCCCTCAGCCAGTCCTTGAAGCCCACCCTAGAAGTCTCATGAGCTTGAAATAGACGCGGCTTCCATCTTTACATGAGGCTTCCCAAAGAACCGAGACCGGGAAGGAGAAGAGGTGGCAGAGTAGAGGAAGGGACATGACACAATGTGGGGAGGAGGGTGGCACAGTACCTGGATAGTGACGTCATAGTTTCTGCCCAGGAGAGAAGTCTCACTGCTGGGTCCAAACACGAGCAGGCTGGACACCTTGATGACACACGTACGGCCGGATTCGAAGATGGGTTCTAGCCCGTAGATGACCTTGGCCTGGGAAGCCTTCTGAAGGCCGTGTCCACCCCCTTGCGGTTCCTCGCTCACCAATCGCCCAAAAAGCTTGTCCCCCCAGCAGCCAGAGTCAGCCAGACCCTTAGCAAACACCATGGGGGTCATCTCAATTTCTTCTCCAACTGAGGGGGAACAGGAGAAACATGGGCACTCGCATCCCCGCCTGACGGACGCAGGGTCCATAGGGGAGGAAAGGCCTCCAACAGTCCCCAAGCTGCTGCACTCACTTTGGAATCTGTGTTTGCTCCTGGGCTGCAAAGCTGTGAGTCCCCTGTCAAAACTACAGGGTGCTTGGGGCAGACGCTATCTGACTCAAGTCCGACCACGTACGTGTTCCCACGGTGCCTATCACACACTGCATACTCAGCAAGGGCCCGTGCAAGGCTGGATGACACTTGCAGTCGACACAGACTACCAGAGTTGCCTCGCACAGTTAAGGGTTTTGAACAAATAAATCAATGACTTTATTTCAAGCAACAGTTTTTGATGAAAAAAAAAAAGTTTGCAGGACTAATCCGATAGCAATGAGCACCGGCTAGTGCTTAGCATGGTAACTTAGCACCATTTCCCTCCAAAAGGAAACAGCTGGATCCAAGGCGCAACAGGAAGTGCATGGGATAGGTCCAGAAAACAAGGACTTGACCATGAACTCCTGGGAAGCCAGGCCTTGGAGTCCAGGCCTTTCTTCCCAGGTACTTGGGAGCCGAGGCAGGCAAGTTCACTGTGGGTGAACTTGAGGCCAGTGTAGGCAACTTTCTGAGACTCTGTCTCAAAATGAAAGGTAAGCAAAGGGGGCTAGAGAGACAGCCCAGTGTGGAGCACTTGCCTAGCATGTGCCCGGCCCTGGTTCAATCCCTACCACTGCGAAGACAAAACAGCAATGCAAACTACTGCAGGTTTGTCAAAAGGTCGTAAGAGTCAACCAAGGGGGCTCCATTTGGTCAAAAAATGAAGCAAACTTAGCAACAAAGAGAAAAAGTGGTGTAAGGCACTGAGCATATCAAATATATGAAAAGCCCACTAGTCCATAATGGCAATTGAAACAAACAAACAAACAAGCAAACAAGAAAACCTCCCAGTGTCTTTAGAAAAAGAAAGAAGCCTCATTAGTCACCCTGGAGGCTTCCCAGAGGCGACCTCATCACTCTGAATCTAGTGAGGGGGAAAGCAAGCACACAGCCTTCATCTTCTCTTAGAAGTTTGTGCCAAGGTAACCTATGGCCATTTCTTCTCACGTAATGCATGGGATTGCACACCTCCATGTTAGAGCTCCCAAAGAGATGACAGACTTGGGCAAAAATCAGTGACCAGTAAGTCAGCCCACATGACAAAGTAAGGTGGGAAACAGTTTTTTTTTTTTTAACTTCACAAAGGGGCTGCTGATCCCAAGGCGCAGTCAGCATTACTAAAAGTGGAAGGTGTGACACTGCCTGCTTCTGGGTAGGATGGGAAGGAAATAAACAGCACTCCCGTGGACCACTGCTTTGTTTTGTTTTGTTTTGTTTTGGGAGACAATGGCTCACTATACAGCCCAGGCAAACTCGTAATCCTCCTGCCTCAGCCTCCTATGGGCTAGGCTTATAGACCCTGTAGACTATTCTTGGCCCCCCCTCCTGCCCCTCCCCCCCCCAAAAAAAACCAACATTTTTCCTGAATCTGAATCTGGCCGATTTTCTAATCTAGTTATCAATTTAGAAGAAGTATATAGATGGAGGAATTGGGTAGATGAGGGTAGACTATGAGAAATTCTGCAGGGTCGGGGGGGGGGGGCAGGGGATGGCTCAGTCCTTTAAATACTTAGCACTAAAGCCTGAGAGCCTGACTTCAGTCCTGGTCAGGGTACACTATGGTAGATCCTAGCACTGGAGAGGCGGAGACAGCAAAGAGCCCTGGGGCTTGCTGGCTAGCTAAACTGGAGGGACCCAGTGAGGGCCCTTGTCTCAAAAACAGCCATACTCTGGGCTGCAAGAGATGGCTCAGAGGTTAAGAGCACTGGCTGTTCTTCTAAAGGTCCTGAGTTCAATTCCCAGCAACCACATGGTGGCTCACAACCATCTGTAATGAGATCTGGTGCCTGCTTCTGGCGTTTAGGCAGAATACTGTATAAATAATAAATAAAGAAATCTTTTAAAAAAAAAAAAAAGAAAGAAAGAAAGAAAAGAGTGAGCAATCCTCCTGAAGAGCAATACAAGGTGGATCACTAGTATCGACACACACATGTACAAGTACACACACACACACAATCCTTTGCATCCAGTGACTAATGGCAAGAGAAAAGACAAATGAGGAGAGAGGAACACTAACACATTAGACAAGACATGTATCAGCCAAATAAATTAGTGGGTCCTGACCGAAACCAACCCATGGACACAGCTGAGGCTAGTGGACATTTGATGATATTAAAGGATTCCCACTCCGTTCTTGGTGTGGCTGGCGTTTTGGTTTCTTTTATTTTGCTGTTGTTGAGACCAGGTCTCAAGTCCATTGTCCGGGGTGGGTTGGAACTCACTACGCAGATCAGGTTGGCCTGAAATTCATGATGATTCTCTAGGTTCTGGGTCAAAGGGCTGGGGTTACAGGCGTGCACCATCAATGCCGGATCCACCAGGCGCGCACCATCAATGCCGGGCCCACCAGGCGCGCACCATCAGTGCCCGGCCCACCAGGCGTGCACCATCAGTGCCGGGACCACCAGGCGTGCACCATCAATGCCGGGCCCACCAGGCGCGCACCATCAACGCCGGGCCCACCAGGCGTGCACCATCAACGCCCGGCCCACCAGGCGCGCACCATCAACGCCCGGCCCAGATGTGGGTATAAATGTGTGATAGAGATTTCAATGTTCCCTGACAAAGGGAGTGTGCAGCAGGCTCTCCTCCAATAGGCAAACCCTTGAAGGGCTTGTCAAAAGTTGGGGGTAGCCAGGCACAGTGGCACCCACATTTAATCTCAGCACTTAGGAGGCAGGGGCAGGCAGAGCTCCGTGAGCCTGAGACCAACCTGGTGTGCATAACGAATTCTAGGACAGCTAGATCTACACGATGAAATGCTAGCTCAGAAACAACCAACCAACTTGAGGGTATATCTCACAATCACCAAAGAGCTACAAACGATACAAAATTTCCAAGTCTTTCCTAGCCATTCAGGATGCTTGAACAAGGGGCCGAGAAGCTGTGCTCGTAGCAGACTACCTGTGTCTCTGATGCCAAAGTCGACAGAGCATCGTGGGAAACTCTGGGTGCCTTGGTGGCATTCCTGCCCTTCAAGGACTTCTGAAGGGAGCTTAGGGCTATACTAACTCCTGCCAAGTGCTCCCACTCCAACCCCCAGCCCATCTTCCTCCACAATCTTTAGAAACATCAGTCCTCCATCATCACGCCTCCCCACCCCCCACCCCCCACCCTCCCCCACCCCCCACCCACCCCCCACCCTCCCCCACCCCCCACCCACCCCCCACCCTCCCCCACCCCCCCACCCCAGGGAAAGCCATATCTTAAACTGGGAGCAAAGGCAGCAGCATGCAGATTTAGGAAGGATTGTAAATCCCTAAGGACAGAAACCCTGCACAGAACGGGACTGGGAAGGAAGGCCCACCCTCCTACCCAGAGGCGCAACATACCTTCGCCTTCCTCTCTGGAGATGAAGCCGGACAACACTATGTGGAGAAAAAGAAAACGCTGCTGTGTTCAGGCTGTCTGTCAGGCAGAGCGCCATCCCTGCCCAGCACAATGCTGCCACCCGCAAGGCCAGACCAGCCGAGATCCCAGCAGCAGGACACTCACCCTCAGGGCTGAGGCAGAAGTCAGTGGAGGCTGAGCCATACTCATTTTGGATGGTACAGCGATACACACCACAGTCCACGGGAGATGCCTGCACGATGGCCAGGGCTGCCGGGCCCTCGTCCCCTGCACTGCAGAGAGCGGAGACCCTTCTCGTGAGGGTCATCACCATGACACAGGGCCTTCGACCCAACTCTCACAGGCTGCTGGGACCCAGGCTCTGGGAGCCCTGGGGAGGTGGTGAGAGGTTCCAGGGTCAGAAACTGGTCCTCAATCACACAGGTGACACTTACTCGCTGTGTGACTTGGGACCCATGATTTAAGACCTCTTCAATTTCCTGTTCTCCACATGAAGTAACAGACTCACTCTCTGGGGCTATTGTGAGGATGAATTGAGGGGATGATTCAAAACGTTAGGACAGGGTCCAACATGACTGGGACTGGGAAGCCTGGTCAGGTGGTGGTGCTATCCGGATGGCTTACCTCCTGCTCACCTCGCCCACTGGCTGCTGATCCTTCACCCAGGTCAAGACTGAGTCACTAACAATGTTGAAAAACTGGCACCAAAGCTTCAGACTACCAGAAGAATCTGGAAACTGCTCCACCCGAATTTTCCGGATAACCTGTGGGGCTGAGAACAGGAGCTCTGTTACAAGAGAGAAGGAACCATCTCTGGCCCTTGCATCTCTGGGCATCCTTGTGGGGAACAGGCTGAGAGGAAGCAGCACCGTTATAAACTAGCATTTTAGCTGAGTGGGTTAATGCATGCCTGTAATCCCAGCACTTGGGAGGCAGAGGCAGGTGGATCTCTGGGAGTTCAAAGCTAGTAGCCTGGTCTACAAAGCGAGTCCAAGGCTCACAGGACAGCCAAGGCTACCACAGAAACCCTGTCTCAAAAAACCAGAAGAAGGAGAAGGAGAAGGAAGAAAAGACAGAGGAGGAGGAAGGGGAGGAGGAAGAGGAGGAAGGAGAGGAAAGAAAGGTCTTTGCACTTTCTGTTCCTATCTCTACAAACCTGCCTTTGCATCTTATCTTGACCATGCAGTAACCATGACAACCATGGAACAAGTCTACAAAGGAGGATATGGTGATGGTGGAGCAAGGATGCCACTGAAGGCACATCCTATTTGCTCGCTTTGTTCTTGTTTGGTTTGGTTTTCAGACATGGTCTCCTCGTGTAGCCCAGACTAACCTTGACCTCTTAGTTCTCCTTGCCTTAGACTCCAGAGTGCTGGGAGCAAAGCAGTCCCCGCCCCCACACACACTAGCTCACCTGGCAGCTGATTTCTCCCAGGCCTTTACCTCTCTCAGCACCAAGGCTGCTGGCTGCTGCCACTGTTACTTCATGGAGAAGTTGAGCTTGGCAAAGTACCAGGCCTTTCTGACAGCTCCTGCAGTGCTGCTCCTAAGGGAACCTACTGCTCCCTGCAGGGAGGTGCCCCACCTCCTGAGGTAGTGCTGGGAATGGGAGTGCTATGCTCACTGCCCCTTCCTGGCAGCCTCCCCTCCCAGCACTCACCTTTCAGCAGGTCCTTGGCTTTCCTCGGCTTGGCCAGAGCATCCTGTTTGCCTTCATCCAGGGCAGGCTCTGACTCCAGGGCACTGGCTTTGGGTCTGGAGGCCAGGTCTTCTGTGACAAGCTCTTCATCTGTCCCGGGCACCTCTAGCATGCTGATCTTTCGAGCCTGGGTAGGGGAACGTCTCTCTCGCCCTGGAGTCCCGGGGGACCCGGGTGCCAGGCCCTTTCTGGGTCCCCGCGGGGAAACAGTGGGGCTCTCCCTTTCTTCGGTCTTGTTGGCGTCTCCATCTGATGCTGCTCTAACCTTAGGGAGGAACCTCTTCCTCCGGGCCCCTAGAGCCAGTTCCTCAGGTGTAGCTGCAGGCAGCCCCGTCAAAGCCTCCCCCGGGCTTGCCTCTTCTTGGCCTTGCTCCTGGCTTCTGCTCTCCACTGTTTGCCCATTCACCTCCTCTAGTAATCCATTCTTGTCACTTCCCTGAGAGGTCCTCTCCCCGGAATCCTCTCCCTCGCTGGCACCAGATCCTTCCTCACCCACCACGATGGCAGGGATGGTGAGGGGGCTGGGTCCCAGGGCCCGGGAACACTGGGCAGCAGCCAGGGCCTGCTGGCCAGCCTGCACCTCGCGGTCCAGGAGGCCAGTAAGGCGGCGGGAGGTGCAGGGGCTCAGCAACAGGGTCTGCGCGCTCTGCACTAAGTGGTTGTTCTCCACACGGTCCAGGATGCGCCTCGATGTCCTGGGACTCAGCCCAGCCACTTCCATGGTGGGGACCAGAGTAGGGGAGGAGGCTAAGCCACCAGTAGCAGCCACTTCCTGGGACTCTGCCCTGGCTTCATTTGTCTCTGGGCTGGATAGCTTCAGCAACAGAAGCAAGTAGTTCTTCAGGGAATCTATAAGGCCAGGGTCACAGCTCCGGGCACCTGAGGACCTCCCCTCCACATGTGGCTCCTTGGCACAGGCTCCCTCACTGCTGGTAGCCATGGCTTCTGGTGGGGCACTCTGGGTGGGGGACCCTGGCCCCAGTTGCAGAGTGGGGGCAGAACCCAGCAAGTCCTGGCCCCTGGAGGGGAGGGAGTCTTCTGTGCTAATGTGCTGAGAAGCTGTGGCGCTGGGTAGCCCCTCCGGCAGGCCAGTTGCAGGGAAAGACGGCATGGTGGGCACGTCCTGACTCAAGCCAGTTGACTGTCCACTGGACAGATCCTCATGCAGCGTTTTCCCAGGCCGCTCTTTCTTCTGAAACGTGTTGTCCTCTTGCTTGGCCTTGACCAGACCTGACCACTCTGGCCTTTCATGTGTTTCTCCTCCCAACTGCTCTGAGTTCCCCTCAAGAGGCGGCTGCACCGGGCACATATGGTTCCCTGACTGGGGACTTTGTGGAGTGTCCTCGTGGCTTCTGAAGGCTGTTACTGATGGCTCCTCAGACCTAACCGTGAAACTAGGTTCTTCTTGGACACGAGATGCTTCTGGGCTCTTCTCAGAACATTCCATGACAGGAAGAGCCCCCGGGCATTCTGACGGTGAGAGTTTGAGGGCGCCTGGCGGTGAGCTGAGGCTGACCGCAGATGGCTGCTCCGATTGGGTTTTGAAAGCTGTGGGAATGCCGCCCACTGACTGTGTCTCCTCTTCTTTCCTTGCGGCTCTCAAGCCTTGCTGCAACCTCTCCTCTACCTGTGTCTGTCCTACCTGTGTATCTACCCTTCTCTCCGTCACCAAACCCTTCTGTGAACTCCTGTCTGACTGTGGCCTCTCACTTCCTTGTGTCACAACGTCCACCTGCGCCTTCTCGTCTATCTGTGTCCTCTGGGAAGCTTCTGTTTCGCCTCTCTCGGTCCTTCCATCCACTCGCAGCTGTCCACCTATTTGTGTTTTCTTCCTGCCTCCAGTCCTCCCGTCAGCGGGTGCCCTCCCATCCTCCTGGGTTTCTGTTTCCATGGGCTCCGTGGCACCTTGACTTCCAGAGGGGCTGTGATCAACAGAGAGGGTATCAGAGCTGCTGCTGCTGGCCGACGCGGCTGGAGCCATGGTGGTTTGGGACTCTGGAGCCTGCAACACATGGCCAAAAGCAAAGCCTTAGCTACACGAGTGTTGGGCTCTCTGCAACGTTGCCCCCTCTTTCTCCGACCTCATTCAGAACTGCTCTGAGGGGAGTCCTGACCCTGGGTTCTTCAAGCATGCTGAAGGTCAGGCAGAGACATATAACAGAACCCCAAAACTTCACGTCCTGATCCCAGAAACTAGATTAAAATCTATGTAGAGTCATCTGGCCTCCTGCCCTCTCCCTGAGGAAACATAGCTGTCTCCAAAGACTCTGTTGTGACTGACCATGACTTCCCCTCTGTCACTGGAAGGATACTGTCCTTGCCCCAGGGCTCCGAGGACCTCCATCTGTTCCCCCTTTCTTCTTTCTCCCCCCCCCCATGCCCCGCTTGTCTTTCTTTTTTGAAAGGGAGTGAGCAGGGGGTCCCAACAGGGTCCTTTGCTGCACCGCCTAGCCTCAAACTCACACTGTAAGTCAAGGCAGGCCTTGAACTATGGATTCTCCTGCCTCAACTTCCAGTGCTGGGATTACAGGCACAAACAACCATGTTGGCCCCGTCCTTCTCTTAAGTAATAATTGACAGCATTATAGGTAAATTGAGAGACTGTCAAAATGTGTATTGATGATGGCCTCAACGATAGCATCTACCGGTAATACTGGGCATGTGGGCATGAAACTGTCTCTTCCAAACAGAGACTCAGAGAACGCTGCATGGTGCCTCTGCCAAGACAGCAGTGAATCATCGGTGTTCTCTCTACAGCAACTGCTACTGCCCAGCCCTGTGCTCGGCTCCCACATACTAGAAAGACTCACTCCAGGGTGCACCAGCTCCACTTAAAAGACAACGGTGCTAGGGCAGGGTGGCCCCCAGGGTAAAAGCACTTGTGCTTCAAGTCTGATGACCTGAGTCTGATCCCTGGTGCCTCCATGGTTCCCAGCATTCCCACTGCACACGATGGGAGGCAGACACGGAATAGAAGCTCACAGGCCAGCAAGCCTGAAATACACAGCAGGGCAGAAAACGAGAATGACCCTGGCTCAACAGACGGCAAGATCTGACTCCCAAAAGCTGCCCTCTGACTTACACACACACACACACACACACACACACACACACACACACACACACACGCACACACATGCACACACCATGGGGGGGGGGGGAGAGGGTAATAATAAAGTAAAATAAAATGTAAAGACAGGAGGTGGTGGGGACTGGAGAGATGGCTCAGTGGTTAAGAGCGCTGCCTGCTCTTCCAAAGGTCCTGAGTTCAATTCCCAGCAACCACATGGTGGCTCATAACCATCTGTAATGTGATATGGCGCCCTCTTCTGGCTTTCAGGAGTACATGCAAGCAGAGCACTGTGTACATAATAATAAATAAATAAATCTTAAAAAAAAAAAAAAAGACAGGAGGTGGTGGCACATGCCGTTAACCCCAGCACTCATGGAGGTAGAGGCAGATCTCTGTGAGGCCAACCTGGTCTACAGAGCAAGTCTAGGGCAGCCAGGGCTGTTACACAGAGAAACCCCATCTCAAAACAAACAAACAAACAAACAAAGCAAACAAAGCAAACAAAACAAAAGTAAATAAATAAATAATATATTGCCAAAAAATATTAACATTTAAAGTTTCCTCTCTAAGTACAGAATTTTGAATGAGTAGTGTGACTATGGGGAAATATTCATATGTGATGAATATAGGGAGTCCGAAAGATTTAAAATGTTCTTTAACTTCTAGCAGCCAAGATGGATCCATGTGTGGTTATGTGCATGTGTGAATGCAGTGCCCAAGATATCCAGAAGAGGTAACTGGAGTTACAGGCAGCTGTGGGACGCCCAGTGTGCATGCTGGGATCTGAACTCCCGTCCTCTGTAACAACAACACCGCACCACTCTCCCTTGAACCAGCTCTCCAGCTCTCTTGTGGACTTTTTAAAATTTTTGTATTATATACATGACACATATTCAACAACAAAAAAAATTAGTTTAAAATGAGAATTAAAAGAAAAAAAATCAGCCAGCCATGGCAAAACACACCTTTAATCCCAGTAGAAGCGGATCTCTATGAGTTTGAGGCCAGCCTGGTCTACATAGTGAGTTCCAGGGCAGCCAGAGGGGTATATAGTAAGATCCTGTCTCAAAAAAGTAAAAATAAAATAAGCGTTTATGAGATAACATCTGTCTGGGAAAGAACCCTAAGTCTCCAGGTTCATGTCTTTGGTCCCTCCACCTGACACTAACTTACTCTATATAATATGGGTTGTTTTTTTTTTTTTTCTCCTGCCAGACATTGTGACCCTGACTTGCCTACCTGGAAAACTGCCCTGGTGCCTGAAGGTCTTAGTCCAAGTTTCCCTCTCCTCTGAAGACTTTGTACCGTCTCCCAGCTCTCTAAAACATTACTGGCTTCGTGTCCTCTGCACACAACAAACAGACTTAACTTCATTATCATACCCTCACGCTTTGTGGCAATTATTTATCCTACTGGTATATCTATTGCTAATCCATAAACCCTTCTCTCTGGTGAGGGCCCAGCACAGGCCTAGGTCAGCGTTAGGGACTAGTGAACATATGACAGAAGAATAAATACTCCTTTACGTGTCTCCAAGGGCTGAGCCCTCCAAACAATAGAATGTGTCTGAGTTTTGCAATGTTTTTTTGTGAAGAGTGCATGTGCACAGGTGCATGGGGGGGGGGGGCCCGGCGGGGGGCATTGCACATATAGGTAAAGACCAGAAGTCAACTTTGTTTTTGTCTTTTCTTTTGGTGTGTGTGTGTGTGTGTGTGTGTGTGTGTGTGTGTGTGTGTGTTTCGGTACAGAGTTTCTTTGTGTAGCCTTAACTGTCCTGGACTCGCTTTGTAGACTAGGCTGTCCTCAAACTCACAGCAATCCACCTGCCTCCCAAGTGCTGGGATTGAAGGCCTGCGCCACCACCTCCCTGCCAGAAGCCAACTTTGGGTATGGTCCCTCAGGAGGTTTCACCTTGATTTTCGAGACAGCCGTCTTTTACCTGGGCCTGGGGCTCACCAGCTGAGCTAGGCTGACTGACTAGTGAAGCTCACAGATCTGCTTCCCCAGCGCTGGGGTCACAGCGTGTGTCACTATGCCCAGCGTCTTAAGTGGGCATTGGCGTTGGAGATGGAACTCAGGTGCTCATATTTGTGCAGCAAGAAATGTTATCAAGTGAGCTATTTTCCAAATCCCAACAGCATATTTCTTTAGGCAATTATGCAAGCTGGGACTGCAGAGATGGCTCAGCAGCTAAGAACACCTGTTACTCTTGCAAAGGGCCTGGGCTTGGTTGCCAGCAGCCACACGGCCGTTCACAACTATCTGTAATGTAACTCCAGTTTCAGGGCCTCCGATGCCCTCTTCTGAATCTGTGGTCACCAGGCACACAGATGGTGCAATATGTACATTTAAGCAAAACACCCTCATATGTAAAATAAATCTATTTTTTTAATTACGCAGAGCGAGCCTAGGTGTATCATAGACGCTTTTCTCTTACAAACAACATTAACAGGCTTTACTTCCGCCCTGTCTCATCCTCTTCCTTCCTACATTCTCAGAGAACAAGGGCTCACACGTCATCTCTCCAGGCTCCCCTGCTGCAATCTTTTCTTCTTTGTGACTCTCTTTTCTTCATTATTTCCCATGGTCCCTTCATCTTCAGTAATCCTATCTCCCCCGCCCCCCACCCTCCACCCCCCCACCCCGGTATTTGTCACGAGTCTACTTTGGACTGTTATTTTCAGTTAAGGTGCCTTGTACTGTGATGAACAGGACCACAGCTTTATCCTCTTCTGGCTCAGTCACACACACACAGACATCTTTGTCATCACATGAAAAGGATTGTGTGATTGTTGGAGTATATTCTAGATTCTACCCCTCTTCCTTTAGCCTTTTTTAGGGGGGGGGGGAGTTTTGGAAGTGTTCAAACTAGGATTCTCAGCAAAAATTCCTGGTAGTGGCCTAGCTTCCTGCAAAACTGGGTACCATTTAGATCACGATGAGCTTTAAACTGTTACTTTCTTTCTTTTTTTTTTTTTTAATATTTATTTATTATGTATACAGTGCTCTGCCTGCATGTGTGCCTGCCTGTCAAAAGAGGACCCAGATCTCACTGTAGGTGGTTGTGAGCCACCATGTGGTTGCTGGGAATTGAACTCAGGACCTTTGGAAGAGCAGACAGTGCTCTTAACCTCTGAGCCATCTCTCCAGCCCAATGGTTACTTTCTTATTGTTTAAGATGACAAGGAGTCAGCCACCTCTGCCTTTTGTTTCTGTTTGCCACAGGTGCGAAACCTCCAGACTGAGCACACTGGCGTGGGAAACATCTGGCACAGCCTTACTGAGATGATCTGATGAAAGTATGGTTTCTAGAAAGCCAATAGATTTGCAGTTGTAGGTTCCACAGCATTGTCAACAGCAGGCAACTTAACCAAATTAACGTTTTCATCTGAAAATAAGGAATGGAATTAAGCTGTCTTACATACGTATTTCTGTACATTTCATCCAATGACTTTAATCCCTGGCTCAGGAATAACCTTTTTTCTTCTTACTTCTCTCTTCTCCTCAACTGGAAGACAGCGATGCTGAAGAGGGTGTTGACAGAATAATCTTGCTTGCTTTTTCTTTTTAAATCACAGTCTGACATAGCCCAAGAGGGCCTTGAACTCACTATGTAGACCAGACTAGCCTCAAACTCACAGGGATCTGCCTGCCTAGTGCTGAGCTTAAAAGGTGTGTACCAGGCTGGAGAGATGGCTCTTCCAAAGGTCCTGAGTTCAATCCCAGCAACCACATGGTGGCTCACAGCCATCTATAATGTAATGTGATGTGATGCCCTCTTCTGGCCTGAAGGTGTACATGCAGGGACAACACTGTATACATAATTTAAAAAAAAAAAAAAAAAAAAAAAGATGTGTACCACCACGGCCAGCCAAGGTGTCTTTTATTTAGTGTGTGTATGTCTACATGTACCATAGCATGTGTGGGGGTCAGGGGATATAGAGGTCAAAGAACATGGATAACATGCAGGACTCAGCTCTCTCTCCACCATGTGGGGATTAAATGCAGGTATTCTTTCACGTTTCAGATAATTCTATTCAATGTTTTCTTCTAATACTATATCACTAGTTACAAGTCCTTGATGCCAAACAAGTCTGGCCTCTCCTCAGCTGTCTCTCCCATTGAAACTTGAGATCTCACCACTCCAACTCTGTCTCAAGGCCTCTGCAGTGGCCTTGTGCATTCACCACATTTTTGCACTTGTCACTGGTATCAATCTAGACTCTTGATTCAATAGATAATCTCTCACCTCCACCACACCTCGAAAATGTGTTCACAGCCCCCCCCCCAGAAGATACTGCCCCTATTATGAAGTGGGGAGTCTCACCCTTGGGATGACCATGTCTCAGGACCTGGGTTCATCGGAGGACAAGCTCAGAGGACTGCAGAGCTGGCTCAGCAGTTAAGAGTACTGATCACTTTTGCAGAGGGCTCAGGTTCAGTTCCCAGCACCCTCATGGCAGCTCACAACCACTGTAACTCCAGTTCCAGGGCATCTTCAGGCAAAACATTTATACATACAAATATATTTTTAATTTTTAAGGAGCGGGGAGGTGACGGAGAGCTAAACATGCTTTTTGTTTAGATCACAAGTGGGGGAGGAGAAAAGGACTTGTGAGAGACCAGGTGATGTTTATCCCCTTAGAAGTCGAACCACTATGTGGGGAAGATTGGTTATTAAGCAGCTGAAAAACATCCTTGAACAAATGCTGAGAGGAGGTATAAATGTGAGGCAAAAACAAGAGGCGGGGCCTTTGGAGACTTGGGATAGTTTTGGCTGTTCATTGCTCCACTTCGAGGTGCTCCTAGAGAGAACCACTGGAGGGAAGGCTTCAGGGCTCCAGCTCCTGCTGAGGTTCCAGGTTCTGGTTACCCCAGGTTACAGCAGAAGAAATCCTGCTGACTACACCAGGAGACTCATTCCTTGGAACTGATATCCTCACAGTTTTGTTATTGTATTCTTTAATCTTCTTTTCCTATTGTTTAGGTTAGTCAGGTTATAAGTGAGGTACTACTCTCAGTTAGTGAGTTCATAATAAAATATATTTGTTAAGAAAATCGAGCCTACAGGGAGGCATGGTCAGGTCTCGAAGCATTGGCTGACGTCTCTCATACATGTGCTGTCTCATGTGAAGGTCCAGACACTTGGAAGAAGTGCTCTGGTATTAAAGATATAATCGTGTGGAATTTTTTTAACCGTGGAGAAATGCACGTGAAATGATTAGAAGTTAAAGAAGGAGGAGGAGGAGGAGGAAGAGGAGGAGAAAAAGAAGGAGGAGAAGGAGAGCAGACTAGAAAACTAAATTAGGCCCAGCAAGATGGCTGAGCAGATAAAAGGGTCTGGTGTGCAAGCTTGATGTCCTGAGTTCAGTCTCTGGTTCCCACAGCGGGAAGAGAGAACCAACTCCTGAAGTTGTCCTCTGTCCTACACACACACACACACACACACACACACACACACACACACACACGCATGCACGTACCCACGCACAGCAGCTAGGAGCCTCCACAGGCCATTTCTCTGGAAGACTGTTGTGCAGCCTAGCCTGTGCCTGTCGGGGGACACAGAGTGGCCCTACCAAGCTTTCCTGTAGCCACTGAGGGGCTGACATCCTCAGGAACCACAAGCAAGGTCGGCAAAAGCGATGAACAGATGCAGAAGACAGAATTGGCACTCCAAAGCCCTCTGATGGACTCTTCCCCACAGTCTAAGCTTAGCACTCACTGAAATAAAACCACATCCCAGTCACCCCTGAGCCCGGGGTTTCTCCTTTTTCCCTCTTGAGTGCTCGTTCTCCGTGGCAAAGTCCATCCCTCTTATCCATCAAACACCCTCCCCCCCTGCGGCAGGATCCCCCGTCCCTCCTCCACACAAAACACCTTTTCCTCGGCTACCTGTTCTCTAGAAGCAACCAACTCCTGTCCCCAGCTCTCCCCAGCCTGCCGCCATAGTATACTTTATGCCGTCACACTTAGCTTACATGCACTGTGCCTACTCAGCACCCATTTCTTGCACTGGACTATGGAGTGGGCACAAATTACTATTTTGACTATGACTTGCCCAAGACCTCCTCTTGCTGAGGGTTGGCAGCCAACTGCCTAGACATGCCGTATCTAAATGAAACCAAATTAAACCAGTGCTTCTCAGATAATCGGTTTTGGGGGCGCTGGGGGGTAATTTTGTTTTGTTTTGAAACACGGTCTTCCTACGTATCCCAGGCTAGCCTTGACTCCCACTCTTCCTCCCTAAGCCTCCCAAGTGCTTGGATTATAACACACAGTAGTTTTAAGTCTCCCGGTGAGCGTCGCGCACACTGCTACACATCCCAGAACTCTCTCATCACTCCCATGAAGCACTGCAGCTTCAGCAGGGCTACAAACAACAACAACAACACAAAACAACCCTCCCCACAGATCCTCCTCCTACTACCAGAGAACAGGATCTCCCTCCTCTTCCCTCCCTACTCTCTCAGACGAAAAAAAAAAAAAGAGACATGTGCTGTGCTGCCTGCATGCTCCTAACTGGAGTTCCGCCATGCCTGTGGCCCCTTGCTCCTGGCTGGCACGCCCTTCCTTCCCCCACCCCCTGCTATAAATATCCCGCCACTCACTAGCTGCCAAGCCGTTACAGCAAGAGTTTCCATGAGGTCAGTTTCCCAGAGCGGCCTCTAAGCATTCAGTATCTGCACTTACCTCTCCTGGAGTCCCGTGGCTCGTTTGTCCTTGCAAGGGGCTATCTCGGGTGCTGTGTCTCCGTCTGGCAGGGGGTGTTGGGACCTGGGCAGAGGCTGGAGGTAGGGCCCTCCCTAATGTCTGGGCCGCAGATTCTGGAACCTGACTTGAGGAAGAGGTGGCAGTGGGCTCCACTTTGGGTTTAGGAGGAGCAAATCTCTTCCTGTTCAAAGGCTTAATGGGCGGGGGGACCATGGAAGGTGGGGGCTGGCCGGGGACCATAGGTACCTTCTGACCCCTAGCCTCCACAGGCACCTTCCCTGAGGGACTTTCTCCAGGTACCCTGGTACTTCGGGGTGGAGGCATTTCCTGTCCCTGGGGCTTGGCTGCCCGGGTGCTCTCCAAATACATGTCCTTCAGGGAGAAATATACCTGCTCTGAGCTGAGGCTGGGGACAGGGGTTGGGGCTGGGGCCAGGGCTGGGGCCGAGGCTGGGGCAGGGGCAGGGGCTGCGGCCGGGGCTGGGGCATCTTGGACCTTGTCTTGAATGCCCATGACAGAAGCTTTCTTCCTGGTGCTTTCTATCCCAGAAGGCCCAGGCCCTCGAGCGATCCTGCCTCTGGGCTGAGTCTGAGCTGGCTGCGTATCCATGGGCTTCTTCTCTCTTCTACTGGAATCGGGTTTGCCTGCAGCGGGGACGCCATTTTCCGAGGAGCTCTGGCTTCCATCTGTCTTTTCTAACTCTGGCATCTGCTCTCCTGGTTTAGATTCCTCGTCTTTCCTTTTCTTCTTAGCCCCGGACTCCTTTGGAAGGTTGTTCTGAGGCCCCCGCTCCATGACCTCACAGATGTATGTCAGCAGACCATGCTCTCCGTCTTCCCCGTTTTCTGGGGCAGGCTCCCCATTGGTGGGTGCCTCTCCGGGAGCAAAACTGTTGATCAAACCCAAAGCTGGGTGCTGCGTAGACTCAGTCTCTCCTTCCTGCCAGGCCGCTGCCGCCGAGGACCCTTCCTCCATTTCCTCCACTGGGGCTGAGGGTACTGCTTCTTCTGCTCCACTCAGCCGGCGCTTTCTCTGGAAGCGGTCGGGGCTGATCTTGCGAAGCATGTCCTCGGCTGCTGCCTCCTTCCCGTGTCTCCAGCTCTGCTCTATCTCCCGCATCTTGGCTGCGGCCTTGCGCTTCAGCTTGGCGAACCAGCGCTGGTGAATCTTGTACTCGGTCATAGTGCCCACCTCTAGGACCCCTGAGCAGGACACGATGCCCTTGGTGTTCCGGGCAGAGGCCTGGTAGATGGCAGCATCTTCTTCCCGACACCTAGAGGTAGGAGCATGAGGCGCCATCTCTCCCCTCTGGGAGGTGAGTGCCCTCCTCCCCGCAGCCAGAGTCTGGCATTGACCATGGCTCCCTCCCAATCCAAGTCCTGCCCTACCTTAGGCATCATGAATTTCCTCGGTAACAATTGAGGAAACTGAGGCCACATAAGAGGGTGGCAGCTGACCAAGGTCAGGCTGTCCCAGGAGGGATTAGACTTGGGGCCCAGAAGAGCTCCCTTCAGAAGCAGGTGACCAACACAGCCCCTGAGAGCGGTAATGATGACACTGTTGCTTTTTCTGGCTGCTGACCTCATGGAAAAGGTTTCTGTGGGTCAGGGCCTCCTCTGGTTGCACTCACTCGTGGCTGTCAGAAGCACTCCTACCCTGGCCCGGGGAGATCCCAGACACTGGCAGACAGCACAGTTCACCAGGTAGATCGGCTCAGTAGCAGAGCCCTGCCCTCTAGCTCCAGAGTGTGCCTGGGCATTTCCACCCAGCGGACTCCGTGGCTGATGGGCCGGATCCAGGCGCAGGGCCCTCGGGAGGGCAGAGAGCCATGCAGGCCCCTCTCCCTCACCTGTACAGCTGCAGGGTGTGGCGGTTGCCTTGATGGGTGATCT
Organism: Acomys minous; assembly: GCF_964271855.1. Lineage (NCBI taxonomy): Eukaryota > Metazoa > Chordata > Mammalia > Rodentia > Muridae > Acomys > Acomys minous. The sequence continues at coordinate 116,528,699 of NC_140484.1, read as the reverse complement.
CGTATTTTGGCAAGCCACAGTAACGGTCCAGTTCTGTGTCATCCTTGTACCAGGTCACCTCGGGCTCCGGATATCCTGACAAGGAAGCAAGAGATTGCATAATGGTGAGGTGAGGTCCAAAGCAGTGGGAGGGGACACAGAGGCAAGGGCTTCCTCACTGCCTGAAGGGGCTGACCTGACCGGTGCCCCAGACCCTCCACAGCCACCATCCCTGATGCTCAGCTCAGCTTCAGAAGGTAGGAGCTGTCAAAGTGAAAGCATTTTCCCTTCTGGCCGGAGGGGAGAAAACAAGGGGGAAGAGACATCTTAGTTTTCTAGCAGAAAGGGGTGAGAAATTACCAGCAGTTGCTAACTGGGGGTGACAGGCTTCCTTCTAGAGCGGCCATTCAATAGCCTCAGGTGTACAAAGGACCCTACCTCATAGACCTCCGCTCCAAGTCACTACCATCACTGCTGTGAGCCTCCTTTCATTCCAAATCCCTAAGCTGCATCCTTTGACAGCACAACTAAAGCACCCATCCGTCCATCCTTCCATCCGTCCATCCTTCCATCCATCCATCCATCCATCCATCCGTCCATCCACTCTTTTGTCTTTCGGATACAGGGTTTCTCTGTGTAGCCCTGGCTGCCCTGGAACTGACCCTGTAGACCAGGCTAGCCTCAAACTCACAGTGATCGGCCAGCCTCTGCCTCCCTGAGTGCTGGGATGAAAAGTGTGCCCCACCACTGCCCAGCTGTTCACTCACGTTTGAGCCATCTCTCTACCCATTCACATCTACCCACCCAGGCACTGTAATAAAGCTAACTGAAGGGTTGCCGGTCCCTTCCTTGGGGACTCCCAGGCTGCCCATGTCGTACGCAGAGCTCCTAGCTACATAGTCATGTGCCTCCTGCTTCCCTGGACACAGCTGATTGGCCCATTAATGTACACTGCGGCAATGAATCTGATCCAATCACTGTGTCTAGAAATGTAATTTTTAATTTTTAAAAATTTTTTTTATTTCTTTGGTTTTTCGAGACAGGGCAATTTTTTATTTTTATAAATCTCTGGGGAATGCTTCTGTGCACATATATGTGTGTGAGAGTAGGTGTGCATGCATATGGAGGCCAGAGATCAGCATTGTGCCTTCCTCTGTCGTTTTTTTTTCACGTATGCACCAACACCTAAAACTTCTCACCTTATTTTTTAAGTAGATTCTCTCAGTGGATCTGGAGCTCCCCTGAGACTCTGCTATCTCTCCTCCCTTCTGCTGGGGTTGTAGGTGTATGCCAGTATATCCTGGTTTTCACGTGGGCTCTGGAGTCAAGCTCACGTCTTCATGCCCGGATGACAAGCACTTTACTGACTGAGAGATTCCCCAGCACATGGAAATATAATTCTAACCGGTAAGTAAGACATCTCTGTTCTGATACACAAGCTAATTACTAGATAATGTTGTTTTCAGTGAGAGGTGGGGAAATAAACTGATGGAAACGGGAGGGAAGCTAACATATTTCCAAATCCTGGGTCTAAGCCTGGCATGGTGGTACACACCCACAGTTTCAGGCTAGCCTTTGCTACACAGAGATGCTACTCTGTCTCAAAGGAAAAAAATAAAGAAAAATTATCTTTTTCCCCCTTTTTTCTTTTTCTTTTCTTTTCTTTCTTTCTTTTTTTTTTTTCTTTCTTTCTTCCCCCTCCCCCAGGGCCAAGTTTTTTCTGTGTAATAGAGCCCTGACTATCCTGGACTCGCTTTGTAGACCAGGCTGGCTTCGAACTCACAGCAATTCGCCTGCCTCTGCCTCCTAAGTGCTGGGATTAAAGGCATGTGCCACCATGCCCGGCTTCGCCTCTTAAATCTTAAAACCAATTTTTTTTTTTTTTTTTGGTTTTTGGAGGCAGGGTTTCTCTGTGTAGCCTTGGCTGTCCTGGAGTCACTTTGTAGACCAGACTGGCCTCGAACTCACAACGATCCACCAGTCTCTGCCTCCCGAGTGCTGGGATTACAGGCGTGCGCCACCACACCCACGTCATCATCATCATCTATCATGATTGAGACAGGATCTTCTCTGTAGCCCTGGCTGTCCTGGAACTAAGTAGACCAGTCTGACCTTGAGCTCATGGACATCTGCCTGCCTCCAGAGTGCCGGGATAAAGGTGTGTGCCACCACACCTGAGCCGTAGAAACCTTCTTCAGAGCTCTTTCTCTCCACAGTCCAGCGCTGCTCCTGTTCCCTCTGCCACACCAGAACTGGTCATCAACGTCACCGGTGACTTGGACATTGCTAAATGGCTGCCAATTCTTAGGCTTCACCACTGACTCTAGCTGACCAAGGAGCAGCAAGGGCCCCTCAGCCCTCATCGCCTGACCTTGACTTCATATGTGCACCTGAAGGCCTGACAGGCGGCAGGTGTGACCCATCAGACTCCTTACTCTTATCCCAAGCCAATGCACACCCAGCCCAGTAAGGGGACAATCCATCCTCCGCAGCGTGGTCCTCACACCCATTCTGTCAGGCGGTCCTGGGGGGGGGACCCCCTTTGGAACAGATCCGGAATCTGACCCCTTCCTGTCACAGCCTGGTCCCCATCACCTTCATCTCCTACTTAGATTCTGGAGAGACCTTCCTCGCTGACCTCACCGCTTCTGTCCAGGCCTCTCTTCAGCCCATTGGAAACACAACAAGCAGAGTGAAATTTTCACATCAGGCTACCACATGCCCACATTCTCAAAGCACCTCTGGAGCGCCCATCTCACGCAGGCCGGTAGTCTGCACCCTATTACTGCGCTGGCCCTACCTCTTCACTTCTCCTTCTCCCCTTGTGTGTGGCGCCCCAGCCTCGCGGTCCTGCTGGCTCACTCTGACACAGCACAGGAGGCCACATCTCAGCTCCTATGCAGCTCTGATTCCCAACTGGCTCCTCACAGGGGCCTTCCAACACCCTGCGCGAGCATCGGCACTTCCTATCCCTTTCTAATGTTCATTTCCTTCCTAGGACACACTGCCATGTGACACACTGGGCTTGTTAACTCTGTGTGCGTCCTGTCCATCACGGATCCCCCATCTTGGAAGATCAGCCTCACGACAGCAGGGACTCATCCCAGTTCTTCCTTGGTGTGTCCCCACCCGGCTCCTAGAATACTGAAGCCTGGTATGCAACCCACAATAAGTAAATATTTACCGATGACTACATCAACAGTAGGAAGAACTTAGGGTCCGGAGAAGGAAGCGAGCTCTTTGGCTGGGGATTTGGTAGAGTCTTGGAGTTAGTGACACTTGATCTAAGCAGAGTTTCAGAAGACATGGTGCAGACCTCCAGCACCCCCTGCACCCCCCTTTCCTCCCACTAAGCATGATGCTCGGCTCTTTGGCCTTCTCTCCTACTAGACTCCCGACCCAAGTGGGCAGAAATCCTCCTTTGTCTGCTGCTGTATCTCCACCACCTAGTAGTTGGTTATTTGTTTTGTTTTGTTTTGTTTTGTGTTTTTCGAGACAGGGTTTCTCTGTTGTAGCCTTGGCTGTCCTGGACTCGCTTTGTAGACCAGGCTGGTCTCGAACTCACAACGATCCGCCTGCCTCTGCCTCCCGAGTGCTGGGATTAAGGATGTGTGCCACCACGGCCCCGGCTTCTAGCAGTTATTTAATAACAGCCTTGTTGGGTGAGTGAGTAAAGGAGGAACTGAAAAGCAAACAGGCAAAAGGCGGGTCGGAAGGGCAAGCCTGACACAGGAACCATAGCTGTGGCCTAGGAGGAAAACCAAAAGGGCAAGCCAGGGAACTGCAAACAGCAGCAGGGAGCAAAGGAGGCGAGGCTACGGCTGCCCCGGCCAGGAACAAACTGGGCTGTGCTGGCTGTAAATCGAGCCCTGTGTTTCCACTGTGCGCTAAAGCCCCTGGTTACATCACTGCGCATGTGGCCAGGGCCAGCACAGGTGCTCTCACCATCTTGTGGGATGATCTCACCCACCAGGGCCTTGGAGTCTTCTGTCTCATGACCTGCCCAGAACATCCTCAGCCTCCAGTCCAGAGGCTGGAGTGAGACAAAAGCTTGGGGCAAAGAGAAGGACACTAATGGCCGACACAGCTGCAGCCCCCACCCCCACAGAAGCTTCTTGTGATTCTGCCAACAGTGAGGAGCAAGCTGCCTGACAATTCAGGGCCTCATAGCAGGAATAGCTTTGAAAACACATTTATTTGGGGGAACATGCCGGTTATTCCCTAGATAATGTGAGCTACATTATATAAACACACAAAAGCCAGATAGGGCTAGCCAGACAGCTGCACACATACATCCATGCATGTGTCACACACACACACACACACACACACACACACACACACACACACACACACACACAGGGACAGAGCTCTGTCCTGGAGAGTTGAACATAGAACTTGAGCCAGTGACCTTCCCTTCCCCTTCCCCGCCAAGCAGGCTCGCCTAGGGAACAGCCTTGGTTCAACCAACTCCCACATTAAAGAAACCCAGAGTCAGACAAACAGGAGTTTAGAGTATTTTGTTTGTTTGTTTTGTTTTTCGAGACATGGTTGCTCTGTGTAGCCTTGGCTGTCCTGGACTCGATTTGTAGACCAGGCTGGCCTCAAACTCACAGAGATCCACCTGCCTCTGCCTCCCTGAGCGCTGGGATTACAGGCGTGCCCCACTCTGCCTGGAAGAGTTTAGAGTTTTAAGAGAACTTTCAGATACAGAATTTCACTTGGTTCCCCTGAGCAAAATTGCTCAAATTTATTGAGGTAGACGTACAGTGTGCCAGAAACTGAACTGAATGAAGTGCTTTTCCTGTGTTTCACATCTAACCCTTACAACGGTCCTAAGAATGTAGTTACTAATCCTCAATACAAGAGAAAGAAGCCAGGCTCAGTAGGGCACACCTGTAATCCCAGCACCTGGGACACAGAGGCAGGCAGGTCTCTGTGGGTTTGAAGCCAGCCTGGACTACAAAGTGAGTCCAGGGCTGGAGAGATGGCTCAGAGGTTAAGAGTACTGGCTGTTCTTCCAGAGGTCTTGAGTTCAATTCCCAGCAACCACATGGTGGCTCACAACCATCTATAATGAGATCTGGTGCCCTCTTCTGGCCTGCAGGCAGAATGTTGAATAAATAATACATAATACATAACAAAATACAAAATAATAATAAATAAATAAAGCTTTAAGAAAGAAAGAAAAGAAAAAGGAAACCAGGGCTCAAGAGGTGGCTCAGTGGTTTAGAGCACCTGCTATTCTTACAGAGAACAGACGTTCAGTTCCCAGAACCCCCAAGGCAGTGTGCACAATCTCCAGAGACTTTGATGCCTTCTTCGAGCCACCTAGGGCACTGGCACACACATGATATACACATGGACTCTGGCACATGCATGCATATACACATAAACTTTTTTCAAAGAGGCAGGCTGGGATTTCTGTGAGTTTGAGGACACTGGTCTACAAAGGGAGTCCAGGACAGCCAAGGCTACACGGAGAACTCCTGTCTTGAAAAACCAAAAGAACAAAAAATTTAAAAATAAAAAAAACAAAGTGAAAGCTAGGTGGTGAATGCTCGCCTTTAATCCTAGCACTCAGGAGGCAGAGGCAGAGGGATGTTTTTGAGTTCAAGGCCAGCCTGGTCTACAGAGCAAGTTCCAGGACAGCCAAAGCTACACAGAGAAATTCTATCTTGAAGGAAAAATAAAAAAGGAAGACTTCTTCAAAAATCATGTAGTGAGTAAGTAGAAGGGCCCGAACTCAAATCCCTCTTGCTATAAAAATGACAGGTGAGATTCCCTACTTCAGGCAAGAGAAAAACAAGCTAAAAGGACTATCACCCAGGGTCACATGGGCAGCACATGGCACAGCCGACTTTCCTTTTATGAGGATTCTGCAGTCAATGTATTAAAATTTGCTCCTAAAAGTTATCATATTAGACTTATTTCCTAAAAATAGGAATTTCTTCCTTCCTTCCTTGTTGTTGTTAAATTATCACTATTGTCTAATGAATGACCCACGTCGGGTGCCACTTGTGGTTGTTGAATTACCAGTATTGCCTGATACTGTGTATTATCAGGCCTATAATTATTATTATGACAGTATTTTCTAACCCGCTAGCAATCAATCAAGACACAGACACTTGTCATACTTTAAAATAACCTTAGTTAACCTGGGGCAGGGCAGATATTAATCCCTTAAACTACTTCCTATAGTGGGGCAGGTGTGGGATACCTGTCCCAATCCTATGCCATCTGCTTCTAATAATTTCTATCAAGCCACCTCCCATCCATAATCCCAAATACTTGCTAATGTTCTTCATCTGGGCCGAATCCTCCATCTATGCTGGCCATGTGCTTCTCCTCCATCTAACCCATGGCGACCTTCTTCTCCTCTCTTCTTCTCTGGTCTCTCTTCTTCTCAAGATTCTCTCTGTCTCCCCACGCCCGGGAACCTTAGCCACGCCCATCTCATTTGCCTTGCCCAGGTGTGATGGCCTTTTATTAATTATCATCAAAATACATCAGACCAACACTTCCTTCCTTCCTTCCTTCCTTCCTTCCTTCCTTCCTTCCTCCCTCCCTTCCTTCCTTTCTAATAACTGTGCTTCTTACTACAGATTATGTCCCTGGATTCAACCTGCCTACGTTTGATGCTTCCTTCTTCCACCTCAACATGTGAATATGCACATATGTGCACATGCACACCCCAGCATAGAACATACCCCAGAGCTGAAGAGAGTAGAGAAGGGAGGCCTCCACACTGGACAGAGATGAGCAGTCTCTGGACAGCAGCATTCCACTAGAGAGGCCTGCAGGAGGCAGGAATCCACCGCCCAGCCATAGGCCCACTGTCTCCTAGCCTCCCACTGTGAGTGAAAACCCTGCAGGTCTGTATGGCTTTCCCTCCCGCTACTTCCCCACTTAGGTGAGTCTTCCCACCAAGACAAGGTTCCAAGCAGCAGGAAAGCATCCTCCTTGCCTGGCAAGGCCCCAGAGGCAGGGCCCGACTCATCCTACCTTTGTTGGGGGAGGGGGTGCTTCTCTCAGAGAGGAAGAGAAACTGATGTGGTCACCCCACCTCCACTAAGGCAAGCAGAAACCTCCTCACAGGAGGCGAGTCCCAGCATTGATCAGGCAGGAGCACATCTAAACTGAGGAGATCTAAGGTCTCATGCAGGCGCTCTCTCTCTCTCTCCCTCCTTCCTTCCTTTTTTTCTCTCTTTTCTCTCTCTCTCTCCCTCCCTCCCTCTCTCTTCTCTCTCTCTCTCTCTCTCTCTCTCTCTCTCTCTCTCTCTCTCTGTGCCCTTTCACCTTTCCCACAACCTACACTTGTTTTCTCCTTGTTCCTTCCTAGCGACTTCTTTCTAATCTGCTATAGAAAACTCAGTGAGCTGAGGTTTGGGGTATGTGTGGGGGTAAGGAGGAGAAAGTACAACAGTGAACAGATGTGGGTATTACAGTCGCCCCAGAGTCCTGAAAACTGTACAGGCTCTACTGGGAGGTACTCCCACGCAGGAGACCACAGTCTGGGCTGCTCATCATGAGATGCAGGGATTTAAAAAAAAAATCATCAGGCTGGAGAGATGGCTCAGGGGTTAAAAGCACTGGTTATTCTTCCAAAGGTCCTGAGTTCAATTCCCAGCAACTACATGGTAGCTCAAAACCATCTATAATGAGATCTGGTGCCTTCTTCTGACCTGCTAGCTCACATGCAGTCTGAATACTGTATAAACAATAAATAAATATTTTTTAAAAATTTCTCCTGAGGGGGGGAAAAATTCTCCTGAGGCCCATGAGATGGATTTGTTAATCAAGGCACCTCCTACCCAGCCTGCCAAGAGTCCGATCCCTCAGCTCCGCATGTGGAAGCAGAGTCAGCTCCCACCAGTCGCGTCCTTTGACCTCCACACAACCACTGTAGTCTGTGCACACACTTTAAAATACAACCGTAATTTTAAAACAATTATTCCTTTGGGTTCGGTGGTTTTTAAACACTTGCTGTGTAAACCTTATGACCTAAACCCAATCCTTAGAATCCAGGATAGAAGGAGAGAACTGACTCTTGAATGTTGTCCTCTGACTTCCACATATGTGCTCCGGCATGTATGCCCCCATGCACACATATGCACATGCACACACATCCCACAGAGAAAATAATTGGGGGGTTGTTTGTTCCTTTGAGACAGGGTTTCTCTGTGTAGCCTTGACTGTCCTGGACTCACTTTATAGACCAGGCTGGCCTCCAAGTCACAGAGATCTGCCTGCCTCTGCCTCCCACGTGCTCCCGTGTACCACCATGCCCAGCAATAATAATTCTATAATTGCTTCTTTGGGTTGAGCTTGAGGCAGGCAAAGGCTTCCACTCATGAGGAAATTGAGGGCATTCAATAAAATGTCCCAAGATCTGGTGTTTGATGAGTCCACAAAGACTGTGAGACGCTATGGCACCCAATGCCTGTTCCTCCTGAGGAAACTCACGCAGGTCCCCACAAGAGATACTGCTGCTGCCCCACCCAAGCTGCAGCTGCGCCAAAGGGAAAAGATACTAATTTTGTCATCAACATGGCCAGGGGTCAGGGAGGTCATGTGGCAAATAGGTGCTGTGGCAGTCCTGAGAGGCACCAACAAGCCCCATGCGTGCCCTGTCCTTGTAGAGCTTACGATCTTGGGAGAAAGAAATATGTGGACAAAATAATTGAGCCATGCAGGAAGGAGCAGGGACACTCAAGGCCGTGATGAAGACAGCCTTGGGACAGAAGGAATTTGCCAGGCAAAGCAGCGGTGGCCTCTAGGTAGCAGAGGACTAGACACACACACACACACACACACACACACACACACACACACACACACACACACACCCCACAAATGTGAGAACAGGCAAGAAGAGAGGTAAGAGCCACAAACCTTTGTAAACAGGAAGCAGACAGGCAAGTAGAAAGTGACAGCTCACTCTGAATTAGAACTGGCAGAAACTGAGAACTAGCCAGAAAGTCCCCATAGGGTATAGGATGGGTGTCTAGGGGTAAAAATGGAAGAAAGAAGTTTAAAGTGTCTTTAAAAACAGAATGCTGGACCTGGTGGTGTGTGCACACCTGTAATCCCAGCACTCAGAAGGCTGGGGCAAAATCCCCAGCTTGAGACCGTCCTAGGCTAAACATTAAGACCCTGTTTTAGGAGAACTAAGACCCGTGCCCCCCCCCCATTCAGATGTAGGCCGTGGACAGCTGATTCTCCACATTGGGGGAAGGAGGGGGCACTTCACTCTGGTGCCCACATTTTGGTCATTGCCCCTTGGCAAGGTGGCCTTAGGGGGACACAAAAGAAGGGGATGTACACTATCCAGATGAGACCTAATAGGCTGTGGCCAGACAGTGGGGTAGGATGGCCCCTCCCATCAAGGTTATAGGGGAGGGGGATTGGGCAGAAGAGAGAGGGAAGATGGAACGGGAAGATAGGAGCAAGAGGATAACAATCAGGATATAATGTAAATAAACTATAATAAAATATACATTTAAAAAAAAGACCCTGTCCTAAAACAAAAACAATCAAAAACCTGTTAAGTGTGGTGGCACATGCCTTTAATCCCAGAATTTGGAGGCAGTGACAGGTGGCTCTCTGTGAACTCAGGACCCACCTGGTCTATATAGTGTGCTCTAAGGCAGCTGGAGATACGTAGTGAGATCCTGTCTCAAAAAGTAGCCAACAACAAATCAGATATGATAGCTCGTACCTACAGTCCCAGATTGGTGGAAGCAATGAACTGCTGTATATTGATTTGGTTTTTGGTTTTTCGAGACAGGGTTTCTCTGTGTAGCCTTGGCTGTTCTGGACTCACTTTGTAGACCAGGCTGGCCTCGAACTCAGAGAGATCCGCCTGCCTTTGCCTCCCTGAGTGTTGGCATTACAGGTATGTGCTACCACACCCAGCTGGCCTGTCTTTCTTTTGTTCTTTCTTTCTTTCTTTCTTTCTTTCTTTCTTTCTTTCTTTCTTATGTATACGGTATTCTGCCTGCATGTACACCTGCACACCAGAAGACGGCATCAGATCTCATTATAGATAGTTGTGAGCCACCTCGTGGTTGCCGGGAATTGAACTCAGGACCTTTGGAGGAGCAGCCAGTGCTCTTTAACTGCTGAGCCATCTCTCCAGCCCAGTTTTAATTCTCTTAAAGACAAGGTTTTATGCATCCCAAGATGGCTTTAAACTGGCTTTCAAACAAAGAAATTACCTTGAATTCATGACCCTCCTGCCTCTACCTGCACAGGGCTGGGATCACAGGAAGGCTGTATCATAACCACAGCTTTATACAGTGGTGGAGAGAAACCCACAGCCTCATAATGCTGTGCACGCATCTACCAGCCGAACTGCAGCCCCAACTCCTGATTTTCTTCAAAGAGAATTAAGAACATTCTACATCAAGCCGCATAGAAGAAAGTGGGGAGTAAGCCGGGTGTGGTGGCACATGCCTTTAATCCTAGAACTCAGGAGGCAGAGGCAGGCGGATCGCTGTGAGTTCGAGGCCAACCTGGTCTATAAAGCCAGTGGGGAGTGATTCTATTTTTTAGGAAACCACTGGTGCTGCACTTCCAGACGCAGGTGGTGTCACAGAGGCTCAGTCACAGGCAGTCAGTACCACAGGGGCTCACCACAGGCAGTCAGTACCACAGAAGCTCACCACAGGCAGGCAGTGCCACAGAGGTTCAGCTATAGGCAGGCAGTGCCACAAAGGCTCAGGCACAGGCAGTCAGTGCCACAGAGGTTCAGCCATAGGCAGGCAGTGCCACAAAGGCTCAGCCACAGGCAAAACATAAGGCAAAAATAGCTAAGCTAGCTCCTCATGGCTTGAGTGGCTCACCTTGCCTCTTCTAGCTTCCTCCTCTGCAAAGCCCACTGTCAACAGGATTTACATCACAGGGGTTTGGAGGAACTCAGCTGCAACACACCATGCCATGCATTGCTAAAGGATACAGGGGAGTCGGTGGCCCACTGGCAGAGGCACTGGAGTCCTGGTAATTGGGACAACTATCCATGGAAGAGCCAATCCCAGATAAACTGTGTATCTTCCTGGGCTAAACAAGTTTCCCCAGGATCTGGGAATGTGACAGCTGGAAACCACCCATGCCTTTGACTAACTGAAGAAAACCCTAAACCAACCAAACAAAAGCATAATCAAACAAACAAACAAAAAGATGATTTTTTTTTTTTTGAGGTGTGAGAGTCTGGGCCCTTTGAAATGGTAAGTGCAGTGGAAGGCGAACAGGTCAGGACAGTGCAGAGGGCAGCTGTGTTGAGAGCTGTGGGAAAGGACCAATGCCTGGAGCCACCACGTCCCAGCACTCAGAATCTCTGCTGCTAAGGTGTACCACATGGCTTCCTCTCGAAAGCCCAGCAGGGAGCTCGGTGGAAAGTGAACAGTCGTAATCTTGGTTCCAAGCACTTACTCAGCATTCACTGTGTGCTCGGTGCTCCTCCAATGGCTATGCAGTATTAACTCACACAGGCTCATGATGCAATGAGCTCATAGGTACCTACTTAGAGCATAAACCGGCAGGATTTATGCCGGGTAGCTTGCCTCCAGGATCTACAGTTGGAACAGCTACACATTACTGCCTCTCAGGCTGGATACTCCCAAGCCACAAACAGCTCAACCATTAAGTGGAATGCTCAAAAGATGGCTTCAAAGATCAGTCATCAGTGCTGTGAGTGCACTTGTAGGGGAAGAAACTGTGATGAGTACAGTTTTGGGGTTTCACTGTCTTTGTTTTCTGTTTCTGTTTCATGTAGCCTAGGCTGGCCTCAAACTCGCTGTGTTGTTAAGAATGACCTTAAAACTGCAGAGATCTTCTTGTCCTCCCAAGGGCTGGGGTTACAGACACAAGCACTGTGCGAGGTTCACACAGTGCTGAAGATAAAACCCAGGACTCTACCAACTGACCAACTGAGCCGCATCGTCAGCCATGAACACAAGTTTTAAAGAAAGGCAAAGTGTACACACATACACACACACACACACACACGTGTGTGTGTGTGTGTGTGTGTGTGTGTGTGTGTGTGTGTGTGTGTGATTCTAGCAGAAGAAACAAGACCACCAGTACACATAGAGAGAATTCAAACTGGTGAACAGCTACAATCAACTGGTATGGTACCCATAACCCAGCTCCCCTCCATGCCTGCTCTAGTCTCCTGGAACCTGGCGGCTCTGTGCAGAAGCACCGACAGGGACGGCATCACAACAGCTTCCTTACCTGTGACAATGCAGGTGAACCTGACATCACTGTCTTCGGACACAGCTCGGGACTTGAGTGTGGTCTCAAACAGCGGCTGGGTCTCCTCTGTGAGCTGCGCAATGATGGAGCAGAAGGTGCTCCTAGGAGAAGCAAAACACCATTTAGGGCCCTCCCTAGAACACACACTCTGGCCTTACCTTACCAAGTGCAAGTCAGTCACCGTGTGGCCAAAGCTCCTGCGCCTACCTGAGCAAGCCTTTATTCTAGAGGGCCTGGACTTCCTGGCCAGGTTGGGAGTGAGTTCTAAGTGGTTGAATGGATCCCTGACCCAGGGCCATTACAGTAGGCAGCTAGCTGGTAATAGGCCAGGCTCCTGAGCTCACCAGACTACCGTCCTATATATCCCTTTCAAATTCTGGTGGGGAGCTGGCTTTTCCATTTTCATCTCCAGGGAAGCAGGTGTGCAGGAGAGGTAGATACACGTGTAGATAGGCCAAGCCTCAGAGACGGCACCCTCACATAGCACAGCCGCACCAAAGAGGGAAAAGCCAGCCAACCCTCAAGGATTCAGAGGTCCTGAAGCCGTGGAATCTGATCCTGGAGTCCAGGCTCAGAAGGAAAGTGCCAGGATTTGGGCACACAGGCCATGGTAGATGAAGAATGAGCTGGCAGTGCCAGGAGGCCTTGGCCCTGAAGGGGACTCTACTTTATGGACTATCAAATGAACTTTGATGCCACATAGAGCTATGGGCTGACACTAGCAAGCCAGCTGTGGCTTCTCTGCTCCATCTATGAATGCCACATGCCGAAGTGCAAACACGGCTGGCAGTTGCAGGAGTGCAGAGCCACAAACAGACTGACCCCTGACAAAGCCAGAACTCTTGGTTCCCTTGTGGATAAGAACTCTTCTTTCCGAATTCAGCTGTATCTGTGGGCTTAGCGTGTCTCTACCCCAAACTCACCAGAAATCCTCGAGGCTTACAGTCCACTCTTCCCTGGGCACAGGAAACAGACCTTGGTGCCAAACCCTTTTGTGGGCCAGCAGAGACAGTGCATTCCCAGGCGTGAAGCTCAACCACATAGCCAGGATGTGTGGTGCACAAGCTGTGTCCAGCCCTCCTCCCCTCCCTGGGCACACACCCTTTGTGAGCAGCAGTGGGGGACCGTGATGGGGAAACATCAACAGAAGCCAAAGAAACCACGGAGGAAGACAAATCCCGCCAAGCTGCCTTTCTCTGGGCCTCAGAGGATGGGGTCAACCCCCACAGCCATACTTAGCTGCCCATGATGGTCCACCAGGTACAGAGTGAGAGGTGTGGGTAAGCAAGCAAACAGTGCATAACCCTACATACCCGGCAGGGACAAGGCTCCATGTTCAATGTATCTTTTTTTGTAAGCATTCATTCTTTTTTGTTTGTTTTTCTTTTCTTTCTTTTTTTCTTTCTTTCTTTCCTTTCTTTTTTTTTTATTTTTTTTTATGTATTTTTATTTTTATTTTTATTTTTGGTTTTTCGAGACAAGGTTTCCCTGTGTAGCCTTGGTTGTCCTGGACTCGCTTTGTAGACCACGCTAGCCTCGAACTCACATCAATCTGCCTTCCTCTGCCTGCCTCTGCCTCCTCAGTGCTGGGATTAAAGGCATGAGCCACCACACCCAGCTTGTTTGTTTTTCAAGACAGGGTTTCTCTTGTAATCCTGGCTGTCCTGAACTTGCTTTGGAGACCAGGCTGGCCTCAAACACACAAAGATTTGCCTGCCTCTGCCTCCCAAGAGCTGGGATAAAAGGCATGCTCCACCCTGCCCAGCTCAGACTTTTTTGTTTTGTTTTTTCCAGAGAGGGTTTCTCTGTTTTAGCCCTGGCTGTCCTGGAACTCACTCTGTAGACCAGGCTGGCCTCAAACTCACAGAGATCCACCTGCCTCTGCCTCCTGGGTGCTGGGACAAAAAGGCGTGTGCCACCACACCCAGCTTTGCAGGCATTAATTCTACACTTGAGTTCTAAGAGAAAATTTGCAGCTCAGGAGGTGTTTTGAATCAAGTGAGAACTCTGGATTAAAGGTGCATAGGAATGCAGGCCCTCTGGCGTTTGGAGTTAGCAGGAGTCCACCCAGGCTGGGGACCCCTTTCATGCACCTGACACTGGACCAGGCCTACAAGGAGTCTTCCCTAACATTCCACAGCATCCTCTCCCCAAGAAATCAATTGTCCAATAGAACAACCACCTTTCTTTCCCTTTTAAATCATTTGGTACCTAGGCTTTCAACTTCCTGAATGTTCAGGATATATAATATCTGGAAATGTGTCTTTTCTTTTTTTAGAACTTGTGGTCTTCCTGTCTCAGCCTTTCAAGTATTTCTCTTTTTTCTTTCTTCCTTCTTTTTCTTCTCCTCTTCTCTTCCTCTTCTTCCTCCTCCTCCTCTTCTCTTCCTCTTTCTCTTCCTCCTCCTCCTTTACTTCTCTCCGCCTTAAGACAAGATCTCTCTATGTGGTCCTGGCTGTCCTGGACTGGCTTTGTAGACCAGGCTGGCCTCGAACTCACAGAGATCTGCCCGCTTCTACCTCCCAGAGTACTGGGATTACAGGTGTGCACCACCGAGCCTGGATGAGGTTTATGTTTTATTAAATTTATGTATTTACTTTGTGTGTGTGAGAGTGCAAGTGTGAGTGTGTGGAGAGAAAAAAATGTGTGTGTGTTTAAGAGAATGTGAATTGTGTGTGTGTGTGTGTGTGTGAGAGAGAGAGAGAGAGAGAGAGAGAAAGAGAGGGAGGGAAGGGGAGGGGGCGAGGGAGAGGGAATATGAAAATGTGTAAAGGGGAGGGTTGGGGGCGAGTGTGCCACAACAGACATGCGGAGGTCAGAGGACAACTTGCAGTTCTCTTTCCCTGGCCTTCCTGTGAGTTCTGGAGACTGAACTTGGGCCACCACCAGGCTTAGAAGCCAAGGAAGAGCGTGACCTGAGGAGGTATCATCTTTCTACCTTGTCTTTCTCTCCGGGACTTTGTGTTTGTTTGTTTGTTTGTTTGTTTGTTGAGACAGGGTCTCCATGTGAAGCTCTAGCTGCCTGGAACTTTCTCTGTAGACCAGTCCGGGACAGGGAAAGGCACTCTGTACTGTCACGTTCCGTTGACCATCACACAGCTCCTGGCTGCCACGGCTTTCTGTCCCTGTCCTCAACTCTGTTGTGGACTAGACTCCAGATGTATCCTATCCAGGAGCCTAAGAAGCCAGGAAATCCACACACATCTGGTGTTTGCAACCATGACACTTCCAAATCCTTCCAGTTCTGTGATTTTGAAATGGTATCATGAGCTAATATGTATCTTGAAAGAACTCCAGAATCGTTGGTTTCCATGATGTTCACAGGCGCTTCCGCTATTTCCCTTCCCCTGAATATGCCTTAGGTCTTCTCTCTTGGCACCTCCCTCCCATCCCCCTCACCCCGCCCCCATTGCTCTGAACCAATTGGGCTCTCTCTCCCTCCCAGACCAAAGCTTCCTCTGTGTTCATGCTCACCAAGGACCAAGGACACACTAAAGAACTAACTGGTCATGCCTGAAGACACGATGAACTCTTCAGAAACAAATTAGCTGGCCAAAAAAAAAAAAAAAAAAAAAAATCTTCCCCTGTGTGTGGAGGGGGGGATGGAGGGGGTTTGGGGGACTGTGGCCAACTCTCCCCAAATCTGGGATGGGACCCAAGTGATGAGAAGTAACCAGGAAACGAGGCCTGGCAGGTGAGAGGGCAGCTTTTCAGCCGGCAAACCTTGGCCACAGACTTGCTCAGTCTCCGAGCTGGCCCCCAGAGTGAGAGAGTGCGCAGGACAGCAAGGTGCTCCCTGATCTCAAGAGTTCTGACTCTCCGAGGGTCGGGAGGAGTCCATGGGAAGGAAATTTTAAAGGAAGAGAAGGTAGCAGATGAAGTTACAGGGGGGGATGGGGGGTGGGGGCTGTAAAAGTCGGGGGCCATTATTTCAGGAAGATGGATAAGGTATCCAAGCTAGACATGGGGTTCGTGTGGCTGCTGCCTGCCTGCTCTGTCCCCACAGGCGGAGGGGCTACCACGGCAGGCACTTTCAGCAGTTCCTGCCCACATCTTTATTCCTGAGGCCCAGGCCCATGCAAGCATCCATGTACTCTGGTCCCCGTGAGACGCATGCCCGTGTGAGTACCCTCTTACATCCTCCCCAGCGCCGTCCACCCCTCCCTTCACCCCCATGCAGCCTGGTTAGTGTACGAGCAGTCACCCAGTGGCCTCTCAAGGCCTCTCAAACGCAGTCGGAGAATGTAATGCAATGTGCGTTTACCTTCCAGAGCTGGGGTGAGACAACCGGTTGCTTGATAAGCTAAGCAAAAACAGTAAATGGAATCATTAGGCCCAAAAGCAAGGAGAGTTGGGGAGGTGGGGGGGGGGCAGGGGGGTGGAGGCAAAATCAACAACAGTCACAAAGTATTAATCAGCCACCATCTGAGGCCCAAAGGCCTTTCTATTAAAAGGGACCAGCTGTCTTAGTTGGCGGCTCCAGTTAGCAGCAAGTGTCCTCACCGCTGGACACCAATAGATCTGAAATCAAGAGCTCGTTAGGTGCAGCAGAGTTCAAGAAATCGGTTAGGCAGGATGGAGGTCCCCTGGGGGCTGCGCTTTGAGAGAAAGGTGTACATCAGGCAGGAGTTGCTTCCCCCAGAGAGAGAGAGGCCTACGCCTGTTCCCGCCACCCACAAACGTACCCAGCCTGTGGGTAGTTGCTACTTTAATTCTTGCTTTTGAGAAAGCAGCAGCAGGTCCTGGAAATCCCCGCACAGGCTGGGGGGGGGGGGGGCGGGGACACAGGTGGCTTGGAGAACACCCACCATTAATATGTTAAAGTGTGGTTAAAGAGCAAGACAAACCAGCTGGGAGAGCAGAGAGGAGGAAAACGGAGCAGTTAATTCCATGGGAGCTGGAGACACCCAGCATCCCATCCTGCTTAGAGGCCTGGGGCACAGACTAGATCCTGTGTCCTCCTTTGAAGGGTGAGCACCAAGCCTTTGGTGTGAGCACCAGCCCTCCTTTGGTGTGAGCACCAGCCCTCCTTTGGTGTGAGCACCAGCCCTTCTCTGGTGTGAGCACCAGCCCTCCTTTGGTGTGAGCCATCTTTGCCCTCTTCCTCCAGTAGACCTCAGGTGTTTGGGAGATGGCGAGAGCCATCCCACCCATACTCAGCCCTTCACCTCACTCTTCTTTGAGGCCCCCTAAGGAAAGCTCCATCTCTTGATAGCTCCCATCCGCTCTTCCGTTGCACCTGGGTTTCTTGGACACCACCAGCACTCTTCCAACCTCCTAAGCTCCAAACCTGCCGTCTTGAACTCCCCTTTCTGTGTCCCACAAATCCAACCAGCATTTCTTTCTCCTTTGCTAACACTATATCCTTGTTATTGTGCTCTGATGTGCATCCTGACAGTTCCACACTTAAGAGCCTACAGCCCCCCACCCCCAACCCCACCCCCAACCCCCGCTGTTTCTTGGGTTTTCTTCTGTTTTTGTTACTGTTTGTTGGTTTGGTTTGGAGGGTATTGGGGGGGGGGGGGGAAAGGTCTCATGCAACCCAGGCTGGCTTCAAACTTACTCCATAGCCAAAACCAGTTTTGAATACACAGTGATCCTCCTGCCTCAGCTTCCCAAGTGCTAGGATTACAGGCATACACCACCATACTTGGCTTCGTACATCACTCTGTAGAAAATGCTGCAGTAGGCCATGGCAAGTATGTCCAGACTCAACTCGATGTCAACACATAGATCCTCCCTGATCTTTTTACAATCCCTTCCAACATCCAGGGTCTATTGCAGCCAAGGCTGTCCCTGACTGGCAAGGGCCACATCCAAGGCTACTACTTCTTTCCTTCTTTCTGCCCACACCGCCTACACATCTAGGTCCTTTTGTAGTTTCTATGGCTCTTAACATAGTGCTAGGCACGCAATGGGTAATCATGACTGTTTTTAGGAGAGGAGAAGGAGGTGGAGGAGAAAAAGGAAAGCGTTCTCAAACAGGAAGGGTCCTGCTCCCCTACCCCCCACCTCCACCCCCCCCATCCCCCCAAGGGGCTGCTGCTCCAGAGTCAAGAAAGGGACACAAGCCGGGCAGGTGTGGTGGCGTACGCCTTTAATCCCAGCACTTGGGAGGCAGAGGCAGGCTGATTTCTGTGAGTTCAAGGCCAGCCTGGTCTACAAGTGAGTCCAGGACAGTCAGGGCTAGAGAGAGAAACCTTGTCTCAAAAAAAACAAAAAACAAAACAAAAAACCAAAAAACAAGAAAGGGGCCCACACTGAAGGTGCCTTTGCTTGGCGCTTTAACGATCCCCTGAAGGCTGTGTGGGCAGACCCTCCCTTAGTTCTAAGGTACTGGCAACTATCCTTTCCTGACCACAAACTGCCTTTGTCTCTCTCCTTGCAATTGAGAGATTCCCCTTGGAGTCTGAACCTCCTCCCAGGGAAGGAGAGGCAATCGGCCAGCTTTCTAATTTACAACGGAAAATGACAGGTTCCACCTCCGCCGAGTTGGCAAGAGACTGTGCCAAGACAGCCTCTCCACTTCTCTGGGGCTCTTTGTGCGATTTGTTTCCTGGCCCCATTGTCTCTCAACATCACCTTACCTGTTTGCTTGTTCAGGTTTTATTTGTTGTTTGTTTGCTTGCTTGTTTGTTTTGGTTTTTCAAGACAGAGTCTCTCTGTGTACTCCTGGCTGTCTTGGACCTTGCTTTGTAGACCAGGCTGGCCTCAAACTCAGAAATCCACTAGCCTCTGGGATTAAAGGGATTACTGGGTACTGGGATTAAAGGTGTGTTCCACCACTTCCCGGTCTATTTTTAAATTATGTTTATATGTGCATGCATGTGTGTGTGTGTGGGGGGGGGGTGGTTCTCTCTGTGTAGCCTTATCTGTCTTGGACTCATTTTTGTAGACCAGGCTGGCCTCAAACTCACAGTTATCCACCTGCCTCTGCCTCCTGAGTGCTGGGACTAAAGGCATGTGCCACCACACACAGTAGTTTATATTATTTTTAATCTTTTGTGTGGGGTGAGGAGGATGTGCAGATGCGTGCAGATGTCTTCAGAGGCCAGATGATGGCATTGGACCCTTGAGCTGCAGTTACAGACAGTTGTGAACAGCCCAACTTGCATCCTAGAACCAAATCTGTGCCCTCTGGGAAAGCAGTATGCTCTCTTAGCTGAGCCGAAGTACCAGCCCCTGACTTTACATGTTGATCAGGCCAGAGAATCTGAGGCCCAAAAAGGCACCTGGTCATCAAAAGGCAGAATGGTCTGTTGGGGCCCAGCATACAGGGGGACTTCTGGGTGTGTGGAGGGTATGGTGGGCCAGGGCGTGTCAGAGGCATCTAACGTTGGAGCTAAAAGGCTTGAGAGTTCTTGCCATGCTCCCATTGCAGAATAGGAATTCAGAGCTTAGAAAGAATAGCCCTGGAAGAATTAGGGCAGGCACAGAAACTGAGGGCCTCCCGTCCCACTGCTTTTTATCTATTCTGGAACATAAAAGGCTTCTAGAAAGGTCTAGCCCAATGCCTTAGTTTCCCTAGCACCCCAGACAACCTGCCTTGCCCAAGAGGAAGAGCGGAGGTTGTTTCAAAGTGGTCGGCAGCAAAGTCACATTTCTTCTGCTCCTGTGAGCCCACTGTGAAGCAGGAGGCCAGGGACTTGACGGCTTCTGAGTGTCACACAAAAGCTAGTCAGTCCTTATTGCTGACTCTCAACTTCAATTCTTTGAAGGACTCTCGCCTGCCCACATGCTACCCTCCTAGGGGAGCGAGGTCCTCAGATAGGACGGCCAAGTGGGAATGCCTATCTGCCTCTGACCTCAGCGAGGAGGCCCTGGATTATCCCTGAAGTGCTGTGAGACTAGTAACCCCTCCGGGGACCACGGGGCCGCCAGGAAGTGTGAAAACCATATAGATCCTGGAGCCCCAGCCACACGGCAATTGTCCATAACTCCCAGGGGAATCCCAGCCTCAGAGCCTTTAGGAAGGACCCCTAAAGAGCTCCCCACAGCAAGCAGGGTGATGGTGACACTCGCCTTTAATACCAGCACTCGGGAGGCAGAGGCAGAAGGATCTCTGAGTTCAAGGCCAGCCTGGTCTGCAGAGTGAGCTCCAAGACAGCCAGAGTTACACAAAGAAACCCTGCCCCCCCTAAAAACAAACAAACAAACAAACAAACAAAAACCCAAACAAACAAATAACCCCAAAAAGCTCCATTACAGATCCACAGAAAGGCAGACCCAGAGTATGCTGGAACCAAAATGAGTGAGGGCAGAGCTTGTCTCTTAGCCAGGACCCTGGAGTAGTCAGGGCTCAGCTGAGCCGGAGCTGGACACATGAAGTCCTCAAGGGACCCCTTTTCTGCTTTGTTTCTTGGGCTCTCCCCACACCCCCACCCCACCCCCGCTGGCAGCAGACTGTGCAGCCTCTCCTCCAACACAAGTCAGACCTTTCCACAGTACTGGGAACTGTCCCTTCCCCGCCCCCACCCGAGCTCAACCCACTTCACAATCCTTTTTGACCATAGGCTCTTCCAGAAGCCAAGCAAATCTGGCTGCTCTTGTCAGGACCCGCGGGGGTCCGTAGCCAGTTGGCAGGAGGTGGGAAAGTACAGGAAGAGACTGCCCCAAGTCCAAGACTAGAAGAATCCTCTCTCCTACTCCTCCTGTCCGGAGCCTCCAGATACCCAACAAGAACAGGCGTCCGAGCACTCAAACCAGATAAGCTTTTCTGACTTCCAGCCCTCTATCCAGCACACTATGAAAAAATGCCTGACGCAGCCCAGGCAGGAAGCAGCCCCATGCCCAAGCCTCCAGCCTTGTGCCTTACAGCCCCAATCCTGAGCCCACTCCCCTCTGTCTGGCTTTCCAGCCTTTCTTCCTTCCCTTCCTCCACGGTTGCATCTCCAAGAACCCTGCTTCCTCATTTTCTCCTTGTCCCACTGGTGTTGACAAAGGCCAGATACAGACAGGAGCAGTGCCCAGATAAGTCACAGCGACAAGCGAGATAAACGTGGGGCTCTCACCAGGGAGGCAGCTTCACTAAGCACTACAGCAAACAGCCTGCATTCCACAGGGCCAATAACTGGGGAAGCGGTGGCCCGCCATTACTCCCAGCTGCGCAAGAGCTTGGTTGAGGCTGACTCAGTCTCTAGCACTCAGCCCTCAGTCCTGACCCAACCATGTGACACCGTTTGCCGAGTTTTATGCAGAAACAGGTTCCGGTTACATTTGAACTTTTCCAACTCCAAGGTCAATAGGACCGAGGCGATCCAGGAGGAAGTGCCCAGGACTTTTCCTGACTGTCCTTGCTGTCTGTTTTTGAACCGAGTTCTGGAGATAGTGTAGAGAGAGGCACACAATACCCAAGCCAGATTCTGGCTCTAAGAAGTGGCACCTATTCCAAGGGTCATATTCCCCTCTGGAAAACGGGCACCAGAGAAGAGGGAAGCTGAGCTGACCACAAAGGGCAGGAAGTTTCTGTCTCCAGGGCAATGTGCTTGTTCTTGAGTGTCTGTGTCTTTAGGAAAAGCTTGTCTATTGTCTGTGTCCTCGTAACTAAGGATAGCGAAGCTCCTAAAACAAAGCCCTCAAACTTCTTTCACTCCCAGAAGATCAACGAAGGATTCATCACTCCCGTGGCATCTCAACCCCCGACCAGGTCCCGACTGGACAGGGCAATGGGCTCCCTCGGGCCTTCAAGCCCTAGATCCCTCTCTGGTTTCCCAGACAGGGCCCACCAGCCGCCTCCTGGCACCCCCTTCCTCTCAACTAGACACAACACAGTGCCGGAAGGCCAAAGCCCTAGGCCCAGGGGAGGAACTTCAGTTATCACAAGGCTGATCTCTGTCTCTCACTCTAAGCTGAGCAGCCGCCACCGGCTCCCCCACACCCACCCATCAGCGGTTTCCCCTCCTTTGAAGCCTAAGGAATTTCAGCCACTCTAGATCTCCTTATCACTAACTGTGGAATTCAGCCCTGCTAATCGCCCCCGTGTGGGTTAGGGAGATAAGGAAAGCCTTTGGGGGTGGGGGGTGGGGGGCCTGTAAAATCACCCCAAACCAGGCCTTTCTTCTCTTTTTTGGGCCACACATTTGAGGCCCACTGGGCCTCAAGGGGTCAAAAGGGTAGCTCAAGGGTCCCTTCTGGTCTGGTTCTGTCCTCAGACCTCAGGGCCTTGAGAAAGTTCCAGGGCAGAGGCCTCACCCAGGCTTCCAGGGCTTTGGGGGTGCTTTTGAGAGATTGGCCATACCCGGCCACCACCCAAGGGGCAAAGGGAGACCCTGGACCAAGACAACTCACCTAGTCTCCGGCCGCACGCTAAGCAGGTAGCTGCGACTGGCTGGGCCAGGAGTCCACACCGGCCCGTCGTCCTCGCCATCGCCACCGGCCCCTGCCCGTCCACCCAGGCCCCAGCCCCGGCCCACGGCCCTCCGCGACCCCATGGCACCGCTGCCCCTGCCTCCAGCCCCGGCTCCTGCCCGCCCGCTGACGCGCGCCCCTATTTATAGTCCAGGGCTGCTGTCACCTGCTGCTGTCCCTCCCCCGGACTAGACTAGCGCGGCTCTGCAGCCTGCCCAGAGAGACAGAGAGGCCTGCAGAGAAACGCTGTGAATGCCAGCCCCGAGACAGAAAGAGAGAGGGTGCCTAGAACCCTAGCCTTCCCCCTAACCTTCTTCTGGCTCCTTTCCAGTTTTAAGAGAAACTTATAGAAACAGGGCAGCAAAGCTTTCCTCAGAAAGGGGAGCTTGAGATAGATCCTGAAAGGGGCCATACTGACTCCCCTTGGCCAGAGGATGTTGGGCCAATACTTAAACAAGCCCTATCGATTCTGTCAGTGACCTCCCTCTGTCCAAAGGAGCCTAAGATTCCTGGGTACACGTTCTGTCTGTCCCCAGAACCCTTACCAGTATGGAGCATATGTTTATTAGTGGCTCAAAAAGGCTTCTAGAATAATCCAACCTCTTCCCTTTCAGGCTCCATTTCCTAAGGTCAGAAGTGGAAAACGGGCCAAGTCCTAATGGCCAGAAAAATTATTATATCCTTCAACTTTCCAGAACAGGCCGCTAAGCACTGCTTAATAAACCTGGCGCTTACTTTTGGGAGTGACCCCAAAGGGTTTATCTGTCCCTGACCACAACCCAACCTGTGCCAACTAAAGGTCTTTGCCAAAATATTCTTTTATTCTCTCTCTCAGGCCTGGCTTCAAGGCAAATGCTAGGACTATAGGTGTGTGCCATCATTCTGACTTAGCAAAACATTATTATTATTATTATTATTATTATTATTATTATTATTATTATTATTATTATTATCATTATCATTACACTCAACCGGTTTGGACAAGTGCTGACTGAATATTAGGGTGAGGGTCCCATGACCTTCCTCACCCTTTCTTTTCTGTAAGAAAATCAACAGTCAGTGAACCCAGCTGAGATGATCTTCTGCAAGTACACATGGCTAACCTAATGAAGATGGTGGCAGTTTGGTCTGGAAAACAGACCTGTACAACAGGACAAGTCATGGGAATTTCTCCTGACTTCCCACCACAGATGGCCTGGGCTCAAACTTGGGTTGTCAGATTTGCTTGGCAGCAGAAATCTCCTCCTCCTCCTCCTTTACACCATTTCCTTACATTTTCTTTTCTTTCCTCACTCCAAACTTGTCCTTGTACTCCCTCTTGCTTTATACACACACACACACACACATACACATTCTTCTTCAGAGACAAGGTTTCTATGTGTTACCCTAGCTGTCCTGGACTCGCTTTGTAGACCAGGCTGGCCTCGAACTCATACCATCTGCCTGCCTCTGCCTCCCTGAGTGCTGGGATTAAAGGCGTGCACCACCACTGCCTGTTGACTAAACCTTTTCAACATGAGCCACTGTCTCCCTAAATTTTCTGAGTCCTCAGACCATGCAAAGATCTTTAAAATGTTTTTGAGGTTCAGTTATTTATTTTATGTATATGGGTGAATAGACATAGCGTGTTTGTGTGTCTGTGTACTATGTGAATGCTGTACCCACAGAGGCCAAAAGAGGGCATCAGCTACCCTGGAAGTGGAGTTACAGATGGTTGTTGGCCACATGTGGGGGCTCAGAATGGACCCCAGGCCTTCTAGAAAAACAGTCAGTGCTTTTAACCATGGAGCCATCTCTCCAGCCCAGAAAGGCAAAACTCTCACCCCTTTTTGTTGTTGTTGTTGTTCGGTTTAGTTAAAACTCATCTTTCTCATGCTCCCCTTCCTTCTCGTCTAGAACTTTCCAAATTTCTTGTGATCTGGAGATTTAAACAGACATCACTTCATCTAGGTCACAGATGATGGGGCAAAGCTGAGCATGGAGTGTCAAGGAACTAGCGGATGGAGAGGTAGGGAAGGAGTGCATGTCTACACCCCAGCGACAGAAGAGCAAGCATGGAAGGTGTTGCCCAGTGGGGACTAGCTTCGCGGCCCTGAGACCAGTGCGACTTCCCAGAGCAGCTGTGAGAGCACGGCTTAGTTTTTCTCTGTAAAGGGGAGCAGGCTTTCTATTTGTTATCCTTGAGCTTACGGCTGTTCATTCAGAAGGCAAGGAGGTTTTGTTTGTTTTTATTTGGTGGTGGCGTATATGTACGTGTTTGTTTGTTTGTTTGTTTGTTTGTTTCTCGAGACAGGGTTTCTCTCTGTAGCCCTGGCTGTCCTGGACTCGCTTTGTAGACCAGGCTGGCCTCGAGCTCACAGAGATCCACCTGCCTCTGCCTTGGATTAAAGTGCTTGGATCAAAGGTGTGCGCTACCACGCCCAGCTTAAAAAATTTTTTAATACGTGTGCAGATGTTTTGCCTGCAGGAATTTCATGCCTGTGGATCATGTGCGTGCATTGCCCATGGAGGCCAGAAGGAGGTGTGTGATTTCCTGGGAGTAGATGACAGGTGGTTTTGAGCTGCCATGTGGGTGCTGGGGATCAAACCAACGCGTCCTCTGAGAGAGCAGCCAGTGCTCTCAACTGCTAAACTATCCCTCCAGTCCCCTGTTTATTTGTTTGTTTGTTTGCTTCTTTGAGGCAAGGTCTCACTGTGCACCTCAAGCTAGCCTGGAATTCATGGGTCACCCTTCTCAGTGCTGGAATTAACAGCTGTAGGCCACCCCATCTGCAGCACATTTGTATTAAATAACCATAATTACCACGTGTCGGGCTTAATGCAAAATGCTGAGGATACAGAAATGAACCCATTATCGTCTGCCCTTGTGGAGTCTCTCACCCATGAAGGAAAAACAGGAAAACTCAAACAGAACCTCCATACACCCACTGCTAGAGCTTTGTAGGTGGCGCCAGGAGCCCGGAGGAGCAGGGGCTCCGGCTTTGTGGTAGGAGACATGGCTGTGGGAGGCAGCCAGTGTCTCTAGTGGATATGAATGGTGAGAGAATGAGACGGAATTCGTTGTGGGTGCCATGAGCCCTTTTCTTGGTGTTTCCGTGTGTGAGTGCACATGGGTGTGCATATGTGTGAAACCAAAAGTCAGTGTTAGATAGCTTCCTCGGCTAGTCTCCACTTCGTGTTCTGTTTTGGTTTTGGAGACAGGGTTTCCTCTTATGTACCCTTGGCTGTCCTGGAACTATCTCTGTAGACCAAGCTGACCTTGAACTTACACAGATCCACCTGCCTCTGCCTCCTGAGGGCTAAGATTAAAGGCATGGGCCACCATCTTTGGCCTCCTCTCTTTAGTTTGTTTGGTTGGTTGGATGGTTGGTTGCTTGGCTGATTTTTCGAGACAGGGTCTCTCTGTGTGTAGCCTTGGCTGTCCTGGACTCGCTTTGTAGACCAGGCTGGCCTTGAACTCACAGCGATCCTCCTGCCTCTGCCTCCCCCCCGAGTGCTGGGATTAAAGGCGTGGGCCACTGTCCTTGACTTCCTCTCTTTAGTTTTTTGAGACCAAGTCTCTCACTGGCCCTAGAGCTGCCTGGTTCAGCCAGACAGTGCATCGCAGAGGCCCTGCTTACGTCAGCTGTGCAGTACTGAGATGACAGGGGCGGCATTTGGGAGGTAGCAGCAGGAGGGTCAGGAGTTCATGGTCATTCTCAGCTATATAGCAAGTTTGAGGCCAGCCTGGGCTACACAAGACCCCGTCTTAAAAAAAAAAGGGGGGGCTAGAGAGATGGCTTAATGGTGACAAGCACTTGCTGCTCTTAGAGAAGGCCAGGATGCCATTCCTAGCACCCAGGGGGTGGCTTGCCACCTGTAACTCCAGTTTCAGGGATCTGATGTTTTCTACCAGCACCAGGCACATACATGGTGCACAGACATACCTGCAGGCAAACATCCACACACAAACTAAGACTTAAAAAATAATTTTTTTTAAAAGAAAAAAAGAAAAAAAAACCCAAACCCTAAAACAAAACAATAGCCACCACGCAGTGCGTTCGGTGTACACCAGTGCCACCGTCATCCTCTCTGGTGACTCAGCCAGCGCCCTGGCAGCAGGTACACTGACCTTGTCCTCTCCGAGACCTTCACCCTCCCTTCCCTTTAGCAGCAACGATCGAATGCTTGCCACTCCAACACTGTCACCAGGAATGTCTCCACCTCTAAAATGCCAGCCTGTTATCCTTCCCCCTCCCAGACCTACACTTGTCTTTGGGAACAGCTCGGGACCTCCCTTCCCGAGCTCCTATGCTCTTTCATTTATTCTTTATCTACCCCACCCAATCCCCATACACATAGGAACATAAAATATTCAGTGGACAGTAACTTCACCTGTGTGCTGGGTGACTCCATACCAAATAGACACAAGCTGAAAGTCATCTGGGAGGAGGGACTTCAATTAACAGAATGCCTCTGTAAGACCAGGATGTAGACAAGCCTGTAGGACATTTTCTTAATTAGTGATTGATGGGGGAAGGGCCCAGCCCATTGTGGGTGATGTCACCCCTGGACTGGTGGTTCTGGGTTCTATAAGGAAGCAGGGTGAGAAAGCCATGGAGAGCAAGCCAGTAAGCAGCACCCCTCCATGGCCTCTGCATGAGCTCCTGCACTTAGGTTCCTACTCTGGCTGGGTGTGGTGGTACACACTTTTGATCCCAGCACTCAGGAGGCAGAAGCAGGTGGATCACTGTAAGTTTGAGGCCAGCCTGGTCTATAGAGCAAGTTCCAGGACAGCCAAGGCTACACAGAGAAAACCTGTCTTGAAAAACAAAAACAGAGGGTTGGAGAGATGGCTAAGCAGTTAAGTTCTTCCAGAGGACTTGAGTTTAATTCCCAGCAACCTCATGGTGGCTCACAGCCATCTATGCTGGGATCTGATGCCCTCTTTTGGCCTGCAGGTGCACATGGTTAAAGCTCTCATACATAAAATAAATACATGAATCTTTAAAAAAGAAAGAAAGAAAGAAAGAAAGAAAAACAAAAAAGCAAATAAAAGAAAAAAGAACATAGGTTCCTACCCTGTTTGAGTTCCTGTCCTGACGTCCTTCAATGATGAACAGAGGTGTGGAAGAATAAGCTGAATAAACCCTTTCCTCCCCAACTTGATTTTTGATCATGGTGCCTCATTGCAGCAGTAGAAACCCTGAGTAAGTAAGATAGCCTTTGCTTAGGCTGGGCGGTGGTGGCACATGCCTTTAATCCCAGCACTCAGGAGGCAGAGGCAGGTAGATCCCTGTGAGTTCAAGGCCAGCCTGGTCTACAATGCGAGTCCAGGACAGCCAGAGCTACACAGAGAAACCCTGTCTCAACAAAACAAAACAAAACAAAACAAAACAGCCTGTGCTTGATTCAGGTATCTTGTGATCCTTGCCCCTTGACCTTCTACTAAGTCCATCTTGTAGGTGTCTAACCTCGAATGTGTCTACAGTACAGACACAATCTTGCTTGGGGGGGGAGGGACCACAGTTCACGGTGCCCAACCTGAATCCAGTTTCCAGCAGCTTGGCCATCCGTTTCACAGTCTCCAAAACTGAGCTTTTCCTCTTCTAACTCGTCCAAGTAAGACCCCATGAAGTGGGGTGTGGCGCCTTACACCTGTTATCTCAGCACATGAAAGGCTGAAGCAAGAGCCCATGAGCCCAAGTCTAGCCTGGGCTACATAGTGAGGTTTAGGTTAGCCTAACCTGAAATCGAAGACTAAGTCTAAAAAAGAAAGAAAGAAATCCCTGCCTTGGTTCTGGGGAAGGGGCAGGTACCTGTCAGGGCAAAGCAAGACAGGGGACCCAGGAGCTGGATCAGGAAGACAAGACTTTTAAGCAAGAACAAAGAAGGAACAAAGAAACTCGAGGAACCAATAGCAACAGCTGTGGGGACGAACCTCTTGCCACAGGAGGAATCCAGACGCCTGGCCAGAGGGCTGGAGACACGGCTTAGCAGTCTAGGCCACTGGCTGCTCTTCCAGAGAACCCAGGTTCAATTTCCAGCACCCACATAGTGAGTCACCACCATCTCGCCATCTCCTGCCTTATGGGCATGTACGGAGTGCACATACAGACAGACAAAACACCTATAAACATAAACTTAGAAATGTATTAATGAAATCTAGCACAAAGCGAGCTGCTCCTTGTGGCTGAGATGGCAGTGACCCTTTCCCGTTCCTGTCTAAAATCTGGAACCCTTGCCACAGCTGGAGCTGAGCTGCCGTCTGGAATCACAAACCTTTGTAAATAACAATAATTATAAGTAGAAATAAAGACTCTAACTTCCCCTTTGCCTTCCTCACTCACGTGTTGGGCCCAACTGTTCCTTCAAAGCTTGGGTGGAGGGGGTCGGGGTGGCTGCAGGTTCTGGTGGCTCTTGCCTGTAATTCCAGCACCTGGGAGGCAGCAGGATGTCTGCTGTGAGCTAGGTGCTAGCCTAAACTACCCGCTGAGGCCCTGTCACAGAAAACAAAAGGCGAGTTCAAGGTGAGCCTGGCCTACACAGGGAGACCCTGTCTCAGAAAATTAAACAAAACCCCCACCGGGCAAAGTGATGTTATTTTTGAAGAACACATTGGCCTTTATCATCCTATGTCACACCAACCTCGGCTTCAGAGAGTATAATTGTTCCCTTCCAAGGCTCCCAGAATGGGCCTTCTCGGCAGTTTGCTGTCGGCTTCTGTCCTCCCCTGCTGGGCTTCTCTCCTCACAGACAAGGAAGGCTATCAAGTGTTTGCTTTTCCCTGAGATATGAACCCTTCCTTTCATTTCTGAGCTTCTCAGAAGAACCCAAAGGGAACTTTATCAAGCTGTGATGGGTTAGCTGACCCGGGTTACAAAGTACAGACAATGACCTCCCAAACAAAGCCAAAGCAATCCCATGGCTATGCCCAACAAGGGTGGCCAGATGCCAGTGCCTGAGGGCTAATTTGATCTGGAGACCAGAGTTACTGGCCCAGACTGGGACGGGGGTAAAAGATGATGGTAGAATATGCAGCCACAGCCATATGAGAGGAGACTACCAGGGTCCAACTGCCATCTCTGGGCCTCAGCACTAGCTAGAATGTTCTCCCTAGAGGTACCCAAACCCTGCCACACACAGCTCCAGACTGTGAAACACACCCCTCCCACGGGCATCTCCTTTCATTTTTCCTTGATCCCAAGTTAAACTCTGTTCTAAGACAGCTCAATTCTAGGACCACAGAAGCCCAACTCCTCGTTTGGCATAAATGCCCTGTAAATGTTTCATAGTTGTCGAGTCAAGGTCTCACCATGTGGTGCCTGGATGACATGGAACTTGCAATATAGACCAGGCTGGCTTCAAACTCAGAGATCTGCCTGCCTCTGCTTCCAGAATGTGCCAGTTAAAAGGCGTGTGCCATCACACCTGCTCTTTTGAAGTGTCCGAGGTGCGTGTGTTCATACTTGGCCTGGTGGGACATGTCTTTCCATGATTACTTTTTGAGGCAAGATCTGTTTGTGAACCAGAAGCTCAGTGCGCTAAGCTGGCTGGCCAATGAGTGCTCAGGAGCACTGAGATCCCAGGCGCGAGCTGCAACACTCGGCCTTTTTATGTGGGTCCCGGAGATTGAGCTCAGGCCTTCAACCATTCGGCCATCCCCCAAAGTCTCTCTGCTCGATGACACATCTGCTCCCTTCGAGACTGTTCCTTGCACCAAAATGGCTCAGGGAGCCTGGAATCCCAAGCTCCTCCTCTCTCACCTGGCTACTGTGCCGTGAACCACTCTTCACATGAGCCTCTCAGGGCAAAGTGGAGTGAAGTTATCAGGACCTTCTCTCTGGCCTGGACACTTCTTACAGCTAATTTTGTGGTTTGGGCACCCATGCACTCATACTGAGGTGACCTTTTCCACAAGCTGAGGCACAAGTCAGGGTTTCCTTTATGGCATCACTATCTTCTCCTCCAAGAGCTGCTGACCGGTGGCCTGTCTCAACATCTGTGCTTCAGCTTAATCACGTACCTCTGAGCCTCCACACACACTCTTCCTGTACTGCCTCCTCGTCATCCTCTTCATTTTTAAGTCAAGTCCTAGTTCAACAAAACCCAGCTCTCTGCTGGTCTTTTTTTTTTTTTTTTTTGAGACAGGATTTCTCTGTGTAGTCTTGGCTGACCTAGACCCACTTTGTAGACTAGGCTGGCCTCGAACTCACATCAATCCATCTGCCTTTACCTCATGAGTGCTGGGATAAAAGGTGTGCACCACACCCGGCTTCTGCTTGTCTTTCAGTCCATGAGGTCTATTACTTCACAGGGCAGGTTATCCTTCCTTCCTTCAAGCTGATTTGCAGTGGTGTGTATGTGTGTGTGTGTGTGTGTGTGTGTGTGTGTGTGTGTGTGTGTGTGTGTGTCTCCAGCCCACATGGGCTAGGCAAGCATTCCAGCACTAAGCTATATCCCTGGCCTCTTTCTTACTTTCCACTTTTGAGACAGGATCTCACTAACCTAAGCAGGCTACCTTTGAACTCACTCTTGGCCTGGCAGGCCCTGGACTTTCCATGCTCCTGCCTCAGCCTATGAACAGCTTGGATTACAGGCCTGTACCACTGGGCCATGGCACCGGATGTACTCTTTTTTTTTTTTTTTTTTTTTTTTTTGGTTTTTCGAGACAGGGTTTCTCTGTGTAGCCTTGGCCATGCTGGACTCACTTTGTAGACCAGGCTGGCCTCGAACTCACAGCGACCCGCCTGCCTCTGCCTCCCAAGTGCTGGGATTAAAGGCGTGCGCCACCACGCCCGGCTTGGATGTACTCTTGAATGCTTGTCTGATCTCCCTCCACGAGCTTAGGCAGCTGAGCCTCTTCCAAGAGGGTGGAGCCTCCGCCGCCGCCGCCCACCCTTGCGGGGATGAGCTAGCCCTTGTGGGCGTGTTCTATCCAGGGACTGGAGATGTGGCCACAGCTGTGTTGCAGTTAAGTGGACACCAATTAAAGGATCACTGGTAACAAGAAGGCACTCTGATTTCTAGTTTGATTCGAAGGGGAATTTTGGGTCCCCAAAGTAGGGCTACCCAGCGAGGTGTTCTCTCTAGCCCACATGCTCTGACCGCTCGCCACACCGCCACACTGCTAACTGGTCCAGGCTCTCTCCAGAGGAAAGGGTAACTGGGGTCCCAGGGCAGCAATTTGTTGAGCCCAGAAAACCAATCATCTTCAACTGAGCCTAGTAAAGTCTTCTATCCTTGGTGTCTCCTTTAAAGGCAAACGAGCCTTTTATCTCCCCATCAAGTCTTCCTTCCTTCCTTCTTTCCCTCTTCCCCACCCCCACACTGAGGACTGAATGCTAGGTAAGGGCTCTTACTCTAAGCCTCCCCTTCCTTCCCACTCTTCTCACTAAGTTAGTGAATGGAACTTGATCCTTCTTCCCTCAGTGCCCCCAAGGAGCCAGGATTATAGGCTTGTGCTGCCAAGGCTTTTTGGAAGCAATTGTTAGTGGCTAAGACCCTCCCTGTCCTATCCATTTGTATTTCTCATTCTTCTAAAAGTTTGAATGCCTCTCAGTGACAACTGCTACCATAACTGCCCACGCAAGGACTGCCACTGGCAAATCCAGCCTCCACCTGCCCCACTGCCTCCTACTCCAGTACCACCTCCCACCCCTCCCCCACCCCGCCAATGTTAGGGGTTGAACCCAGAACCTTGAGCACACTAGGCAACTGTTCCACCACTGAGCCACACACCAAGCCCTACTGCAGCTTCCAGCTAGGCAGGGCTTGACCTTGTAGGCCATCCTGGCCTGCGTTCCAGCATTATGTCACTTCCGTCACTTCCTCACGGTTGGTTTTTGAGACAGTCTTTTCCTATACAGCCCTGGCTGTCCTGGAACTCACTGTGAGGGAGAGTGTGATTGTGAACTCCTGGCCTTGCCTCTGCCTGCCTGGTGCTGTGACTAAGGTGTGTGACACCTTACCTAGCTTTGGCTCCATTTTAAAAGCATATCCCCCAGGGGCGTGGTGCCCTACACAGTTAATTCCAGCACTCTGGGAGGCAGAGGCAAACACATCATTATGAGTTCAAGGCCAGCCTGGTCTATAAAGCAAGTCCAGGATAGCCAGGGCTACACAGAGAAACCCTGTCTCGAAAGAACCACAAGAATTAAAAACTGAAAAATAAAATCATATCCAAAAGCCTCTTCAGAACTAGCCTAGGAAGGAATTGTAAACTCCCCCCTCCCCCATAGCAAAGCATCTTAGATAATAGCAGACTTTCAATCCCAGTATTCGGAGGTAGAGGCTGGAGCATCTCTGTGAGTTCAAAGCCAGCCTGATCTACAGAGTAAGCTCCAGAACAGCCAGGAACACATAGAGAGATTTAGTCTCAAAAACAAACAAGCCATGCCCATTTTCAGAGGATGTACTCAAAGGTAACAAACGGGCTTTGACCTTAGGCCCAGGAGACCAGGACAATAGCTAGCTATGCTATGCTGTGTCTACCCTTGACATATGCTCATGACCTCCTGACTTTGCCTCTGCCTCCTGGTGCTGTGGCACTACAGATCTATGGTCACTTGTTGGCATAAAGGGCCTTATTTTTGTGGTCTTTTTTTTTTTTTTTTTTGGTAGAGTCAGTAACATTTATTGGTTTATAGTATTCTTGTACTAAACACCAATTTGAAAAAGCAAAGCAAAGCAAATACACTGCGTTCTTTTTGGCACTTGGAAGCCTAAGGCAGATGGCTCCTGAGTTTGAGGCCAGGCTGAACTACACAGTGAATTTCAGGCTAGCCTATGCTACAGTCTGAAACTGTCTTTATATAACACATTAATTAATTAATTTTATTTATTTCTTTATTTTTGAGACTGAGCCCCATGTATTCTAGGCTGGCCTCAAACTCACTAAGCAACCCAAGCTGGCTCTAAGTCCTGACCCTCCTGTATCCATCTCCCAAGGGTCAGGATCACAGGTATGTACCAATACTCCCAGCTTAACGATTTAAAGTCCAATACACTATATGATGAACTAGCTCAAGAATTCATCTGGATGCAGGGGCCTAAAGTCCCTGGGTGACAGGATCTGAAGATGCCTGAGAATTATTAGACAGAAAGGCAAAAGTAATAGAACAGAACTCCATATATGAAAGCAAAAACCTGGTACAAATTGAAATATAATGTACCGGGGATGTGGCTCAGTGGAAGAATGCGCACGCGCACACACACACACACGCACACGCACATGCACGCACGCACATATATATGTATATACATGTGTGTGTATGTGTGTTCATATACACAAGTAAAACGATAACTACTTGTAGAGAAGGGTTTTTCTGTGTAACAGCCTTGGCTGTTCTAAACTCGCTTTGTAGGCCAGGCTGGCCTCCAACTCACAGAGATCTGCCTCCTGGGACTAAAGGTGTGCACCACCATGCCCACGGCACAGAGAAGGATCTTTCCCATTTTGTATAGCTCTTAGCCAAAAAGTAAGTGATTAAGTAAAAGACAGTATTGTAGGAATTCTTGCCTTTGAGACAGTCTTCTCTACTTGGGCATAAACATATAGTGGAATGAGAAAATAGAATGAAGCCATGTTCAAGATACCCAAAGACATAAAGCAAGCTCAGCATCTGGCAGATGAGCGAACCCGAGACCAAATGACCATCCAACAGGGATCAAGAGCTGGAGTTGCTGGTTTTTAATTCTGGCTTTTCCCATTCCCTTACACTGCTGCTGAGATCACCCAGGAGAAGTAGAAAGCCTGTGTGGCGGTGTACGCCTGCAATCTTACTCTTCAGGAAGCTGAAGCAGGGTTCAGGGCCAACCTGGCCTACAAAGCCAAGACTTTATCTCAATAAAACAAAACAAAACAAGGACTGAGAGGTGGCACAGTGGTAGAGCACTTGTCAAGTATGCCCAATACCCTAGGACATTAACTGCTATGATCATCCTCACAACTTACCATAAATTCAACTATGAATGTACCAAAGGACTGGAAAGCGATGCAGAACTGGTAACCGCACTTGCTAAGAGGGTGGGATTCTAAATGCATGTTTTACATTTTCTCTTCAGCGGCCCATCATTTTCCAATAAAAAGGGCATTTTAAACAGGGACCTGGAAAAAGAAATCATGTGTTTAAGAGTCATGGCCCGAGGCATCCTGTGCTCACTGCCCGAGCTGCTGCTGTATGTGTTGATGAAGGTGGCTGGCAGTCTTGGAGAAGATAAAAGACATATTCTAGAATTGAGACAGACATATCTCGCTCAGGTCAGCCCCTGAGACCTCTGTGACTATATTACTAACTGAGTCAGGTTTATTCGTTCAAACACACATTCATTCACTCATCCACATACTCTTTAAACCACCGCTAAATGCAAAAATTGTTTTGAAGCTTTTAAAGAACTGTACTGACCCAGCGTCTAAGTTTTGAACAACCTCTGTAACATTATGTAAGTGAAAAAAGCAAGCTTCAGAACATGACGTACAGAATGCTACTGTTTGTATTAAAAATAGATATATAAATATACATATTAATAAACTCATAAATGCATAGAATTGCTCTGAAAGGATACACAAGATAGAGATAACAATGAGGAACTCTGGTGAGGGCACTGGAGGCTGACCTCCATCAGGAAGTTTACTTTTTATTGTATATTCATTTGTATTGTCGAAATGCCTTGTGTTGTCAAATGTATATGTATCTATTTTTCTAAACAAAAAACATTTTTTTAAAATTACCTGGTGCTAAATGTACAATGGTGAACAGGACATAAGTTCCTCAGCCTGGGGCAAGGCAAAATGTGGAATTCTAGGGGGGGCCACAACACAACCATTAAGTTATTAAAACCCAGACTGTTTATATAAGAGGCAAATCCTTTACAACAATTAGTCCATGTCAATCTGGCATATCATTTTACAAAGACAAAGCAGTTAAGGAATAAATACTAGTCATTTGTCAAGCCTCAGTGTGTTCAGATGGTGATTTCTAGAGGGTAGCAAATCTTATCTGACTGGATCAGGAGAGCATCCACTGCAGCAGGGAAATACCTGTTACAGCAAGCATCTCAGACGACAAACAATAGTGCATTAAAAACGTCATGAGCGATCAGGAGATCTGACTGAGGGAACCGGATGTTCCCAGGAGAGTTAGGTAACCTCTTCTAGACAGTGCTCCAGAAACGATGGGTGTTCAGATAGCAGAGCAAACCCCAGCGAGAACGAACGTCAGGAACACTGCACGGGCAAACGCAGGGCCCTCCTTGGGGTGACAAGGCACTGGTGGACTCCATGGAGGATCTGACACTAGGGGTGCTAGGAACTGGTTAAAGGCAGCAAGAACTCGGGCCATGGCTCAGGCTTCCCACAGCCTCTTCGATTCTCCCGCTCAGAGAGGCTGGGTCTGGCCTGAGGACAGTGGCTCCACCCTGAGTTTCCCCACCCTGTGGTCCTGCTCCCATGGTTTCTGAGTAGGAAGAAACGCAGCCACACAGCTCAAATAGGAAAGTATAAGGGTGGGCTTCGGATGGCCCCACATCGCTGCGTACAGGCTGGCAGCAGCCAGAGCAGCCCTGTCACTAAGGCAGCACGGGGTGGACAGGTTTGACTCAGCACCGTCATCACAGGTGGCCCAACACATCTGCCATTTAACCTAGGGCCGCTTTCTTCTCTGTAAAATAGGAGGATAGCTCAGATCTTTGTGAGAGTTAGATGAAAGTCTCTGGTAAGAGTTAAGCAAGACACTGGGCGTGATCAGGACTGGAAATACTACCTTCATCATTTCTAAGTAATGGACAGGCAGACAGGCCAATTCTTAGCTGACAGCCCACATCCAAATGTGAGCAGCAGATAAGCTAGGCTCCAGTCTCCAGGTCCAGAAGTGCAGAACCCCCATATCCACGTGCTACTCTGGAAACTAGAGAGTGCATACACACTCCTGACTTCATCAAAGCTTTGAAAAAGCTGGGTGGGGGTCGCTGGTTCTGCTTTAGGGGGAGGAGCCTGTGGGGATGAATGAGGGGTGCTAGGAACTGGCCAAGGGCATCAAGAACCCAGGCTATGTATGGCTCAGGCTTCCCCGGCGTTCTAAGAGACTGGGTCTAGCACAAGCACAGCTGCTCCACCCTTAGTTTCTCCACCTGCTGTGCTCCTGCTCCCACGGTTTCTGAGGGGGAAGAAATGCAGCCACTCAGCCCAAAGCCTTCTATACACCTCCTTAAGAACCTGTTCTCATGGATGATCTGGTGCACAGAGGCTCCCTGCAATGGGATTGTTAGCATAAGGTGAAAGATTGATAGGATCTGAGGTGAAACCAGAGAATGTGATGGGACTGGGAGAGGGACAGTGCCTAGCTTGGGACCTGCTCAATAGGGCTGGCTTTCCTCACTGCCAGCAGGGGAAGCAGGGAGCTGGAGGCCTTGCCAGGAAGAATGCTCATTAAAATGGTATAGACAGCTGAGCCTCTCTGGATCTGAGGCAGGCACTTTTTCCACTGCCATTAGCCTTTCACTAAAAACTTGGCATTTGACAGAGCAAGGAAAGATTCAATTGTGAAAAGGTCATGCATATTTATCCAATTGGATTCCTAATTGGCATTCATGTCTTCCTTGAAAGATCAAGCCTAAGACCTCAGCCAACACCCCCTTGCTGTGCTGCACAGGATCCTGCTGGGCCTGGCCCAGGCCAGTTGGGTCAGAGAACACCTTCCCACAACCTGTCCTTGCGCTCGGGCAGGCCTCATCCCTCATCGCATCCCAACTCTATCAAGTCT
This sequence comes from Acomys minous, assembly GCF_964271855.1. Taxonomy (NCBI): domain Eukaryota; kingdom Metazoa; phylum Chordata; class Mammalia; order Rodentia; family Muridae; genus Acomys; species Acomys minous. The sequence continues at coordinate 116,491,374 of NC_140484.1, read as the reverse complement.
GGGTTTTCTGTGGCGGTGACAACTGTCTCTGAATACTGTACGACTGTCAAGAGTTCCTTCTCTCTGCCCCTCACCAAGAAGAATCTCTTGGGTTGAAAACCCTTTGATGGAAAGATGCCCAGAGAACATCAGTAGGCCTTAAGGCCAATCTACTAGGCCAGAGTCCTTGGAGGTGACTGTTGACCAGAACTGACCCCCCACCCCATCCCCTGCTCCTTTAGAAGTCTCTAGAGAACCACGATGTACAGGACCCCAGGTTTCCCAAGCACAAGCTCCAGACAGTAGAGCTTCCGTGGGCAGGAAACACTGCTTTCCTTCAGATGGGGGAGCCAGCACAGCTGGGGAAGAGCCTCAGGCGGAGCAGGAGGGGCTAGCTTACCAGAAGAGGAATACAAGAGCCTACCTGCATGGTAAGAAGATTTTTTTTTTTTTATTGAAATATAGTCTGAGCAACCAGAATGTAGCTGAGAGGAGGGGGGGCTGGCCGGCCTGGGAGGAGGAGGGGCTGGCCAGCCTGAGGCAGCAGCCTCCCTAATGGCACAGGAGCAAGAATACAAATATCCCAATGTCTGTGTGCCCCATGCCCCCCCTGTCAGGGGTTGCAGGACAGCAACAGGGGGCCCACCACAGCCCCGCAGAGGGTCTGGCTCTCGGCACCTGCCTGCCTTGGCCATACTTCGTGCTTCCCTCAGTTCTAAACAGGAGTGTACTGACATCTCCCACCCATAGAGACATGATCAGTGTGACAGGTGAAATCCTCAAGATGTTTCTGGGGAAAAGAATCAAAGAAGACAAAAAGGAAAGGGCGAGCAAGGGACCTCACCACGCCAGGCTGGGCAGAGTTCCCAGAGGAAAGGCCAGCACCCTTCATTCCCCTCCTTCTCGGGCTCTGAAGGCAGGAAGAAGAGCTGGTGTCTGCAGGAAATGGAGCTCTGAGTCATCTCCAGCTGAACACAGCAGGTAGAGCCCAGAGCACAGCTACTGAGGGCTTGCAGGCTGAGGTGACAGCACTGAGGTTGCACTACCTAAGTAGCCTGGGGCTGAAAAGACATGGATGAGAATCGGGGTACCAAGAAGCAGCATTAAGCCATAAATAACAGAAGCAAATTCAGGGCTGTGAGGGATTCTGGGTGGCCCCACATTTTCTGGGGCTAGGAGACATCCAGAACCTGAAGCTCAGAGTAGACTCTGCTCCAGAGCACAGTGGCCAAACACTAGCGCAGAGCTTTTTATTTCCCACAGTCTGCACAGCAGGTGGAGGTGCCACAGCCTGACTGATGGCTACAAAGCCTCGGTCACACCTGAGGAGATAGTGCATGGCTGTTCTGGTCCTGAGAGGCCTGTGGTTGATTCTGAGGGTCCTGGGCACTGTCTTCATCCGGAGCCAAGTCTAGTGACCTCCTTGGCTCTAGGTCAGCCACCAATGGCTCACTGGCACATTCTTCCAGTCCATTTTCTCTAGTCTCCATGGCCACCTCCTCTCCAGAGCATGTCTCTGGGTCTGTAGCTTCCACCTTCACTTCCACAATCTCTTCTTCCTCCTCTTCTTCCTCCTGATCTCTCACTTTGTGGACTATGAACAGGTGGCGGTTGAGTGAACTGGCAGATGTGTAGCACAAACCACAGAGGAGACACTGGGCTGTGGAGCTGTCTGCCTGGTGCTGAGGTATGTGGCTCTGGAACTCGAGCTCTGAGTCTGTAGCAAAGCTGCACTTTGCACACTGAAATACGGATCTGTGCCTTTTGGAAGAGGGAACAGTCGCACCATTGCTAGTGCCTGGAGCATCTGCCGTTCTGCTGACTGCTCTTTTCAGATGGTTCACCTGAAAGAAAAGACAGTGTGAGCAGAGATGAGGCCAGCTCAGATGCACCTTCTGCTCATCAGGGAGGGGCACACATGTGCCATGGAACTCATGTGGAGGTCAGAAGACCATTTTTGGGAGTCATTTTCTCCCTCCACTGTGGGTTCTAGGGATAGCTCAAGTTCTTCTCTAAATTTTTATTAGATTTATTCACTTTCATGTGTGAGTATTTTGCCTGCATGTATGTATATGTACCATGTGCATGCATAGTGCCTGAGAAGGTCAGACAAGCGTATCAGATTCTCTGGAACTGCATTATGGGCAGCTGTGCATCGTCATGTGCATGCTGGGAATGGAATTTGGGTCTTCTGCCACAGTAACAAAAAGTGTTCTTAACTGCCGAGCCACCTCTCCAGCCCAAGTTCTTTATCTTTTAATGTTATGTATACATGTGGCCTAAAAGGAAGGTAAAGGAAGGCCTGCCTAGCCCACCTCCCAGGCCTGCTCTTCAAAGAACGTATCACCTTCTATGCTTAGTGTTTTTCAACTTGACACGAGCCAAGGTTATCTGGGAAGAAGAAACTGCATTTAGAAAATGCCTCCTTCAGACTGACCTACAGGTAAGTCTACAGGCCATTTTCTTGGAAGACAGACTTTAGATTAGATTTCATTAGATTGATATGGAAGATCCCAGCTCACTGTGGATGGTGTTGCCCCTGTGCAGATGTTTCTGGATTGTATAAGAAAGCAGGCTTGCCGGGTGTGGTAGTGCACACCTTTAATCCTAGCACTCGGGAAGTGGAGGCAGGTAGATCACTGTGAGTTCGAGTTCAGCCTACACTCTACAAAGTGAGTCCAGGACAGCCAAGACTACACAGAGAAACTCTGTCTCAGGGGAAAAAAAGAAGAAGAAGAAGAAGAAGAAGAAGAAGGAGGAGGAGGAGGAAGAGGAGGAGGAGGAGGAGGAGGAAGAGGAGGAGGAGGAGGAGGAGGAGGAGGAGGAGAAGAAGAAGAAGAAGAAGAAGAAGAAGAAGAAGAAGAAGAAGAAGAAGAAGAAGAAGAAAAAGAAAAGAAAAGAAAAAAGAAAGCAGGCTTACCAGGTTGTGGTGACCCAATCCTTTAGTCCCAGCACTTGGGAGGCAGAGGCAGGCAGATCTCTGTGAGTTTGACCAGCCTGGTCTACAGAGTGGGTTCCAGGACAGCCAAGGCTACACAGTGAATCCTTGTCTCTAAAAACCAAACCACCGGGTGGTGATGGTGCTCCCTTTTAAGCCCAGCACTTGGGAGGCAGAGGCAGGTGGATCTCTGTGAGTTTGAGGCCAGCCTGGACTACAGAGGGAGTTCTAGGACAGCCAGGGCTGTTACATAGAGAAACTAGGATGAAAGGAGTGCGCCACCACGCCTGACATGCATTTTTTTGTTTTTTTCAAAGCAGGGTCTCTCTGTGTAGCACTAGCTGCCCTGGAACTCATCATTCCCCTGCCTCTGCCTCCCACGTGCTACAATTAAAGGTGTGTGCCACCACTGCCTGGCCATCTCATGCATGTTAAAAAAAAAAAAAAAAAAAAAAAAAAGAAGCTGTAAATTAATTGCAAACCACTGCTTAGCCTCACTTCTCTCACCCTGACTTGTACTTAATAACATCTCCTGGAGCTTGTCTCCATGTGAGTAAACATAGAAGCTTCATTCCTCCAGTGGCAGTACACTGTGGGCTGACGGCTTCCTCCAGTGGATAGCCAAGCTCCACCTTGTCACTGCAGCAGACATCACTGAATACACTGCTTTATGCTTAAGCGCTCTTACCAAGAAGTCCTAGAAACAGAACTGCTGTATAAAAGGGCATGTGCATGCATTTACGGGAAGAGAGAAATTGATATTCTACCAACTTTGTATGCAAAGTTCTGCCAGCTAGTACCAGTCCCTAAATAGCCAAAGAAGTTTCAAGACAGCTCATGGCGTCCTGGTAGTTCTCAGCCCTTCCTCCCCAGATCATTTGGTCCTATGCCATGGTGTGGAAAGAACCTGCAGCAGAGGGGCGACCAGGCTGTTCTAGAAGCACATGACAGGAGGGAATGAAGAAAACAAAGGACCAACAGAAGGGGTTCTAGACCTGACCCTTTGCACAGCTAGAGCAACAGGGGAGTAATGATTCTTCCCTGACAAGCTAGCTCTGCCTGCCTGACTCACAGGATTCAAGGAAGCAGAAGTAAGGTTAAACCGGCAAATGACTGGTGGGCTTTCCCATGGATCTTTGCTCCTGCCTCCTACGTATGTCTAGTGCTCAAATGAGACACACAGGAACAGAGACCACTTTGGGGGTTACTCTGCTTGCTCCATGGTCACAACTACTGAAGGACCTTTCCAGTCCTAGGTCTCCCTGAGCAATCAGCTCACGGCCGTGACCCCTCACTCACCTGAGGGGAATGTCCACCTGGATGGCTCACTTTGGATGTCTGGCTCAAATCAGGGTTTCGGATACCGTGCATAAGGCTGATGTGGCTCTCCAGGAGAGAGGGCCGAGGAAAGCTGGGACTATCCTCAGTGCAGTACCTGCAAGAGCATGGTTGAGGTGAGTGAAACCCCAGGTTTCCCCAGTGTCCCTTAAGAATAGCAGGACAGAAAGCTATGTAAGCAGGCAGACTTGCTAATCAAGTCAGCAGGATGGCTAAGGAAGCAGACAGCAGCAGGTCAGAGTACTTGTACGCTTGACACTAAACCCTCATCTCAACATGATCCAGAGGGCCCAGGGCTAGGCCAGTGGTCAGTAAGAGAGGCCAGAACACTGTCATCCGTCACATCACCATCTCTACCCTCAAATATTGTGCCCCACTGAGAAAATTCAAGGCTGGGGATTGAAAAGATCAAGAGCTGCCAGGCCCTGGAAGCTGGCTCCTGACTTGCCTTCCTTCTCACTGAGCTGGTGCTTTCCTGCTAGAAACTCAATACTCTCCTGCCCCTGATCTCACAGCACAGAATCCCTGTGATGGCACAGACAAATCCTTCCCTTCCCCTTCCAGACTCACCCACAAGTGTAGACCTTCTTTACTGTGTCATGGTTGTTGCGGATGTGTTTGCGCAGGCTGCTGGGGGTGTGGAAGGACTGCTCACACTGCCGGCATGGGTACCGCTTCAGTGTCTAAGGGAAGAGGAAACAATCCCAAAGCATCAGGACCCTAAGTTCTGGGTGCATCTTTCTTTCTAGATGATATGAGCAGAAAGGTAGGTACCCTCAAGTCCTTAATATTATAGTACCCACCCTGCCCAACACACCAGGAACCTGCAGAGCTTAGCCATACAAGAGGGTCCTAGCCTCACAGGACAGAAGCCCAAGAAGTCCAGTGCTGCACTGTGGCATGTGGTTACACTTACCCGACCATGGCTCTTTTTCATGTGGGACACATAGCTCTCTCGATCAGGAACCCACTCCTGACACTCCTGGCAGGTCCAACCAGTGCTCCTCATCCGGGGCCTTGCTTCAGTCCTGCGGTGGGCTTCTGGACGGCCCCAGCGGCCAGCAGTCAGGGAGCTGCCTCTAGCAGCTACACTTGTGGCTGGGGGCTCAGTGGGAGCTCGAGAACCAGGGCGGCTAGAAGTCGTGTCTGCTGACGACTGGAGGCTTGACAGCTCATCCACATTCCGGGGAACACCGTGGGTATTCTGGCGGTGGAGAAAGGGATTACTGACTCGGCAAGGGGAAAGATGTGCTGTACAGAGTCACACCTCTGGCCTGAGGCACATCATTTCTTCCCAAGCTTCTCGTCCATAGTATCTCACCTTGACATGCTGCATTAATTCTGGCTTCTGCAGAAACAGAAGTGGGCACTCGGGGCACTTGAAGACACTCGCTTGTGTCTTGCTGACATTCTGGTAAAAATGCTGTTGAATGTGCCTCTTCTTATTGAAGACCATTTCACAGGAGCACTTATAAATTAGCCTGACAAAAGAAGCCCAGAGGTATGAGGTAACTAGGGCTCTGCTGGCAGGATCAAACAGCCCCTCTCCCTCATCTCTGCTCTTTCTGAACCAGGGTGAGGTTTGGGGACACATTAGCCTGAGCCAGTTTGTATCTTTTCCTGCCTTGGGATGTCCTCAGGAGACTGAACATCATCTCTCCATAGCCTCAGTTCCCCAGCCCATCCTTATGGCACCCTTACAGCCTCTAGGCTACCCTCTCTGCCCTACAGGACCTCCTGGTCCTGCAGCTGCACTCACTGGGAGGGTCTGTGGGGCTGGGTGGGATGCTGGGTGGTACTGTGGTCCATCGTACTACTGGCAGTCTTGAAGGCCATGGGACAGAATGCACATTTGTGGAAAACCTGGCAGTGTCGCTCCTGGATGTGGCTTTTCAGCAAGGCCAAAGTCAGATGGATGACACCACAGTGGATACACCTGGACAAAAAAGGTAAGGGAGTGTTAGACTCAGGGGTATGCTGGAAAGAGGGATGGACGGCAAGAGGAGAGCTGCCTTAGGGCCCTTCTCCCTCATCCTAGCCCACAGACTGTAGCCTCTGCACATCTTATATCACGCTTGCTACTATCTGCACAAATGAATGCACAAGACTCCTTTTGCCCAAGGTCATGCCTGGTAGAGAAGGGAGATTCTTCAACTGTCCCCAGATAGGCCATCCTGCCATCCTGCAAACCAAAACTCTGGAGCCTCAGGAGAGAAGACAACAGGAAGAGCAGAAGGTTCAGTACTAACACAATGCTGACAACTGCGAGGGTGACAACTGCACAGGAACCAGGGAGAACTAACAGGAAGTTGCAGAAAGCCTTTGCCTTCCCATGTGCTACCACTAGGAAATTAGGCACAGCCCCTCCAAGCAGTGCTACAGGAATATGATGCCCACCACATTCAAACAATGAATGCTGAGAGACCAGGAGATACTCTGGCAGCATTGCGTGGGAAGCTGTAAGCAAGGGACTGTTCTGTAGCTGCAATGCAATGTGGCAAGCAGGCAGTTTTCTACTTACTTACTTACTTACTTACTTACTTACTTATTTATTTATTCACTTACTTACTTACTTATTTCCAAGGTAGGATTTCTCTGTGTAGCCCTAGCTATCCTGGCTGTTCAGTTTTAAATTAATGAAATCACATTATAAGTTCAGTTCCAGACCAGCAAAATGGAATTAAAGGCATGTGCCACCACTGCCTGGTTTTTTTATAATTCTTAAAGAAGAAAGCAAAATAAATATTAATTAACGAGTCTAGCAGGTGCATGCCCAGGATCTTAGCACTCAGAAACTCAAGGTAAGAAGAGTATAAGCTTGAAGCTGTGAGCCCATCGGTACGATTGAGAAGGCCCAGAACTGACAACTCAGAGACAGAGATTGAGGCATCTCCATGGTAGAGCCTTCACTAGCACTTGAGGCCTTGGGATCAGTCCCTATAATTTAGGGGAGAAAAGATTCAAATAAAGTTGGTGCTGAATGTGGTGGCACACACTTTTAGTCCCAGCACTCAGGAGGCAGAAGCAGGAAGATCTCTTTGAGTTCAAGGCCAGCCTAGTCTACATAGCAAGTTCCAGGCCAGGCAGGGCCATATAATGAAACCCTGCCTCAAAACAACAACAAAAACCTAAAATGAATGAAAAAAACACATCTCCCTAAATATTTTGAAAAATGATTCCCTGTGCTCCCTTTATTTTTTTCGAAACAGGGTTACTCTGTATAGCCTTGGCTATCCTGGGTTCACTCTGTAGACCAGGCTGGCCGTGAACTCAAAGAGATCCACCTGCCTCTGCCTCCTGAGTGCTTGGGTTAAAGGCGTGCGCCACCACGCCTGGTCTTTCCCCACACCCTCCATCCCTGAGACAAGGTTTCTCTGTGTAACCCTGGCTGTCCTGGAATTCAGGATGTAAACCAGGCTACACTGGAACTCACAGAGATCCACCTGCCTCTGCCTCCTGAGTGCTGGGTTTAGATACCACCACACAACAAGGATTTTGTTTTTAATTATGTGTATACTTATGTGTCTATGTATAGATTTGTGCATGCAAGTTCAATGTCTGTAGAGGCCAGAAAAGGGAGTGAGATCTCCTGGAGGTAGATAGCGTTTTAGGTGGCAGTTAGCTGCCCAGTGTGGATGCTGAGAACCAATCTAGGATCCTCTTTTAGAGCAGGATATGGTCTTACTTGCTGAGCCATCTCGGAGAGAAAGCCAGGATTCAGTTCCCAGCACCCACATGGTAGAAGACAACTGATTCCTGCAAGCTGTCTCTGACCTCCACAGGCACACTGGCATGCACTCTCCCTCAAAAATAAATAAAGTATTATTTTTTAATCCAAATTACTGATGAGTCAGATCAGTAAGGCAAAGTAGGGATAGGGAGTCATATGCATGGACAAAGCACAAAAGGGATGACCAGGGCAATAAGCAGTTGTGTAAAAATGCCTTCTAAGGCACTCGTCCTCTTATCCCTCGGCTTGAAAACCTCCTAACGTCCCTGTGGTGGCTGAGTGAGAATGGCTACCATAGGCTCATGTTTGAGTGCTTGGTCCCCAGTTAGTAGAACTGTTTGGGAAGGATGAGGTGGTGTGGTTTTGTTGGAGTAGGTGTGGCCTTGTTAGATATGTGTCACCAGGGGTGGGCTTTGAGGTTTTAAAAGCCCAAGCCAGGCCCAGTCCCCACCCACCCACACCGCCTCTCTCTCTGACTGCAATTCACAGAACTGACGTGAGCTCTCGGCTACTGCTCCTGCGCTGCCTGCCTGCCTGCCTGCCACCATGCTCCCTGCCATCCTGCCTGCCACCATGCTCCCTGCCACCACGCTCCCTGCCATCCTGCCTGCCTGCCTGCCACCACGCTCCCTGCCATCCTGCCTGCCTGCCACCACGCTCCCTGCCTGCCTGCCTGCCTGCCACCACGCTCCCTGCCTGCCTGCCTGCCTGCCACCACGCTCCCTGCCATCCTGCCTGCCTGCCACCACGCTCCCTGCCATCCTGCCTGCCTGCCACCACGCTCCCTGCCACCACGCTCCCTGCCACCACGCTCCCTGCCACCACGCTCCCTGCCACCACGCTCCCTGCCATCCTGCCTGCCTGCCACCACGCTCCCTGCCACCACGCTCCCTGCCACCACGCTCCCTGCCATCCTGCCTGCCTGCCACCACGCTCCCTGCCACCACGCTCCCTGCCACCACGCTCCCTGCCATCCTGCCTGCCTGCCACCACGCTCCCTGCCATCCTGCCTGCCTGCCACCACGCTCCCGGCCATGATGATTTGCACTCTGAAACTGTAAGCAAAGCCCCCAGTTAAATGCTTCTCCTAATAGTTAACTTGGTCACAGTGCTTCATCAAAGCAATAGGGCAGTAACTAGGATAATCCTCTTTCAGAAATAGGCAGTTGTAATGTGAATAAAGGAACAGAACTCAGTTCCTCTACAAGAGCATGTAGTGCCCTTAACCACTGAGCCGTCTCTCCATCCTCTAACCTTGAACTTTGTGTGTGTGTGTGTGTGTGTGTGTGTGTGTGTGTGTGTGTGTGTGTGTGTGTGTGTGTGTGTGTGTGTAGAGCCCTGGCTACTCTATACAGCCAATTCTTTTTTTTTTTTTTTTCTTTTGAGACAGGGTTTCTTTGTATAGCCTTGGACTCCCTTTGTAGACCAGGCTGGCCTCGAACTCACAGCAACCCACCTGCATAGGCTATTCTTGAACTCACAGAGATCTGCCTACCTCTGCCTGAGTGCTAAGATAAAAAGCATGCACCACCACCGCCTGGCTCTGAACTTTTTTTTGGTATGGTTTATTTACTTTTATTTTAATATATATAAGTAAGGGTTTTATTTTTTCCCTGTGTATATGACTAAGCTCCATGTATGTCCAGTACTTGTACAGAAGAGGGCATCAGATTCCCTGGGATGAGAGTTACAGATAGCTGTTAGCTGCCATGTGGGTGCTGAAAACTAAGCCCAGGTCCTCTGGAAGAGCACCAAGAGCTCTTAATGCTGCCCCATTCCTCCAGTTCCTGGCCTTTAATTCCTCTTAATCTTCATGCCTGTACTCACTAGGATCTGAGATTATAATCAAGTGTCTCCAATGCTCCACTAAATATATACACTTTTAAAAATCAAGCTGACAAGCTGGGCATGATAATGCCACTTATAACACCAGCATCTGGCTAAGGCTAGGAGGTTATGAATTTGAAGCTAGCTTGTGTAACACAGAGGTCTAGGCCAACATGGACTACATACAGAGACCTTGTCTCAAAGGAAAAAAAAAAAATCAAGGAAAATGGCAGTCATGGTTACACATGCACAGTGTACATGCATATGTATACATGTATGAGTGCATCTATGTTCATGTGGACATACACTCAGGAAGCACAGGAAAGAAGAATGCAATTTAGGCAAGATAAATAAACAAACAAATAAAATCCCAAGAAGGAGAAGAGTTAGACAAATTGACAAAGTAACTAGATATAGACAAAATGAAAAAATATACTTTCCCCTTATTGGATATTTATTCTAATATTTTATTTTATTTTTGTATTCTAAGTATCTTTTAACTTATTTTTATATATGTAGGTAGTATGTGTACACACACTTATGTATGTGGGTACAGGTGTGTCTAGACCTGAGGTGGACATTGGGTACTTTCCTCTGTTGCTGTTCACTTACTCTACTGAGGCAGGGTCTTACACTGAACCCAGAGCTCGTCAATTCTACTATTCTATCTAAGATGCTTGCCCGGGGACCCACTGTCTCTGCTTCTTGAAAGCTGCCACACCTGCCTGGCTTTTGTATGGGTCCTGGAGATCCAAATCAAGCCCTCATGCTTGCTCTACTGAGCCATCTCCCAGCCATGTTTTTTTTTTTTAAGAAATGGTGTCCTGTGGTTTGGGCTAGCCCTAAATTTGCTAAGTATCCAAGGATGACCATGAGCACCTGATCTTCCTGCCTCTACCTCCAAAATTCCAGGGGAGAGTGTGCTACCACTCTTGGGCTTAATATTTAACTTTTCCCCTCTTTGGCTTTTTGAGACAGGGTTTTTCCACGTAGCCCTGACTGGCCTTGAACTCAGAGAGCTAACTATCTCTGCCCTGAGTGCTGGGATTAAAGATGTGCACCACCGCACCTGGCTATAATATTTATCTTCTTAAACACTCATATTATCTTTCTTGCCCTTCTTTTCTTCTGTAAAACAAGATATCTATGCACCCACCAGCCAACATCACATACAGGGTCTCAGAGAGCCTAGGCTGGCCTTGAACTCCTGATCTTCCTGTCTCTACTTCCTAAGTACAGTGATAACAAGTATTTGCTATCATTTCAGGGTTTGTTTTGTTCTGTTTTGTTTTTTGTTTTTTAATATGGTGCTATGAATCAAATCCAGAACTTCTAAGCATGCTAGTAGGCAAGCACTCTACCAACTCAACTACATCTGATACTAACTAGCTAACCTGCTTATGGCTCTCGCTCTCTCTCTCTCGCTCTCTCTCTCTCTCTCTCTCTCTCTCTGTGTGTGTGTGTGTGTGTGTGTGTGTGTGTGTGTGTGTGTGTGTGTGTCAGTATGAAGGTGTGCATGTGTCACTGTGTGGGCATGTAAAATTATAGAGGTTGGAGAACAAGCTCAGGTATGAGTCCTTGCTTTCTACCTTGAGATTGGGTTTCTTTGTTGTTCACTGTTGTGTTTACCAAGCTACCTTATTGCAAACTTCCAGGGTTTCTCCTATCTCTATCCATTTCACCATAAAAACATTAGAATTACAAACATGCCAGGCGGCGGTGGCGCACACCTTTAATCCCAGCACTTGGGAGGCAGAGGCAGGCTGATTGCTGTGAGTTCAAGGCCAGCCTTGTCTACAAAGCAAGTCCAGGATAGTCAAGGCTACACAGAGAGACCCTGTCTCAAAAAAAAAAAAAAAAAAAGAATTAGAAACATATGCTACCATGCCCAATTTTACAGAGGTCCTGGGAATTTGAACTTAGGTCCTTATACGGCAAAAACTTTATCTAGTAAGCCATCTTCCCATTCCCCTACTGGGGAAGGGCGGGGGGGGGGGGGGGGAGGGTGGAGCACAAGGACAAGGAGGAGAAGGAAGAAGGAGGAGGAGGAGGAGAAAGAAAAGTTAACTGCATCTATTTGTTTATTGATTTGCTTATTGATTGTTTTGCATGTATATGTATGTGCGCAGGCGTGCATGTGTCATGACATGGGTGTATTGGTCAAAGGGCAAGCCACAGTTGTTTCTTTCCTTCTAGCATGTGGGTAAAATGTACCAAACTCAGGTCATTAGGCTCATCAATGGGTTAACATTGAGCCATCTCACCGGCAATGCCCTCCACCCCCCACCCAAGACACACACACACCACACCACACTGTGTTCTTAAAACCAAACTGCAAGTATAAAACAAGTTCCAGCCTAGAAAAGACTTGCCATTGGGCAATACCAGGACAGTGAGCCAAGCAGCACCCACCTGTAGCCCACTTTTCGGGCATAGTGCAGGCAATTCTCCTTTACATGAGTCTGGAAGTAAGCAGAGCGACAAAGGACACCACACTCTGGGCAGCAGTAGGGGGACTTGTGTGCATGAATCCGCTGGTGCGCACAGAAACTACATTGGTTTGGCAGCAGCATCTGGCATACCTGGCAAGTCTAGGAAAAAACACCAAGAAAGCAAATGACACAGGTGGGATGGGGTGGGAAAACATACTGTCACAGATTGACAGCAGCCAGGTAATTAATGCCTAGAACCCCAGAACTTGGGAGGCTGAGGTAGAAGGATTGCTATAAACTCCAGAACAGCCTTGGTTACATATGAGTGATACCCTGTTTCTTTTTTTTCTTTTTTTTTTTTTTTTTTTTTTGATTTTTCGAGACAGGGTTTCTCTGTGTAGCCTTGGCCATCCTGGACTCACTTTGTAGACCAGGCTGGCCTCGAACTCACAGCAATCCACCTGCCTCTGCCTCCCGAGTGCTGGGATTAAAGGCATGCGCCACCACGCCCGGCTGTGATACCCTGTTTCAACAAAACCAATACAATAACAAGAAACAAAGTAGACTAATGTAATATGTGATTTATGTAAATGAGCCTAGGATAGGCTACAGCTCAGACTCAGGCCAGGGGAATAGCTCAGAGGTAGAGAACTTGCCTTGCCTGCTTAAGAGTCTACACTGGAAGCCCTGCACTATAAACACAAACAAAAATCAAACAAGGAAGCTAGCAAACAAATAAGGCAAATGTGGTGGCACACATCTGTGACTTTAGCACTTGTCAGGAGAGTCATAAGTTTGAGGCCAGCCTCGGTTACTTAGGGGAAAAAAAGATGTTTGTTTGTTAAAAAGCTAAATATAGTGAGTATACATGTATTCTTAGCACTTGGGAGGTTGAGGCAAGAAAATCAGGAATTCAAAGCCAACCTTGGTACAGAGTGAATTAGGGACTAGCCAGAGCTACATGAGACATTGCTTCAAAATAAACAAATAATAAAAATAAAAGGCCATTGTAAGCCCTTTTAATGTAATTAGAAAAGCTTGAATGTAGATTTGTATTGGGTAATATTAAAAAATGTTATTAATTTTACTAGGTGTGATAACAGCATAGTTAAATAAAAACTTAAGACAAAAAGATAACTGGGAGGTGGTGGCACACACCTTTAAACTCAGAACTTGGGAGGCAGAGGCAGGTGGATCTCTGTGACTTGGAGGCTAGCCTACAAAGGAGTCCAGGACAGGCAAGGATACACACAGAGAAACCTTGTCCTAAACCCCCACCCCCAACACACACACACACACACACACACACACACACACACACACACACACACACACACACACACACACAAAGAACAAGAAGATACACTCTACCAGGCATGGTGGCCCATGCCTTTAATTAGAATTAAGAAGCAGAGTCAGGTGGATCTCTGAGTTCAAGGCCAGCCTGGTGTACATAGAGTTCCAGAGGCCCTGTCTCAGGGAGAGGGGGAAAAATCTGCCCTAATTAAATGGCCTAGAAGGCAAAGGAAAGGATGAAAGCACTCCACCCAGACCCCAGCCCTTAGTCAGAGCAGAGGGAGGCAGTTCTGCTTCAGGTACAGACTTCTAGAAGGAAGAGATAAATCCAAACATGCTGCTCCTGCTTTGGTAGGGAGCTGCCCCCCACCTCATCTGAATACCCTTTGCCCTGACTATGTGGCCTGATACTGGTACTGTCATGGGAACCCAAGCCCAGTGGCCATGAAGGCTAGTTAATTCCTGGTCTCGTCTTCCTCCCTAGAAGCCACATTCAGCTACAGGAGATACTGTGAAGGATTGAAGCTAGGCTGAGAGAAGGCCAACAGTCTTCCAGAGCGGTCTCTTCAATCATGTGCGGTTGTGCGATACAGGGAAGGTGTAGGATAAGAGGGGTGCCAGCTCTGACTCTACGCCAATTTCTACATATACAAGACTTTAGAATTTGGGTAAAAAGCAATGTGGAAAATGTCATAGACCCAGACACTAGGCCTCCACAGCCAAAGGTCTTCAATGACCAAACTCAGAAATAAGAGTCCTAGCCCAACTCAAGTATGCTAGGACACAAGAACATGGAAGCCCCTAGAAGGTGCTGACCACATTCCATCTGACTCAGCACAAGAGAAATGGACGAAAGGGTGAAGATAAATGACTGTGGTGGTTTGAACAAGAATGGCGCCCCGGGTTCACGGCTCTGAATGCTCAGTCATCAGGGAGTGGTGCTACTTGAGGGGGATTAGGAGGTGTGGCCTTGTTAGATTAGATGTGGTCTGATTGGAGGACGTGTGTCCCTGGGGGAGGGCTTCGGGGCTCTCTTCCTGCTAGCTGCAGACGCAGTTGTAGTTCTCAGCTACCTTTTCAGTCCCTCACCTCCTGCCATGCTCCCACCATGCTGGTAATGGATTAAGCCTCTGAAACTGTAAGCCAGCCTTAATTTAAAAAAATTTTTAAATTTTTGGTCGTGATGCCTCTTCCCAGCACCAGAACACTGACTAAGACAGTGACCCTATGGCAGTTCCTAGCCACTTCAGATACCAAATCCTCTGCAGAAGCTCAACTTCGCGCCTCTACCCAGTACTCATGGTCACTAACAATGTCCTATTCCTTACTATCTCTGCTCAACTCTGACCTGTGCTCCCCAGGGCCAGAACACCTTCAGGGACTCTCTTCCCGGCCTTACAGGCCCAATTTAACCAACACAACCACACAATACTGCCTCTATGCCTGCAGCTACTATGAATTAGTCCTTCTGATGCGAGGTAGGTTCTCAGTGTTTTAATCTCAATGGGTCTGTCATACAGCAGAGGTTTGGGTGCAGACTGCTGCCTTTGCTGTCTATCACCGTCTCCTCGGCCGCCTCCCGCTAGCATCCCCTGAGCAGAACAGGGCCGGCACAGTGACCTGGACTAAAGTGGAAGTAGCTGTCCGTTGTCCTCCCAGATCTCTGCAGCCCTTTGTCCTGGCTGTTCTTCTGTCAACCTGACACAAGCTAGTCTTATCTGGGATGAAGAACCTCAATTAAGCTAATGCCTGTAGGCAAATCTATAGGGCATTTTGTTAATGTTTGACATAGAAGAGTCTAGCCCAGGTAGATCAGGCTAGTCTTGAATTCAAGAGATCCACCTGCCTCTGCCTCCCAAGGGCTGAGATTAAAGGCATGAACCACCATTCCTGCCCCCCCCCTTTTATTTATTTATTTTCAGCTGGGCGTGGTAGTATATACCTGTAATCCTAGCACTTGGGAGGCAGAGGCAGGTGGATCACTGTTGAGTTTTTGAGGCCAACCTGGTCTACAAAGTGAGTCCAGGACAGCCAAGGCTACACAGAGAAACCCTGTCTCAACAACAACAACAACAACAAGATTCTGCCTGCATATGCACATATGTACGTGTACCAAGTGCATGCCTGGTGCTTCTGGAGGTCAGAGGAAGGTGTCAGATTCCCTAAAATTGAAGTTATGGATGTTTGTGAGCCACCGTGTAGGTACCATATCAAACCTGAGTCCACTACAAGAGCAACAAATGGGCCACCTCTTCAACCCCTGCTAATAGTCTTTATTATGATTTAGAGAGCAAACTAATGCACCCTGGCTAAGGGAAACATAGTAAAGGAGTAAGTTGAGCTGTGTCATGAAAGGAACCCTAGGGGCCAAAGAGATGGCTCATGGGTAAGAACACTTGCTGTGTAAGCATAAGAACCTGAGTTAAACAGACAGCCTGGCATCCATGTAAAAATGCTACGCATGAACGTGACCTCAGTGCTGGGGAGTAGAACAGGCAGGTCCTGGAGCTTGCTGGCCAGACAACCCGAGCAAAATGGCGAGCTTCCAAATAAGGAAGCTCAAGAAAATAAGACGCAATCTTATGTTCTTTGTAATCTACACGCATGTACACACATGCACACAGATACACATACACGTAGCCCAACCTGGATGCCTTTCTGTTTTTTAACCATGAAGTCTTACTGTGAAGCTCTTCTGCCTCCAGCTCCTAAGTGTTGGGATTAGACCTATGTACTACCACAGCTTAAGGCTGACTTCTTGACAGAATCTGCTAGCAACATAATGGGACATAGAGGGTACAGCACATAGTGCCTTTAAAAACAAAGCACATATCTCATCAACAATAACCAGGAATCAGAACAAGTAAAAAAGCTCAACTCGGGGCTGGAGAAATGGCTCAGTGGTTAAGAGCGCTGCCTGTTCATCCAAAGGACCTGGGCTCAATTCCCAGCACCCACATGGCAGCTCACAACTATCCGGTAACTCCAAGATCTGACACCCCCACACCAATGTACACAAATTAAAATTAAATAAACTGTTAAAAAAAAGCTCAACCCCTTTTCTTTCTTTTTTTGGGGGGTGAGGGTGGGGGGGACTGGGTTTCTCTGTGTTGCCTTGGCTGTCCTGAAACTAACTCTGTAGACCAGGCTGGCCTTAAACTCAAGGATCTGCCTGGCTCTGCCTTCCAGAGTGCTGGGATTACAGGTGTGCGCCACTGCACCTGACTCAACTCCTTTTTTAAAGCTAGGAGAACATGGGTGAAAGACAGAGACCTACAACACCTCTGCACAGAGCCTACATGCCTACTCCACTCTCCTTTCTTCCTCAGCCTTGCCTCTGGCCCTGCCTCCAGAGAGGTTCTGCTCAACAGCTCTGTCTACTGAGGGGCAGAATGTTCTTAGAAAATAGACTAAGGGACAAAGACAGTGATTCACCTACCCTTATCCCCAGGTTCTCTGGGCACATGCTAAACCATGCTGCTATCTGCTAGAGGCCAGAAAGAGACCACCAAGCCAAGCCCTAACAGGCCTGAATTTGAACCAAACTAACTGGTAATCTAAGTGGAAGTGGAACACGAGCATGTTCATAAAGATACTGTTTTGTTTCTGTGTGTTGAGACAATGTAGCTATAACCCAACTGGCCTCAAACTCATAATCCTCCTGCCTCAGCCTTACAAGTGCTGGAATTATATACAAATACCACTACCCCTGGTTAAACTTGCTGGATCTTCAGGCTTTCCCCACAGGTATGAGTAGGGTCTCTTTCCAAATAAAAAACCAAGCACTATATATTTAGGTGAGATGCTCATCATTAGGCCAGATGTCCTCTTCTAAGACTATGATTCTAGGGGCTGGAGAGAAGGCTCAGCGGTGAAAAGCTGTCTGCTCTTCCAGAGGTCTTGAGTTCAAATTCCCAGGAACCACATGGTGGCTCACAACCATCTTTTTGTTTTGTTTTTGATTTTTGGAGACAGGATTTCTCTGTGTAGCCTTGGCTGTCCTAGATTCGCTTTGTAGACCAGGCTGGCCTCGAACTCATAGCAATCCACCTGTGCCACAACACCCGGCTTCACAACCATCTATAATGTGACCTGATGCCCTCTTATGGCATGCAGGTGTATGTGCAGATAGGGCACTTATACATAAAATAAACAAGAAGGAGGAGGAGGGGGAGGAGGGGGAGGAGGGGGAGGAGGAGGAGGAGGAGAGGAGAAGAGGAGAAGAAGAAGATTCTACCACTGCTCCCATATTAATGGGCTCCCTCCAGTCCCTATCATAGAACCTGCATGGCCTGAGGCTCACCACCCAACAGCCGGATGGTCTACTTACTAGCCCCTCGGTTTCCTCTGTGGTCCTCTGGAAATGTGCAGCCAGGACCATATAGTCTCGCATCTGCTTGTGACATTCAGGACATTTGGTTCCATACCGGATGAGCCTCACTGGGTCTGGGTAAAGTGGCAAGGCTGGAATTACAGGGCTGGCATTGCTTGAAGTGGGGCTGGGTTTGGGGGAGGAAGAAGTGGCTGGGGTGGCTGGTGCCGTGGAGTTCACAAACATCTGGTCCGCAGAGATGGGCTTCACAAGCAGCTGAGAACACTGCATGACAAGCCCCTTGCTCTTGTGGTCTCGGGCATGCCGAAGCAGGCTGCACTTGTTGAAGAAGAGCAGTGTCTTAGAGCACAGTGTGCACAGCACCTCGATGTGGACACTCCGCCGGCTGTAGTGCTGGCTCAGGCTCTTCTCTAAGGCAAACGCGTCTCCACACTCCAGGCAGCAGTACCCACTGGCCGGCACATGGATTCTGCTGTCTGCAGGTGGGCTGAGATTTGGCGCATAGAGGGGCACAGGGTTAGAGCTGTGAAGGACCTTGTTGAAGACCTCCACAATTAGAGGGGCGGCCTTTTTCACCTGGTGGACGAGGGGCACTGTCATTTGTGCGACCTGAGGCTGGCTCCGTCTCTGTGCTGAGGACTTTGCAGTCACAGATGCGGCAACACTGTGGGGGACGAGGTTCAAGTTGGCCAAGTGCACAGCTTTGGGCAAGAGACTGGCAGGGGCCAAGGTTGATGTCTGAAGTGTTGTGCTCTGCTGCTTCTTGCTTGCCTGTGAGCTCAGGGCAGCTCCTTTTGGGACCCGGGGCCCAGAGACGCGGCAGGGAGATGAAGAGTCACTGGCCTTTATCATGCTCTCATCCCCTTTCCTGTCACCCTGGGGGCTCCCTGAACTTATGCCTGCCTCAGAAAAGGGCTCTTCCACAGGCATGGCTGTGCCCTCATCCCCCGGCACCTCACTAGGGGCCTCAGCAATGGTGCTCCCTACAGGTGACTCAACAGGGGACTTACTTGGATCATCAGGGTCTGGCAGGATCCTTGTAACAGTTCGTTTGATTTCCCCTGATGATGTCTTAATTGTTTTGATTCTAACTTTGGGAATTGCTGGTGGGGAGCTGGCAGCCACAGAAGGGGACCCTTTGCTGCTACTGTCACTGCAGATGCTCCGAGGGCTGTCTGATGGCTTGATACTTTTTCTAGTGACCTCCAGAGGGCTCCGGGGACTCTTTGGTGACTTGGGCATTTTGGGGCTGCCTTTAGAACCCTCTTTAGTGGGCCCTGAGGAATCTTTTGTGTGACCAGGCTGATCCTCCTTGGTGACACTGGCCACCCGTTTGGCCTGTAGGGCCACCAAGGCTGCAACACAAGAGGACAGTTTGGAATGGGCTGGCTTCAGACGCTGCCGAGGTGGGACAGAGGAGCAAGCACTGAGCTCTGGAGCAAGCTTCTTGAGCTCTCCAACACTGCTGCTAGAGTGACTGCTGAATTCTAAAGCTTCCCCAAAGAGCTGACTGGAATCCAGATCTTTGGGAGGCTCCAGCGCCTTCGGCCCAGCCCGCTCCTGCTCCTGCTGGCTCTCTAAAGGCAAGGGTTCTGGTTTGGCTTCTTTCTTACAAAAGTGATCAAACATGTGTAGCTCCGGGACTGGGAACTTAGCCAGAGCTTCCAGGACTGGGCCCCCCACAGCCCCGGGAGGAGGTGGGAAGTAACTGTCAGAGTGCTTGGCCTTTATCCCAAACCCATTATCTTTGACAGGATCTTCAGGTTCTGGACTGGAGATCGGACTGAATTGGTTGAAGGTGGGTAACGGCTCCGACTTGGAAGGTTCTAGCTTGTTCGTGAAACTCCTAGCACTGTCTCCATTTATGAAAGAAGACTCAAACTTCCCACAGTGGTGGGAGTCTGAAGGCAGGTCTGAGCTCCGAAACCCGTTGTGGAGGAGACTGGAAGCAGTGTGGTCTTTCTCTGCTTCAAACGACTCTTGGCGGCTGGTGTTCTTGACTATGACACTCACAGCCGGCACGTCTGCGGCTGATCCTGAGTGAGCCAGGGACACATTCTCATCCATACACATGCCGGAAGACTTCAGGGGGCTCTCATTCTCCTCACTGGGGGTCTGGATGGCCTCCTTGGCATCAAGACTTGTGGGATCTGGGATGTCAAAGGCAGCCAGAAGGTCATCAAAATCTGGGGTTTTCATGTCCCCCATGGCTGGATGCTGACAAGAGCTACAAGAGAAACAAGGAATAGAATCAGTGACCACCAGGGCCTCCCTGAACTGTCCTGCATCATCTGTTTAGAATACTTATCACACTAATGCACACATGCAGCTGGCCCACCCCTGTAGACCACCACCTTCTACACTAGGAAGTCACATACCTGAGTTTCACCCTAAGAGGTTTAAAAGGAGAAGCTTATACGTAATGACAAGCCTGGAAGGTCTTAACCCTTAATACTTTCGGATTTCTGGCTGGCCTTATGACCCCATGACCAAAAGAAAAAGAGAGTGTACCCTTCTATCCAATTGAGCCATGCCCCTCACATCTCCCCATCAACTCTGCCCTCACTACCATATGCTCACTGGCATATGTTCACCCTCTGGGTGGCTAACATTTTTAACACACACAAATATCAGGAGCGAACGGTGCCTAGAGTCCTCTGCAAACCACTGCCCAGAGTCTCTAAAGATCTTTACTGAATGTTTCTGTACACATTCTCATGCTTATATATATTTTCTCTCTTCTCCCCACTTCTCTTCCTCTCTCTGTGCTTTCTCCATTTCTTCTTCTTCCCCCCCCCCCTACTTTCCTTCTCTTCTTCTTTTTGAGACAGGGTCTCTCTCTATAGCCCTAGCTGATCTGGAACTCAATATGTAGACCACGCTATCCTCAAACTCACAAAGATCCACCTGCCTCTGCCTCCCAAATGCTGGAATTAAAGGTATGTACCATCACGCTCAGCTGCTATCAAACCCCTCCCTTTTTGGTTTTTCGAGACAGGGTTTCTCCGTGTAGCCTTGGCTGTCCTGGACTCACTTTGTAAACCAGGCTGTCCTCAAACTCACAGAGATCCACCTGCCTCTGCCTTCTCGAGTGCTAGGACTAGAGGCACGTACCACCTCACCTGGCTCTTAAAACCTCTTCAAAATCTTTTTTAATTTATGAGTGTTTTGATCAAATGTATATCTGTGCATCATATGTGAGTGTACTGCTTCTGTAAGGGGACATAGGATTTCATTATGGGAGGTTGTGGGCCACTATGTGAGAGCTACAAATCAACTGGGATCCTTTTCAAGAATAAGTGCCCTTAGCCGGGTGTGCTAGTGCACACCTTTAATCCCAACACTCAGGAGGCAGAGGCAGGTGGAGTTCAAGGCCATTCTGGTCTACAAAGTGAGTCCAGGACAGCCAAGGCTACACAGAGAAACCCTGTCTCAAAAAACCAAAAAGAAGAGCTGGAGAGATGGCTCAGAGGTTAAGAACACTGTCTATTCTTCCATAGGTCCTGAGTTCAATTCCCAGCCACCACATGGTGGCTCACAACCATACCCTCTAATGCCCTCTTCTGGAATGTCAGTGTACATGCAGACAGAGCACTCATATATATATATAAAATAAAATCTAAACAAAAAACCAAAAACCCTTGCTAGTAATCTCATCACCTTAAACATTCATGTAAGCATATTTATATTTAAGACTACAGCTCTATATCAGTATCTGTAGTTTTGGAGAATTATTCTCAAGGCTGAGGAATGGATTCCTTCCATCTGGGCACTAGTATCTACAGAAGGACTTTGTCAGTCTCCTTCCAGGACCAAATAAAGTGTGGGGGTGGGGGGTGTGAACCAAGTGTGTGAAGAATTCTGATAATCCTAGCACTCAGAGGTGAAAAAAGCAGGAGGATCACAAGTTCAACGCCATACTTTCTTACATAGAAGATTCAAGGCCTAGACTAAACACCTACTAATGAGGAATAGTTAAATATTTGACTATTATGCATTCAACAAAAACATGGTCAATTATCTACACAGAAACAAAAAAAATTACTCATTAACTTTAAAAAAGACTAATACAAAAAGTATTGTCACATTATAACAATATATTATAACTTTAAGTATCTATTGGCATTATGATTAAGGTTTTAAACAGAACAGATGTTTGTCTCCTGAACTAGGTGCTGGAGTCCATGAACAACAGGCAGTGAACTGGTCTGTGAGGCCACATGACTATGAATAAATGCCTTTGGGACGCTTGCTTCAGATGCTCCCTCCCTCCTTTTTTCTTCCAGTCTTCCAATGCCTACAGGGAAAAGAGCTGAAGAAAGGTAGGACAGTCGGTCCTTCTGCAGTGCTGGGGAAGCGTGTGGGAGAGGGGAGCAGTGGTTGATAGAGAATAAGCTTCCTCCACCAGAAAATGACAGGGGCTTGAAGAAGTATTACATCAGAACAAGCACTGTTCTCCCACGGAAATGCTTCAGGGGTTTGCTAGGTCAGACAGCTAGTGCAGGAGTGCAGATGCACACTTACACCTCACCTCTCGGGAAGGCTGAGGCAAGAGAATGGAGAGAAGAAGTCTAGGCCGGGCTACATATGAGCCGTCATATACAGGGCTGGGTACCTCTATAGAAGAGGGTATGCCTAGCATGTTTAAGGACCTGGATTCAAAGCCAGGCGTGGTGTCCATGCCTTTAATCCCAGCACTCGGGAGGCAGAGGCAGGCAGATCATTGTGAGTTCGAGGCCAGCCTGGTCTACATAGTGAGTCCAGGACAGCCAAGGCTACATGGTGAAACCCTGTCTCAAGAAAGCAAAAAGGACCTGGGTTCAATCCCAAACAACACACACACAAAAAAGTTGTGTGTGTGTGTAGTAAAGCAAGCATTTAAATCCAGAAAGAAAAAGGAAAAAAAAGAAGAAAAGTTTAGCTTAGCTAAGAACAGACTTGACACTGAAAATAAGAGTTTTTCTTCCCTTTGCATCAAAACCTTCAAATTAAAAAGAAAAAACAAACTGGGTGTGGTGGCGCACACCTTTAATCCCAGCGCTTGGGAGGCAGATCTCTGTGACTTTAAGGCCAGCCTGGTCTACAGAGTGAGTCCAGAACAGCCAAGATAACACAGAGAAACTCTGTCTCGAAAAACCAACAAGAAAAAAGAAAAATTTCTGGTCTGGCAAGATGACTCAGCGGGTTATGACACTTGCTGCCATGCCTGATAACCTCAATTGATTTCTGGGGCCCACAAAGCCAATACTCCCCCCCCCCGCACCCCCACTCCCCACACAAACGCTAAATATAATAAAATTTATTATATCTCTGTGAGTTCAAGGACAGCCAAGGCTATGCAGAGAATCCCTGTATTGAAACAAACAAACAAACCCATTTATTTTTTTGTTTGTTTGTTTGTTTTTCCAGACAGGGTTTCTCTGTGTAATAGCCCTGGCTGTCCTAGACTCACTTTGTTGACCAGGCTGGCCTCGAACTCGCAGAGATCCGCCTGTCTCTGCCTCCTGAGTGCTGAGATTAAAGGTGAGCGTGCCACCACGCCTGGCTATAACCCCATTTCTTGGCATACTAAATCCAATAATGGGAATATAATAAAAGTTATGCAGCAGGACATCAAGGAGGCTGAGGTACTCCAAAAGCATTAAGAAAAGCTTCATATAGATATTTACTAATATGGTCTGTTTAACAGGGCAGAGAAACTCACACTGCTGCAGACTGACACAAGAAGTTGTCATGAACTAGGACGACTGTAGCCAGATGTGGTAGCTCATGCCTTTAATCCCAGCACTCAGGAGGCAGAGGCAGGAGGATCTCTGTGAGTTCAAGGTCAGCCTGGGCTACTAAGTGAGTCTAGGACAGCCAGTACTACACAGAGAAACCCTGTCTGGGGAGGGAGGACTACTTTAGGATCACAAAACTAAGTTAGCTTCAAAATGTGCTATGATTTTTGGGATGGTAGGGCAGCAGGGAGGAAGAAGAAAGCAAGGAAGAAGGAAAGAAATGTTTCTTACCACTTGGTGAACTCTTGATTCTGCCCCCAGAACATAATGACCAATTTACATACTGACTCCACAAATGTTCAATGATTGCTTATAATAGTTAAGAATTTTTAGCCAGGTGGTGGCGGCACTCCCCTTTAATCTCAGTACTCAGGAGGCAGAGGCACACAGATCTTGAGTTTGAGGCAAGCCAGATCTACATAGTGAGTTCCAGGACAGCCAGGACTACACAGAGAAACCCTATCTCGAAAAACAAACAAATAAACAACTGTTGAGTAGGGGCAAGAGTTACCAAGCAGGCTCAAGAACACACCGTTGCTCCCAAGACCTACATGAGTTTCAGCCTGGACTCTGGAAGGAGACTGGTCAGAGAGACATCGCTTTCATGGATGGTGTTCAAAGGAAGTTAGCAAAATCACTAGCTAGATTAAAGGAAATGTGTGTGACGGAGGTGGGAGGTGAAGTGTTGCTGCATATTTATCTGGACTCAGAACCAAGTCCCAGACTAGGAATGGTACAGCTGAAATACTGAAGATCGGGGCTGGAGAGATGGCTCAGCAGTTGAGAGCACTGCCTGCTCTTACAGCAGTCCCAAGTTCAGTTCCCAACCACCACACGGTGGCTCACAGCCATCTATGGTGAGATCTGGTGCCGTCTTCTGGTGTACAGGTATGCATGCAGGCAGAACACTGTATACATAATAATAAATAATACATCTTTAAAAAAAAAAGAAATACTAAAAAATCATGAACCATAGGAACTGGCTTTTCTCCCCACTATGCTGCTAGACTTTGATTAAAATGTAAAATTAAACTAGCCTTAAGGACCTCTGAGTTCTTAAACAGACAAGGCTACAACAGCTGAGCCTAGACATAATCTAGACTTGCTTATAGGTCAAGTGACCCAAAATCACAGATGTTCTGAGTGACTGGCTAATGCTTCATTCCATGAGACACCTGTCCTTCAAACAATTAAAACAAAACAAAACAAAAAGCCTAAGGAGTCTCAGCCTTAGATAAGAAACAGCTGTTCCAATAGACCCAGGCAAAACAGACCCAGGCAGGCATAGGCATTACACAGGATGTAAGAATGAAAGAGAATCTCCGCAAATTATCATGTCTGGTGGCTTCCAAGCGGCCATAGACTGCTGCCGGTCTGCCTATAAAGTGTAAAATTAACAGGGCCAGCAAGAAGCTGAGCAGGTAGAAACACCAACCACCAAGCTGGAGGACCTGAGTTCAAGGCCCAGAACCCACATGGTGCAAGATGATAAACAACTCTTATCCGTTGTTCTCTGCCTCCCACACATGTACTATGGCATGTGCACACACAAAAATAAATAAAATGTAATATATGTAAAATAATAAAGTAGTAATAATAACAAAATGCAAATGACTAAAACAGATGCTCAGTTTCCAGGCACAGCAAGTCTGACTCAATAGGTCTGGCTCAAAGCTTCCTGGTTGTTTCTAGAACACTGTTCTAGCCCAACCTCTTGATTACACATTTAAAAAACTAGGTTTATCCACAGGTTACAAAAGAGACACAAAGCTGAAGGCCCAGACCCTACCCTGAAGCTCATACCAGCTGCACCAGGCATACTGAGGGTATGAGATTCCCACAGAAGTCACCCTAGCTCCCTTTGTTTTCCTTACTATCCCCCATGGCATAATTCTCTACCATTATTACAGCCAGTTTCAGTAAAATACTTGCTTTCCTGCCTTTACAAGCCCTTGGTAGGAACTCATTAAATTATTAATTGGCACTTTTAGACTTGGCATTCTACTTGGATGTCTAACAGACACCTCATATCTAAAGGGCCTAATAGCAACTTTCGATTTCCTCTTACACTCATCCTTACCCAGATCCTTCCAGGTGCTGAGGTCAATTTTTTTCTTTCCTTCATACCTCCCACCTAGTCCACAAGCAAATACCATGCACTATACCTTTACGATACATCCAAATCTAACCGCTACCTCGCCTGGATTTCCACCATGGCCTGAATTCTCCTCTGGCTTATAACAGCCGTGGTCAACTCAACAGCCAAATGCTTCTTTGAAAATGTAAGTCAGGCCTGGGCATGGTGGCGCACACCTTTAATCCCAGCACTCGGGAGGCAGAGGCAGGCAGATCGCTGTGAGTTCGAGGCCAGCCTGGTCTACAAAGTGAGTCCAGGACAGCCAAGGCTACACAGAGAAACCCTGTCTCAGGGGGGAAAAAAAAGAAAGAAAGAAAGAAAATGTAAGTCAGACCCTCCTTTCAACCTGTTCCAGCACCATCTTGTCTGCCCCTGAGTAAAATACAGTGTTTCTTGCTGCCTAGCCAGCATGCTGCAGCTCACTGGCACGTCTTCCCATAAGGTGCTCTCATCAAGTTTATCATGGCACCCATAGATCTCCTTACCACTCCTCAGGCATCCTGGCCATGTTCCTCCTCGGCACCCGTACATTTCCCTCTCTCTCTCATTCACAACTCCTTGCCCACTTGGTGCATACCTATACCACCGTAACTCAGAAGCCTGGGCTACACAGAGAGACAAGACGAGAGGACAATGAAGACAGGAGAAGAAGGCTCTTGTTCTAGGTCTCTGTGGGTCACCTCCTCAGGTCCGACAGACTTGGATCTGTGTAGGTGCTCTCCATGGCCACCCCTGTCCCTTATCTCCAGCCCTTTATTCTACCTTTTCCCCCTCCGCAGCACTTATGACCATTGAACATATATTGCCATTTATTTCCTTATCTGAGTAACAATAAGGAAATTATTTACTCAAATTTACTTCCACTGTGTTTACTGGAAGGTGACCCACCATTAGAATTTCACAAGATTATTTGTCCACAGCTGAGATTATACAAGGTTGTCACAAATTCCCAAGTAAATTTATTACCAGCTTTACCATTTGCCTACAGCCTGAACCCCTGAAACTTTCATAAAGAAAGGCTGTAAGGGGTGATAGGCCTTGTGAGTAGGAAAAGATCTACCTGAAATAGCCCTTGTCTATAAATCCTGGATCCCTACAGAAACTGATTAAATCTAAATATTTCATCAGTGAAAAAACACCTACTGGCCAAGGTCCCAGGATCATCCAAGACATGTATCTGAGGGTGAAATCAGTGAGAAGCCAGTAGAGACAAAAGACTAGCTCTAAGAGCTAGGAGCTAGGAGCTAGGACTCAGGAGGAAGGCACAGGTTGATCCTGAATCATAAGGGAATACAATTCTATGAGAAGACTAAACCCCACTAAATTATGCACGGTATGCGTGAGTTTTACCACCATACAGCTTCTGTGTTACAAGAAAATGAGACAGGGGCTGGAGTGATGACTCAATGGTTAAGAGCACTGGCTTCTCTTCTAGAGGACCCAAGTTTGGTGTTTGTTTGTTTGTTTTTGAGACTGTGTAGCCTTAGCTGTCCTGGACTCACTTTGTAGACCAGGCTGGCCTCGAACTCACAGCGATCCACCTGCCTCTGCCTCCCAAGGGCTGGGACTACAGGCCTGAAACATGGTACTGGCGAGGACCCAGGTTTAATTAGTATCTGACCCAGACACACAACTATCTATAGCTCTAGTTCCAGGGGACACACACATGGCATACAGACACACAAGCAGACACACACATGGCATACAGACACACAAGCAGACACACACATGGCATACAGACACACATGCAGACACACACATGGCATACAGATACACATGCAGACACACACATGGCATACAGACACACATGCAGACACATGGCATATAGATACACATACAGACACACACATGGCATATAGACACACATGTAGACACACACATGGCATACAGACACACATGCAGACACACACATGGCATACAGACACACATGCAGACAAAACACCCATACATATAAAGTAAAAAGCCAGGTATGCTGGTGCACACCTTTTAATCCCAGCACTCAGGAGGCAGGCAAGTGGATCTCTGTGAGTTCAAGGTCAGCCTGGTCTACAAAGAGAGTTCCAGGACAGCCAGGGCTGCTATACAGAGAAACCCTGCTTGAAAACCGAAAATCATCATCATCATCATCATCATCATCATCATCATCATCATCATCAAATTAAAATGAAAAAATATAGTGGAGGGAGTAAGAATAATAGTCTGGGGCTGGAGAGATGGCTCAGAGGTTAAGAGCACTGTCTGCTCTTCCAAAGGTCCTAAATTCAATTCCCTGTAACCACATGGTGACTCACAACCACCTATAATGAGATCTGGTGCCCCCTTCCGGTGTGTAGGTGTACATGCAGGCAAAACACTGTATACATAATAAACAAGTCTTTTTTTAAAAAAATTATAGTCTGAGCAGACTGAGAAGCAGAAACTAGGGCTAGATAACAAAGACAGAGAGAGATAAAACCTGACACTTTGTAATCTGCACTTATTTTACCTTGCCTTACTTGCAAACAGATCTCAGCACTACCTGGGCATTGCACTTGTGAGAACAGAATCAGACACTTGAGAGAAAAGGAGACAGCAATCCTGCTCACATCTGTCTTAAAGAATCCCTCCCACTGAACTTTGTAAGCACCGTGCCACGGCCGTAAGGACTCCTTGCTGTTTGGTGGTTCTTCCTCAGCTCATCAACCACAAGCAAACAAGAGTTGCAAAGATTCCAACGTTGAAATGTTGCAGGAACACAAGGACATGCCGCTAGCCTTGGGGATCTCTGTGGCTGCCACAGGGGTAGGGGCTTTTCTCAGCTGCCCCCTGACACATGCACAGATGTTCCTCAGCCTACAATGGGTCTATACTGCAGGAAAACCATTCACTTTAAGTTGGAAATACAAATAAGAAGTGGTCAATTAGAACTGCTTGTTAGCAAAGTAACTTGAGTCAGGGCTGAGCACCCTGTTCCACCATCCACCCCTCTGTATGACTTGGGTAAAAACTGCCTGACAACATGAGTTTGATCCTCTGGACACACATGATAAAAAGAACCAACTCCCCAAAAGTGTCCTTGTCTACACACACACACACACACACACACACACACACACACACACACACACACCATGGCAAGTGCACACGCACACATACTAAATAATTTAAATAAATGTTTATGTGTGTGTGTATATTTTTGGGTTTTTTTTTTCTTTTGGAGGTGGGGGACAGGGTTTCTCTGTGTAACCTTGGCTGTCCTGGACTCACTTTGTAGACCAGGCTGGCCTCAAACTCACAGAGATCCACCTGCCTCTGCCTCCCGAGTGCTGGGATTAGAGGCGTGTGCCACCACGCTCAGCTTTGTTTTGTTTCTTAATGTAAGTCTGATGTGGAGATGCATGTCTGCAACCCCTTAGGGGATGGGAACAATAAATACTCGGGAGGTTAAGCCCAGCTTGAATTACATGAGACCTTGTCTCAAAAACAAACAAAATACTTTGAATGTTTCCTTCAAAACTCACATTAAAATGTAATGACCATAGTGACAGAATTAAGGGGTAGGACTTGAATTTTTTTCCCTTTGGGGTTAAGGAGATACAAGGTCTCTTACAGCCAAAGAGGACCTTGAACTCCTAATCCTCCCGCTTCTACCTAAGGGCTGGGAGTACAGGTGATCTGGGGGTGAGGCTCTTGAGAGGAGACGAGGTCTTAAGAGTTCTGCTCTCATGAATGGATAATTAAGGCAGGGATGGTTCTTAGTTTTAAAAAAATATATGGTGATTCAGCCAAATGTTTTTGTCTCACATGCATGCCTGTTAGTTCATTTTATATAGCACAAAGGCCACCAATAGAGATGTGGCCCTTTAACCTTGGAATTCTCAGCCTCTAGAACCACGAGCCAAATCAACTACTGCTTATGCATAACTCAGTCTATGATTTTTCTCTTACAGCAACAGAAAACAGATGAAGAGCCCCACTAAGTGACCACAAAAAAAAAAAAGTGCACTACATGGGTGATTCATTTATATGATATCGTGGCTAGCTATCAGGAAATGTGGCTCAGTGCCACTGCCCAACACACAGCCTGAGAACAATGAGAATCCAAATTAGAAGTGTCCAACCAGACCAGAAGGTTAGGAAACAGTGAGCCCCGCCCTTTGCCATCCTCCCCTCTTCTCTACCCCATGTGCCATCAATCATTTCTTCCTTTCCTCCCTCCTTCAGTCACCTCTGTTGTCTTCAGAGACCTAGACAGTCAGACTCTATTCTAAACTGCATCCGCAAGAAAGTAGCAAAATTACAGTTATGAATTAGCAATAAAAATATTTTTATGAGTTAGGTAGTGGTGGCACACCTTTAATTCCAGCACCCAGGAGACAGAGGCAGGAGGATCTCTGTGAGTTCAAGGCCAGCTTGGTCTACAGAGTGAGTTCCAGGGCATCCAAGGCTACACAGAGAAGAAACTCTGTCTTGAAAAACCAAAAATCAAAAATAAACAAAAATACTTCTATAGGTGGGTGTCACCACAACATGAGGAACTGTATTAAAGAATCACAGCATTAGGAAGGCTGAGAACCAGTGGTGTAAGGGAATATCAGAGAATATGTGCAATGGCATATCACTATGTACCTTTCTATCATCAGACAAATGGGTCCTTATGTTAGCTGGATGCATAGGTATGAACCTTGTGGTCCTCGCTACACAGGAAGCTGAGGCAGGAAGGTTAACCTGGGTACAGGAGATTGAAGGTAGCCTGAGTAAAATAGTAAAATCCTATCTCAAAAATTAAAAAAAATGAGGCCCTGGGCTTGACCACCAGCACCTCAATTCTGTTAGCCAGATGTGGTGGCGCACATCTTTAATCCCAGCACTCAGGAGGCACAAGCAGGAGGATGTGAGCTCTAGGCCAGCCTGGTCTACAAAGCAAGTACAGGACAGCCAAAGCTACACAGAGAAACTGTCTTGAAAGACAAAACAAAACAAAAAAGTGGATGGCGAAGTTTGCCTCAAAATAACAAAGAACGGGAGAAAGAGAGCAGGAGAGTACATAAATGCAACAAGATTAGTTACCAACTGTAAACTGAGTGAAGGTTTTTTGTTTTTTGGTTTTTGGTTTTCCTAGACAGGGTTTCTGTGTAGCCTTGACTGTCTTGGACTCGCTTTGTAGACCAGGCTGGCCTTGAACTCACAGTGATCTGCCTACCTCTGCCTCCCAGGTGTTGGGATTATAGGTATGCGCCACTGGGCCCGGCTCTGAGTGAAGTTTTTAATCAAGTTCTTTTCTTTTCTTTCTTTCTTTCTTTTTTTTTTTTTTTTTTGGTTTTTCGAGACAGGGTTTCTCTGTGTAGTCTTGGCTGTCCTGGACTCACTTTGTAGACCAGGCTGGCCTCGAACTCACAGCGATCCGCCTGCCTCTGCCTCCCGAGTGCTGGGATTAAAGGCGTGTACCACCACCACCTGGCTAAGTTATTTTCTATAGCATTTATCTTTCAGGAAAATAGTCCCTTGCCTAGACTCCATAGGTCAAACTAGTTAAGTCCAAAAGTTACACCCATCAGGATAAATTGTAATAATAATAACTAACAAACAACCCTCAGTAAGAATGTGTGAAAATGGAAGCTTTGTGCATTGCTAGAAGAAATAGAAATGATATTGCTGCTGGGTGGTGGTGGCACACGCCTTTACTCCCAGCACTCAGGAGACAGAGGCAGGATCTCTGATTTTGAGGTCAATATGGTCTATAGAGGGAGTTCCAGGACAGCCAGGGCTATAGAGAGAAACCCTGTCTTGAAAAACCAAATAAGTGAATAAATGAGCCAATGAGTAAATGAATAAACAAACAAATAAATGGTACTGCCACTACAAAAAATTCCTCAAAAATATTTTTTAGGAGCTGGAGAGATGGCTTAGCGGTTAGGAGCACTGTCTGCTCTTCCAGAGGTCCTGAGTTCAATTCCCAGCAACCACATGGCAGTTCACAACTGTCTATAACTCCAGTTCCAGAAGATCTGACATGCTCTCACATACATGCGAGCAAAACACCAATGCAAATAAAATAAATATTTTTTAAAAAAAAATTTAAGAGTACCAAATAGCCCAGAAATACAATTTCAGGCATATGAGCCAAGCATGAGAATACAGACTTTTAATCTCAGTATTAAGGAGGCTGAAGTCAAGTTCCAAGGTAGCTTGAGCTGCACAGCAAGAACTTGCTTCAAAATAACCACACTCCTCTGCACCCCTCCCGCCCCCCCGCACGTCCCCAAGACCTCAAAATCTTTACATGTTCATTCATAGCAGTCACATTTACAATACCCAAAGGTAAGGCAACCCAAGTATCTATCAATGAATGAACAGATAAAATGTAAAATATATAAAAATGGAATGTTATTTAACCTGAAAAAGGATGGATGCTAGGGACATAACTCAGTGGTAGAATGCTTGCCTAGCACAGATAGTCTTGTAGTCTGTTCATATCACTGAAGAAAGGAAAGAAGGAGGAAAGGAATGAAGACAGAAGGAAGGAAGGAAAAAGTGGGGGAGACAAGGAAATTCAGAGACACTACAATATGAACAAACCTTGAAGACATTATCTTAGTGATAACACAGTAAGACAAATATTGAGTGATTCCATTTACATGACATTTCTAAAGCAGAAAGTAGGATGAATGTTGCCAAGATGGCAGGGACAGAGACAGGCGCTCGCTGCGCGGTGGGCGAGCTGGGTGATGAGTGGTGGCCATGGCTGCTTAACTGGAATTCCTTAATGTCACTACACATTCAAAAATTAGGAGATTTTGTTGTATTCTACCACCAAAATGAAACCCCAGGAAAAATATAAGCTCTCTTGTAGCCAGACTCAGATCTTCAAGGCCAGCTCAGGTCAACCTAGACATCATACCTTAGTGAGGTTCTCAAAACAAGGGTGTGGTGAGCGTTGCTGGGGGAGCAGAGCTGCGGAGAAAGGAAAAACTACCTAGGCACATGGTCTAGAGTCCAATCACCACCTATGGAAAGAAGAAAAACAAAATGCTTTTTAAATGGGTTTAAAGATAAATGTTAAAGTAAGGAAAGAATTTAAGAAAATTAGTAACTGGTAACAACCATCCCAGCATAAGTACAACTCTGAGGAAAACCTCTAAATTCAAAGCTGGTCCCATAAAGGCAAAACTTCCAGCCCCAGACCTGCTCCACTCTACCTAGGTCAGCCTGATGGTTCAGAGCATAGACTCCACCTAGATTAACATTCCACTGGCAGCTAGTTAGCCATGTGACCTGGCGGGTGCACCTATACCTATGTGTCTGTTTCCCATGTGTAAAATGTAGCAAGCACCCACAGAGCCACCTCAGTATTCACTGCACTCTCAGTGGCAGGCAGGCGTCCCCTCACCCCCTCCAGATCACCAAGAGGAAGTGCATGCAGAGGACAGAGGAAACAGTGAGGCAGCTTTGCCCACAGCTCCCGCTCCAGTGCTCAGGACACTACCCACTGAGGCTGAGGAAGCTCTTCAGGAAGTGAGGGAACTGGAAGCTGGGGAAACCGTAGGTGGGGAGAGGGCTGAGGTGAAGAAGAGATGAGAACAGTCGGCAGAGCATTTTTTAATTACGTGGTTTTCAACTATTACTGAACTGAGGAGTACCTTGCGTACTTTGGAAACTGTTAATGCTTGGCCACCCCCAAGATTCAGTTTTACTTGGCCAGTGTTCTGAAATACTAGTTAACGGTCTCTTAGTCCTCAAAAATAACAGGAATGAGAACAGGGAGTGATGGTGTACCTACAATGCCAGCATTCAGAAGGCCGAGGCAGGAAAACTGAAGGCCAGCCTGAAATACATAGCCAGCTAGAGCCTGTGTTTAAAAACAGGAAAGGGGCTGGAGAGTGGGCTCAGCAGTTAAGAGGACTAGCTGCTCTTCCAGAAGAAGCTGGTTTGGCTCACAGCACCAGCATGGTGGCTCACAACTGTCTGTAACTCCAGTTCCAGATCTGACACCCTCTCTTGACCTTTGCAGGGACTAGGCACACACATGGTGTACACACACATGTGCAGGCGAAACACTCATACACATAAAATGTAAAAGTCTAAATAAACAAATAATAACTGCTGCCAGGTGGTGGCAGCGCATGTCTTTAATCCTAGTACTCATACTCGGGAGGCAGAGTCAGGCAGATCTCTGAACTCAAGGCCAGCCTGGTCTATAGAGAAAATTCCAGGACAGCTAGGGCTACACAGGGAAACCCTGTCCAAAAAAAATCAAAATCAAAATAATAATAATCAAAATAATAACAACAACAATAATAATATAAAGTTTAATATTTAATTAATTTAATTATTATAAAATAATAAAAATAAATTATTATTGTTATTATTGCTGGGCAGTAGTGACGCACACCTTTAATCCCAGCACTCAAGGAGGCAGAGGCAGGCAGATCTCTGTGAGGCCAGCCTAGTCTATAGAGTAAATTTCAGGACAGCCAGGGCTACACACAGAAAAGGCTGGGGGGCGGGGGGGAAGCAAAATGGCAAAAAGGAAAGAAATCATGTATAATGAGGCACACTTGTCATCTGAGGACTTGAGAGACAGAGAAAGAAGGATTGGGAGTCCAAGGACAGCCTGGGCTATATGAAAGTCTGTCAAATGGGGGGGGGGGTTATTTTATTAGGGAAAAAAATCTTTGTTTTGGGAGGAAAATGCCCTGCCATTGGCCTGAGGATACAAAATCTGGCTTTTCTAGGTTCTCATTTTCCCAGTGCTATTTCAATAAAAGTTAATGACTCCAAACCTTGGAGTTCAACTTTTTAACCCAAAGGAAAACTGCTACTGGAGAAAATTAAAGAAAAGGAAAAGGAGGAAATGGAACAATGCAGGACAGTACTCCTTTACTTCCTATGTATACCAAGTCGTAACAGACTTCCCCCAAGGAGAACTCAAGTGGCTGGGTGTGGAAATGTCACTGTCTTTCTGGGATTGAGTCTTCAGGGAAAGTGTCAGATGCTTGCTGTTGTCCTCCTGTGAGCTTGCCCCACTGTAGTTTTCTAGGACCAAAAGCTTATTTTATAAATTATTTGTATATTTTCATGTTCAGTTTGTAGGGTACCCTTAAAGATCAGATTGTTAGCCTGGCGTAGCGGATCACACCTTTAGTCCTAGCACTCAGGAGGCAGAGGCAGGTAGATCTGAGTTCAAGGCCAGCCTGGTCTATGAAAGTGAGTTCCGGGACAATTAAGGCTACATAAAGAAACCCTGGAATGAAGAGAAGGGAAGGGAAGTTAGTTTCAAATTGCTAAAAGTGTCTGTGTGTTTTCCTTGCTATATATAACCTTAAGACCCAGTTTTTAATTTTTTTCTTCCATATATGAGTGTTTTGCCTGTATATGTCTGTACACTATGTACATGTATGGTATTCCCTGGGACTGAGTTATAGACAGTTCCAAGTTGCCATATAAGTGCTAGGAATTGGACCGTCATCCTCTAGAAGACCAGCCAGTGCTTTTAACTACTGAGCCATCTCCCCAGCCTGAGACTCATTTTTTTTTTTTTTAAGATTTATTTATTCATTCCATATACAGCACTCTGCCTGCTTGTACCCCTGCAGGCCAGAAGAGGGCATCAGATCACATTATAGATGGTTGTAAGCCACCATGTGGTTGCTGCTGGGAATTGAACTCAGGACTTCTGGAAGAACAGACAGTGCTCTTAACCTCTGAGCCATCTCGTTTTTGAAAGCAAAACTTCATTGTAATCATTACTAGGGCAGCTTGTGTGAAACTTACCTGCCACCAAAGAACTATTTACAGTTGCCTGTATGCCTTGCATGTATCCTGTTAGCTTTCCTGAAAGGTTTAAGAACTTGAATTACTATCAAATTTAATTGTATTTTCTTATTAAAGGGTTTTGTTGCTCTCATTGGTTTTGTTCTGTTTTTAATAAAACACATCTCTCTAGAGAGGGAAAAAGAAGAAGAAAAAGGCTTGATCTCTTTTATTTCTTTTTCTGTTTTCTTCCTGGCTGACCTGGAAGTGACTTCCTTGCCATGGAGCCAGGCTGGCCTCAAACTCATAGAGATCCTCCTGCCTCTGCCTTCCAAGTGTTGGGATTAGAGGCGTGCGCAACTATGCCTGGCTATCTCTTTAATTTCTAATTATGCTTCTTCTGCCTTTTCTTACTCCATCATGCATTTCCCAGCCTGACTTCATCTTTACCTTTACTTCTACAGATCGGCATTTATTTTAGCTTCTAAGTAGAGATACAGATAATGTTAATAGAAATGTTGAAGGGTACCTGGTACCACAATCTGCAGAAAGGAACAGAAAAATTAATTTTTTGATTATTTTCCTTTTCTTGTTTGGATCCTAACATTTCAAGACATAAACTAGGCAAGGAGTTGCAGCGCAAGCCTGGGATCCCAGTCAGCACATGAGGGGTAGAGAGGAGCTAGCCTGGGCTACATGAGTTGTCGTCTCAAACAAACAAAACATAAACAGAAAGTGTAACAGCAAAACTAGGACAAACGCCAGAGGCTGAGAGCTGAAGAGGTGCAGGCAGGCATTCAGCCTGTTGTCCAGTCATGAGTAAGCTCTGAATGGACTGGCTACTCACTCCTCGGTAATAACCTTCGTGCCTCCAGCCTCTTAACCAGTGAGTCTCTGGTGTGAATAAATAGTCTGGCTGCAGAGGACACAAGGCTGAAAGTCTCCCAAGTCACTGAAATCACAGGCTATGGGTCTGATGTAAGAACTTGACCCTCACCTGACAAGAAACTTAGCAGGAAGTGAGCCACAGCTAGTACTCAGAAGCTCTCAGGCGCCTGCCTGCTTCCAAAGACCAAGATGCCCTGTACTAAAAGCTCTAAAGCTCTAGTTATTTTCCCACTTTCCAGCATGGCACAAACTTTCCTTCAGTGTGGTATTGAGACATTCACTGTAGCTCTTGTCGTAATTATGACACATCTTGGTGTTGTAAGACTAGGATAAGAAAACATTGTTCTAGAATATCTTTCTAGATTAGAGGGTTTTTTCAACATCAGAAACACAAAAGCCTGTCAGAGCCAAAAAGATTCCAGGAACCCATTAAATTTAAGCCACAATACAAATAAAGAAACAGAGGTCCAGAGAGATGAGGTAATCAGATCAGAAAAGGTATACAAATTGAAAAGAATGTTTGTTACCTGCGAGGTTCCCAGCATCCCTGGCAAGATCATAAGACCCTGCCCTAAGGCCTTCCCTTCACAGGGGCTGACAGGCTCTGTTCACCTAACCACTGGAGCTCCATCCAGTGTGTTCACACTAACCACAGGAGCTCCATCTGGTGTGTTCACACTAACCACTGGAGCTCCATCCGGTGTGTCCACAGTAACCACTGGAGCTCCATCCAGTGTGTTCACACTAACCACAGGAGCTCCATCTGGTGTGTTCACACTAACCACTGGAGCTCCATCCAGTGTGTCCACAGTAACCACTGGAGCTCCATCCAGTGTGTCCACAGTAACCACGGGAGCTCCATCCAGTGTGTCCACAGTAACCACGGGAGCTCCATCCAGTGTGTCCACAGTAACCACGGGAGCTCCATCCAGTGTGTCCACAGTAACCACGGGAGCTCCATCCAGTGTGTCCACAGTAACCACGGGAGCTCCATCCATCCAGTGTGTCCACAGTAACCACGGGAGCTCCATCCATCCAGTGTGTCCACAGTAACCACGGGAGCTCCATCCATCCAGTGTGTCCACAGTAACCACGGGAGCTCCATCCATCCAGTGTGTCCACAGTAACCACGGGAGCTCCATCCATCCAGTGTGTCCACAGTAACCACGGGAGCTCCATCCAGTGTGTCCACAGTAACCACGGGAGCTCCATCCAGTGTGTCCACAGTAACCACGGGAG
The DNA here is from genome assembly GCF_964271855.1 of Acomys minous. NCBI lineage: Eukaryota > Metazoa > Chordata > Mammalia > Rodentia > Muridae > Acomys > Acomys minous. Next base: position 116,453,725 of record NC_140484.1, on the reverse strand, counting down.
CTCCATCCATCCAGTGTGTCCACAGTAACCACGGGAGCTCCATCCAGTGTGTCCACAGTAACCACTGGAGCTCCATCCAGTGTGTCCACAGTAACCACTGGAGCTCCATCCAGTGTGTCCACAGTAACCACGGGAGTTCCATCCAGTGTGTCCACAGTAACCACTGGAGCTCCATCCAGTGTGTCCACAGTAACCACTGGGGCTCCATCCAGTGCTGAAGAAAGAGCTTATTTAACCCTTAATCAGTAATTCTCACCCTGGATAAACACTTGGCTCCAGCTCAGACCAATTGTATCAGTCTCTAGGTTGAGCCCTGCACTCATACCTTCCTTGTCTCCTTAAGCACTCTGGCCTACAAGGCTTTTCCAATTGCATTTTATCCATGCTGATCATTCTTCCCTCAGACACTTGCCAGTTCTCACCAACAGATCTCTACAAAGATCTTTTCATCTGTCAGATTTCTCTGATTTCCTTATATTTTACTTTGAGACAGTTTCTCTTTAAGGGCCAGGCTGGTCTCCTTTCCTCCTACCTCAGCCTCCTTCTCATCCATCTACCCATCTAATTGTGTGTGTGTGTGTGTGTGTGTGTGTGAGAGAGAGAGAGAGAGAGAGAGAGAGAGAGAGAGAGAGAGAGAGAGAGAGAGAATATAAGTAGAGATCTGAGGAGGACTCCCAGAAGTCGGCTCTCTCCCTCTATCGTGTGGATCCCTAGGACAGAACTCAGGTCATTAGGCTTTTCTGCAAGCTACCTTACCTACTGAGCCATCTCACCAGCCCTAACTTCTCCATTTTAAAAAAGAAACCCACTGGGGAGTGGTGGCACGCCCCTTTAATCCCAGCACTCAAGCAGAGATAGGGGGATCTCAGAGTTGGAGGCCAGTCTGGTCTTCAGAGCAAAGTTTCAAGACAATCAGTCCTACACAGAGAAACCCTGGCTCAAAAAACAAACAAACAAACAAACTGAGAAACCCAGGGACTAGAAAAATGTCTCAGTGACTAGGAGTACTGGCTGCTCAAATGTGGTAGCACAAGCCTGTAATCTCAGCATTCAGAGAGGCAGAGGCAGGCAGAGCTCTCTAAATTTGAGGCTAGCCTGGTCTACAAAGCAAGTCCAGGACCACCAAGGCTACACAGAGAAACCATGTCTCAAAAAACATTGAGAGAGAGAGAGAGAGAGAGAGAGAGAGAGAGAGAGAGAGTGTGTGTGTGTGTGTGTGTGTGTGTGTGTGTGTGTGTGTGTGTATGTGTGTGTGTACACATGTACTGGATGCTCTTCCAGAGGACATGAGTTCAACTCCAAGCACTCACATTGCAAGTCCGGTCTAATCCCATCTTCTGGCCCCTGCAGGCACCAGGTTCATATACAGTGTATAAACATATACACAGGCAAAACACCTATACACATAAAATAATAAAAAATTTAAAAATAAAATAAAGCCAGAGCTGGAGATGTAGCTCAGTAATATGGGCTTTGCCTACCTAGCATATGGGAAATCCCAGGTTCAATACCCAGTATCAAAGAGAGAAAGAAAGAAATCTGTCTCCCTAAAGCCAGCTACCCACCACACCTTCTTTATTTCCCTTTCTATACTTCTCATCATCTTCCATATTCAGTACTTCTTTCTTATTGACTCTAAGTCCCCAAATTCCTAGGAAAGAAGTTCTATGAAGGAAATATTTTAATCATGATTTCCGCTATGTTCCCAGTGTTTAGAATAGTGCCTGGTATACAGCTACCCCTGCACATGAGAACCACCAATCTCAACACCTGATGCCAAGCACATTGACCAGCACTCGGGAGCCTGAGGCTGGAGGATTCCAGGTTTGAAGGCAGCCTGCAATACAGAGACCCTATCTTTAAAAATGCTTACTGAAACAGAAACCACTTTGAAACAAACATTTTTAGTCAAATTAATCCCTCTAAAGGGTTTGTGAGTCAGATAGTCTGTCCTGAGAAACAACAATGTGGAGATAGAAAGCGAGCCTGGAAGGAGGTGATAGCACATTGGATGTCAGACAACACCCTAGTGTACCTAGAGCCGTAAGATAAAGGATTGCTCCACCTGCAGGAAACTGCTCTCGGCAGACCAGAAAGAACAAACAGGCTCCTCTCTGGGTAACAGTCAGAGATGTGACCAACAAGGACAGAGCCCCTCACCCCCGCCCGTCCACCTCAGCCAGGCTCTGCTTCCCACTTCCCCTTCACACTTCATCTGCTTCAGAAACTTGTTTGAAGTCACTGACACGTTGATCGTTGGCGCACTAACAGCCTTTGTCCGGGACTCTCAGATGATGTCCTCATGCCATCACCAAGTCTCATTGATACCATCTGCTCCTTTCCATGTCTGCTGACTCTGTCCTGTTGTCTCATTCCTGGCCACCTCTGGTCTTTCCCTATAGAATCACTTTGTGTGACTCTCTGAGACTAATTCCCCTCAAACACTAGTTCATCACTAAGCTCAAACAAAACAAACCTAAAATAGTTTCTTTCTGCCTACCACTCAGATTTCACCAAGACCGGGCTTTCCAGAAGCTTTAGATCTAGGCCTGGACAAAGTCTTCTGATCCGACATTGCAGCAGCTGCTCCTTCACCTCCTCAGAACACCTCACCACTGCCTTCCCCATTACACCACAAATGAGAGACAACACTGGAGACAATAATAGACTCAAGTCATGTCCAACCTCCATTCCTACCCAGAGTGCTCTCGTTCTCCCTGAGCGTCTCTTCTTCCTTCTTCTCAGCTTCCAGCTTCCAGCTCTATGTCACTCCCACCCCACCTGCATAATATGCACACAGCACACACATGCACACACATTCATTCATTCAATAACAGCTGCCAGGTGTGGTAGTTCATGATAGTAATTCCAACATCTAGAAGGCAAGGCAAGAGGGCCACCATCTCCTTCCAAATGGTGTTGCTCTACTTTGGGTGCCAGACATCTTCCAAAGGTGACTTCAGCCACCTCAAATGAGTAGCACATAACCACCCCCCTCAGAAAGAAAGGCCCCCTTAAGAAACATCTGGTTTAGAAGTAAATTGTCATGTAACTGCTCGCAGTGAGAGAACTCCTAAAGGCAAAGGTCATCTCACATGATTCTTTTATGTCCTACAAAGCTCAGTGCTCTGGGCAGGGCCAACGGTAAACTTTTCATACTTGACTATAGATTGCCTAGCAATGATGTACAGGTGCAAAAGTAAAACATTCTTGTGTGAGGTGTGAGAGCTAACCGTGACAGCAGACCAGGGAGGCTGAGGCATGAGGACTGCATATATGAGAACTGCCAGAGTTGCACAGCAAAGTTCAGGCTACCAGGGGCTACATAGTGAGACTGTCTCAAAACAAGTCTCCAGAGGCAGAGGCAGAGGCAGACAGAGTCCAGGTCAGCCAAGGCTACACAGAGAAACCCTGTCTTGAAAACAAACAAACAAAGTAAACAAGGAGCTGGGCGTGTGATACCTTCATGTGATGCCAGCACAGATGAGGAAGAGGCAAGAGAATCAAATGTTCAACACTAGCATAGACTACATAGAGATTTGAGGCCAGCCCAGGCTACGTGACTCTGCCTCAAAAAATAAAAATTAATCAGGCATTTTGGTGCAGGTTTTTAATCCCAGCACTGAGGAGGCAGAGGCATGCAAATCTGAATCTCTGTGAGTTTGACGTCAGCCTGGTCTACATAGCAAGTTCTAGGACAGCCAGGACTATATAGATTGACTGGCTCAAAAAACAAACAAAACACACACACATACACATACACACATACACATACACACATACACATGCACACACATGCACACCAAAATAGAGATCCCTTCCAAAAGAAACTAAACAAACAGTTGCTTGGCGCCCACTCCTGGGTACCCCTCTCCTCTGGAATGACAGAGCTGAGGCTTAGCTTTGTTTTCAGACAGCATGAGTTGTAGTTACAACCAACCCATAGCTTCAAAATTGATTGCTACAGTCTCCCTCTGCCCTTAGCCTTGCACAAGTCAACACCTTTGACTTGATAAACTGAATTGGCAGAAAGGGGAAAGTTGTGAACTGCAGCAAATGAGGGTATAAAGTGAAGCCACAGCCAACCCCACTGGCTCCCACTCAGGTAGTGTGGGTAAAATATTCCTGCATCCAAAGACTGAAAAGAAGGAGCAGTCCCCACCTCACCAATAGGCCAAAAAGGGCTGAAAAAGGCCAAGCCTGCAGAAAAGGAGAAATCCTAGGAATGCATGTTAAACTTACACATGGATTACACTAAATCCCTTTCCTTTGCAGTCGCCTGGGCTCCAAGTTGTACCTTAAGATTCTGGCATCTTCCATGTGGAAATGTGGAAGACTGAGCCCAGGAGTCCACAGAAGACAGCCTGGACCATGTTGGAAACCAGGACACACCATAAACAAACTGATTTCTTTAGAATCTTTCAAATTAGAAAGCCCTCAAGGCAGCAGTGGTGGCACACTCATAGGTAGAGGTTAGGTAGAGCTCTTGAGTTTAAGGCCAGCCTGGTCTACAGGCTGCTACAATGCCTTTCAGTATTTGTGAAAGAAGACCTATGGAATACTTATTTTTGTGAAGATGAGCTATTAAAGCCTTTATAAAATTCAAATGATAGGAAGAAAATACAAAGAATAAAATGTAAGAACTATACACACTCCTCTCTGAGGCAAGAGCTCTAGGAGTTTGTCCCCCAGAAGGGACACTGCTGTGCTGGGTTAGACCTGAGGCAATTCTTGCCCTCTTTGCATGAGTTTATGGTTTTTTGTGACAGGTTTTTAGAGCTACTTCTGGACTACTCAAAAAAGTTTCAGTTAAAAAAATAAAAGCCTGCTAGGCAGTGATGGTGCACGCCTTTAATCTCAGCATTCAGGAGGCAGAGGCAGGTGGATCCCTGTGAGTTCAAGGCCAGCCTGGTCTACAATGCAAGTCCAGGACAGCCAAGGCTACACAGAGAAACCCTGTCTCGAAAAGCCAAAAACAAACAAACAAACAAAAATAAATAAATAAATAAATAAATAAAAGCCAGATGTGATAGTCCATGCCTTTAATCCTAGCAGATGGAAAATAGAGATAGGCAGATCTCTGCCGTTGATGCCAGCCTGGTCTACACAGTGAGTTCTAGAACAGCCAGGGCTATATAAAGACCCACTGTCTCAAAAAATTAAAATAAAATTTAATAAACATTTTAAAGTTTCAGAATATTTCGGGAGCCCCAATAACTCTGGAAGTTTTAAAACTAGATATAGGCTACAGACACACACACACACACACACACACACACACACACACACACACACACACGGGACCAGGAGTCAGACAGCTCCTAGCCAGGATCACTTATATTCACCCCTCTTCACTCATCCTTGCGAGTCTTTTCACAGCCTCGAACAGACACCACATCCTGACTTGTCTGCTGGAGTACTGTAATCAGAATGAGGGACCACCATCACCTTCAGATTCTGAAATGCAGATGGTAAAGTCACACAGTAGGATAAATGCAAACACTGATTGGCAACATCAAACTTGAAGCTCTGTCATTTACTTTTCTGGGAGGCATAAAATTATGCATCAGATAAGTTATACCAAAGTATGCTTTCCTACTGTCAAAATAAGAGCGAATTTGGCTGGAAAAAAAGAAAGGAAAAAAAAAAAACCTTTCTTAAATGTAATGACCTAGTACGCCTTTAATCCCAGCACTCAGGAGGCAGAGGCAGGTGGATCGCTGTGAGTTCGAGGCCAGCCTGGTCTACAAAGTGAGTCCAGGACAGTCAAGGCTACACAGAGAAACTCTGTCTAAAAAAAAAACAAAAACAAAAAACAAAAAACTCAACAATAACAACAACTACTACTACTACTACTTAATGGATATCACATCCTACAATTTTTTTATTTTACTTATTTATTTATTTACTTATTTTTGGCTTTTCAAGACAGGGTCTCTCTGTGTAGCCTTGGATATCCTAGACTCACTTTGTAGACCAGGCTGGCCTCGAACTCACAGAGATCCGCCTGCCTCTGCCTCCCAAGTGCTGGGATTAAAGGCCTGCGCCACCACGCCTGGCACACCCCACATTTCTAAAGCCAACAATAGACCAGATTCCCATAAATAGAAAGACAGAGGTTTTAGGTACATAGAACTGTTTACCTCATAGACACCAATTTTTATAATTCTTTACTATTCAGAATGTTCCTATTTTTATAAGGAAAAAGAAAGTTAAACAAACATACATACAAAAATAGAGATGGAAATAAAGATCTAATACAAATATCCAAAGGGCTGGGAAATGAAACTCAGCAGGAGAATGCTTGTTTATCACATACAAAGGACCTAGACTCAAGCCCAAGTATAGCAAACAACAAAACAAATATCAAATAATAACCTAGGGGTGACGGCCCAAGCTTGTAACCCTACCACTTGGGAGGCAGAGATCAGTTCAAGTCTAGCCTGGTCTACAGAGCGTCACGACAGCCAAGGCTAGCATAGAGAAACCCTGTCTCAACCAAAACAACAACAAAAAAGCCAAAAAATAAAATAAATGTTAGAGATAGTTCTGAAAATAGGATTTATCAGCAAGCTTTATTTCCTTTGTATTCCTATCTGTATCTCTAATCTTCTACATATATATTATAATGTTAGAGATTTCCTTTTACAAAGATTTCAATTTATGTGTGCGTATTTTCATGTGTCGAAGGGTAGGTATGTGCACCTGAGTGCAGGTACCCACAAAAGCCAGAAGAGAGCATCAGCGCTGCTGCAGTGAGAATTACAGAGGTTAGGAGCGTCCTTGTCTCCTATGGATATGGAAACTGAACTCAGGTCCTCCATAAAAACAGTAAGTGCTCCTAACTGCTGAGCCATCTCTGCAGCCCCAACCTTTAGAGGGTTCAGAAGAAAAAACTTTTCTACAGTCTAGGTTACTTCCTGAATGACCCCAATGCATATGCCCATACTACTGCTCAGCCCAAACTACCCCACCATTCAAATCTGCATATACTTTGTTAGGCTAGTTCTAAATAACCTCTCTCATGATATCTCCTTTCATTCTAAGAGGTTTTGTTTTGTTTGTTTGTTTCTTTTTTAACTAAGAAAAGGTCTCGTGTCAGCCAGGCTAGCCTCAAACTTGGTTTAACCCTGAACTTGTCAGTATTTCTTTCTTTCTTTCTTTAAGTCATTGTTCCTCTTTCTTAAGTTTCACAAGCACAGGATCCCATGCAGATAACAGAGCACTGCTCACTCTATCAACCCAACGGCAGAATGCTTGAAGAGAGACTAATGCAGAGAGAATGGTTCATTCCAGGAAGCCTGGGAAAAGCAAATGGGAGCTGAGGAGGGAGTTTGTCAGCTTCCCTAGTCCTAGCTAGAAAGGGGAAGAGAGCTGGGGACAATGGCCAGAGGACAGAAACATCTGTCGTTCTACAGTTCCATTTTCATGATCAGTTAATAGTTTAGGTTTACTCATCAGTCTCCTCCAAGTTTACTTAATGAGTCAGTCTCCCTGACCTGAATCAGCTGAAAATCTTACTAAAGGCAAGCTCTGGTCTGCACAGCTAGGAATACATCCTGAAGCCCAGGGTCCCCAGAGACAAAGCCGCCCAGGCTAACAGAGACCATTGCTCTCCAGCGGCAACACCATCATGGAACGCATGTGTTGCACATGTCTAATACCCTCTGGTACTGCAGTGCGGCTTATAGAATTAAATACACTTCTTGGCCTGTCTCTCACATAGCCCTGTTTCCCAGCCTCATCTCCAGACAATGAGGTCTCTAATAGTTGCGTGCTTTCATGTTCTATGTAGAATGTCCTTCACAATCTTACTAACCCACAAAACTGCTAATCCTCCTCCAGAGACCAGTTCAGAAGTCTCCTCCTCCCCGAAGCACCTTCCCCCGCCCCCCCCCCCCCGTGAAGCACCCCCCCCCTCCCCAAGCATTTATAGAACTTCTTGTATCCCAGGATGGCTTCAGGCACTGCCTAGCTGAGCTCCTGATCTTCCTTCCTCCTTCCTCTATCTTCCAAGTGCTAGGATTACAGGACTGGGCCCCACAGCCTGCTCCCAATAGCTCATTAACCACCTCTATATTAGAGAACTTAAGTAGAGATTTTAACTCACTTGTTAAAATAATTGACTTCTCCCAGACACTCTACTGAAAAGAAGATGGTATCTAACAGTTCTCACTTGTAACTTCCAGCATAGTATCAAAGCATGAAATGAGATATCAATGTTGAATGATTGATCATATGGAACACAGCACTGGTGCTAAGAGGAAAGAAGAGGGAAAGCAGCTAGTTACACAAAAGTCAAGAACTGAATTATCACCAGGTGTGGTAGCACAGGCCTTTAATCCCAGTACTCAGGAAGCAGAGGCAGGTGGATCTCTGAGTTGGAGGCCAGCCTAGAGTTCCAGGACAGCCAGAGCCACACAGAGAAACCTTGTCTCAAAACAAAACAAAACTGAATAATCTTTTTAATATTTTCCGAAATAGTCACAATATAGCTAAGAAGCAGCTCTTTATTTTTTTTAGCTAAGGAAACTAATATTTAGACAAAGTGCTAAATATTATATAACTTAATTTGATCTGCATAACTCAATGAAGTATATACTTGCACTGAAGATGAGGAAACTTCTGACTCCAAAGCCAGTGAGCGCAGGAATCAGGCGGGCTAGGCTTAAGTCCAGCCACGTTACAACTGGTATTGTGGACACATCACCTCACCCTCTGGACTGGTTCTTTGTAAAATGGACATGAGAATCTGGTCCCCTAAGGTATACAAAGTAGTAAGGTAACGTCTAAAAAAATCATTCAAATGGGTTCTCCCACCCAGAAGACACTCTGAAATGCTACTTCATTTTCCTTTCCTAAAAGCTGTAAAGAACTCACAGAGGACAGGATGTCCTCCATACTTGAGATCTTTTAAACAGAGGAATCCTTGCCTTATCTAAGTCAGAACAGAGTTGGGGGCCAGAGGCCTCATAAAAATGCAAATACCCCTAATTACCCTAAACTCAATCCAAACTAAAGACGGAAAGCATCCTACACCCCAGGCCCGGGTGATCAGACAGGCCCAGCTCTGCACAGGCTTTAATCTCCCCTCTCTCTCCTCTCTTTCTTCCTCTGGCCCCATGAACCTCTTTCACTTCCTCCAAGTTGCCAAGCTGAGTGCTGCTCCACACATGGTTAAGTCTTAAGCCCTCTCTGGGTTGTGACCTAACGTAACGGTGCTTGCTCAGGGACGCCTTCGCTGAGCCCGCAGCTCAAACCATTCTCCTTCCTCGTCCTTTTTCTTCCCTTCCCCTCACCAGAGTTTGTAAGTTTTATATTGCCATTTCCTTCAGAGTTTTGTTCCTAACACTCACCTGGGGCTCAAAGGCAGAGTCATTGCTTAGCAAGTGAGGCCTTAGGGTTGATTTCCCCCACTACAGAAAGAAAGACCTGAAACACATGGGGCGGGGGTGCAGGTGGGGGCGGCTCCCTGGCACCCACAGAATCGTTCTTAGGGCCCCTGCGATTGTAACCTTAATTAAATTCTCACTGATTCCAGGAGTGTTGTCCTCTAGTTATCCCAGCATTCAAGAGGCTGAGGCAGGAAGATCTAGGCAGGCCAGTCAGGAAGACATAGTTAAACTGTATCTACAAAGAATTAAAAAACAAAAAAAAAGCCCTCCTTGACTTCAGAGTCTCTTTCTGTCTTTTCTTTTTCCCCTTAGTATCTGGTGCTTTGTAATATATTACAGGTTTATTAGACACTGTACTCACACTAGAATAAAATCTTTACAAAGGCAGGTATTTTTCATTGCTTTGTTCACCACATCGAAAGCATGTATTTGTTGTCAAATATTTTCTTATTACCGGACTTTGTCTCTAGGCCAAGATCTCCAACACTAAAATGGTGATGTCTTTTTGGTTGACACAGTATCTCCAAAACCTAGTTCGGTCATAGGCCATACTACAAGTGCTCAGAAAAAAAAAAAAGAAAAAAAGAAAAAAAAAGTCCCAACTACTGGGGAGGTTAAGACTGAGCTTAGTGGCCAACCTGGCTAAAAGGGGAGGTGGGGGAGGGGTAATTGCTAAATGAACCAAAGCCATCGTATGTGGAACAGTAAAATGGTTAAAAACAAAAAACAAAACCAACAGAACAAACAAAAACCTGGCATTAGCACTAGGCTTCCCTTCTCTTTCACGGTGTAACACACCTTTCAGTTTAGCAAACAAGACATCTGAAATCCCACTGAGCACCCACCAGGCCAAGCACACTGTGTACACCTGACACAAGCACCCTCCTGCCCCGACAGGAACACAGGCCACGGGCAAACTCTGGTCCAAAAACCATTTTACCCACCCAAGTCCCACTCTCCTAATGCAGAAACTCTCTAGGCTTGTCCTGGATACAAAACACGCTCCCTGGGTGGGCCTGTGGATTTATTCCAACCCTGGACTTTTAATGTCACCTCTGGCCTACTCATAAAAATTAGTTTAAAAATCCCTGACCACCTCCAATAATCCTATGGTTCCAGAGCAAGCATACCTAAGGTCATACGGACCCCTCCCCCTCACAAAAGCTGATCCAAGGCCAGGAGGCCATCTGTCCAGCAGGCGCTCTCCGGTCCTACCCCCCGGGTCACACGGAGCCTTTTCCTCCCCTCCTGGTCCCTAGGTCGGCAGGAAGGTCCCCACAGAGAAATAGATTCAACCCTGATCAACAGGCCTGGTCATCCCTCTATGGACCCCAACTCCGGAGGAGGAAGACCTGTCTGCCCCGGGAGAAACCTCCCCCGGGGTCAGAACTTGGGCGTAGAGGAGGGGGAGACTGAGGGGCGCCGGGGAGGGCGGACGCTCAGAGTGTCTGCCCCGTGCGACGGCGCCAGGTCCTCGCGCGGCGGGGACCGGAGAGCTGACAGGGCGTCCCAGCCGGGTGAAGTGCACCGTTATCCTAGCCCGGGCCGGGGGCTCGGCGGGCGGCCGCCTGTCGAGCGCGGGACGACAGCGGCGTGCCCGGGCCGCCCCGGAGCGGCGGGCGGCGGGCGGCGGCGGCGGCGGCGGCGGAAGGGGCCGGCGACCCGGGCCGGGGGCGGGGTGGGGTGGTGGCCCGGGCCCGCCTGGCGGCGGTCGGGGGAAGTGGCTGCCGCCTCGGGCGGCGGGCAGGGTCCGCCAGGCTGCAGGGCCGGGCCGCAGCGCGGGCTCCGAGCCCGCTCTCCTCAGATTCCCCTGCCCGGGCTGGAGCGGCCGCGGGTGATGGCCTCGCCCTGCCCCGGCGGCGGGGGGCGCTTACCTGGCAGCGGCGGCGGCGGCGGCGGCGGCAGGCCCCGGGCTCGGCCGCGCGCGTCCCCAGCGCCGGCTGCGGGAGCCACAACATGGCGACGGCGGTGGCGGGCGGGGCTGCGGCTCCGGGGGCGGAGCGGGGGCGGGAGCCGGGCTGGCGGCGGGACCTGGCTGAGGCCGCGGGTGGGGAGGGCGAGCGGAAGGCGACTCGGGCCTGGGCACCGGCCAGGGCGGTGCGGCGGTGGAGCTGCCCTGGCCCGGCCCGGCCCGGCCTCGCGCCACCGGCCTCAGGCTAGCGCGACCCTGGCTACGCCAGGCGCGGGAGGGGCGGGGCGGGGACGGCGGCGTCCTAGGCTGGCTGGACCCGGACTCCGACCCGGGCTGGCTGCCGCCGCCCTCTGCGCTGCCTCACCCCCGGGGCGGGAGCGGTCCGCGCCCTCGGCCTCTCCGGGCCGCCTGGGCCTTTGGAGCCCTGACTCGCCTCTGAGGTCTCGGTGCGGCCCAGGCCGCCCGCCGGAGGGACGAGCTGCGCCTCCGCGGCAGCGGGCGGAGCGGACGGCGAGCGCCTTAGGAGCCTGGAAGATGTCTTCACTTAGACCTGGGCGAGCCCGGCCTAGTCACCGCTGTTAAGAGAAAGGAGTGGGCCTGGGCACTCAGGTGCGCCTTAAATGGCTGGTCATCGCTATAAGAACATGCTCGCAGGCGTGGGGTGGGGGTAGGGGGCGCTCGGACATGTAACCTCTGGGGGAAACCAAGGGACTTGCAGGGAGCGGGGGTGGGGGGGGAGTGGGAGTGGGGAGGGTGGTGACTTCTCAGGATGGACTGGCAATTCGTGGGCTTACCAGGGAAGCTATGACTGGAGAGGCAGAACTTGGAGAGGCAGGCAGAAAATGGACTTTCCAAGAACCTGGGATACCTGGCTCTGCAGCGTTAAGGCAACAGGGAGGTCAGACTGTAGGAATAGGTGGCCGGTTCTGGTTGCCACTGCAGGACTGCTAAGCATGAAGAAATCCCTTCTGAAGAAACCAGGAAAGAGGCGACACTTTGCAAAAGGGCTGGGACCTGACATTCAGCTGGGGCCTGGATCTGCTGTGTGTGCCAGGCCGTGACCGAACCGAACACTTGGATGAGGAGTGTGTTTATTGAAGCAACCAAGGCAGTTAAGAGAAATGATTCTTTCCAGAAGTTTGGCAGGGAGAGGGAGAGAAAACTAGGTCTCTATCTTAAGGAAGAGTAAAAAGAAAGGCTTGTTTCATTGTTTTCCAGTTTAAGAGAGAGCGATAGCTCAAATAAAGGAGCCAAAGAAAGATAGAGTAATGTATAGTTTATATCCCAGAAAAGATGGGAAGGAGGAAGTCCAAGAAAAAGGTTTTTTGTCCAACAAAATATTTGTCCCGTGTAGTAGTGCATGTATATAATCCCAGCTCTTGGAAGAAGGAGGCAAAAGGTTCTTGTCAAGGCCAGATGGGATTACTCATAGAAAGAGTTCCTTAAAAGCTCGGAGACAGAGGCAGGTGAAGCTTTGTGAGTTCGAAGCCAACCTGGTCTACAAAGTGAGTCCAGTCCAGCTACACAGAGAAACCCTGTCTCGAAAAACAAAAAGGAAGGTTTTTTGTTTTTTGTTTTTTGTTTTTTTTTAAATTCGAGGCAGGGTTTCTTTTCTGTAATCCTAGCTGTCCGGGTACCTTGTAGACCAGATTGGCTCGGATCTCAGAGATCCACCACCTGCCTCTGCTTTCTCAGTGCTGGGATGCACCACCATGCCCATCCCCCACCTCCTCCAGGCTTTCTCTGTGTAGCTTTGGCTGCCCACCGCGCCAGGCTCTCTTCTGTCTGTCTGTCTTTCTTTTTTTGTTTTTAAGTCGGGAGACATGCATGTTTTCACAGATGACCCTAGGTGGCATCCATAGGCAGGTAGATTCCATGTCTTTACATTTTAGCTGCAGTTTGTTCAAACTCCCATACTACGGTGGCATGAATGCCTGTGAATCCTGACATTCTACTCCTGAGGTAGAAGGCAGACTAATCAGGAGTCAAAGGTTTATCTCGGTTATATATCCCACTTTGAGCTTGAGCTACAGGAGAGCTTGCCCCATTCCACGAAAACAGGAACAGAACCTATACAACTTAATACAGAAAAAGGCATACGTAGAACAGCTGGTATCTCTAGGAGTTCCTGAGGCACGTGATTTTTCTTCTTGAATATCTATTTGTGTTCACTCCTGTGTATGTGCATGCATTCCTGTGTATGTGTTTTGTCACATGTGCAGAGGTCAGAGAGCAACTTGGGAGAGTCCCAAATTGCACCATGTGAGTCCCAGAGGTTGAACTTTCATCATAAGGCTTGGCAGCAAGAGTCCTTGCCCACTGAGCCATCTTACCAGCCCTATCCCTAAATTTCTTGTCTAAAAAGAGCAACAAAATGCTGGGCGTGGTGGAGCATGCCTTTAATCCCAGCACTCTGGGAGGCAGAGGCAGGTGGATGGCTGTGAGTTTGAGGCCAGCCTGGTCTACAAAGCGAGTCCAGGACAGCCAAGGCTACACAGAGAAACCCTGTCTCGAAAATCTAAAAAACAAAACAAAACCAAAAAATCCCAAAACTTTTCCTTTCAGGAAATGTGTGTCTATTCCCTGATTATCACTCCATTTACCACCAACCCCCAATAATGTACTATACCTGTGAACAAAATGCTCAGAATAAAAAAAAAAAAAAGTAAAATAACTTAGAGTTTATTTGTAGCCATTTACCATGTGAGGGGGCTGGAGAGATGGCTCACTGGTTAAGAGTATAGACTGCTCTTGAAGAGGATCTCAGTTTGATTCCCACCACTCACCTCAAGCAGCTTGCCTCTAGTCTTTTTGAGCACTGGTATTTGTGTGCATAGACACACACACACAAAGATTAATCTTAGCCAAGCAGTGATGGCACATGTCTTTAATCCCAGCATTTGGGAGGCAGAGGCAGGCAGATCTCTGACTTTGAGGCCAGCCTGGTCTACAGAGTGAGTTCCGGGATAACCAGGGCTACACAGAGACACCCTGTCTGGATAAATAAATGAATAAACCTTTAAAACCATGTTGGGGGGCCAGTGAGACGGCTCAGTGGGCAAAAGTAAGTAAAGTACAAGCATGAGGATGTGAATGTGACTCCCCAGGATCCATACAATCAAAGCAGGTAGTGTAGATATTTGTAGTCTTAGCCCTTCTATGGGGAGCTAAGAAAAGAGATTCCTTGGAGGCTCAGGGCCAACCTCCCTAGCAAACATATCAGAAAAGATGAAGAGCAATACCTGAGGTTGTCCTCTGACCCCCACATGCATGCCAATGTGCAAACTTTCCCACACTGTCACACAACATGCACACGTGAATTTGTCCAGTTATCTAAATACGCAGATTGCACATGCACACCAACTGTGTGTGTGTGTGTGTGTGTGTGTGTGTGTGTGTGTGTGTGTTTGTGAAGCTTCAAAGAATTCAGATTTGGAAAAGGCAACTGGAATTAGATCTTTGGAATGTGTGTAGGACAATCAAAAAGGCCTAGGTGAGGAGACCATCCCAGGTAAAGAGATAGATAGTACAAAGACTCAGAATCCCTCTTGGTAGAGGGCTGCTTGGCCAGAACCCAGGACTAACATAGAGGGAGGAGCAGGAGAGCCTTCTGGAAGTCAGGAGAGGACGGAAGGAAGCACAAGTGAGTCAGGCTGAACTCTAGACCTCACACACCTGGAGGAACCACTGGAGCTTGGACTGCGCCGGCAATACAGTTTGAAGTAGGTTTTCCCATGATCTCTTACTCAACAAGACTGTAGACTTTGGCCCTTTGGTTGTAATAATTGGATGTTTAGTTGACTCAAAACAATGAGGCCAGGAGAACAACCAGTGTCTTCCAGCCGCTTATACAATGAAAAATTGTCATTGTTTCTCTGAAGTTTTGTTTTGTTTTGTTTTTGCTTTCTGAGACAAGGTCTCTCTGTGTTAGCCTTGGCTGTCCTAGGCTGGCTTTGTAGACCAGGCTGGCCTCGAACTCACAGTGGTCCACCTGCCTCTGCCTCCCGAGTGCTGGTGTTTCTCTGATTATTAATTACATTTTTTCCCCACTAGACCATAGAGTTTTGTGTAGAGAGAAAATTATCAGAGACTTCGGGGGCCAGGGGAAAAGAAAAAGGAGCATGCACCTTCAAACTAGAGTGCAAAAAATTGACTGTTCAATTTTGATGTAAATTTTAAGGTTTTCTTTTCTGTTATCTGTTTGTGTGAATATATGCCATAAAAGGGTAGCCTTCCTCCAAGCCCAGAAGAAAGTGTATGACACATGTGGGCTACTACGACCCTGCAGCTCAGTGTTATGGGTGGTTGCGAGCTTTCTGGTATGGATCCTCAATGTGAGAACTGAAGCTGGGTCCTGAGCCATCCCTCCACGGAGTTATCTTTCCACCCCCTGTGTGATTTTTCAGCCAAGGTCTGTCTCTGCTCAGGCCTCATCCTGTCCTGGAACCTAACTCTGAAGCCCAGCCCAGCTTTGAACTCCTGACCCTCTTTCCTTTCCCTCCCAAAGCTGCGGTTCCAGGCACATGTACCACCACACCCAATGTATGCAGTGTTGGCGATCAAACCCAAGGCCTCATAGGCTCTAGGTAAGTGTTGTACTAGCTGAGAGGTATTCCTACCGCCTTGGTTTTTGGTTTTGAGACAAGAGTCTAGATACAGTTCAAGCTGGCCTTAAGCTTCCATTTTCCTCCTCAGCCTCCTGGTCCTTACCTCCCTCCCTTCTTTCTGTAGTACTGGTAATTGAACCTAGGGTCTTCCAAGGTTTCATGCATACTAAGCACCCCAAGACCAAAAACTTACTTTATTTTTGTTTTGTTTTCTTGTTTTTTGATACAGGGTTTCTCTTGTAGTCCTGGCTGTCCTAGACTCGCTTTGTAGACCAGGCTGGCCTCGAACTCACAGAGATCCTCCTGCCTCTGCCTCTCGAGTGCTGGGATTAAAGGCGTGTGCCACCACTGCCCGGCCAAAACTTACTTTAAATACTTTAAGATTGGTATGAGTATCATAGACTGGGTATAAATAAAGCGGGTGTGGTTGCATATCCCTGTAATCCCAGCATCTGGGAATTGGAAGCAGGAGACCCTCCGCAAATCTAAGAAAGTTTCAGGCCAGCCAGACTACAAAATGAGATCTGTCACAAAAACAGATCCTGATACATACGAATTTCAAATGACTAGGTGACCTAGTATGTTAGCAAAATATACATGTACTTTCCAGTACTCATCCTTGTTGCAATTGGTGCATTCAGAGAAAGTGCTGGCAAGGTAAATTAGCCTTTTGTTTTTTTTGAGACAGGGTTGTGTGTGTGTGTGTGTGTGTGTGTGTGTGTGTGTGTGTGTGTGTGTGTGTAGAGCCATAGCTGGCCTGTAGTGGCTTTGTAGAGCAGGCTGGCCTTGAATTCACAGAGATCTGCCTGCCTGCCTGCCTTCACCTCCTTGAGTACTGGGATTACAAAGTATGCTTCCATGCCCAGCTAATTGGCATAATCTTTTTAAAGCAATTGAAAAGCCTTAACACAAATGTGGGCCCCAAACTGGGCGGTAATAGTGCATGCCTTTAATCTCAGCGCTTCATAGGTAGAGGAAGGCAGATCTCTGTAGACGAGGCCAGCTTGGTCTACAGAGCAAGTTCCAGAACAACCAGAGCTCCAAAGAGAAACCCATATGGGGAAAGTGGGAAAAAAAGAAATATGAGTCCCTTTTGTCTCACCACTATCACTCCTAGAAACTTCTTGAGAAACCCTCCCATAGAAACTAACTACATGCACAACAATGTTTACTATAATCTTGTTTGTAATAAATTGTAACCACAGTAAATGGTTAACTGATGTGTGCAACATAGTATAACAACATTACACAGAGAAGAGGGTGACTTGGAAACATTTGATTATATAATAAATTACAAAAGATACAATTCTCTAATGAACTCGATACTATAGATGTTGCTTTTCTTTAAAAGATAAAATGTGTATTTTCTGCATTTGTATCAGCCAAGAGCAGCAGGAAACAGATGGACCAGTCAAAATGTGTAACTGAAGAGAAACAATGTACAAAGATAGGGAAACCGACAAGGAATAGTGACCCGCCCTGCAGGGAAGCCACTATCAATCATCAGCCCGAAGGGCCAAAGAGACAGCTGCCAATGCTGTGCTAGCTCTGAGAGAGGAAGCACCAACAGGAGCTCAGAGGCACACATATTTGCCTTCTTTCAACTCTCCCACAGCACCTCACACTGTTTGAACCCAAAAGGACACCTGAGGTCAACGGAGGCCAGGTGAACTGTTTTTCAAGGCCATCCTCTGTAGATAAAGAGCAGAGTGGAGGAGGGTAAAGAAAGAGTCAAGGGGCAAAGGCTGATTATCTAATCATGTGCAAACTGGACTGCAGATGTAGCTCAGTGTTAAAGCAATTTGTTTAACATGTACAAGGTCCTGTGTTCAACTACGTAAGGGAGAAAAAGACTTAGGAAGGGAACCCTAAACTTGTAGCCAAGGCCCTCAAGGGAACCTGGCAAAGTAAGTTATCTGGAGTTTGAAAGCACAGGTAGGTAGGAAGCAGATAGGACAGATAAAATGGCCAGGACAAACTAATTCATGCTGAGGCAAGGGTGACAGCTCCAAATGACGCCATTCCATTGTTAGACTATTACACTGGAGTCTAAGCCAGGAAAAACTCAGAAATGTACATGAAAAGGTTGGAGAGAGCTCACGTGGTACCAAGTGCCTGCTACACAAGCGTGAGAGCCTGGGTTTGTTCCCTGGCATCCATAGAAGAGGCAGGGCATGCGGCCAGGTGTGGTAAACTCACCTTCAATCCCAGCTCTCAGAAGGCAGAGGCAGGTGGGTCTCATTCGAGGCCAGCCTGGTCTACAGCCAGGGCCACACAGAGAAACCCTGTCTTGAAAAACAAAAAAGCTGGGTGTGGTGATACTCGCTTGTAATAAAAGTGCTGGGGAGGTACAGACTGGCATGCTCCTAGGGCTCCCTTGGCAGCAGTGAGCCCTAGTTCCCCGTGACAAGTGCCTCCAAAAACATGGTAGACACACTTGAGAAACCACACTAAAGGTAGAGTTCTGTCCTCTAAATACATGTTCATATGTATGTAAACCTCCCACCTACACATACATGAAATATATATGTATTGGGTTTGTTTTGTTTTTCGAGACCAGGTTTCTCTGAGTAGCCTTGGCTATTCTGGACTCACTTTGTAGACCAGGCTGGCTTCGAACTCACAGCAATTCACCTGCCTCTGCCTCCCAAGTGCTGGGATTAAAGGCATGTGCCACCCAGTCCCAAATGCTGGGATTAAAGGCATGTGCTACCACACCCGGCTTCAAAAATATTTTAAATTAATTTATTGACTTTATATCCTTGTCATAGCCCTCGCCTCCCAGTTCCCCCATCCCTTCCCCCTCCCCTCTCCCTTCCCCTCCCTCTCTGCCCCCCTCCCCTATTCCTCAGAAAAGGGGATTCCCCCTACCACCACCCAAGCTCATCAAGGCAAATCAGGATTGAGTGTGTCCTCTTCCCCTGTGCAAAATTAAGTTTTTAAACACTTAAAAATATGCATATAACTTTAATTGGAGTTAAATAGACTATAGTGTAGATTTCTCTTTCCTAGCAAAACCTGATGCAGTCAACAGATAATTATGTGGTACCTATCCTGTGCCAGGAACTGTGAGGCTCTGGGGATTGAAGCGGAAACAAAATTAACCTCCTTGTTCTGTGGAGTTTACATCCTGGTGGGGGTGGGCAGACAATGCTTAAGTGGAGATAAGAGGTCTAGAGGGAAGCGGCATAGCCTTCTGCCTACTCTCCTACCTATGCTAACCCTCTTGATTTGAACCACTTAACTCACTATTTGCCAAACCCTCTGGGCAAACTGAGGCCTTGGTGTCTCTCACTTAGACTAAGATGGTAACACCTGTAGTCGACCGTCCTGGCTCCCACATCCTCTAGCTGTGCTGTGAGGATCACTCTGAAACAAATCATTTCAGTATCCTGCTTGAAAGTCATCAGTGCTTCCCCATATTGAGTAACAGCTAACTTGCTTATCACCACCCTTTTAAAAAATTTACTTATTCACTTTACATCCTGGTTGTCGCTCCCTCCCTCCTCTCCTCCCAGTCTCACCTTCCTTCCCTCTTCCCCCCTCCATCCTCCCCTGTTCCACAGAAAAGGGTTAGCACCCCCTACTCACCCACCCCAGCTCATTAAGTCCCATCAGGACTGAGCTTGTCCTCTTCCCCTGTGGCCTGACAAGGCAGTCCCACCAGGGGGACGTGATCAAAAAGCAGGCGACAGAGTCCATGTCAGAGATAGTCCCCGTTCCCCTTCTAGAGGACCCACATGAAGCCTGAGCCGCCCATCAGCTGCATCTGTGTAGGGGACTTAGGTCCAGGCCATGCATGGTCCTTGTCTAGTGCATACGTCTCCACAAGCCCCTCTGGGCCCTGGTTAGCTGGCTCTGTTGGTCTTCCTGTGGAGCTCCTGTCACCTCCAGGTCCTTTACTCTTTTTCCACAAAATTCCCTACACTTCACCCAGTGTTTATCTGTGAGTCTCGGCATCTGTTTGGATCCACTGCTGGGTGGAGCCTCTCAGAAACCAACTTTGCTAGGCTCCTGTCTGCATGCATAGCAGAGTGTCATTAGTAGTGTCAAGGGTTGGCGCTCTCCCAAGGGGTAGGTCTTGGTCTGGGCCAGGCATTGGCTGGACATTTCCTCAATTCCTGCTCTATCTTTATCCCTTCACGTCTTGTAGGCAGGGTAAGTTTTAGATAGAAGTTTATGGGGGTGGGTTGGTGTGCCCCTCCCTCCACTAGGAGTCTTGTTAAAGGATGTCCTCTTCGTGGCCCCTGCTTCTAGGAGTCTCAAAAAAAAAGAGGAGCCAGGCGTGCTGGCACCCATCTTTAATCTCAGCACCTGGGAGGCAGAGGCCAGCCTGGTCTACAAAGAGAGTCCAGGACAGCCAGGGCTACACAGAGAACGGAGAAACCCTGTCTCCAAAAACCACAGGGGGAAAAAATGCTGTCCTGATCTATGTATTATATGTTATTATATGTAGTGAAATCTTGCCTGAAGTTTAAGAATAAGATTACATAGTGTCAGCCAGGCGTGGTGACGCACGCCTATAATCCCAGCACTCGGGAGGCAGAGGCAGGCGGATCGCTGTGAGTTCGAGGCCAGCCTGGTCTACAAAGTAGGTCCAGGACAGTCAAGGCTGGAGGCAGCATATTTGGGAATGGAAGCCAGGGCCTCACCCATGGTATACACACCCTCTGGTACCGAGCTACATCTCTCTTTTGTTACTCATTGGTTGAAATGTCAGAATGAGCTACTTGCAAGACAAAGTTATAGTGTATAAATACAGGTTTACTTGGAGCAGCTCTCTACCACCTTGCAGAGAGCGGAAGAGGAGAGAGGAAACACAGAAAGAAGGAAGAGAGAGTGAACAAAAGAAGGAGGAGAGAGCCAAAACATCTGGATTATACAGTGAAGAGGGAAGGGAAGTCCTTGCCCCTGGCCTGGAAAGTTCAGGGTAGAGGGTAGGGTATGCCATCCACACCCTGCAGCAGGTTGGGACCAAGGGATGCTGGGAGAACCTGGAGCTGCCTGTCTTGGGTCTGAAATATAAGATCCCAGCCTTTTGTTGATACTAGATGAATAAGAGGCTATGTATTTATTCATTTATGATTCCTTCCTGCTGATACTGGGCATCGGTATTGGGAGGTGGAGCGTACCTAAAAGCTGGAATGTCGACCCAAGTCCAGGAAGATCAGGCCGTCCTACTTGTTGTCCAGCGTCTTTGGGACCCTCTGCAGCTAGGGAAGTGCAGACCCAGCAGAAGTATTCTGTGAGATTAGGCCTGAGCACCCGGGTACCGGGTACTGGATGCAGCTCCTGAGGTAAACCCCTGGTTCTGGCAGGATGCTAGAACATATATACATATTAGGGGAAGAATACATGTTTGATGCTTTTAGGCCCACAGTCTTGGTTGTTGGAGGGCGGTGGATCCCAGGATCAGGGAAAAGGGAATCAATCCCACCCCCTGCCAAACAGGCTGTGACTGACAGTACTTATCTGGAGTCCATCTTTCCTGTGAGGAGTGTATTCCCTGAAGCTTACAAGGATCTTTTTACATTTACAAAAAGAGACAAACTTTAGACATATTAGCACCACCTCCAACCTTCATAACTTTCATTTACCAAGCTTAATACACCTTCTTAGGCCAGCTGTGGTGGTGCAGGTCTTTAATCCCAGCACTTGAGAGGTAGAGGCAGGCGGATCGCTGTGAGTTTGAGGCCTTTTTTTTGGTTTGGTTTGGTTTTTCGAGACAGGGTTTCTCTGTGTAGTAGCCCTGGCTGTCCTGGACTCACATTGTAGACCCGACTGGCTTCGAACTCACAGAGATGCACCTGCCTCTTCCTCCAAAAATCCACATTTTTAAAATTTTTAAATGGTTTATGAAAAATAAAGCTGGATGTGGTAGTACCTATTGTTTCAGAACACAGGCAAGAGGATCACTGAAAGTTTGAGATGAGTCTTGTTTATATTGGAAGTTGCAGTCCAGCCTGGGATACAGAGCCTAAAAAAAAAAAAGTTAAAAAATAACTCCAGGTGCGATGGTACCTTCCTGAATCACACTTGAAAGGCTGAGCAGAAGGAATATCATTAGTTCAGTGCTAGCTTAGGCTACATATTGAGTTCTAGGACATCCAGGACTACATAACAAGACCCTATATCAAGTCAACAAACAAACAGAATTACAAGTTAAGTGTGGTAGTACATAGCTATAATACTAGCATTCAGAAGGCAGAGGCAGGAGTATCACTTTAAGTTCAAGGCCAACCTTGAATTGAGTAGTGAGTTCTATACTAGCCAGCATTATACAGGGAGACCCCTAAAAGAAAAAAACAAAAAACAAAAAACTTTAATCCCAGCACTCAGGAGGCAGAGGCAGGTGGATCTCTGAGTTCAAGGCCAGCCTGGTTTACAAAGCGAGTCCAGGATAGCTAAGGCCACACAGAGAAACCTTGTCTCAATAATAATAATAATAATAATAATAATAATAATAATAATAATAATAATTGATGTTGAATATATTTTTGTATATTTATTAGCTATGTAGACTTATTTTCTCTTTCATGAAGTTTCTGTTTATGCCTCTTTTGTACCACCAACATCTTTCCTGTACTGGGGATCAAGGTGGGCTTTTAAAAAAAGATTTATTTATTTATTATTATACATACAGTGTTCCACTTACATGTACACCTGCACACCAGAAGAGAGCACCGGATCTCCTTATAAATGGTTGTGAGTCACCAAGTGTTTGCTAGGAACTGAACTCAGAACCTTTGGAAGAGTAGACAGTGCTTTTAACCTCTGAGCCATCTCTCCAAACCTGGCTTTTTTTTTTTTTTAACCTTTTTATTTTATATGCATTGGTATTTTGCCTACATGTATGTCTGTGTGATAGTTTCCAACCTTGGAGTTACAGACAGTTATGAGCTGCCTTGTGGGTACTGGGAATTAAACCTTGGTCCTTTAGCAGAGTAGTCAGTATTCTCAACCGCTGAGCCATGTCTCTGCTCTGGAACTCTTAAAATAGGTGGGAACGGGAAGATAAGAAAGAAGGCATAACAATCGGGATGTAATGTGAATAAATTATAATAAAATATACATTAAAAATACCTATACATTGCTCATCTTTGTATTTTAGCGTTTGTCTGGGAGCTGGAGCAGATTACTATAGGACTAACCGCTGTTGCTTGATCTGCCGGATGGTTTTCGTTGTTTTGTCATGCTGGATGGAGTTCGGAACCCAGGACTCTGGGAGCTCTAACCCTGAGCTAGGGCCAGAAGCCAGCGTTTGATTTATATCGTGGAGGTGGTGGAGAAAGCATCCAAGACTGTTTGGTGGATCAGGCTATTCACGTTTACGTTTTTCCTCCAGAGACGGAGACAGTGCCGGCCTGGTGACTAATGGCTGTGTGCAAGGAAGAAAAGCAAGACAATGAAACTGGAGACTGAATCAATAAGCCCACGTGCTTTTCAAGAGGCGCTGGTTAGTGGGGTTTACTTAGGGAGGAGCCACCGGAGGGTGGGAGAGGAAGGCAGGGCGGGGCCAGGTGGAGGAGGAAGTCTCTTGGTACTAAAGCCCCAGGTTCATCCCATCCTGGATTTCACAGTCTCCCAGAAACACGTGGTCCCTAAAAACCGTGTACGACTTTTTTTTAGAGCGATCTTATCCCAGCGGGTGCCAGTCTGCACCGCTATCAGTTTCTTCAAGTCCCCAATAGTGACATCAGAGTAGCACTTAACTCAGACTTCCGTTCCCAGACCATTGTTGCGAACCACCTCCATCGTTGTGGCTGAAGCTCCAATCTCCGCCTGCCTGTTGATGATAGTTTGTAGTTCAAAAGCTGGCTGATGCCTGATGCGATTTAAGGCTGGGAACAGGAAACAGGGATTTTGCTTGTTTGCTTGCTTTGTTTTTTGTTTTGCATACCTAATCAAATAAAAGGCATTTGCTAATCTTTGTATGTTTGGGCTGAACGGCCAAGCTGTCTGATGAAATATCGCCTCTCCTTAATCAAGAGATCTCTCCTGTTCTTCGAATCTAATCAATTCATGGGTTTTTTGTTTTTTGGGTTTTTTTTTTTTTTGGCTTTGTTTTGTTTTTAATTTTTTTGGGGGGGGGGCGTTGAGACAGTCTTGGCTGTCGTGTGTGTGTGTGTGTGTGTGTGTGTGTGTGTGTGTGTGTGTTGTTTTTGGTTTTTTTGTAGCAAAGTTTTTATTCCTGTGAATTATTAAGAATGAGCATCCAGAGCTGGGTGTGGTGCCGCCTTTAATCCCAGCACTCGGGAAGCAGAGGTAGGCAGATTGCTGTGAGTTCGAGGCCAGCCTGGTCTACAAAGTGAGTCCAGGACAGTCAAGGCTTCACAGAGAAACCCTGTCTCGAAAAACCAAAATAAATAAATAAATTAATTAATTAAATTAAATTAAATAAAACAAAAAACCAAAAAAAAAAAAGAAAGAAAGAAAAGAAAAGAATGAGCATCCATACCAGTGTCAAATGAGGGAGAGGAAGGCAGAATGGGCCAAGAATAGAGGGGAATTAATAGTAAATGTGCTAGAAATCTCAGAATTTCATAAGAAGCAAGTTAACAACACAGGTTTTTGGTTTTTCAAGACAGAGTGTCTCTGTGTAGCCCTGGATATCCTGGAACTCACTCTGTAGATCAAACTGGCCTCCAACTCAAGAGATCTGCCTGTCTCTGCCTCTCAAGTGCTGGGACTAAAGGAGAGTGCCACCACCTTCTGGCTGAGTAAATATTTTTTCTATCACTTGGCAACACCTGTCTTCCTCTCCTATTCTCATTTGACACTGGTATAAATGCTCATTTTAAACAATTCACGTGAATAAAAACTTTGATACTGCAAAAAACAGAAAAAAGAAAAATTTAAAATAATAATATCTTCTTTTTTTTTAAGATTTTATTTTATTTATTATGTATACAATGTTCTGAGAAGAGGGCACCAGATCTCATTATAATGGTTGTGAGCTTCCATGTGGTTGCTGGGAATTGAACTCAGGACCTTTGGAAGAACAGCCAGTGCTCTTAACCTCTGAGCCATCTCTCCAGCTCCCTGAAAAATAACAATATTTTCAAATGATAATTTACCAAAGGCACACTTGTCTTACTGGCATGAACTGAAAAATATGTTTTCTTAAACCACAAGTCTTAATTTCCCGTTTGAACGTTCAGACTGAATGGGGCACACACATTTAATCCCAGTGCTCAGGGAGACAGAAGCAGGCAAATTCAAGGACAGCCTGGTCTACAAAGCCAGGAAAGCCAAGGCTACACAGAGAAACCTTGTCTCAAAAAACAAAAACAAAACAACAACAAAAAAGTTAGACTGCAGATTGTCACATGCCCCAAGCCATCTTGGACATGAGCTTTCTATTAGATCTTTCCATAACCACTTGTCCTGTAGAATTGTGTAGTATACCTGTAATATGCTTTCTGTTATAATATGCAAAAAACTGGACTCACTTTACTAAGGACATATGCTGAAGCATTGAAAATCTTAATATGGCCGGGCGTGGTGGCTCACCCCTTTAATCCCAGCACTCGGGAGGCAGAGGCAGGCGAATCGCTGTGAGTTCGAGGCCAGCCTGGACTACAAAAGTGAGTCCAGGACAGCCAAGGCTACACAGAGAAACCCTGTCTCGGAAAAAAAGAAAGAAAGAAAAAGAAAATCTTAATATGTTCTGATATCTCCATAATAGCCATAACTTCTAATGAATGTGTAATTACAGAATCTGCCTTTTCAAAACTTAAAGTAGTTGTTCATTGAACTTCTAGCACATTTCCTATTAACAGCTGATCCATCTCATCATTACCTTGTGCTAGAGGAACTGGTAGGCCCGTATGGGACCTGATATGTGTTATATACAAAGGACGATTCCGATTTCTGATTACTTGTATTTTGTTTGTTTGTTTTCTTTTTTTAAACATTTATTTATTTATTATGTATACAGTGTTTTGTACCAGAAGAAGACACCAGATCTCATTATAGATGGCTGTGAGCTACCACGTAGTTGCTGAGAATTGAACTCAGGACCTTTGGAAGAGCAGCCAGTGCTCTTAACCTCTGAGCCACCTCTCCACCCCTCAGATTACTTGTTGTAGTTGAATAACAGACAAGTTAATTCTCTGATTCATCTGGAAAATTGGCTGTTACAATATGTAAAACAACTTTCTTCATATTGAGAGTCTGCATTACTCCAAATGGCTGTGGCTTTCTTTATGGAGTCTCTCTAGAAAACCACATTATTTCCAGGAGCACCTTATCTAAAAATCCCTTTTCAAATAACCTGGCTTACTATAATTAAAATATCTGACAGTTTGATTTTTCTTAAAACTTTTAGATATTCCTGCTATCAGAGTAGCATCATAAATGTGAGGTCAGCCTTATCCATTGATCTATTGGGGCTGATTTTGCCTTCAAAGGCCTGATCACCATTTTGCATTTCCAATTAGATTTTTCTTTTTTCTTTTCCCCTAGTCAGGGTCTCTCTGTGTAGCCTAGGCTGTCCTGGACTCGCTTTGTAGACCAGGCTGTCTTCTAACTCACAGCGATCCACCCACCTCAGTGAGTTTCTCTGTGTAGCCTTGGCTGTCCTGGACTCCTTAGACCAGGCTGGCCTTGAACTCACATTGGTCGCCTGCCTCTTGCCTCCCTGAGTGTTGGGAATCAAAAGTGTGTACCACGACACCCAGTTATTTTTCTAAGTTCAGATTCTGATACTATTCTATTTACAGCTGAAGTCAATCTTCTCAAAAAATCAGTGAAGATTTCTTTTGAGCCTTATATAATTTTCGTAAATGACCCACACCCCTTTCTTGATTCTTCAAGCTTTGTCCCAAGCATTTAAAGCTGCTAAACAACTTAGCACCAAGGTGTAAATATATATGAGTCCCAACACAAAAGTCTTTGGCTTTTTTGGTCTTGGCATTGTTTCCTATCATTTGACTGTTTTGTTTTGTTTGTTTGTTTTTGAGACAGGCTTTCTCTGTGTAGCCTTGGCTGTCCTGGACTCCCTTTGTAGACCAGGCTGGCCTCGAATGCATAGCAATCCACCTGTCTCTGCCTCCCGAGTGCTGGGATTAAAGGCGTGTGCCACCACCTTGGCCATTTGACTGTTCATGGCTCCACTTGTTCCTAGAAAGAAACGCTCCAGAGATCACTTCAAGGATCCAAGTTCTAGCTGCTGCTCCAGATTCTGGCTGCTGCAGTTGCAGTCACCTTTGCCGAACTGCTGCTGGTTTGCTGTTTAATGGGTCTGCTGAAATCATGATCACAAAGAGCGGAATCGTTCCAAGGAACTGAATCTAAAAAGGTCTACTTCTCCTGTTCCCATTAACCTCTTTTCTCTTCTATTTAGGGTAGGTGGGTTGGAAGGGAAGTATAATCATTAAAGAACCCCAAAAGCCCGCTGGTGGTTGCGCACGTCCTTAATCCCAGCACTCAGGAGGCAGAGGCAGATGGATCCCTGTGAGTTTGAGGTCAGCCTGGTCTGCAAAGCAAGTCCAGGACAGCCAAGGCTACACAGAGAAACCCTGTCTGGGGCGGGGGAGGGAAGAACCCTTAATAAAGGAGGTTTGAAAAAGTAGATCAGACAGCTTCTCTGTTTGTATGCAGCAGGAACAATCTCTCTGCCTGTGGGGTCATGCTACAAGGCAACCAAAATGTTCTTCTCCAAATCCCAACATTTGATTTTACCAGAGAAGCCTCAGGAGGAGAGAAAGCTCCCAGCTGACCTTTCTACTCAGATGATGTCCCAGAAGGAAAACTCTCCTTCTCCATTCTGTCTTAAGCACTCTCTTCCTCAAAGCCCCTCCCTTCTTTTTACTTAGGCTCACCTCCCTATTGGCTGGTTACTTGCTCCACCTCTTGACCTATGGTTGACTTTCTTTAGCTCTTGGATTAAAGGTGTGTGCTAGAGCTGAGCTACACACACTGTTTGTTTACAGTAAACAAAAGCTCTAGGATCAAAGGCTAAACCATAGCACAGTTAGAAAAAGACTTTCTGGTTCATAATATTGAGGTTCACAATGTGATCAAATATCCTGCAACAAAAAAATTCAACAGAGAATGGAGAGCCTTGTGAAAGTGGCAGACATGTTTATGGTAGTGATTGAGGTGGTGTCCAAAATATATGCTTACCAAACTCATCATGTCTGTACTGATTTTGGCCAGGCATGATGTCTCATGCCTTCAATGCCAGCACTCAGGAGGCAGAGGCAGGAGGAGCTCTGTGAGTTCAAGACCAGCCTGGTCTACAAAGAGAGTTCTAGGACAGCCAGGGTTTTAAAACAGAGAAGCATTGTCTTGAAAAACAAACACAAAAACCAACCAACCCAACAAACAAACAAAACAAAACCACCGCTCTTTTCCTATCAGTCACACCTTATGGAGAACTAAAGAAGAAGAAGAAGAAGAAGAAGAAGAAGAAGAAGAAGAAGAAGAAGAAGAAGAAGAAGGTAACCATCCCAACTTTAGACAATGGGGCAGCTCCATGTCCTTCCTACTTGGACTGTATCAGCTCCAGGAAGGTCCTGAGGGGTTACAAAGTGAATCCCCAAACAACACAGAACTATGATGAGTCAATTAAATAACTACATAGTAATTTGCCAATAATTAGTTGCTAAATTAGGTTTTAAAATCTATAAGATTTATCAGTGTAGCTGGTTGTGGTGGCACACGCCTTTACTCCCAGCACTCAAGTGGCAGAGGCAGGTGGATCGATGTGAGTTCGAGGCCGGCCTGGTCTACAAAGTGAGTCCAGGACAGCCAAGGCTACACAGAGAAACCCTGTCTCAAAACAAACAAAAACAAAAAAGATTTATCAGTGCAAAGATAAGGATGGAACAAAGGTGGGAAAAACATTTCAGTACTGTCACCTAAGAGACAGGATTGTTACCTTCAAACTTCCTGGACACTCGTTTAGAAGTGATATTTAAAGGTCAACAGAAAATAGGCAAATAATTAGTGATGCTTCTAGCACGGAAGCACAGCGCAGGAGAACCCTGTGGATGCACCAAATGCCTAGTGAACTAAGAACCAGGCCTGAGGCACCCAAGTGAGGAACGCAAAGGACAGAAGAGCCTGAGGGAATACAGTACAGTGACCACAGCACACTTCCTTAAGGGAGGAGCCAAAAATGCAAGTTCACACAACAACCTCTTTGTTGTAGTCTTAAGACTGGGCTCTCATGCAGCCCAGGTCGCCCCTAAACTCCATATATAGCTAGGACTGGCCTTGAACTCCTGATCCTCCTGCCTCTTACTCCTGAGTGCCGGGACTGTAGCCATGAGCCACCTCATCCAGCACATAGCAGCCTTTGATAGGAAGAATTTCACTGGGGTTGGGAGTGGTGGTGGAGAGACAGCTCAGGAGTTGAGGACGCACATGCTCTTACAGAGGTCCTGAGTTTGATACTCATGTTGGGCAGCTCATAAGAGCCTGTTTGTCTTCTGGCCTCCATGGGCCCTGTATCTACATGCAGACACACCCACACAGACACACACGCACACACCTGTGATTACAAACAATTGTTTTTTTAAAGAAAAGGATACGGGTCCTTTGGTGAATGGAAACAGCTCCCATATTGCCCACAACTGAGTAGCAACTGGTTTCCGCCCAGGCTTCTAAGGGACTGCTCTACAACTCCTCATTTAGTACCTGTTTTCTCCCAAGTCACCCCATGCAATCCATGTCTGAGAAGGAGCAGGGTTACCTGAGCACCACTACAATTGGACTCTCGCTTCCAGTGATCACCATCAGCCCCTTCCAGCCTGGTCTACAGAGGGAGTTCCAGGATAGCAAGGACTGCAAAGAGAAATCCTGTTTCAAAAAACAAAAAGAAAGGAGGTGGAGAAGGAGGAGGAGGAGGAGGAGGAGGAGGAGAAGAAAGAAAGAAAGAAAGAAAGAAAGAAAGAAAGAAAGAAAGAAAGAAAGAATCTGAATACCGGTAAGGTGGGGCATACTTGTAACCCTAAGACTCAAAAGGCAAAGGCAGGAGGATTGTCATAAGTTAAAAGCCAACCAGAACTATATAGTGAGACTCTATCTTTTTTTCTTTTCTTTCTTTCTTTTTTCCAAGACATGTTTTCTCTTGGCCCTTTAAAAAAATTAAAAGTGAGCTGAGTGGGAGTGTTTGCCTAGAACTGGTAAGGCCCTAAGTTCCATCCCCGGGGCCATAAAACTGGAAAAAAAATAAAACTCTTTATTTTACCCATAAGGCTGGGCTGCAGAGATGATGACTGAAAAATCTGTGCACACTCTCTGATACAACTCCCTTCAAAAGATAGAAACGAGTTCTTCCCTGTTTTAAACCAATATCTGACTAGCTTTTAGTGGAGAAAACATGGAAGAAATGAAGATGTTACTGTAAATACCTGGGCTTACTGGGTCAATGTCACCTGATATGACTGGTGAGAAATGACTCCTGACCAGGCACAAATTGGAGGGGTCACAGCCAAGACTGAGGCTGTGACAAGTTTATTGCAATAAATCAGACTTTTTATAGCCTTATCAGAGACAGAATATAAAGTCAGATGCCTGGATCAATACAATGAGGTTACCAGGATACTATGATGTTTGCGGGGTACACAAGACCAATGTCTAAGACCAATTGTCCTGTCAAATGTCTATATGCTTCACTGACTTCCAAGAAACAGAGAGCAGCCTGAATGCTTCACTGCCTGAGGGAGTGCCTCTGTTTCCTCAAGAACTAAAAGGCACCTGGTGCCCCAGGAGCCACCGACCCTAACCTGGAAAACCTATGACCCATGTCTCTCAAAGGCACCTAAAGCAGGTCAGCTCCATGGTTCCCTACATGATTTAGGTCTTATTTTTTCTTGTTCATTATTTACTTTCAGGTGGGGGGGGGTCTCAATATGTAATCCAGGTTGCTCTTGAACTCCTGTGCTCCAGAGATGTTTATGCTCAACATATCCTATGGCCTTATTAATCAGCGAGAGTTCCCGAACCATAAACACAGCTGCCCCTAACTTCCAGGCACACTGTCAAGGTTAGCTAGAACTTCTTGTTAGCAAAATAACTTGAGACAGAACTGACCACACTGTTCTACCATCCACCCCCCTGTATGAACTAATTGGGGTTTTTCATCTTTAAATAGACGATACAACTTCCCCTCAATGTTCAGATCCTGAACTGGCTGCCTCCCTGACCTCAGAAAGTAAAGCTTTTATTTTTAAGCTTCTGCCTCTAAAGTGTATTTTCTCAGCTTCCACTTCAAATTCAACACAAGCAAAAATCTTATCCTATAAAATACTCTGAGAAAAGCCAGGCATGGTGGCACACATATGTAATCCCAGCATTTGGGAGGCAGAGGCAGGCGGATGGGATCTCTCTGTGTTCGAGGCTAGCCTGGACTACAAAGTGAGTTTCAGGTAAGCTTGAGCTATGAGGCTCTCACAGCCAAACCAAACCAAAGCAAAAGCTTGCATCTGTCTTCATAGTGTTGTAAATTCTCCTATGGCAAGAAACTCTGGGAGCCTGGTTTGTTAAACTGTCAACCAGGAAATGATTCTTCCATCCGACAACAGTGGAATAATAGAAAGCAACACACAATCACCCGAGTAGGGCTTGGAAATGGATCCCGCAGGGAAGCCTTCAGGTGAGGCATCTGTTGTTCTGGACAGCTAGACAGCTAGAAGCCATGAAAGATCCGTAAGTCAGGAACCATCCAACTAGACTGGTTCCAAGTTTCTGAGACCAACAACTTAAGTTGTTGGTTTTAGAATAGTTATTATTTCATTTATTTATTTATTTATTTATTTTGGTTTTTCAAGACAGGGATTCTCTGTGTAGCCTTGGCTGTCCTGGACTCATTTTGTTTGTTTTTTGTTGTTATTGTTTTGTTTGTTTGTTTGTTTTGAGACAGGGTTTCTCTGTGTAACAGCCCTGGCTGTCCTGGACTCTCTTTATAGACCAGGCTGGCTTCTCCAACTCATAGAGATCCATCTGCTTCTGCCTCCTGAGTGCTGAGATTAAAGGCATGCGCCAGAATTGTTCAGTTTTGTTTTGTTTTTGCTTTTTGTTTTGTTTTTCAAGACAGGGTTTCTCTGTGTAGCCTTGGCTGTCCTGGACTCACTTTGTAGATCAGGCTGGCCTCGAACTCACAGAGATCTGCCTGCCTCTGCCTCTCAAGTGCTGAGATTAAAGGCGTGCGCCACCACCGCCCCACTTTCATCAACATTTATTATGAATCAGTCATAGAGCTCCCTAACTTGAAGATTCCAAAAAGTTCAGTTTTCATCTCAGTAAATATGAGGGTTCTACCATGAGTTGAAGGTATTCTCTCTTTAAATTCAAGTGCTGAGTGTGCATACCATGGATGCCAGGCTATGGGAACTTAACAGTTTTCATTCTCACACTTGCTTTACTGTGATCTAATTCACATACCACACAATTCACCAATGTGTACAATTCAATGTGAGTGTGCGTGTGCGTGTGTGTGCGCGCGCACGCGACCAGGCATACAAAGCTTTAAAAGACACACAGCTCCCCGTAGCCAACCACAGAACCCTCAACCTGAGAACAAACAGCTAGGCTACACGTCCAGGGCCACACCCAGGCCCCAGCGGCGCTCAGGCGCAGGCTAGGCTTTCGATTGGACAGGCGTGCCCGAGGGCCCGCCTTGTGGAGGCTGCGGGTCTATCTAACCCTGGGTCACTGCCTTCGCAAGCAGCTACGGGCTGAGCACAGAAAGTGAGCTCCAGCCGGTTTGGTGAAAGTTAGGTCCACCTTTTAAAAAAGCAAGGCTTTAGGCTGTTCTAGGAGGCTTGGCAAGTCACTCTTTGACCAGGCTCTGCGGCAAAGGGGCGGGGCCTCCCCTGCTCCCGCCCCGGAAGCGGAAGTTTAGGCGTCAGAGGGTCCAGTCCACTGTGAGCACGGCCCGTGTGGCAGCGGTTCCTCCTGGCATTCTTATCTCGCCCTCTTGGCTGCTGGTTGTCGCGTCCTCCACCTCACCATGCTGTCTCTAGACTTTCTAGATGATGTTCGGCGGATGAACAAGAGGCAGGTGAGATTGGCCTTCCTCTCTGCCGGGGTTCTCTGGTTCCTTTGCCGTTGTAGGGCCCCGCGGACCTCTGGGTTAGGTTGAGGGCCTGCGTGGGTCGGTCGCCTGTGTATGGCTCATTCTTTCTTCTCAGTCTGTAGCCAAGGCCTCCTTCCGCCCCATTCATAGTAACAGATTAGGGAGACACTGAGGGAAGGCGAACCTTTGCGATCCCTTCCTCCCGCGGAGGCAAGGGAAGTCAGTGAAAACTGTAGGGCGCTTTGTAAACCCGAGTCAGGTTTGGTTATTGTTTTGGACACTGTAAGGCGGCGGACTAGCCGTGGCTGGTGGCACCCTGGGGATGGCCATTGCAGCTCCCACAGGAGCCGTTTGCGTCTCTCCTACCATAGCCCACCCTTCAGCCCAAGTAGACCTCAGTGGCCTTCGTCCCCTCTAACTTGGGTCGCTCTGCGCTCGGAGTTGAAGCAATTAGACCACCCGTGTGCCTGTTCCCTTGGCAGAAAGGTGACAGCTCTCTGAATCTTTGATGACAGTGGCACAGAAACCTTGAACTTTAGGTCTCTGTATTTAATCCTTAAACCTTACTTTTTCTTGATGTACTAAGAACACTGTCATTTCGCTATTACAAAAGATTTCACCTTTTTGTCTTCTGAACCTGATGTGTATGGTGATTATTTTTGCTCGCAATTGACGTCCCCGGCCCTCTTTTTTAGCATTTTGGTATTAAATTGTTTGAACATACTATTTAAGGTTTGTTTTGGAATGGGGCACTCGTTTTGCACTGTTGATAATTATTACATAGAAAAGTGTGGACATACATACAAAACGTGAGCCATTCCAGCCAGGTCCTCAGAACAGCTTAAAGGAGTAGCTGTCACTTAGCATGAACCCCTATTTTGTTGGTGGGGATTGGTCCCAGAGCTTTGCACATGTTCACCACAGAGTACCACAGAGCCACACCCCTAGTCTTAAAAGACCTTATTTTTATTGCTTTTTTTTGAGACAGAGTCTTGCTATGCAGTCCTCCTGCCCTAGCCTTATGAGAAGTAGATTTATAGATAAGTCACCACATGACCTCACTGGCTAGAATGACTATCTACCCATCTGTCTATTGTAAAACAGAGTCTCCATATGTAGCTCCTGCTAGCCCAGGCTGTCCTTGAACTTGGAATCCTGCCTTTACCTGAGTACCGCACTACCGTGTCAGGCTAAATATCCTTACTATTTTTTTTTTAAGTTTATTTGTTTCAAATGTGATGCTGAGAATCATGCCTAAGGCTTTTTGCAAACTAGGCAAGTGCTCTGTCTGTGCAAGCAATCTGTCACTGAGCTATATCCCCATCTGGAAAGACTTTTTTTGGATTGGGGGCGGGGGGCGAATAGAGTCTCATTATGTAGACCAGGCTGGCTTGGAATTAAGAGATCTGCCTGCCTCTGGCTCCCAAGTAGTGCCATTGACGGCATATACCAGCATGCCTCCTGTGGGATCACACCCCTCTTATTTCATTCCCAGAAGGATTATTTTGTGTCACACCCAGGGCCTTTTAGGTTCTTTGTTTGTTTTGAGACAGAGTTTCTATGGTCCCTGGAACTCACTCTGTCAAATCTCTGCCTTCCCAGTTTTGGAACTAAAGATGCACATCACTACCACGCAGCTTGGTCTTTCAGGTCCTAAGCATGTGCTCTACCAATAAACTACATTTGGGACCACTGTTTTCAATTTTTAAAAATTCTTTATTTATTTTTGTGTGTGTGCGCATTGGTATTTTGCCTGCATATATGTCTCTGTGAAGGTGTCAGTTCCCTTGGAACTGAGGTTACAGACAGCTGTGAGCTGCCATGTAGTTGCTGGTCCTCTGGAAGGGCAGCCAGTGCTCTTAACTGCTGCGCTATTTCTCCAGCCCCTGTATTTAATTTTTTTGCTTACTTTTTTAAAAAGCATGTGTGTGATGCATGTGTATGTGAATGTGGGCACGCACAAGCTGTAGAGGATGACGTTTGGGAGTTCTCTTCTTCCACCTTACTGAGGCAGGGTCCTTCATACCCCAGAGCCGCTGATCCATGAACACAGAAGCTGAGCTGTTTGACTAGTTTCCCCCCTCCTTTGTTGTTGTTTTTTCAAAAAAGGGTCTCTCTGTGTAGCCTTGATTGTCCTTGGACTTGCTTTGTACACCATGCTGGCCTCAAACTCACAAAGATCCTCCTGCCTTTGCCTCCCAAATGCTAGGATTAAAGGCGTGCACCTGCCTGGCACCCTCCCTCCCTTTTAAAATTATATTTATTTTGTGTGTTCATATATGTGTATGAGTATGCCATGGCACATACGTGGAAGTGGAAGTTAGAGACTGACTTTCCAAATCTTTCTGTCATGTGGGCCTAGGAGTAGAACTTGGGTCATCAGGCTTGGCAGCAAGCACCTTTGCCAGTTGAGCTATACTGTAGTGTTGTTTGCCCCTGGTATTTTGAAGACAGCTTTGCCTTGAGCCAAGCCTGCTAGCACACATCTATAATCTCAGCATTTGGAAGGGCTGAGCTAGCCTGGGCAACATAATTGAAAGCTAGCGTTTAATTAAAAGCAAAACTTGCTGTGCACGCCTTTAATCCCGGCACTTGGGAGGTAGAGGCAGGAGGATCTCTGTGAGTTCGAGGCCAGCCTGGTCTACAGAGAGAGTTTCAGGACAGCCAGAGCTGTTACACAGAGAAAGCATGTCTCAAAAAACAAAAAAACCAACCAAACAAACAACCAAACAAAAAAACCCAAACCAAAGCAAAACAAAACTTTGTCCCCCAAAGAGAAAAACAAACAAACAAACAAAAACCCACAATCCCAGTACTTTGAAAGGAGAGAGAGAGAGAGAGAGAGAGAGAGAGAGAGAGAATGTGTGTGTGTGTGTGTGTGTGTGTGTGTGTGTGTGTGTGTGTGTGTGTGTGAAGAATTCAAGGGTTAGAGGGTGACTTCTGGGAGTTGGTTCTTTCCTTCCATCCTATGGGTCCTGGAGATCAAACTTAGCTTGTCAGGTTTGGTGGCAAGCACCTTGATTCTCTGAGCCATCTCTTCACACACACACATACATGGGGGTGGGGGCAGGGGGGTGGGGGGTGGGGGAACACATCATGGAAGGGAAATTAAGAAAAGACAGCTAGGCCAGGTGTGGTGGTGCACATCTTTAATCCTAGCGTTTGGGAGGCAGATGGCTATGAGTTCAAGGCCAGCCTGGTCTACAAAGAGAATTCCAGGACAGCCAGAACTATTACACAGAGAAACTCTGTCTCGAAAAACCAAAAAAGAAGAAAAGACAAGACAGCTGAGCCAGGCATGACATGTCTGTAATCCCAGCACTCAGGGAGGCAGAGGCAGGAGGACTGCTGTGCGTTCGAGGACAGCCTCGTCTACAAAGCAAGTCCTACACAGCCAAGGCCACACAGAGAAACCCTGTCTCGAAAACCAGGGAAAAATAAAGAAGAAGAGGAAGAAAGAAAAAAGACAGATATACAAACTATAATTTTTACTTTGTAGACAAAGTAGAAAAAGCAACCTCAAGAGCATAGGTGACAGGAAGCTAATAAAATAGAATGTGATGAATCTAGGACATTATTTCTCTTATTAATGTAATGCAATTATACCAATTTATTTTTTTGACTGTGTTAGAAAATTGATTCCTGGGCCTCAAGCATGCTAGCCATAAACCTCACTTGATTTACATGGACATTCCCTGAAACTAATTTTTTTTTTTTTGCTTTTATTTTTATTTATTTATTTTTATTTGTTTTGGTGTTTCAAGACAAGGTTTCTCTGTGTAGCCTTGGCTGTCCTGGACTCACTTTGTTGACCAGGCTGGCCTTGAACTCATAGCAATCTGCCTGCTTCTGCCTCCTGAGTGCTAGGATTAAAGTCGTGCACCACCATGCCTGGTTGCGTTTATTTTATTATTTATTTACTTATGGGGGGGGTTAACATGGTTTAGTTGTGGTTCTCTGTGATAGTCTCCTTGTATCCCTCTCCATCTTACATCATTTAAAATAATTTTTTTCTCCAAACTTTTGAAACAAAGAGTAATTATTTAGCTGTTACTACTTTAATTACATATTTCTATATTAAGATATGGATCTATAGTGATCTATATGAAACACTTGGATAGAATGGCTTTTAAAATTATGGGCCATTTTTACTATCTTTTTAATTTAGTTTATGTTTTTAGTATGTTTTTTATCTAATATAGAATCAGAGCACTTTCCCCCTTCCGTTTCCTTTTTCCAGCCCCTTCCAGGTAACCTTTCCTCAAGCCCTTCATGTCTCCCACACTTTTAAGCTAATAGCCTCTTTTTCTTTGATTACTATCATTACATACATACATGTGTATATGTCACCCACAGGGATGTGTGTGCACAAATAAAGATAAATATAACCTGCTTAGTCTGTGGTGTATATATGATTTCAAGGCTGGCTACTCTGCATTGGGCAACCAATTAGTCATTAGTTGCCTGTAGTTTTTCGTCTAGGGGTGGGACCCCTCAAATTTTCTCCTTCCACCTTACCATATCCCTTGGAGCTGTTTCTAGGAGAGACTGTTTCACAGCAAGCTTCCCGGAATTCTGTCTCCGATAGTCTTTCTGCCCCCCTTTCTGTGATGTTCTCTGAGCCATAGATGCAGGAGCTGTGCTGCAGAGGCATCTGCTGATGCTGGGCCCCCTACCACCTGGATCTCTATATTGAATCCTGTTATGGTTTTCTGTGATGGCCTTCATTTCCTGTAAAGAGAAGCTTTATTTATTTATTTATTTAATTTTTTGGTTTTTCAAGACAGAGTTTCTCTGTGTAGCCTTGGCTGTCCTGGAATTCACTCTGTAGACCAGGCTGGCCTTGAACTCAGAGATCCTTCTGCCTCTGCCTCCTGAGTGCTAGGATTAAAGGCTTGGGTCACTACCACCTGGCTAAGAGAAGCTTCTTTGACAGAGGTGGCAGCTGCACATGTGGCTTGTGCACAAAACTGCCTAGTTTTTGAGACAGTTTATCACTGAATCTGAAGATCTTCCTTTCATCTAGAAAGACTGGTCAGTGAGGCCCAGGATAGGTTTCTCTGCTTTGCCAATACTGGGCTTACAGGCAAGCACTGCCATGTTTAGCTTTTATGTGGTATTGGGGATGCAAACCGAGGACTCCAGACCTTACTTTACCCAGAGTCATCTCCCTAGTCCCTGTGGCTTTGTTATCATTATTGTTCTTTTTTGTTTGGTTGGTTGGTTTTTCATTTTCGAGACAGAGTTTCTTGGTGTTAATAACTCTGGCTGCCCTGGAACTCTGTAGAGCAGGCTGGCCTCAGTTTTTTGTTTTTTGTTTTTTGTTTTTTGTTTTTTTTTTGGTTTTTCGAGACAGGGTCTCTCTGTGTTAGCCTGGGCTGTCCTGGACTCACTTTGTAGACCAGGCTGGCCTCGAACTCACAGCGATCCACCCGCCTCTGCCTCCCGAGTGCTGGGATTAAAGGCGTGCGCCACCACGCCCGGCCCAGTTTTTTGGTTTTTGTTATTAATTTGTTTTGAGATGTAGACTCACTTTATAGCCTGGGCTAGTCTGCAAATGTAGCTCAGGCTGGCCTAAATTCATGTTTGTTGTGTCAGAACCTCTCAAGGGCTGGGATCACAAGGTTAAGCCAATTTACTTGGCTTACATTTTACTTTTACTTTTATTTTTTTCTAACTTTGTCTCCTTATGTTGTACAGGCTAGCCTCAAATACAGCCTACCCTCATTAGTCTCCCATATACAAGATTATTACTTTGTCCTGTGTATCTGTTTGTACTCCCTCTTCCAACCAGCTGAGGCCCAAACCCAAATTTAAACGTTTCGTTTTTCTTTTTTTTAAGATTTATTTATTTATTTATCTTATACAACATCTTGCCTGCCTGCCAGAAGAGGACACCAGATCTCATTGTAGATGGCTGTGAGCTACCATGTGGTTCCTGGGAATTGACCTCAGGACCTCTAGAAGAGCAACCAGTGATCTTAACCTCTGATCCATCTCTCCAGCCCCTTTATACGTTTTCTTAAATATTAAACTTAGAGCTGGGCATGGTCGTGCACGCCTTTAATCCCAGCACTCAGGAAGCAGAGGCAAGTAGATCTCGGAGATTGAGGCCAGACTGGTCTACAGAGTGAGTTCCAGGACAGCCAGTGTTAAACAGAGAAACCATATTTTGGGGGGTGAATTATATTAAAAACAAAACAAAACAAAAATAAACTTGAAGCTAGGGAGATGGCTGTGTAGACATAAGTGCTTACACCTGCATAAAAAACTGCGGGCAGCATGTGACTGTAAACTCAGTGATGGGGCTAACATAGCTGGGTCCTTACAGCCTTGCTGGCTAGATAATGGAGCTCTCCATTCAGTGAGAGATGGTCTCAAAAATTAAGGCCGAGAGCAATTAAAGACGGCTCCCGTTGCTGTCTTCTGGCCTCTGCATTGGCCCATGTGGGTGAATGCATCTACACACCTACTTCACATAGATATACACACACTTCTGCAACACAGAACACACACAAAGTTAACACAGTATTGACTTAGTTTATAAATATGACCCCACCTTTAATTTTTGTTTACTTTTTGATATTATATATGTTTCTGAGGTATATAATTATTTTTTTTTTAATTTTCATTTATTTATTTATTTTAAAGATTTATTTATTTATTTATTATGTATACAGGGCACTGCCTGCATGTACCCTTGCAGGCCAGAAGAGGGCATCAGATCACATTATAGATGGTTGTGAGCCACCATGTGGTTGCTGGGAATTGAACTCATGACCTCTGGAAGAGCAGTCAGTGCTCTTAACCGCTGAGCCATCTCTCCAGCCCCTATATTATATAATTTTTCCCTTTCCTCCCTGCAAACCCTCATGTACCTCCCTTTGCTTCTTTCAAATTCATGGCCTCTTTTTGTTATTACATATGAGTAAGTCTGTGTGTGTGTGTGTGTGTGTGTTTCTTTCTTTTTTTTTTTAAGATTTATTTATTTATTACGTATAAGTGTTCTGCCTGCATGTACACCTGCACACCAGAAGAGGGTACCAGATCTCATGATAGATGGTTATGAGCCACCATGTGGTTGCTGGGAATTGAACTCAGGACCTCTGGAAGAGCCATCTCTCCAGCCCCCTGTGTGTGTGTTTCTAAATACATAAATATAAACTGCTCAGTTTATATAATGTTGCTTGTAAGTATGATTTCAGGGCTGACCGTTTAGTATTAGATAACCAATTGGTGTACTCTTTTCCTGGAGAGGGTTATTTGTCCCAAATGACAGTTTTCCTTAGTTGCCTTTAGGTCTTTGTGTAGGGTTGAGGCCTCATGAGCTTTAGATTAGATGTGTATTGCTTATGTCATGCTGAAGCAGTTAGGCTGGTGACATTTCATAGGTGAAGCTCCTGACACTGTTTCACAGCAAACTTCCTGGTCCTCTGCCTCTTATTCTCCCCCCTTCCCCCCCCCAGCAGCCCCCCTTTCACAGTGATCTCTGAGCCTTCGGTGCAGAAGTGTGTCATAGATGTTCTCGTAGGGGCTGGGCTCCACAGCTCTGCATTTTGACTGGTTGTAGCTTTCTGTAATGGTCCCTATCTGTAACAAAGAGAAGTGATGGGAGAAGACTACACTCAACGTGCGGGTATAAGGACATTTAAAAGTCCTTAGAAGTTAGGAATTTATTTTAGTAAGGTGGTGCTTGCAGATTCTCCAAGATCTATGACTTCACCAGCTCTGGGTAGTTGGCTACATTTCCAGTGCCAGTTGTGATTTCCCTCTTGTTGAGCAGGTCACAAGTCCAACTAGAGAGCTGTTGGTTACCACTAAGGTGTGTGTGCCACTGCTGCACCCTTAAGGTTGTTTTATAGTCCTCGGGGAGGGGGCTTTCAGGTCATATCCAGCTCGGGGCCTCTGAGCTTTGTGTCCAAAGTGAATGGTGTCTTCAGCAGCAGAGGCTTAACTTTCTATGTCTGGAGTTTACCTGCCTCCCCGCCCTCCAACACACACACTTTTTAAAGACAAAATCTCATTTTTAAAAAGTACTGTCTGAGGGTGAATCTGGACCCAGGGGGTCTGCTCACACTGCTACACCAACCAAGGACAATACATGCAACAAACATTGAACCCCTCCTCAGATCTAGCCAGTGGACAGGACATTCTCCACAGTTGTGTGGAGAGCAGGATAAGCAGGCTGCCAAGATGAGACTTAATAGAAGGCCTATGACCCTAGAGTTGGGGAGGAGGTGCCCCTCAGTCACAGACCTAGGGGAGGGGAATAGGGTGAAAGCGGGAGGGAGGGAGGAACGGGTAGATACAAGTGAGGGGAAAACAATTGAGAAGTAATCTGAATAAATTAATTAAAAATTTTAAAAAGTACTGGAAACTAATTATTCAACCAACTTTTTAGTGGTTGTTCGGTTTTTCCTACATGAGAGACTTTATTAGGGAATTACAGAGACTATCTCTGAGAGCAATAAATGAGAATTCGCTGTCTGTGAGGTAGGGTCTCACTCTGTAGCCCAGGCTGGCTTGGAATTCTCTACATAGAGCAGGTTTGGTGATTCTTGGTGAATTGTTAGTGATTCTCCTGCCTCCATTTCCCAGTCCTAGGATTATACACATGAGCCCCCATGCTTGGCCTTTTTTTTTTTTAGGATTTCTTAGTGATTCAGGGATGTTGGCTATGATGTGACTTGAGGTGAGCCATCGTAGCATCATCTGACTCATCACAAGAGGAATTTGGGGCTGAGGTGGACTTTGTTTGTTTGTTTGTTTGTTTGTTTGTTTTTCAAGACAGTCTTTCTGTGTAGCCTTGGCTGTCCTGGATGCACTTTGTAGATAAGACTGTCTACAAACTCAACAGTGATCTGCCTGCCTCTGCCTCTGAGTACTGGGATTAAAGGCATGCGCCACCACGCCCAGCACAG
This sequence comes from Acomys minous, assembly GCF_964271855.1. Classification (NCBI taxonomy): domain Eukaryota; kingdom Metazoa; phylum Chordata; class Mammalia; order Rodentia; family Muridae; genus Acomys; species Acomys minous. The sequence continues at coordinate 116,411,861 of NC_140484.1, read as the reverse complement.
TTGCATTCTTTTTTTTTTTTTTTAAAGAGGAGGAAAGCTGTCTTTATAAGAATAAAGAAAAATATGCTACATAATTATTTGTTAGCCACAGGAACAATCACAGGACTTGGGGAAACAAGGGCTGCTTTTAATAGAGAGCTGTCGGAAAAATGTTAATTTTTTACCCACTTAATATTTTGGGGATTAAACATCAATTTAATGCAGCATCCTGAAATCACTGTTTGTCCATTGAAACTGGGAAATCCAGAGTACAGTGCTTAGTAAAGTTTAAAGCCTTCTTTTTGCTACTGTTCCTTGATATTCTGCATCTTAACACTGTTCTCTCTATGGACCTAAAAGTTCCTCATTTCCATATGCAGATGTGGATGTAGAAGAAGAGCACTGTCGCTCTTCTCCTGTGGGTTGTCTTCAAGGAGAACAGAGTCTAGACACAGGTGTGTACAGGGACAGAGGAAAGAATGTTCTAGTTTCATTCCTCTTGCTGTGATAAAATACCCTGAGTGAAAAGCAGTGTAGGAGAGGAAAGGCTTTGCCTTACAGTTCCATTGTAACTGCTCATCACCGAGAAGGCAAGAACTCAAGCAGCTAATCACACCACATCCGCAGTCAAGAGTGCTTGCTCACTCTCGGCCAGCGCCCCCTACTCTTCTGCAGCCCAGCATCCAGGGCATGGTGCTGCCCACAGGGTCTGGGTCAGTTAACAGTCAAAACAGTCTTCCACAGACCCTCTCGCATGTCAGTTTGATGTAGGCATGATCAGTTCAGACTCCTTTTCCAGGTGGTTCTAGGTTGTGGCAACCATCACCCGTGGCTTAGCTGGTACAGTGTGGTTGGTGAAACGTTTATTGATGACAGCATGGAGTGAGAGGTTTACCACAGAAGGGTCTTGTGTACTGGGGGGATGCTGCATATGCGAGTCTAGAAGAAGGTAGGCAGTCAGAAGGTAGCCATACCTGTAGGCTGCTCATTCTGCAGCAGGACTACCATGTTCACGGCCGGCCTGGGCTACATAATGATGCCCTGTCTCAGGAGAAAATTGTCACCAACTAGCTCTTCTGTGTGGCTGGTGTGTACAGGCAGGTAAGTCCACGCATGTCATGGAATCTGGGTCTGCATGCGCCTGCTGGAGTAGGGCCTGAAGGGAGAGCAGAGGAAGTGCTTCCAATCTGTGTTAGCTCGAAGAGCTCGACCTGGAGCAGCGGAAAGCAAGTGCCTCAGCGTCTCACTCCCTGTAACCACTGTGACCTTCAGGTGCCACCACAGCTTCCCGTCCACCTTCCAGAGCTCGGCAGAGTTAACTTAGACCCATACAGCAAGGCGACATGGGAAGTTGATTTTCCCAGAGTAACAGAGTACAAAGCTGTTGTGGCCTGCCCTCTGTCACCTTGGCATCTAGTCACACCTGTCTTATCATAACTCTCATTTAAAGATGAGAGCAGTTATGTTTCTAATAGACTGTAGCCTTTGCTTCTGTAATTGATCACAGGGTCATAGCTATTTGCTGCTGCTGCTCTGGGCAAGAACCTAAATTGGCCATGGTTTCTTTCCTGATAGGGTGACTCAGACCATTGCTACTGAAGTATTGTGCCATATGGTCCTGGAATTGCGTTATTTTCACTAACTTATTTGGGAACCTCGGAGTTCTCAGGGTCTGCTTTTTCCAGTTGTCCTTCCTTTCTTCCTTCACTTTTTCTTTCTTTTCTTTTTGGTTTTTCATGACAGGGTTTCTCTGTGTAACCTTGGCTGGCCTGGACTCTCTTTATAGACGAGGCTGGCCTTAAAGTCACATACATCTGCCTGCCTCTGCTTCTCGAGTGCTGGGATCCCAGGCTGTAATAGGCTTAACAATTTCTTCCTGATACTCAAGACCAGCCATCAATCAGTAGCACCTTGTTCCTTGCACTTTGATTAAGTGGCACGAGGAGTCCATAGTCCACAGAGTTCTTAGCTTTTGGTTGAGTAGAACTGTTGTGTTCTCTAAGAAGATTGTGCCTGTCCCTTTTGGGAATTAAAGCCTTTAATCAGCACATGTCAGGATTTTGAGCAAAGGAAGAAGCACCATCATGTCATATCATAAGTATTTCTTTAAACAATTTAAATATGTGTGTGTGTGTTGCATCGTGGGGCTCATATGGAGGTCATATGTGGGCCCCTGGATTAAATTCAGGGCATCGGGTTTGACAAGTGCCTTTACATGTTGAGACATCTACTGGCCATGGCCTGCTGAATCCTACACCAGAATGTTTTGTTGCTGATGCAGCACTTGTAATTCACTAGAGGAGATTAACCGTTACTCCAGCGCCACAGAGCTGCCTGCCATAGAGCTGGTGCCTTACCTGCCAAATGCTGAAGACGACTTCTTAACCACAGAAACCTTTACAGTTACAAAATCCTCTCTAGAGCCGGGCATGGTGGCGCACACCTTTAATTCCAGCACTCAGGAGGCAGAGGCAGGTGGATCCTTGTGAGTTTGAGGCCAGCCTCATCAATAATGCAAGTCTAGGACAGTCAAGGCTACACAGAGAAACCCTGTCTCGGGGGAAAAAAAAATCCTCTCTAGGTGTCACTTTTTGTAGTAATAGCCTACACATTTTTTTTGTGTTGTATTTGTATTTTCACTCAATTTTAAACTTTTTCTATTTTAGGGCTGGTGAAGTGGCTGAATGGTTAAAGTGAGTCCAACCAAACAAGATCTAAGATTCCCAGAACCACAAACACGCAGAACTAGGCATGGTGGCGTGCCCCTGTGATCCCAGCCCTCGGGAGGCAGAGGCAGGCAGATCTCCGTGAGTTCGAGGCCAGCCTGGTCTACAGAGCGAGTCCAGGACAGCCAGGGCTACACAGAGAGACCATGTCTCAGGGGAGAAAACATTTGAGAAAAATTCAAAATGATAGATAAATGTAGCAGTGGGCTTGTAATTCCAGTCGTGGAAGGTGGAGACTGAAGAAGATCCCCTGAGCAGCTGGCTAGCAGGAGTTGCCATGTCAGTGAGCTCTGGTTTTGATGGAGAGACACTGCCTTAGAGAAGAGCGTGGAAGACTCCTGTAGTGGGGATAAATGTGAGCTCTGACTCTCCGGCCTATACCTCCCTGAGTGCTAGCCGTGCATTTTCATACCCAATTCACGTGTAGCTGTGGCTCTAACCCAGTGCTTTGTGCATGCTAGGCAAGTGCCTTACCAACTGAGCCAGCCTTACGTAATCGCTGAGACGGGCTCTCACAGTCCAGTCCAGGCTGGCCTGGGATTGGCATCCTTCCTGCTTTAGCTTCCCTAATGCAGAGGTTACAGACGTGCTCCACCTAGCCTAACTGAAAGGAGCTGACACGTTACCTCTCTGTCTTAACATTTATTTATTTACTTACTTAGTTACTTATGTTTCTATATATGTCTGTGTGAGGGAGTAGGATCCGCTGGAACTTGAGTTATAGACAGTTGCGAGCTGTCATGTGGGTGCTGGGAATTGAGCCTGTTCTTCTGGAAGAACAGCCAGTGAGTGTTCTTACCTGCTGAGTGGTCTCTCCAGCCGTCCCCTGACCGCCCTCTTCATGGAGATAGTCTCATGAAAGCAGCTGACCCTTCAGCTGGTGGTCCTCTCCCTTCGGCTTCCCAGTGCAGGATGACAGGTGTGCGGCGCGGCCAGGGTTTTCATTGGGTTTAATAGTATTCTTCAACAGTTTGACCTTGAACAATGAGGAATATACTGGTTGGTCTGTCACTTCTTAGAAAGGGCAATTCAATTCTGTGGTTGTTGCTGGACACATGTCACCATTTCTTACAAATAGCTTAATGTGGCCAAATGGAATGAGGTTGGGTAACTTATTTCTGCCAACACTAGGCAGATAAATGCGGCTTTTTTGTTGATAATTTATGTTCCTAAGTACCGACATGTAGAATAAGGAAGCAGGAAGTAGAAGCTGTATATTTGACTTTTGGGTAAACTCTCTTGGCAGGAAAAGAGGAAGCAAAACAAAGAAAGAGTAAGACCCTCGAACGCTGCTCAGTTGGGACGTTTGTTTCAGCGTAGACTGCTTTTGTGTACATTTCCCCCAAGACGAATTTACTAGTCCTTTTTAAGGAACTCCCAGCTACACAAACAGGCTTGAAGGGACTTAAGTTCTCTGAGCGGCTTGGTGTTACTTGTCAGCTTGAGGAAGCTAGAATTCCCTGAGGACAGGTTTCTGGGGGATTATTTTGACTGAGCTAATTGATGTAGAAAAACCCTGTTTAATTGGCCAGAGATCATATACTGCCTAAAAAGGAGAAAGCCAGCTGAATATTAGCAATTATTTTTTGGTCTCTCTTCCTGGCTGTGGATGGAATATAACCAGCCGCTTCAGGCTCTGCAGTCTTGACTTCCTCACAGTGATGCTGTCCCTCTGACTCTTGAGCACCAATAATAATAAGCCTTTTTTTTGTTTTTTTGTTTTGTTTTGTTTTTCCAGACAGAGTTTCTCTGTGTAGCCTTGGCTGTCCTGGACTCACTTTGTAGACCAGGCTGGCCTCGAACTCACAGTGATCTGCCTGCCTCTGCCTCCCAAGGCTGGGATTAAAGGCGTGCGCCACCACCGCCCAGCCTTTTTTTTTTTTTTTTAAGATTTATTTATTACTATATATATAGTGCTCTGCCTGCAGGTACACCTGTGGGCCAGAAGAAGGCATCAGATCTCATTATAGATGGTTGTGAGCCACCATGTGGTTGCTGGGAATTGAACTCAGGACCTCGGGAAGCACAGCCAGTGCTCTTAACCTCTGAGCCATCTCTCCAGCCCCGATAATAAGCCTTTTGTACTTTAAGTTGCTTTTGTCTTTTATCACAGAATCTACTAAAAATGAAGATGATGGTGGTTAGCTGAATCTCAGAGTAAGATCCTAAGGCCATGTGCCGTGCTGTCTAAGGAAAGAGGAAGGGCCAGTATGAGTCAAGAGCAGCTTCGTACAGAGTATAAATCTTCATTTTTTAAAAGTTTTTTTTGTTGTTGTTTTTTGTTTGTTTGTTTGTTTGTTGTCTTTCGAGACAGGGTTTCTCTGTTACACAGAACTCTGGTTGTCCTGGACTCTTTGTAGACCAGACTGGCCTTGAACTCAGGGATCCACCTGCCTCTGCCTCCTGAGTGCTGGGATTAAAGGCATGCACCACCACCGCCCAGCCTTAAGTTTTTTGTTTTTCTAAAACTTGATTTATTTTATGTGTATGAGTGTTTTGCCTGTATGTGTGCATGAATGTACATGTACCATCTGTGTGCCTGCTGTCCACAGAGGCCAGAAGAGGGCAGCTGCTATTCAGGACTTGGATTTACAGATAGCTGTGAGCCACTCTGTGGTGCCAGGACCTGAACCTGGGTCCTCTGGAAGAGCAGCCAGTGCTCTTAACAACTGAGCCATTTATCCAGTTTCAAACCTAAAATTCTTTATGTTATGGATTAGTTTCTATTTTTCTTTTGTTTTTTTCAAGACAGCCTTTCTCTGTGTAGTCTTGGCTGTCCTGGGCTCACTCTGTAGTCCAGGCTGGCCTCAGATGTAGAGATCTGCCTGCCTCTGCCTTCCAAGTGCTGGCGTTAAAGGCGAGAGCCACCATGTCAGATTAGATCTTACTCTGAATGACAAGTAGGACTCTGATAATGTCTCATTGTGAGATGATGCTTTTCCAACTCTAAAATGAATGAGTTCTAGGCCAGCCTGGTCTATAGAGCAAGTTCCAGGACACCTAGGACTGTACAGAGAAATTCTATCTCCAAAAAAAAAAAAGGGCAGGGGAGTAGGGGCTGGAGAGATGGCTCAGATGGCCCCAGAAGTCCTGAGTTCAATTCCCAGCAACCACATGGTGGCTCACAACCATCTATAATAAGATCTAGTGCCCTCTTCTGGCCTGCAGCTGTCCACACAGGCAGAGCACTTATATACATATTTTAAAAAGAAGAAGAAAAGAAAGAAAAAGAAAACGGGTGATGGTAACAAATACTGAATATTCCATGGTTATTAAGAGAGACAATCAGTAGACAAGTATGAGAGAAATTGAAAAGCAGAAAGAGTATTATCAATTGTGTCTAACATGTCGAGACTGAATGTAAGTTAAAAATAGTAACAGCAGCCCAAGTGAAACAGTAAGGGTCTGAAATATTAGTTATTACATAGATGTCATTGTGTTTCAGCAAACAGAATTCAGGAAGATGCTTTGGATAAGAGGAGGTCTGTTCTGGGATGTTGGTTTTATGTTTTACTTAAAAGAAGTCTTAAACAAGGGGTCATATGTGGTGGCAGATACTAACAGTGGCAGCACGTGGAAGGTGGAGGCAGGAGGATCTGGAGTTGAGGGCTATCTTCAGCTACTTAGTGGGCAACCTGAGATACCACTTTTAAGAAAAAGATCTCAGGACTTCAGCAGCCATAGTGGTACTGCATGAAACATTTGGGTTGTTTGTTTCTTTTGAGACAAGGTTTTACATTAAGTCAGGTAGTCTTAGAACTCACTATGTAGCCCAGGCTAGCCTCATTCATATACTACCTCAACTTTTTGTTTTGTTTTGTTTTTCGAGAGAGAGTTTCTTTGTGTTATCTTGGCTGTCCTGGACTCACTTTATAGACCAGGTTGGCCTTGAACTCACAGCATTCCACCTGCTTCTGCCCCTCAAGTGTACTTGAAACTTAAAAAAAAAAATTCTCCATATTTATTTATTTTGATTAATGTAATGGTATGGTACTTTCTTTTTCTTTTCTGTAGTTTCATTTACTTACTTACTTATTTACTTATATATTTTTAAATTTATTATCATTATTATTATTGAGACAGGCCTCTTGGCTGAGGTAGGCCATCAGCTCAGTAACAACCTGATGTCCATGATGTTTTCCCTTGGCCTGACTCCACCTCCTGCAGGCTAGGATACATGCATGAGTCACCACACCTGGCTCTATGCAGTGCTGGGGACTGAGCCCTGGACTGTGTACCTGCTAGACAAACATTCTACCAACCAAGCTACAACCCTACTTGAACCTTTTTTAAAAATTAATTTATTTTTATTTAATGTACATTGGCATTTTACCTGTATGTGTGAGGGAATCGGATCCCCTAGAACAGGTGTTACACACAGTTGTGAGTTGCCGTGTAGGTGCTGGGAAGTGAACCCAGGTCCTCCGGAAAAACAGCCAGTGTTCTTAACCACTGAGCTGTCTCCAGCCTGAAACTTTAAAATTAATAGCTACTATCATATCCTTTCCTGAGTGAGAGTAATAGTGGATCTGCTTTCTTCTCTTTGTTCTTACAGCTGTACTACCAAGTCCTAAATTTTGGAATGATTGTCTCCTCGGCACTAATGATCTGGAAGGGGCTGATGGTGATCACTGGAAGCGAGAGTCCAATTGTAGTGGTGCTCAGGTAACCCTGCTCCTTCTCAGACACGGAATTGCGTGGGATGACTTGGGAGAAAACAGGTACTAAATAAGGAGTTGTAGCGCAGTCCCTTAGAAGCTATTGCCTAGGAGAGAGCCTGGGCGGAAACCAGTTGCTACTCAGTTGTGGGCAATATGGGAGCTGTTTCCATTCCCTAAAGGACCCGTATCCTTTTCTTTAAAAACAGTTGTTTGTAATCACAGGTGTGTGCGTGTGTGTCTGTGTGGGTGTGTTTGCATGTGGATGCAGGGCCCATGGAGGCCAGAAGACAAACAGGCTCTTATGAGCTGCCCAACATGAGTATCAAACTCAGGACCTCTGTAAGAGCATGTGCGTCCTCAACTCCTGAGCTGTCTCTCCACCACCACTCCCAAGCCCAGTGAAATTCTATCAAAGGCTGCTATGTGCTGGATGAGGTGGCTCATGGCTACAGTCCCAGCACTCAGGAGTAAGAGGCAGGAGGATCAGGATCAGGAGTTCAAGGCCAGTCCTAGCTATATATGGAGTTTAGGGGCGACCTGGGCTGTGTGAGAGTCCAGTCTTAAGACTACAACAAAGAGGTTGTTGTGTGAACTTGCATTTTTGGCTCCTCCCTTAAGGAAGTGTGCTGTGGTCACTGTACTGTATTCCCTCAGGCTCTTCTGTCCTTTGCGTTCCTCACTTGGGTGCCTCAGGCCTGGTTCTTAGTTCACTAGGCATTTGGTGCATCCACAGGGTTCTCCTGCGCTGTGCTTCCGTGCTAGAAGCATCACTAATTATTTGCCTATTTTCTGTTGACCTTTAAATATCACTTCTAAACGAGTGTCCAGGAAGTTTGAAGGTAACAATCCTGTCTCTTAGGTGACAGTACTGAAATGTTTTTCCCACCTTTGTTCCATCCTTATCTTTGCACTGATAAATCCTTTTTGTTTTTGTTTGTTTTGAGATAGGGTTTCTCTGTGCAGCCTTGGCTCTCTCTGTAGACCAGGCTGGCCTTAAAGTCACATCGATCCACCTGCCTCTGACACCTGAGTGCTGGGAGTAAAGGCGTGTGCCACCACAACCAGCTACACTGATAAATCTTATAGATTTTAAAACCTAATTTAGCAACTAATTTTTGGGAAATTACTATGTAGTTATTTAATTGAGTCATTATAGTTCTGTGTTGTTTGGAGATTCACTTTGTAACCCCTCAGGACGTTCCTGGAGCTGATACAGTCCAAGTAGGAAGGACATGGAGCCGTCTAAGGAAGGACATGGAGCCGTCTAGAGTTGGGATGGTTACTTTCTTCTATAGTTCTTCGTAAGATGTGACTGATAGGAAAAGAGCGGTGGTTTGTCAGGTCAAAACCTTGTGAGTTTGGTAAGCATATACCTTGGAAACTACCGTAATTACTACCTTAAACATGCCTGCCACTTTCTCAAGGTTCTCCATTCGCTGTTGGTAAGAATGTTAGAATGTTATTTTCTGTCTCCCTTTTTACTCAGCCTGTGCTAGTATTGAATTTATGATCCTCCTGCCTCAAGTCCCCTAATGTAATTCTATACTTATTCCAGTGGTCTCAGTCAGCATCTGATGACTGTCCTTCCACCCCTATGCTAAAAAGGACTAAATCTGAAATAGCCCCAGAAGTCTCCCAAAGGAGCTTACATGAGCCTGCACTTCCTCTTATTGGTGTGGTGTCTTCCCTTAGTGCTAGAAGGCAGCACAAATTGACACTCTGTACTCAAGATTGGGATCTTAGGACCAGGTTCCAATAGGGTAATCCATGGACAGATGTTTTCAGTGTTGATGGTAGAGCCTAGAACCTTCCTGTGTGCTAGGTGAGTGCTCTAATGCTGACTGGTCTTCAGTAAAACTGGGTCAGTGCTTTTAGTTTTTGGTTTTTGAAGTAATGCCTCTCTATTTGAGGCAGGGTCTTGCTGTGTAGCCTGGCTGGCCTGGAACTTGAACTTGAATCAATCTTCAATCTTCCTGTCTATGTACCGTCATCCCTGGCTAGGTTTTTTTGTTTTTTTTTTTTAAACAGCTCTATAAAGGCAGAAAAATTTAACTTTGCTGGGGGTACGATTAATATAATAAATCATATGAGAGTGTTTGTTTTTATTCCTAGAATTCACCAACTTTACAAAGCCCAGAAGGTTAAAAACTCTGGGTTGGCATGAATCCTTCTCGGCATATCTGACCACAGTTAGACACTTAAGTCCTTGACGTTACATACCTCTGCTGAAGAGAATGAAGTCTGAAGTAGCCCAGAAGGAGATCTCACAGTGCTTGCTGGGCTAGCTCCCAACCTTCCAGCGGTGCCGTGTCCTCTTCCCTTAGTGTTGGGCTGCTCCATCAGCGGAAGCTCTTCCTGACCACAGAATCGGGAATCGTTTCTCTGCGACCACGCCTCCTTTCAGACTGTTGTCTTTAGGCCAGGTCTTGCTACATAGCTCAGGCTAGACACAAACTCATGGCTTCTTTGCTGCTTTTTTCCTTCTTTTTATTTCTTGCTTTCTTTAAACAGGATTTCTCTGTGTAGCCCTAGACCAGGCTGGCCTTGACTCACAGAGATCCGCCTGCCTCTGCCTCCTGAGTTCTGGCATTAAAAGTGTGACCAACAGGCCTGGCTTCCCCCTCCCGCCTTTGACGGCATCTTGTGTAGTTTTACCTGCCTTGAATTCTGTATATAGTCAAGCATGACCTTGAACTCTTGATTCTTCTGCCTATTCTCCACGTGCTAGGATTATAGGCATCTGCCTGGTGCTGGGGATTGAACTCAGGGCTTTGTGCTTGGTAGGCAGGCACTCCACCCAATAAGTCTGAGTCCCAGACTCCTATATATCAACTTTTTATTACATTGTATTAATTTGTGTATGTGTATAGATGAAAAGTGTGCAGGATGCACATGTAGAAGTCAGAGGATAACTTGTGGGAATCTATTCTTCCTACCACAGGAGTACCAGGGAGTGGACTCAGGTCATCACACTTGGCAGCAAAAACCATTTCTCCAGCACCAATATATGCAATTTTTAATGTGTCAGTTAAAAAACTAAAAGTGTAGTTGAATGGGATGGCTCCTAGCAGCTGCCATTCAAGTACTTGGAAGGCCGAAGCAGGAGGAACACTGTGAGTTTGTTTGTTTGTTTCTTTCTTTTTTTTTTTTTTTTTTTTTTTTTGGTTTTTCGAGACAGGGTTTCTCTGTGTAGCCTTGGCCATCCTGGACTCACTTTGTAGACCAGGCTGGCCTCGAACTCACAGCAATTCGCCTGCCTCTGCCTCCCGAGTGCTGGGATTAAAGGCATGCGCCACCACACCCGGCAACACTGTGAGTTTGATGCCAACCTGAGCTACATAGTTCTAGCCAGTCTGACTATAGTGCTACCTCTTCTGGCCTCTGAGGGCACCAGATGTGCACATGGTATACATGCATGTGTGTAGAACACCCATAGTATTTTTAAAATGTGTGGTGCTCTATACCTTTGATCCAGGACTCAGGAGGTGGAGGCTTAAAGATCAGAAGTTCAAGACCATCTTCTGCTACTGCATGAAACCCTGTCTCATTTAAAAAGAGAGAGGGAAGCATGTTTGCCTTATTAAAAGAATTTAATAAGGTAATAGGGTTACTAGTAATTCATTTAACATTTAAACAATTATCCTTAGTTTTCTTTTTTTAATAATTCTTGTAAGCTGGGGCTGTAGTTCAGGGGTAAAATGTACTACAAATAGTAATAGAATAATAATGGCGAAAATAACATTTTAGGTGGTTTCACTATATACTTAGAATACTTCAATTTTCTTTTGCATTAGACAATTTTTAAATTTTTTATTGTTTTTAAATTTTATTGTTTTATGTGTATTGGTATTTTGCCTGCATGTATGTCTGTGTACCACTTGTATGCTTGGTACCTGTGGAAGTTAGAAGAGGGCATCAGGCCGGGCAGTGGTAGTGCCCACCTTTAATTCCAGCACTTGGGAGGCAGAGGCAGGTGGATTTCTTTGAGTTTGAGGCCAGTGTGCTCTACAGAGCGAGTTCCAGGACAGCCATGGCTACATAGAGAAATCCTGTCTCAAAAAACCAAAAAGAGGAAAGAGAAAAAAAAGAAAGAAAGAAAAAAGAAAAGAAAAAGAAAAAAAGAAGAAGGGGAGGAGGAGGAAAAGGAAGAAGGAGGAGGAGAAGAAGAGAGCATCAGACCCCTTGGAATTAGAGTTGAAAGGTTGTAAGCTGTAGTGAGGGTTGCGAGGCGGGGGAATTGAACCCCCACCCCCCCCATCCCCCCCACCCCCCCATCCCCCCATCCCCCCTCACCCCACCCCCACCCCCCACCCCCCACCAACCTCTGAAAGAGCAGCTCTTACTGCTGAGCTATTGTTTGTGGCTTATTTTTCATAGGAACTTTTGTTTTGGGGGAGGGGGGTTTGGTTTTTGTTGTTTTGTTTTTTGAGACAGGGTTTCTCTGTGTAGCCCTGGCTGTCCTGGACTTACTTTGTAGACCAGGCTGGCCTTGAACTCACAGAGATCTGTGTGCCTCTGCCTCCTGAGTGCTGGTATTAAAGGTGTTTGCCGCCCCCTCCTCCTCCTTCTCCTCCTCCTCCGCCACTGCCACCACCACCACCACCACCCCCACACACACCATTACCACCCCCTGCCACCAGCTCAAGTACTGGTTTTAAGACATTTACCACCATTTCTGGGTACTCTCATGGGTTTTAAATTGACTTCTACATGTGAATTCTGAAAACGTTTGAATTTGTTTCTTATTTCACTCCACTGGACAGCTTCACCTGACTACTGACCAGACACTTGATTTTCTGCATGACAAAAATAAAATTCAGCTCCAGTTTAACCCCCTCCTCCTGTTTCTGTGACTGTCATCACATCTGCTCAGTTGACAGTGCCACAAACTTCATTCTTGATTCTGCTGTGTCTAATTGGCTACCAATTGTTTTCCCCTCTACTCCTTTATTGCTGTTCTATTTCAGACCTTGTCATTTCCTGCCTGACTGTCATAGTGACCTTTAAGAAGAAATGATTTTCTAATAAGAAAAAGTTAATATATTCCCATAATGTGAAACAGAAAAACTCTAGATTGAACCTGTCTTTTAATTCTGAGACTAAAAAAAAAGAAAATCACTGCTAACATTGTAGTTTCTTTTCATGTATATTTTTACGTATAACTGAGATAATTCTATATGTGCATCATTTTTCCTTGTCTATTTTTCTCCTTATCATACATATACATATGTTTGTACACATATACGTTATGTTTATGTATGTGTGTGTGTTCCTGTTTGAAAAGTTCTTTTTTTTTTTTTTTTCATTTTTTATCAAAGTTTTTTGTAGTACTGGATATCCAACGCAGGGCCTTGTTCATTCTAGATAGGTGCTCTACCACTGAGCAACAGCCTCAGCCTGACAGTGCTAAACAACACTTTTATCTTTTTTATTTATTTATGTGGAGACAAGATCTTACTATGTAGCCTTGGCTGGCTGGAACTTGCTATGCACACCAGGATGGCCTTGAACTCATGGAACTCCGCCTGCCTATAACAAAAGCTTTGGGAATAAACATGTACATAACTACCCTAGCATGGTGGTGCAAGACTGTAATCCCAGCAGGAGGATTGTGTGAGATCAAGTTCCACAAACAGTAAGCAAACAGACAAACATGCCTGTAATCCCAGCACTTGGGAGGCAAGAAGACTGTTTTGAGTTTTATGTCAGCATGGGCTACTTAGTCCATGCTAGCCTGCGATAGTGTGATATCTTGTTTAGAAAACATGAGAAGAAAACCCACAAATAGTAACCGTTTTGCTTTACAATGTAGTTTCTAGAAATCCAGTGACACCTGCCTCCCATTCCCAGGCATGTGAGGGGGTTTGTGTGTGACCTGGGCTGGAGGATTTTATCTAGGTTGCCTGGGTTATTCCCCTGCACAGGAGAGGTTGGGAATGACTGCTTTAAACAGCAGCATCTGTGGCTGGACAGCGTCTGTCTTGAGTGTTATTTCCTGCTGATATTTTTCCTGTTTACTAATGTTCTTGTAATTGAAAACTGGAGTTTGAGTTCCTGAAGATGCAAATCTCTTAGGAGTTTTTCAGAACTGGTGTGAGGCAGAGCAGGTGAGAGGGAAAGGTTCTCTGTGAGCTTCTCTCGCTTCTTCCTAGTTTCTGAAAGTTTTAGATAGAAATCTCTGTGGTCTTCCATATCTTTCTCTTTAAAACAAATGCCTTGATAGCACCAGTGTTATCTCTTACTGTTTTGTGACTTGATGAGCTGTTTTCCTCCACAATCAGTTGAACCCATAAGGTCATCATGGTCTGTATCTTTATAAATGGCAGAAGATGATCCAGTTCTCATTTGAATATTTGAATATGCTTAGCTATTCAGATGAAGCCAGAGTAAGGGCAGTGTTTTCAAAGTTCATTCTTTTATGTTGTTTGTCATTTGAAATTTTAAAAGGTTAAGGAATTAGTAGCACTGCCCTTTTCAAGACTCGCGTCTTTGAATTGTAATGCTTAAATGGAACTAGTTAGTGAAGACTCGTAACTAAAATGCTCCTTTACTAGTTGAGGGGAACCAAGCTGGGTGTGATGGTGCACACATATGATCTCAGGATTTGGGAGGCAAAGGTAAGAAAATTGCCACAGGTTTGAGAGCATCCTGACCTCACCTGTGAGACTGTGCCTAAGTCCTCAGAATGACTGACCACCGAGTGATGAAACAGCATGGACCGGAGGTCAGTGTCGGCTGTGGTGCTGTGGTTGTTAAAATGCTGAGTACAGTCCATCACAGTACAACGGTATCTGTTGTTTTGTTGAATATCTAGTTTTGAAGTCGAGGTAACCTGTCTTTCTGTATCTTCGTTCCCTTCCAGTGGCAGCATGGAGCCCGCGTTTCACAGAGGGGATCTCCTTTTCCTCACAAACCGCGTTGAAGATCCTATACGAGTTGGGGAAATCGTTGTTTTCAGGATAGAAGGAAGAGAGATTCCTATAGTGCATCGAGTCCTGAAGATCCATGAAAAGTACCTGCCAGCTTTTTATTTGTTTTACAGTTTGAAGTGTTTAATTTTAATATATAAAAGTTGTTGAAGAGGAGGGGACCTAGAGATGGCTTGTCAGCTAAGAGCTCTTGTTGCTCCTGCAGAGGCCCAGGCTCGGTTCCCAGTACCTACATGATGCTCACAACCATCTGTAACTTCACTTCCAGGGAATCTGATGCCTTCTTCTGACCTCTGCAGGCACCAGGCATGTTCTTGGTGCATATACATGCAGGCAAAACGCTCATAAACATAAAACATTTTTTGTATTATTATTAAAGATGGCTGGAGATGTAGCTCAGTTAGTAGAGTAGAGTGAAGCCCTGGATTAGCTCCCCAACACTGAAATGCGAAACCCAGACCTTGAGGTGCATGGGAGGCAGAGGCAGGCAAGTTCAGGGTCATTGTTGACTACATAGCAAATTGAAGCCTAGTGTGGGCTAACTGAGGTTCTTTTCTAATAGTAAAACATTGTAGAGGGCGAGGAACCTTGACCTTTACTTTCCGTCCAGTTTTTGCATGTCTGAAAGCTTGGGGGCACTTGGGAAACTTTGGATAGGTATTGATTCATCCACTTCTCTGAAGGTTTCCCCAGAGGTTTTTCTTGTTCTTTTCTAATTCCTTATCAGTCTGTGTAGAACTCCCAAAAGTCATGTTGTGAAGATCAATCCTAAAAAAAATTCCCTGCTTTAAATGGAATAAAGTAACCTTCATGAATAAAGAAACCTTAAGATGAGAACAAAAGCAATAAGGCAATATAATAATAATAATAATAATAATAATAATAATAATAATAATAATAATAATAATAATAATAATAGTAAACATGTCAACTTCTTTTGGAATACTGGAAGTAAACCAAGCCGGACTCAAATTTATTGACTTTTCAAAGCTCAGTAAAGAGGCTTGCCAGATGGTTCAGCAGGTAAGGGTGCTTGCTGTCAGGCCTGATGGCAGAGTTCAGTCCCCAGAACCCAGTCGAAAGAAAGAACTGAAGCTCAGTAGTTGTCCTCTGAGCTGGGTGAAGTGGCACACGCCTGTAATCTCAGCACTCGGGAGGCAGAGGCAGGCAGATTGCTGTGAGTTCAAGGCCAGCCTGGGTCTACAAAGTGAGTCCAGGATAGCCAAGGCTACACAGAAAACCCTGTCTCAAAAAAAACAAAAACAAAAACAGATTGTCCTCCCACCTTAACACATATTCTATGGCATTATACATACATACATAACTCAATGATAAATGATTTTAAAGTTTAAAAAAAAATTTAAGAGATTAGTGAGATGGCTCACCAGTGGGTGAAGGCATTTGTCACCAAGCCTGATGACCTGAGTTCAGTTCCCAGGACCCACACGGGGAGGAGACCTGAACTCCACATGTGTTCTTGGTGTGCATAACACCACTAAATGAATACTCCTGACTTCCCTGCTTTTGCCTCATGAGTGCCTGTGAGAAGCCCAAGATAAATTTCTAAAATCTAAGTTTTCTTTCTAAGTTGAACAAGCTTTTGTTTTAGAAGCAGGAAGGACACACATTTAAAAAAAAAAAAGCCTTCCAATCACTTCAGAGTGAGAACACGGAGCAAGAACTTCACTTCCCTAGGTTTCATTTTCCTGAGGTAATGTAAAGGTTTCAGAAAGATGAATCATGAACTCTTAACTGGGTGGTCCCTGCCCATCTATGCACTCCTGTCCTTTCCAGTCTGTAGTATTGGTAGTAAGGAAACTAACACAAGAGAAGGAGAGAAGTGAACAAAGGGGGTGGTATACTGGGGACCCGAAAGGCTCTCTGGCATTGAGAAAGTCCTCAGTTAATGCTGACTGGCTCAGCATCTTAAATTCTTCTCCACTTGAGCACTCATCTGGGATGGTGTGCCCCTAATCCCAGCACAGAGAGCTGGAGTCAGGAAGGCCACCTCCAGGCTGTGCAGGGCAGCAGTGAGGAAAGGTCCTCTCTACCCTCACACTCAGGAGGAGCAGTGGTTTTGGTGATCTATCTCTTGGCTCCAGGTGTTGGGATTCTGTGCATGCGCCACCACCCCTGGCTGGAGCAGATCTTGATAGGTGTGTTGAGCTGTGGCCACCAGGGAAGAATTTGTTCTGCTCTTCAATAGATGAGGGAGATGTGTGCTCTTCCTGAGTACTGCCCAGCAGGGGAAAGCCTGGGTATTGTCTTGCTGACAAGCAGGTCTTGAGGAATAGTAGCAGCTGGAGCATTCCTTCCCTTCCTGCTCTGCTCTTCTGTGGGATTTTACTTTCTGAGGGGCCAGCGTCTGTTCCTGGTTGAAAGGACTCTTCCTCCCTGGTGCTCTTGACTCTCTTACAGCCAGTCCCTCTTGCCACCTGTCCCCTTAACCCTCCAGCTTGCTTTTCAATGTATATATTTGCATTTTTTAAAAAACTGGAACATTTGCACTTAACGGTCTTTGGTGCTTGCAACACCTCCCAATTTTCACCTGCAGTTCTAGCATCTTGGGAGTCAGTGGATATTAGTCAGTAGAAACCTGAAGCTAATTTTTTTTTTATAGACTGTGATTGTTAAAGACACTTGGATTAATTTTAGTTTGGTCTTTATTAACTGTAAATTTTGCTTTGTTTTCAATTACATTTTAACATTACTAGAAGTTGGGCTGGAGAGATGACTCGGTGATTAAGAGCGCTTGTTTTTGCAGAGGACCAGCTTCCACTCTCATTATCCACATGGCAGCTCACATGTACCTCCAGGTGCAGGGCGATCCAGTGCCCTCTTCTGTCCTTTTGCAGGCACCAGGCACATGCATGATGCACATACATATAAGTGGTCAAAATACTAATACATATAAATCTAAAAGCAATTTATTTTATTTTTTTGCCTTTTTTTTTAAAGCAATTTTTTTAACAGAATTAATCCACTTTATTTTTCTTGTAAAAACCCTTATGTGGTAGCCACAGCTGGAGCCTGGGTCCTCTGAACAGACACTCTGATGTGGGTTTTCACAAGATGATCAGTGAATTCCTGATAAGGAGACTTGGTGAACACAGTTTCTTTCCAGAGGTCGGGTGTCAGGTAGCTGTAGGTCTTGGAAATGGCATCAAAAGTGGCCTTGGCACAGTTGCGCAGGATGGCGGTGCAGGCCTTGTCTGATGTGTAGCAGTCATCAATACTGGCCATCATCAGTAGCTTCTTGGGCACAGGAGCTGAGACAGTGCCAGTGCCTCTGGGGGCAGGGATGAGACGCACCAAAACAGAGCCACCACGGCCTGTCACCTTGCGTGGAACAGTGTGTGGCTTGTCAATCTTGTTCCCCCGGTAGCCTCTCCGCACAGGGACGATGGAAAGCTTGGCCAAGATGATGGCCCCTCAGATGGCAGTGGCTACCTCCTTGGATCACTTAGCACCAAGACCAACGTGACCATTGTAGTCCCCAATAGCGACAAAAGCCTTGAACCTGGTCCGCTGGCCAGCCCGTGTCTGCTTCTGCACTGGCATGATCTTGAGAACCTCATCCTTTAGGGATGCGCCCAGGAAAAAGTCAATCTCGGACTCCTTAATGGGCAGGGAGAACAGATAAATCTCCTCCAAGGACTTGATCTTCATATCCTTAACCAGGCGGCCCAGCTTGGTGCGGGGGATCCACTCCTTGTCTTCGGCTTTCCCTCCACGAGCCCAGCGGCTTCGACCAGGGCCATGACCGTGGGCCCCTAAGGCCGCTGCTGAATCCGCTGCCGAATCCTCCACAGAAGCCACCTCGCCCTCCTAATCCTGGCCCCACCCCCCACCCCCGGGTCCTCCGGGCCCTCATCCGCCATTTGGTGTTTTCCTGAGGAAGAGGAAGAAGCAAGCAATTTTTAAATTACTAGAAGCCTTGCCATTCTTTAGTAGAATTAAATCCTTGACTTTTTTTTCTTATTCTGAGACAGGACCTCATGCAGCCTACTTGTCTTCCAGTCCTGTGTGAGCAGAGAACTCCTTCATTTTCCTGCCTTTATTTCTCAAGCGTTGGGATCATGTGCTGTGCTGCCATGCTCAGTTGATGAGGTCTGGGATTGAAATGAAGGCTAGTATAAGCGCCAAGCACTCACTACACAGGGGCCGCAGCAGGCCGCAGGCAATCATTCCGTGATTAGGCAGGACAGTTTGTGGGTTTGCTTTCTTTTGTCTTTTGTTTTTGTTTTTGAGTTGAATTCTCTATGCAGCCCTGGCTGTCCTTGAACTTGCTATGTTGATCAGGCTGGCCTCAAACTAACAGAGATCCTCCTGCCTCAGCCTCCTCAGTGTTGGGATTAAAAGCATGAGCCACTAGACCTTACCTAAAATACTGTTCTTATAAATGCTACCACACCTGAAGAATTGAAGCTTTGTTTTCTTTTAAAACTTGCTTTTCTAATAACTACATACTTGTTAAGAGAGAGAGAAAAATAAGACAGTATGAAGTTTCAGCATGCCATAGGTAGCCACTGTTTATCCCTTGCTCTGTGTTATTTCAGCCCTTGTTTCTGTACTGAGAGGTGCAGTGAGGTCTAATGAGTCCATGTGCCTGCCATCTAACAGTCAGTTAACATGTGGCCATTTCTGTGCAGCTACATGCTCTTCTTTTGCTCCTTCCCTGTATTATTTTGGGCCAGATCCTCAATATCATAGCATGTCACATGAATATTTCAATAAATTTCTATAAAACAACATTTATAAACTAAAACTATAATTGTGGGGAATAAATATAAACTATAACAAATAATAACTAAATATATGATAAATTAAAATGAGCAATTCAGTAAGATTATTAAATTTCCAGTTGTTCAACTTACTGATTTCATTATAACTTTAACAGTTTGTTTGAATTTAGGTCAGGCAAAGTCGTCGGCTGCAGTTGGTTGATGTGGCTTTGGAAAGCTATTTTAATTACCTTTATTGTTTTTTTTTAATTACTGTTCTTCATTTGGGAGGCACTACTAGTGTATATGGAGGTCAGAGGACACCTTGGGAAGTTGGTTCTTTTCTTGTACTCTGGTTTGTGGGGACCAGACTCAGGTTGTCAGGCATGGTGACAAGTGCTGTTACCTGCTGAGCCATCGCTGGCTGCCTGTGAGAGACTCTTGCGGCATCTAGAGCCCCCTTCTCCAGCACTCTTGGTTCCGTGCAAAAATTTTCATGTTGCTTAAAGAGCTGTGGTTTCCCATAGTTTTTTGTTTTGTTTTGTTTTGTTTAAACTCTGACAGTTACTTCCTGAGGGATAATTTAATGTGTCTTTGATTTTTATGTTAGTAGAAAATTGGTTGTGTATGTTTTAATATAAAATGAGGCTTATTATATATGCTAGTTTATCGTCAAGTAGTAAAAGTTGCATGACCATCTAGCATCTCGTGTTCTTCTACAGAGTGTTCAGAATGCTTATGTATTTTGGCTCCTTAATGTTAGACTTCTCACTTATTTCTAATCATTCTCTATGCTAAACAGCCAGCTATAAGCAGTCCTTTAGCTATTAGGCATGATTCCTAGTCCTTGTTAACAAGAGTTAATTCTGTGCATTAAATGTTATGAGGGTGTTTGGTGACGTGTGTGTGGTTCTTTTACTCTCTTAAGGCAAGATGGGCATATCAAGTTTTTAACCAAAGGAGATAATAATGCCGTTGATGACCGAGGCCTCTACAAACAAGGACAGCATTGGCTAGAGAAGAAAGACGTTGTAGGGAGAGCAAGGGGGTAAGTACCCAGGGGACATCACGAGCTTTTCGTATTACTTTAAGCGTGGTCTTACTGACTGACTGTACATAACTGAGTGCACAACAGTTGGTCCTGGTTTCACCAAGTCACCGTTTGTCCTTTAAAAAATATACAACTTAAAGTGCATTCAAGCCTTGTTTTGTTTTTGTTTTTGGAGACAGAGTTAACTCTGTGTAGACCTGGCTCTCCTGGCCTCGCTTTGTAGACCAGGCTAGCCTTGAGCTCATACCATGCCCCTGCTTCTGCCTCCCTGAGCACTGGGATTAAAGGTGTGCCACCACCCCCAGCTATGCATCCAAGTCTTATTTTTTTTAAAGGTTTATTCATTTATTGTATGTGTATGAGTCCTCTTCTGATTTCATGCATGCTAGAAGAGGGAATCAGATTCCATTACAGATGGCTGTGAGCCACCATGTGGTTGCTGGGAATTGAACTCAGGACCTCTGGAAGAACAGCCAGTGCTCTTCACCACTGAGCCACCTCTCCAGCCCCACATACAAGTCTTAAGGCATACTGTTCCTGAGGGGAGGAATGGGCAACAATCAGAGTAGAATGTGTGATGAGCAGAGCTAGCGATGAGGTAGTAGAGTGGATATCGCAGTTAAATAACAGCTAGGAGCCAAGTGTGGTGGTGCACACCTGGAACTCCAGCTCCTGGGAGGTAAAGGCGAGAGGATCAAGAGTTCAAGGCCAGACTCACTAAAAGGCTGAGTTTAAGGCTAGCCTGGGCTACCTGAGACCCTGTCTCTAAAAACAAGAATCATTTCTTAATTCACCCAAGGAGTATTGATACCTGTATTTGGCTTTTAGGGTCCAGAGCAGTAGTAGTATTGCTTTGTGAAACTGAAGTTACTGAGACAATTTAAATTGTTCATCTAAATTAACTTTATTGTGTTAATGTATCCTATAGTCTTTTATTTCTAGTCTTAAAGTTGATGAGGTCAAGTGAAAGTTTTAAATTATATTAAGCCTGTTTATTTCAGATATCAGGAGAACAGATCAGTGGAGGACAGGAATTGTAAGTTACTGGTGTAAGGAAGTATGGAATTACTACTTTAATATATTAATAGTATTAACGACAACTCACTGTTATTAGGGCTTGCTATATTCCAGACACTCACTGTATGTGCCTTATAAGTATTGCTTCATTTTAACCTCCAATCAACCCTAAGATTCCCATTCTGTAGATGAGGAAACTCAGACAAGCCATGTACCTATCTAAGGTCACGCTGATGGTAGCACGAAGTGGCTGAGAGCTCCAGAGCCCACCCTCTGGGCCATCACAGTAGCATTGTTGGTATGGCGTCCCTCAGATGGGTGGGTGCTGGTTCTTTCTTTAGGTGCTTCATACCATTCTTACTGTTGTCAGAACCTCCGGTCCAGTTTACTGCATAAATCTACTGTGTATGTGCCACCTCACTGTGACACTGGGCTGTACAGAAAGAAGTGGCTGGTTCTGAACCAAAGTGTCTTCTCTTGTAGCGTAGGAGATGTAAAGGCATCCAGATCAGAACAATTGTGTTGTGTTTTGTCTGCGTGTGTGTGTGTGTGTGTGTGTGTTTGCGCACGTGGGCATGCATATGCAGATCCAACATCGGAGATTTTTTTTTTTTAAGATTTACTTATTATAATGTATATAGTGCTCTGTCTGCATGTACACCCACAGGCCAGAAGAGGGCATCAGATCTCACTATAGATGGTTGTTAGCCACCATGTGGTTGCTGGGAATTGAACTCAGGACCTCTGGAAGAGCAGACAGTGCTCTTAACCTCTGAGACATCTCTCCAGTCCAACATTGGGAATTTTTATGTTCTATGTTGGAGCTAAAAATAGTCCACATAGATCATCATCTGAGGAATAGATTTCTAAATTTCTTCGTTTCCAAAGATGCTTCCATCATGTTTTTTTCAAAATCTCTTCCGTCTTTGTTTTTCCTTTAGTTTTA
Source organism: Acomys minous (assembly GCF_964271855.1). Classification (NCBI taxonomy): domain Eukaryota; kingdom Metazoa; phylum Chordata; class Mammalia; order Rodentia; family Muridae; genus Acomys; species Acomys minous. The sequence continues at coordinate 116,389,828 of NC_140484.1, read as the reverse complement.
AATCTACAGGTACATTTAGATGCTAAGGAAATAGCATTATCAGAAAGTGGCATTGCCTCACTTCCATCCACCGCCTCAGGATTCACTATTAGCCTGTTGATAATGCAGGGGTAGAGACGCAAGTGGTTTGCTTTGGTTTTTCAAGACAGGGTTTCTCTGTCTTCTAAAACTCCACAAACTATATAAAATTTAAACTTTAACAGTTTAAGTCCTTTAGTGGCTTTTAATTTAAAAATGTAATAGTCTGAATTGAGTAAAGTTTCTTTGAAAAATAAACCACCTGGGACATGAGCAGCTGGCAGACGGGCTTCACTGTACAACTCACTTTTCATCGATTATTCCACCTTGAGCTTGACACATAATGTAATGAATCACCTCCCTTTGTGGAAATTGTACTTGTCAGACACAGAGTCAGGCTGTGCCTGTGGATTACTGCACACTGATCCCTGCGGTTCTGAGCCGGATGTTACTAACAGTTCGCATGTGAGACAACTCACAGAGTTTAGTATGTCTACAGGCTCTGATTCCAGCTTCTCTCCACCCTCATTCGCAGTCACGGCTCCTCGCCTTCCGCTTGCAGCCACTGCCACGCTAACCTACGTGTCTGTTTCATGTAAACAGATCATACAGATCAAGTCTTCTGTGTTTGCCTTCTTTCACCTGCCTTCATTTTCAAGGTTAATTCATCTTGTAGCATACAGTAAAATTTTTAGAAATGAAACTAATGCTGTACCAACTAAGTATTTAATAGAGATCACTTTGGAAAAACCAGAAAGTTTTTTTTTTCATGCAAGAGAACCTGTTAGTCACAGAGAAGAGAGCAATGGGATGAGGGATGAGAGGACCGCAGGACAGTTGTACAAATGGTATCGTGAATAAAAGAAGGAGACTAAAGAAGGGGTAAACCAGGATAGTGACATTTGAAGTATCCAAACAAAGCTGTCTCAACAGAAGAGGAAATGTGTTCTTAACAGGAAGTGAAGTATACCAGGCAAAATGTCTGATAGAGGCTTTGATGGTAAAATGGAATTGCTAATTATCCTGACTTGTTTAGTGTACACTGTATACTAAATGTGTATAAATTACATGAAAATAAAAAATAAAGCTTATGTCTAGGTGCAAGTGGCAAGCATATGTAATCCTAGCTACCTGGGAGCTGGGACAGAGGGCTCTCTTGAGGGGAAGCTATTTGCAGCAGCATAGGGAGACTCTATTTTGACAATTAAAACTATAGGCAGAGAAACCCTGTCTCGAAAAACCAAAAAAAATAAATAAATAAAAATAAAAATAAAACTATAGGCCGAGATAGTTGCCTCAGTGGTTTAGAGTCCTTGTTGTTACAAAGGACCCACCTCAATTCCTAGCGGCCACATGGAGGCTCATCACCTCGTCTCTCGTACTAGGCATGAATGTGTACACAGATGCACATGAGGCGAACACTCATAGAAGAGAAATAATAAAAGTAAATCTTTTAATTTTTAAAACAGTTTCATGTGAGTGCTCTTCTCTCTCTCTCTCTCTCTCTCTCTCTCTCTCTCTCTCTCTCTCTCTCTCTCTTTTCAGGTTTTTCGAGACAGGGTTTCTCTGTGTGCCAGCTGGCTGTCCTAGCTTCGCTTTGTAGATCAGGCTGGCTTTGAACTCACAGAGATCCACCTGCCTTTGCCTCCCAAGTGCTGGGATTAAAGTCGTGCGCCACCATGCCTGTCTATGAGCTCTCTCTTGACTTAAAACAAGGACTACAATTTATATGGGTTTTTTGAGACAGGCTTTCTCTGTGTAGCCTTAGCTGTCCTGGACTCACTTTGTAGACCAGGCCGACCTCGAACTCACAGTGATCTTCCTGCCTCTGCCTCCCCAAGTGCTGGGATTACAGCCATGCGCCAGAGCACCTGGCTGAATATACCTTTTAAAATGCACTTTTGGTTGTTGTGTGCTTGTGCTAACAGGATGAAAAGTTCATGGCTAGCTTGAGCTACATGAAATTTTTTTTATTTTAATGTGCATTGATGTTTTGCCTGCATGTATGTCTGTGTGAGGGTGTCAGATCTTAAGAGTTACAGACAGTTGTGAGCTGCCATGTGGGTCCTGGGAATTGAACCCCCACGTCCTTTGGAAGCACAGTCAGTGCTCCTGACTGCTGAGCCATCTCTCCAGTCCCTAGGTTTTTATTCAAATAGGCTTGTCCCTTTTTACTTTATGGAATGAAACAAATGTTAATAGTTTATGCAGCAGGCTTTTTTCCTTCTGTGGTAGGTTTCTTCTCAGCTGCTGGTTTCTTGGCAGCTTCTTGCCTGCAGGTGTCTTTAGCTTGCTGACATCTGCAGGCTCCTTCTCTTGCTCGCCTACTGCGGCCTTCTCGTCTGCAGTCCCCTTCCTTCTCCGCAGCAACCTTCTCAGACCTGGCTGCCCGAGCTGTGGCTTCCCGTTTCTTCACACTGAGTCTGTGGTTTCTGGCCTGGAGAAGAGCAGTGTCCCTGTGCACAGTCTTTGTGTAAGGGTTCAGCGTCAACGTGGGTGTCGGGTTCTCCAGTGGGTTCTTCTTTAAGGCTCTACACTGAATCTTCTTGCATGGTGCTCGCAGGGTTCTTTGGCTTTCTGGGCTTTTCAAAATTCTGCTAAAATCTGCGTTCACCATCCTGTGCATGGGAAGGTTAGAGTTACTCTTGAGGAAGCAGCCTTACGGCAAGTGCTGTACGACTCATCCAACTTCCTGAAAGCACTCTCAGTCCAAATGCAGAAATGCCCCACATGCCCACCAGGAGCTTACTGGTGGGCTCGCTCACATTAAGCAGAGTAATGCCAGGGATGCTCCTAAAGGCCTTGATGACACCATTAGCTTCATTATAGGTGATGCAGGGCCCCTGCGCTGGATACATCAGTGCATTCTCATTTGCCCTTTGCCAGCTCTCATTCTCTGAGAGGCATAGACCTTTGTCATTCCAAGCTTTAAGTTTCTTAAGAAGCTGAACAGTCAGTCGCCTTGGTCTTCTTGTAACCTTCAACCTTATCTTCAGCCACCAGAGGCAGCTCGGGAACTTCCTCAATACAATGACCTTTAGACGTTACCAAAGCTGGTAAGGCTGAGGCAGCTGGAGCAGAACAGATGGCATATTGGTTTTGGGTTGTGTTCACTGTGCCATGCCAACAACGCCAGGTTTTGGTTGGCACGAACATGCGACCCACATGACACATATTTCAAAAGGCATCCTGGCCAGAATAGTGAGTCCCACCACCTCGAACTCTGGGAATCCGAGCCACAGCTCTGCCAGTACCCCAAGACTCAGCACTGGTCTGATGACCTGCTGGTTCACTGACGGGCATGCGGATGTCTGTTCTTCCTCAAGTTGGTGTGAACAAAGTTCACGATATCCAACCGAATGGGAGCTTTGAAGACAGCTGGCAATGTGACATTCTTGCCAGATGACTCCCCCTTTTCAGGGTACGCCAATATGAGGGGACGGGCACAAGCCATGATGGGGAGAGGAAAAAGCCACACTCCTCTCAACCTGGCTGCTCCCACAGGAAACGTGCTACATGAAATCTTATCTCTTAAAAAAAAAACCCTACATTTCATTTAGCTCAAAGCAGCTCATTCCAAAAACTAAACTCTATTCTGGGGCCATTATATAGTATTTTATTAAGTTGGCTTCTGGGGTCCAGGCTTCCCCCCTCCTTTCCTTTTTGACAACTTCATTGTGTCACCTGGCTGGTCTGAAACTCCCTTTGTAGACCAGGCTGGTCTTGAACTCCCAGAGATTACTTCCTTCTGCCTCCCTGCTCTGATTAAAGGCATCACCATGCCTGCTTTTTTTTTTTTTTTTTTTTTTAGTTATTGATTTTGTATAAGTGTTTGTATAGTTCCAATCTAGAGGTTAGAGGACAGCCCAGGGAAGTTAATTCTCTCTTCCTGCTATGAATGTTCCAGGGGTCAAACTCAGATTGTCAGTCTTGGTGGTAAGAGCCTTTACCCAGTGAGCCATTTTAACAATTAAAAAATAAGATGAGCTTGGGGAGAGAAGGAAAGTGGGGACGTACCCCAGAGAGAGAGAGAGGAAGAGAAACAAGAAGATGAGGTGACAGGAAGAGGGGGTGGGTCTGTCCTTTTATAGACTGGGCAGCGCCACACCCAGTGGCAGGTAGACAGACTGGGGCAGAATCCTAACAGCTATCTTGTCAGCCCCAAATTTCTGTTTAATTTTATTTTTGGATTCTTCAAGACAGGGTGTCCTGGAACTCACTATATACAGCAGGCTGGCCTCAAACTCACAGTGATCCACCTGCTTCTGTTTCCCAAGTGCTGCAATTATATTAATCTCACCACTACCACAATTTTTGAGCCAAATTTGGAGCAAGCTTTATTAAATACTAGCCAGGACAATGGACATTGGCCAGGTCCGTACTTGGGATTCCCAAAGTATGACACCAAATTTCCAAAGTCAGGTGCTTACAAAGGCAGCAGCCACAAGGCTATGTACTTCCGCCTTCATCCAGTTAGGAACAAGCATACATCTTACTGTACTTCCTGCCTGGGTGTGATCAAGCACATCCTGTGTAGTTGGGGCAAGTAAGCTTGTTTACAGAAGTAAAAAAGTACAGCATGTTATCTTACATGAACACCAGCCCCCAGCATTCCAGGAAGTTATCTGTCCTTGGGCAGGTGGGGCCTACAGGTTAGAGGCATTGCTGTTCTACAGTTCTCTTAAGCACAGTGATCTAAACTTAAGACATAACTTTAGCCATCACATTTAAAGTTACACACCACTACTCCCAGCTTGCCCCAAACTTCTTAAATATAAATCACTATTAATTTGTGTAGCATATTTCCTTTACTGTTTGATGTTTAGGCTGATAGGTTTGTTTTTGTGTGCGTGCCTTTGTGTCTGTGTGTGCCACAGCAGCCATATCAGTACTGTGGCCACATGAACTCCAGCCCATGCTCTACTGTCTAGATAACGTGACAGGAGCTAGTGCTGGAGGCAGTTTTGTGAGTGGCATTTGTTCCCTTATGTAAAATCTTACTCTGCGTATTAACAACTCAGCTATAACAAGCCAATGTATCTGAGCAGTACAAGGGGAAGTGGCTGCAGGTTTGAATTTCAACCAGTTAATGATATCTTTCAGAGCTTAGCAATATTTTGTAGGTGTCTCTTTTCGGCTCTTGGAGAACCCACATGTTGATACAAGGTCTGCTGGGGTAAAAACTGCTTGCCACCACATACATACCTGTGGGATGCACCTTATATCAGACCTAAACATCCTGAACTTGAGTGTTCAGGAGCATTGCTTAAGGTACATTTTTCAGGGATTTGTTTACTCAGAAAATCTGTGGACAATAGAAAAGTGTATGTGGTGCTTTTATTGTGTTTGATACAGGATTTCTTGTAGCCCAGGCTGGTCTTGAGCTCTCTGCTGTAGCTGAGAATGACTTATCCTCCTGCCTCCACCTCCCAAATGTTGAGATTACTTGCTTTGTGTGGTGTTGGAGAGCAAGCCCGGGGCTTCATGCCTGTTGCTGGGCCAACACTACCTGAGAGCTACCACTGCATCCCAGGTGATCTGTTAGCGAAGGTCCACCTGCTAAGAAACACTAACATGGCCGGGCAGTGGTGGCACACCTTTAATCCTAGCACTCGGGAGGCAGAGGCAGGTGGATCGCTGTGAGTTCGAGGCCAGCCTGGTTGGCCTACAAAGCAAGTCCAGGACAACCAAAGCTATACAGAGAAACTCTGTCTCAAAAACAAAAACAAAAACAAAAACAAGGGCTAGAGAGATGCTCAGGGGTTAAGAGCACTGCATGCACGTGTCTTCCAAAGGTCCTGAGTTCAGTTCCCAGCAACCACATGGTGGCTCACAGCCATCTATAATGAGATCTGGTGCCCTCTTCTGGCACACAGTATACATAATAAAAAAATAAATATTTTAAAACAACAACAACAAAAAGAAACACTAACATGTGGACAGGGAGTTTGAGGGAAGGGAGGGAGAAAGACCAGTTTAGTTTTTAGAAAGAGAGAACGTGTATGGGAAGTAAGTAGAGATCCTAACAGGAAGTGAAGGACACTAAAGACAATGTCTGTTGAAGTTTGCCTATGGCTTTGGTGGTGGAGGTGTTAGGTAAGAGATGATTTTTGTTGCTCTGGCCTTTGGCATGGCAAGAAGGGTTGGTTCACAAAGTGAAAGTGGACTGTGATAAAGAGTTTGAAGTCCACTTAGACCCAACCTCTTTTCTCTATGACAGACTCTAGATTGCCACACTATGGCCAGTCTCCTCTGAAGCCCAGCAGTAAGGGAAATGAAAACAGTTGAACATTTACTTTTGCGCACCACCTTCTCTCACACATCAGTGATACCCTGAGAAATTTCTTGTTCTGACCTGAGTTATTATTATTGTGAGTTGTTTTATTTTGTTTTTTAAGATAGGGTGTCACTTTGTAGCCCTCGTTGACCTTGAACTTGGTATGTAAACCAAGCCGGCCTTGAACTCTAGAGATCAGCCTGCCTCTGTCCCCCAGGGCCTGGGATTAAATGTGTATCCCACCAGCCCAGCCCCTGCTCTTAGTAGTGTTAAGGTGTCTTGCATAGAGAGAAGATCTAAAGCCTGGAGAAAATGAAATTTCTCAAGAATATGAAAAGCAAAACCTCTTCAAACAAACATTCCATCAGGCAGTATTGGGCCAAAGGCTTGAACAGCAATAGAGTGAGTGCCTGGCCTAGGTGAAGCCCTAAGTTTGAGCTCCGGCATGGTGAAACACTGTGTGTGTGTGTGTGTGTGTGTGTGTGTGTGTGTGTGTGTGTATGCGCACGCTCTCAAGTGTACACATCTGCATATTTACTGGAAGATTGGACATAGAAGACCTTGAGGTTATGAGAGATCAAGATTGCTACTCTCATAGAGTCTGAAGGGGGAGGCAGATACCACAAATTAGTTAAAATTATGAGAAAGACCTCAAAAGGCGCCAGGCAGTGTGGCACATGCTTTTAATCCCAGCACTTAGGAGGCAGAGGCAGGTGGATCGCTGTGAGGTTGGGGCCAGCCTGGTCTACAAAGCTAGTCCAGGACAGCCAGGGCTACACAGAGAAACCCTGTAATGAAAAACAAAACAAAACAAAAAATCTCAAAGGCAAGTGTGTCGAGTTCTTTAAGATTTTTTCACCAGGTGATTTTGCCCAGTTTGAGGAGACGAAGAAAAAGAAAGCTAGTGTTACCACAGGGCTGGGGGGATGGCTCAGAGGTTAAAGTGATTGCTGCTCAAATGTAAGGACCTGAGTTCAGATCCCCAGAGCCTCTGTAAGTGCATGCTGTGCTTGGTCACCCACCTATAATTCCAGTTTGGGAAAGAAATGAAAGTACAGATATAGCAGTCTAGAGGTAGGGGTAGAAAGGTTTGTGAGCTTTTGAAACCAAAGAGGAAGGATTTCAAGAGCAAGTTGTCATTTTTATCAAGTACAAGGTCTGGAGAGATAGCTCAGTGGTTAAGAGCACAGATTGCTCTTTCAGAGGACTGGGGTTCCAGCTCGGCACCCACATGCAGCTCACAGCCATCTGTAACTCCAGTTCCAGGGGATCTTGTGACATCTGTGGACACCAGGCATCATACGTACATACACACAGGCAAAACACTCAAGTTACATAAATAAATATAAAAAATTTTTTACAAAATCAAATACTGAAGAAATGTACAAAAAGATGGAGATGAAGACTGGTTTGCTGTATGTGGTGATAAAATGGTTCTAGAAAAATTTCAGAACTAGGCATGGTGGTGCATGTCCTTGCCTGGTGTTTTAGGAGACTGGCGCAGGTGGAAGTAAGCTCAAGGCTAGTCTGGGCTACTTTTCAAGATCCTGTCTAAAAAAAATAAAATAAGGCCGGGCAGTGGTGGCGCACATCTTTAATACCAGCACTTGGGAGGCAGAGGCAGGTGAATCGATGTGAGTTCGAGGCCAGCCTGGTCTACAAAATGAGTCCAGGTCAAGCCTACACAAAGAAACCCTCTTGGGGGGGGGGGTTGGGAGGGTTGGGGGAGCCAGGCGTGGTGGCACACGCCTTTAGTCCCAGCACTCGGGAGGCAGAGGCAGGTGGATCACTGTGAGTTCGAGGCCAGCCTGGTCTACAAAGTGAGTCCAGGACAGCCAAGGCTACACAGAGAAACCCTGTCTCCAAAAACCAAAAAAAAAAAAAAAAAAAAAGATTAAGAAGGCCAAGGCCAGACTGCGGTTAAATGAGTGGGTGGTGAAGCCCTGAGCTCTGTAATAAAGCTCTCTGTTCACTGGCCACTCAACGAGAAGTACCTCATAATATGCTGCTGCGTGCCTTGTCTCTCCACCAAGATTGGCAGCTCCCTAAAGGCTCTGAGGCCACACTCAGCCCCTAGAATTAGAGCTACCAACTAGAGAGCAAGATCTCCACTCTGGTACTGCTTCTGCCACACACAAGCCGTGCACCTTGGGTGCGTGATCCTGTTTCCTCATCTATAAAATGGTGATAGTTCTAACTTCCTTGTAACAGGCTGTTGAAAGGAGCATATATAATGTATGCAAGTGGGCTTTGTGAACTGAAAACTAGTACTCTGTAGAAGGTACTGGTACTTAATACTGAGTAAATGTTAGCAGTTGCCTCATCTAGGGCGTGAGTCTGATGATAAGTTGTCTGTTGGCTTGTCTGTTCTAGATTTGTTCCTTACATTGGAATTGTGACAATCCTCATGAATGACTATCCTAAATTTAAGGTAAGAGTACCTACCTACCTACCTACTGTATGTTTGATTAGAAATTAAGCAGTCTTGGGTTGAGGGTGCAGCTCAGCAGCACGCATGCATGCCTGAGGGCTGGACTCGTCCACCTCCCCCACAGTGACCTTTTGTTTAATTTTGAGAGCTGTTAAATGGATTACAGTTGAAGTGTGAAAGAATAATTGGATAGTTAGTAACTGATGCTGGTCACAAGTGAATTCGTGAATGCAGAAGACTTACGCGCTGTGGAAGCATCCTTGATGTGTGCTCCTGCTTGGTTTTCCAGTACGCAGTACTGTTTCTGCTGGGTTTGTTCGTGCTGGTCCATCGTGAGTAAGGAGTCGGCCCGCTGTCCCGGGAAGATGCTGTGCCTGCGTTACTGGACGTTTGCAGTAGATCCTGCTCTGATTGGTGGATATTCGGAGGACACATATGTTGGCACTTCTTGGTAGCACTGGTTTGCATTAGTTTCTGTTTCCACACTTGAGGATGTGTGGGCGGGCGCGTGTGCACCATGGAGTGCACTCAAGGGGACTTTCAATCACAGGATTTCATATGTTGTCATTGTCACTCTTTCACATTTTTGTACATCAGTGAATTTTTTATATTAAAAGGTTGAGCCAAAGCCCCCAGTGTTTGTATTTTGAAGCCAAGCTTCACTTTTAAAGTGCCTACAGAGTTCTGTAAATGAAAACACAGCTCTGCATGAGTTCAAACCTGTCATTCCTCCTTACAGTGGGATGGCACATATTGAGGTGGTCATAAGTCTTAACTTTTCAAAATTTTAAATAAAAGACTTTGCACATTGAAACCCTTTCCCTGAATTGTGTTTGTTGGGAAAGCTTCTGAAATGTGCCTTTCTCGGCTGGTTCCTAGTACCCATTATGGGTTCAGAAAGGCTCTGATGTGGCTGGGCAGTGCGACACATGCCTCTTAGCCCAGCTCTGGAATATCTCAGCACCAGAAGCAGGAGGATCAGGAGTTCTAGGTCTCCTCAACTACACTGTGAGTTCAAGGCTGGCCTGGGCTAAATGAGATTTAGTCTCATGAAACTAGAAAGGAGAAAAGGCTTTAGCCATGATGGTTGACCAAATACTAAAAAATGGTTTTTTTTTTTTTTGTTTAGGTTTGTTCTTGTTTCTGTGAAGCCAAAGTAGCCATTGACGTTCATAGGAAATCTCTTAGTCACATAGTTAATCTCTTAGATTCTTCACTCGGGTGTGACTCAGGTGTGTATATAATTCCAGATGGATGTGACTGAGAGGCCCTGAAAAACCTCACCTGGCTGTGAAAACACCCAAGCCTTTGTCCCCTGGCCGCCTCTCAGCACTTCTCCACACTATGTGTTAGCATTTGGATGAGGCAGGTGACAGGCAGGAGCCTGGCCGGCATTGTACTCTGTTTAACTAATTTGCCTAAACCTGTTCTTTTAAGTGGCTGGCTTTGCATTTTCTTTAATGCAGGCTTAAGGAGACAGAGTTTGAAGTAGTGACTAAAAGCCCAATTGTGCTGTCTTTAAATTTTGAAGCCACCAGGGAAACGGAATTTACGGTAAACCAATATGCAGTAACACAAAACACTTCTAATTCTGTTTTTCTTGTTTAATGTGAAATCTCAAAGTAAGCACGTGCTCGGATTCTGTTTATTCAGAATCTGAGGTGACAGCCTGTGCTGTATTTATTGCTAATGGGGTGGAATGCACAAGCTTGCAAAGCCTTCCCTGTGGAGAGTGCTACCATCTGACACCCAGAACCAAGCCTCAGCCTTCAAACTGTGCATATGGTGCTGGATGGTATCAGTCTTAACAAATGGCCTTCCCACCTGGGAGACTTAATGTTTCCTCATGATCCTGGAGGGTGCTCAGGGTGCCTCTCCAGCTCACGGCAGAACATGAGTACTTTCTTCCTCCATGGTCCTCTGTGGGAGATGGGTTAGTACTTCCTGGTCAGTGCCCTGGCTCTTTTTCTTTTTTTCTTTTTTTCTTTTTTTTTTTTTGCTAGATGCTCCTAATACAAACAAAGGCTAAATTTCTCTTAAAAAGTAGCCAGAGCATTTAGAACACTTGACTCACTCTATTAGCCAAAAGTAAAAAGATTATTTTGAGGGGAGAGGTATTATGTTCCCAGTTTTTATTTTGTTGAAAGCTAAACCGTAAGACTTAAAACTAAGAGATTTGGGGAGCCAGAGCTCTGGCGGCTCAGCAGTTAGAGGACAAGCATGGCTGCCTCAGGGGCCTTTTTCTGCTCAACCTGCATCTGTTCCCAGCCGCCTGCGGCTCCGGTCCCAGAGGAACCTCATGCCCTCTTCTGGCCTCCATGGGCGCTAAAGACACAGAACTCATGCATACAACACTCACATACAAAAATAAAGGCTGGCAGGGCGTGGTGGCGCACGCCTTTTATCCCAGCACTCAGGAGGCAGAGGCAGGTGGATCTCTCGGAGTTCAAGGCCAGCCTGGTCTACAGAGGGAGTCCAGGACAGCCAGGGCTACACAGAGTAACCATGTCTTGGAAGATAGATAGATAGATAGATAGATAGATAGATAGATAGATAGATAGATAGATAGATAAGGGTTGGAGAGCTAGTTCATTGTCCAGAGCGCACACTGCTCCTTTAGAGGATGTAAGTTCGGTTCCCAGAACCCACATAACGCAGCTCACAGCCACCAGAACTCCAGTTCCAGGGGCTCCAGGGCCGCCTCCCAGCTTCCACAAGCACACACACATACATCTGTGAAAAAACAATAAATCTTTAAAAAGTTTTAAACATACTTTGAGCTCTTTGAAAATATAAGAAATTAAAATAAATCTTGAATGGGGGGTATTGAAGACAGACTGCTCCCTGGAGTCATCGGTACTCACTGCTTTTATATATGAGATGAGATGGGAGGCACCAGATATTATGTTACACGGAGTTTATTAAATGAGCATAGGGAGAGAAGGAAAGGGGGGAGGGGTACCCCAGAGAGAGGCAGACAGAAACAGGAAGAGTAGGAAGAGGGGGGCACTTGGATGGTTTATCCTTTTATATGGCTTTGGGCAGGGCCATGCCCCCATGGCCAGTAAGCAATGACATCATAGGTAGTAGACAGAAACAGAATCCTAACAGGTGCTTTTGCAGAGAAGCAGGATTTTAGCACCCACATAACTCCAGCTACGCGGGATCCCAAAGCTTGTGGTCTCCTAGAGCCCATGAACTCATGCACACATACACAATTAAAAATAAGACAAATCTTTTAAAAAAGGAAAAATGTAAGAAATGAGCCCCGCATGTCAGTACACACCTGTAGTCCAAGCCACCCAGGAGGCTGAGACCAACTGGGCACCATGGTGAGACCCAACCCACCCAAACAAAAGTAGAGGAAAAATGTAAGGAAGGCCAGAGAAACCTAAGCAGTGACTGGATGGCCTTCCCAGTTCTTTGGCCTTCAGCAAGAGTAAAGGGAAGTGTGGAGGACTCAGCCCCTGGAAAGAGTTAAAACAGGAGTGAGAACTGATGAGACTTTAAATTGGAACTGGATACGAGGATGAGCTCTTGGCTCTCACGACGCCAGCTAATAAATCTTCGTCTCCGTGTCATTTCCTCAGCTCCAGCCCCACAACTCCATCTTTGAACTCAAGCTCCTAGGGCAGCCCATGAAGCCTCTCAGCTAATCCTTCCAGGCTCAGGTGGTGCCTGTGTGTGTCACGGCTAAGCCCCGTCTCCCTTCAGCCATCCATTTTCTTTTCTTTTCTTTTTTAAGATTTATTTATTATCTATACAGTATTCTGCCCACACGTGTGCCTGCCCACCACAAGCACGCACCAGATCTCATTACAGGTGGTTGTGTGCCACTGTGTGGTTGCTGGGAATTGAACTCGGGACCTTCGGAAGAGCAGATGGTGTGCTCTTAACCTCTGAGCCATCTCTCCAGCCCTAGCCATCCATTTTCATTAGCATTTACCGCTCCCTATTGCTTGAGTACCAGTCGTGTTGCCCCTGTTCTTCTCTGTCTTGTCGTGTTTCCCTGCCCTAGTGGTCCAGTCCGTGGGCGTTGTGGGTAATTACTTTAGGTGTGCCTTTTACTTTCAGGAGTCTCCCTTGACTGAACTCTCCTGCAAGTGAGGTTCAGGCTTTGAATGCAGCTACATTGAATGTGCACCCCATGCCCCTTCCCTGGGGTTTCCACTATATCGCCTCATTCTCTCACCTTGTCTGAGTCACTGTCTTCAGAAGTTACTCCTCTATACTGATCCTTGACAGCTTTACAGTGTTTTGGATCTGGGGTACGGTCTCAAGATTCCTGCGGGTTGGGAGCTCCTCTCTGCAGGAGCCTCATTTTATAGACACTGCTCTGTTTCCCCAGTAGCATGAAGCAGCATGCGTGTTAAGTGTTGGGTATAATCAGGCCCTGGAAGCAGCGGTGTAGTATCTCCGATCAGAGCGTATGAATCATTAAAGTGATTTGTACTTTCCTGTTATTTAGTAAGTGCATTCTCTCTTGGCCCTGCCAAAGTTGAATCTGAAAACTTCCTTTCACCATGGCTCCGTTTAAGCAACATGTACCTTTCCAGATTTTTGTTTTTTAACATTAATTCTGCTTTCTTGTTCCTGTATGCCTGCAGACTCTTCCTAGGTCCTTGTTTCCAGTGGGACTGTTGGCATTTGCCGCTTTACCACAGGGGTCATAGGCTTCTGAGAGAGCCTCAGCTTTCTTGGATGCTTGTGTACTTTTCTGGGGAGTTGCACAGAGGCTCTCTAGCTTTGGTCTTTGCCTTAGTGTTTTGTCAGCTCCAGCCAGCGCTCATCACATGGGAAGGCACTGTTCCACCGCCCGCCTTCATCCTCCCTATGGTGGTGTTCTGACTCTGTTGAGCTTGAAATGATCATCTAATTGTAGCTGGCTGCATGGACTCGCTCCCTTCCTCCAGGTGCTCTTTGAGTGAGGGAGCCGGTGCAAGCTGGTTTCCGCCCACCTGTACCTTCACCACTGTTCTGTGGCTAGGACTGAGCAATACCAGGGGCTGTGGGAAGCAGATGTGACCCTCTCCTCACAAAGTATGTCTGGACATAGAAAGAATGCCGCTTATTCAAGGGATGCAATTGAGACTAAAACGAGCAAGGCTCCCCACATATTGTTAAGACATTCCTCCTAAGAGTCACTTTAAGCCCTCAGGACTCTTCCAGCCTCAGCTCTCCCCAGGCCCCGTTCTCCGCACCCATGTGGGCTTTGTGGTGTAAACCTTTGCCTGTGCTGCTCACTGCCTGGGGTGTAGCTAAGCATTTTCTCATCCATTCAGCAGGTGTTTATTGACCATCCGCTGTGTTCAGGTTTTCAGCTAGGCCCAGCTACAGAGGTAAGTGAGCAAGGTCTTTGATGCCCTTTGGGCACTTTACCTTAGTGGGTGGGGCACGCATAACATACTTCCCACATAGGGAGGGCCTTAGTGTGATCACAAGAAGATGCTGGGGAGCATCCAGTCGGTGTGTGCGGTGCTTCCTGCTTCAGCCTGCCCAGTGCTTTGTCTCTAGCATCACCTCAGGGCAGCCGGCTTCCTCTGGGTTGCTCTTCCCACTAGAGTGAGATTGACTCCTTTAGGCACTGAGACAGGTCTGATTTTGAATTCATCTTTGGGTATCCCCTAGTGCCTGTTACAGTACTGTGGTTATTTTTACACCGATTTATGTACTTGTCTTGTTCTGTACAGATAAATATCATACTATGTGATAAAATATAAAATTGTAACTGAAGACATTAGAATTGAAATAATTGTTGGAGAGGAAATGGATAAAACCAGATGCGAAGGGGCCGGAGAGATGGCTCAGTAGTTAAGGGCACCAGCTGCTCTTCCAGAGGTCCTGAGTTCAATTCCCAGCAACCACATAGTGGCTCACAACCATCTGTAATGGGACCTGATGCCCTCTTCTGGCCTGCAAGTGTACATGCAGGCAGAGCACTGTATACATAATAATAAGTAAATAAAATCTTTAAAAAAATAGATGCAAAATCAGTAAAACCTAAGGTAGCAAAAGATTCTGTTGTCTGCTGGAAGAGGTGTGTATCCTTTGACTCTTGGTTTCCTAGTGTCTAGTACAAAGAAGGAAACTGCTATTTCTGTGCTTTGTGGAATGGGCATAAAATGTAATAAAAAGAAAGTTAGGTGGTGCTGGCACATACCTTTAATCCCAGCACTTGGGAGGCAGAGGCAGGAGGGTCTCTGTGAGTTTGAGGCCAGCCTGGTCTACAGGATGAGCTCCAGGACAGCCAGAGCTACACAGAGAAACCCTGCTCAAAATGCCCCCCCAAAAGTAATAAAAGAAAGCTTATAGTGGTCCCAAAGGCCAGAGAACTCTTGGACCACCCTGTGGCATTGCGCAACAATCCCTGTGCAAATCAGCCTGGTAACGGTCCTCAGGCTGTTTCCCAGAAGGTTCCAGTGTAGTTAGTTTTGGCGACATCTAAAAAAAGCCACCTCCTGAGTGGCTGTGGCAGCCATGCCTGCAATCCCAGCACAGGGAGAGGTGGAGGCAGATGCATCAGAAATTTAAGGCCCAGCCTTAGCTATAAAAGTAAACTCAAGGCCAACATGAGCTACATGAGACACAGTTTCAAAACATAAACAAACCAAAAAAGCCACCTCCCCTCACCCATAGGGGGAGTTTCAACTTTCCTTATATAGTCTTGTATAAACTTCTAGATCTAGGCCTCTTGAGGAAATAGAAATCAGTTACCCTCACTATTCTAAGACCCTCCCGCCACAGTCTCTTACTTTCCTCTGCCAAGAATATTTTACCTTGCTACCTTGGTTTTTCTTTTTTTCTTTTTAATTTTTTAAAGATTTATTTATTATGTATATATTGCTCTGCCTGCTTGTACCCCTGCAGGCCAGAGAGGGCGTCAGATCACATTATAGATGTTTGTGAGTCACCATGTGGTTGCTGGGAATTGAACTCAGGACCTCTGGAAGAGCAATCAGTGCTCTTAACCGCTGAGCTATCTCTCCAGCCCGCTACCTTGGTTTTTCTTAAGTTTGTATTAAAAAAAAAAAACCACTCTTTTCTTATATACTGTTAAATTGCTCTATTGACTCTGACTTCCAAGCTGTATTTCCCGTCTTAGGCGTTCTGGCATGCTTCTACCCACTCTCAATTAAGAGTCACTTCTCTAGAACCATCACTTTAATTGTCCCGTCTATTTGGATTGCTAAACCAGGTTTCAGCTTTAATTCAAGGAGTCTAGTTAGATAAACTTATATTCAGAACTTAATGTTAGGCAAGTAAATTAGCTTACATAAAGCTTTGGTCAAAGCTCTCAGCCTGACACTTATTTAAGCCAAAACCAGAATGCTGTAGAGAACTAGTCAAGAGTTGAGGTAGAGACAAGTATGGTGGCTCACGCCTTAAGTGCCACACTAAATCTCACCCACACTTAAGAATCAGAAGCAAGATCATTGTTAAAAAAAAAAGGGGGGGGGGCACTAGAGAGATGGCTCAGAGGTTAAGAGCACTGGCTGCTCTTCCAAAGGCCCTGAGTTCAATTCCCAGCAACCACATGGTGGCTCACAACCATCTGGTGCCCTCTTCTGGCCTGCAGGTGTACATGCAGGCAGAACTCTATACCTATAAACAAACAAACAAATGAGAGAGAGGGGGAAAGAAGGAAGGAAAAGAAATGATGTGTGCGCCATGGCATTTTGGTTGAAGAACCAAGATGTCATAGGCATGTTGGCAGGACACTCTTGTGTGGACACTCTCTGGTCTCACTACTAACAAGCGAACGTTTCTTGGTAACCAGCTTCAGGCTTCAGGCTTTGCTTTTCCTAGGATCCCAGCAGGTGCTGTTCTAAAAAGTTCTTTACAGTTCCTGACACATTACTCCTCCTGTCTCTTTCTGCACCAGCCGTCTTGAGTGACGCTGTGCATGATCTGCTCCCAGCCCTGCGCTGTCTCACCTATCCTTGCTTTTGCCCTTCTCGTCTCCTACTTGTGGAGCCTTGGCTTTCCCTTCCAGCATCTTCTTGCGGTCTTTGTCCAGCTTTAGCCCGGCGGAGGCCTCCTTGCTGGGTGGATGCCCACGTGGACAGTGGTTCCGTTAGCCTCTTCTTGCTGCCCCTTTTCAGTGCAGATGGCCTATACACCTGGACGCCTGGACCACTTGGCTGATCTGCTGACCTTTGCGGTGTCCTCGGACAACCTGAACTTCATCATCCTTTCCAGTGGTCACGGATCCAACATCATGCTTCTGTCTCAGCTCTTTGGAAGGGGAAAGACATCATGTTCTTCTGAAAGTGAGAGGGTTCACTGAAATGCCGCTTATTTGCTTCAGTCGGAACTCACAGAGGGACTGAGCCTCATTTTGGTGGCTGCAGCTCCAGCAAAGGCTGCAAAGGAAGAGCTGTTGTTTCCTATCTAACATGTGTCAGAGTAACCTCTGTTCCATCCGGGAGAGAAAACAGAGTTCAGGAGTTTGCACTGCGTCTTTGCAGGTCGGTGCACAACAGTCCTGCTGTTCCCTTCGTGTTGCTGCACTGGGTGCCATACCCTGTCCCGCCTGTGGGAACTGAATGGACTATCACAGAAAACCTCGATTTGCGAAGTCCTTCTCTTCCTTGGGTTGGCTCAGATTATCAAATCCCTTAGAATCTACCAGATTCCCAAGTCCGCAAACCTAGTTAGACAGTCAAGAGTGGCGCTGCACATCCCAGCGCTGGAAAGGCTGAAGCAGGAGGATTTTGAGTTCAAGGCCAGCCTTGGCCTCCACAGTGAGTCTAAGACTCTAAAATCCAAAAACATTTCTAAAGCCCTCTTTGGGGTTGAAGATATTCAGTTATGTAACTCTCCCCTTGTAGTATGAATGTTACAGGCAAATAGTTAGGAACACTGCTTGGGCTGGCCACTTCCAGGGCTGCTTGGCACCCTGTGTTCTCACTGTGTTCAGTGGGTTCAGTGGAGTGGTGGCTTTCTGGCTTCCTGCTGTGAGCCAGGGACCGAGTGTGTGTCAGATGGAGCTAGTCTTCTGACGTGTGAACTTGTGAGAACAGAACTCCAGGCCCTGGTCACTTGCAGAGCAGTGAGACTGGAAAGGCCAGTGCCACTAGCTCTGCTCCTTGAGAACCCAAAACTCAACTGGGTACTGAGAAGATGGCGTGGGGAAACAGGAGCACGCGTGTTAGGGAGAGCTGTGTCTCTTACAGCTTTGGGAGCGCGAGGCAGTGCCCCAAAAGCGTCGTGACAGACCTGAAGCCCGACTCCAGTGAAACATCTGGGCAAAGTAACTCAACCTCTGATGAGCTCTTCAGCAATAAGAGAGAGAAGCATGCCAGGTGAGTTCCTTCAAGCAGTTAAGGAAGGCAGCACTCACTAAGTACTATTTCCCTTGCTTCCTACATCTGTGGACCAAAGAGGTAGCCTGGCGGTGTGATGGATGCAGGAGAGAGGGAATGATTATCATGGAAGGTGATAAGAGCTATATCTGAACACCATGGCTAAGCTGTGACAAGAGAGCAGGGAGGTGTAAATGTCAGCTTGGGGGTGAGAACCAAGGAGATTGAAGGGAAAAGCCAGGGCCAGAAATGGACTGCCACTGTCCTGTGTGCCCCACTCCTGAACCTCAGTGTCACAGGCTCAGAAAGCTTCCCTGGGCCTGGGAGATGGCTCAGTAAAGCACTCACCACGCAAGCATCAGGACCTGAGTTCAGAGCCACAGCACCAGCTAAAAAGCCAGGGGTGTTGACAAGCATCTGAAATCCCAGCGCTGGGGTGGTAGAGAAATGGGGATCTCTAGGTTTGCTGGCCAGCCTGTCTTTAATCAGTGAGCTCCAGGTTCAGCAAGAGACCCTGCCTCAAAAAATAAGGTCCTGGGGGGCCGGAGAGATGGCTCAGAAGGGAGGGCACTGACTGCTCCTCCAGAGGTCCTGAGTTCAATTCCCAACAACCACATGGTGGCTCACAACCGTCTATACTGGGATCTGATGCCCTCTTCTGGTGTGCAGGTGTATGTGCAGAGAGAGCACTCATAAATACATAAAAATAATGCATATTTTTTAAAAATATGGTGTGGGCTGTAGGTATAACTCAGTGGGTGAAAGCACTTGCTGCAACGAAACTGACCTCAGTTCAGATTCCTAGAACCCACATGAAAAAAAACATATGTAGTAACACATACATGTGATCAGTATTCCAATGGTGAGATGAGAGAGATAGATTGGAAAATAACCAGAAGCTTGTGTGCCTGCTAAACTGGACCACACGGCAAAGCAGCAGAAACGAGAGACGCTGCCTCAAAGTGGGAGCAAGAACTGACCCCTGGAAATTGTGCGCGCACATGCGTGGATACACACACACACACATACACACAGAGCACAATTGAGGGAAACGTCTAACATGCTAACCTCTGACATCACAGGAATGTCAAGAATGTCCTTGAAGGATGGTGATCCTGAGGACTGCTGGGCTCTGCTCAGCTAGCCTGTGTAGGTGTTAACAAAACAAGTGTGGCATCTCACACCTGTATTCCCGGTACTTGGGGGAACTGAGACAGGAGAATTGCTGTAAATTCAGTTCAATCTGGTCTATATAACAGGTTCCAGGAAAGCCAGAGCTACATAGAAAGACCTTGTCTCAAACATAAAAAGATTAAGCTAGCAAGGTGCCATCTTGACGCCTGTAGGTTCTGTAATGCCCCACAAGTGTTCCAGGAGAGAGCCCAAGACTTCACACCCCATTCTATCAGTCACTCCTTGACCTAGTTTCTAACGAGCCGGTGAACAGGGAGCGGGGAGTTAGTGTCCCCTCCTGTCTCTCCCACAGAGGTCCAAATGTTGGTGTGCAGCGAGCAGCTAAACAAAAATAAATGGTTGGAGCACATATCTGTCCTTGTCCACTAAGTGCCACTGAGGGCTGAGGATATTTCCCAAGACCAGCTAGGAAGACATAGTTCTGCTCCTTATCAAATAGTTGTGTTGCCAGGCAGTGTTGGCGCACACCTTTAATCCCAGCACTCAGGAGCCGGAAGCTGACAGATCTCTGAATTCAAGGCCAGCCTGGTCTACATAGTGAGTTCCAGGACAGCCAGAGCTACCCAGTAACACTTCCTTAAAAAGAAAAACAAAACAAACCACAAGTAGGTGTACTGAAATTTGTAAAACTACTAAAGCTATGGACTACCATTATTTCCATTTCACAGTAGAAGAAGGTGTCATCTGGTCCAGCGCTCTTTCCACTGCTCTGACCTGCCCAGTGGGTCTGCCTCATGGCCAGCTATGATGGGCCAGGCCCTCCAATGCCGCTACTAGGACACAGCTGCTCGCTCCCTTCCGAATCATCCTATCCCCGTTCTGGGCACAGAGCTTTTCCGGGTTACCCAGCGTGTGCTGTTTATGAGAGAGCAGAGCGGTACAAACAAGGATCTGATTCTTCCAGACAGGAGGTGACAGAATTCTTTCGTGGAGTTCCTTTGCGGGAGGATGCCAAACACCCATGCTGCTAAGAGCAGGCTTCTTGCTCCACTTTAGTTTTAAGGAGACTCTTTGAGGGCTGATGTAAGGACATGATGGTAGAAAGCTGTGTTCGTATCCACGGAGGGCTTTGGGAGCCACCTTTGCAGTGGGGCGGTGCCACACTCCAGGTTGCACAAGATTGTGGTGGGTTTCTGCTGGAAACCCCAGTGAGGGAGGACCTACACCGGGGCTGTGTGGGCGGAGCCTGCAGGGGGCGGGGCGAGCTCGGCTCCTCTGGCCGACTCCGCTCTAGACTGTAGTTTAAAAGGCTGCAAGGCGGGCTTCGCGAACTAGCATCCAATAGTGCCAGAGAAGAGCCCGCTCGCCACAGCCATGACCCGGCAGGCAAGGGGCTCTTGGCTGCTCCGCGGTGTCCTGCTCTTCGCGTTGTTTGCTGCCGGCGTCGCACCCTTCAACTGGGATCTCCCGGAGCTCCGGAGCCGAGCCAGCAAGATTCGAGTGCACCCTCGGGGCAACCTCTGGGCGACCGGTGAGTCTTTTTTATTTTGGTTTTTCGAGACAGGGTCTCACTGTGTATCCTTGACTGTCCTGGACTCGCTTTGTAGACCAGGCTGGTCTCGAACTCACAGCGATCCGCCTGCCTTTGCCTCCCAAATGCTGGGATTAAAGGCGTGCGCCACCACCGCCCCGCTGACCAGTGAGTCTTAGAGGACCCTGACAAGCGTGCCTCCTTCCCCAATTTTCCTTTCAACCCTCTGGAGGCTCTTAGTGGCAGAACTCCTGAAGGCCCCGGGGGCTCATCCAGTTTGACAGACCCCAGCAGTCAGGGACTTGTCTAAGATAACCCACTCAGCAAGTTTAAGACAGGGCTGGGCCAGCATCTTAGATGTGGTTGCCAGTCAGTCCCCTTTCCCTTAGGCAGACTGCCAGGTCTGTTCATCTGCATATTCCTATGGGAAGGCACCTCTTCCACTTCCTTCCCTAGCACGTTATCTCCCTGGTCCCAAGGCTATCTACCCTAACCCCCCCCCCCCAGCAGGTCAGGAAAATCTGAGGTAGTCAGCTTTGCCTCCACCCAGACATCTGTGGCTTCTTGCTGAGAAGGAACGTTTCTTGTCTTCCCACTGTGAGAGCTGAAAGGTAGAATAGACCAGAATTTGCTTGTGGTAATAGGGCCCCTACTCCTTAGCTTCCATCTATCTACCTTGGCACCTCCATTTTAGGTCACTTCATGGGCAAGAAGAGTCTGGAGCCCCCGAGCCTGTCACTGGTGGGGACAGCCTCCCCCAACACCCAGAGGGACCCGAGACTGCAGCTGAGTCATGATCTGCTCAGGCTCCTCCTGCTGAAGAAAGCTCTAGGCGTGAACCTCGGTGGTCCAGCTGCCCCAGTCCAGGTGAGCCCCTACCGCAGTCAGCCGCAGCCGCAGGATGGAAGAACTGCCAGCCAGCATGGCTTCAGGGTGGGACCGCCTAGCCAGGGCTCCAGGGCTCAAAGGGGAATATTCCAGTGACTAGAAAAATGAAGAAGCAGGCTGCACGGGGGAACGTTCCTCCTTGCCCATGCCCAGTCTGAAGGCACAGGCTAGGGTTATTCTAGCCCTTAAACAGAGCTTCCTCCTCCTTGCCACACAGCCTTGCCCGCCCCAACTGTCATCCGCTGTGCTAGCCAGGCGTCTGTGCTTGTGTTTGGTCGAGCTGTGATCCTGGAGGCCTAGAAGTGGGAAGGGAAGTTACCAGTGGAGACGGGGCCCAGGACCAGCTTGTTTCCCACCCTCCCATCCATTTACCAACAGCAGGCTCTTGACAGCCAAGGCTCTGCAGGACTGTCCTGTGACTTTAGGATGCTGGTCTCTACCCACGGCATGCCAGTAGCATATCCCCCCCAGCCAAGTGGTGATAAATTTCTTTCCGGGCCAAGAATGGGCACACTTGCCTGAAGACCCCAGATACTTCAGAGGTTGAAGCAGGAGGATGGTTTCAGATCAGGAGTTTGGAGAAAAACAAAAACAAAAAAACCTTTAGACATCAACATTAATGCTCCCCAGGTGGGGAGGGAGCTCAGATCACTGCTGGTTATGCAGCACTGGCCTGTGGTGCTCAGGGCCTTAGTGTCCTGCCTGGTTGGGTGGCAGCTCCTCCATTCTTTGTTCCTGGCCTTGTCCCCACTGCACACTACTCTGCCTGGTACTGTTGCTGCGTGCAGAAGGTAGTGTGATGGGGGAGGATGTGTGTGCTGGGGCCATCACTAGCCGCTTAGTAGCTGGGTGATCGTAGAAATGTCACCGGGCTAAGCTTCATGTTCTTCATCAAATGGAAATAACCCCTCCTTTTCCCCCACCCCAGTAGATGAGATAATTTATATCACACGTGCAGTACAGTGCTGCGCACACAGAACGCTCCTATCACCGATCAGCAAGCCTCTGGCGCTATCTGCTGCCACTGACCCCCTTCATGTGCCCCACTGTGACTAGCACGTTGTGCATAGAAGTGACATTCCTTAGAGAAGGTCCTACCTCCAGTCCCAACAATCACCCCAGGAACCTCAGGTGCAAGAGCCAGAAGCTTAGGCTGGCTGAGTCCAAAGAGAGATGGCATCCCCTCTAGGGACGTTACTTTGAAGGCCTGAAATACCAAGACCAACCAGCAAGATCTCAGAGGAAGCAATACTGCCGTGGCCAGTGGCAGGAGAATCAGCGTGGGGTCTGGAGCAGGGCTTGGGGACAGTGGCATGTCGCTGACACTTGCCTAGTGCCTTGGACTTGATTTCGGTGGTGTCCTTTAGTTGTCATGACTACCCTGTGAAACTGGGGCCACATTCTGGGAAAACCATTACCCCTGACTCCTAAGGCCTTCCAGGGAGAAAGGTACTCACTCAGAGGCTCAGCTGAGAGCCCGTCCCTGCCCGCCCTCACCTATCCCCAGCACATCCCTACGACTGTGGACTCCAGAGTCGCGTCTTCTCCTTCTGTCTTCAGTACAGGAGGCTGCTGGAGCCAGTACTGCAGGAGTGATGCCAATGATGGGACAGACGCAACGCTAAGCGTCTCCATCCAGTGAAGGTGCTGAATGGAACCCCAGCAGTGGCCCCATCTGGACAGAAATCCTAAGCTCAAATGTGCTACTCCGTTACTGTGATTTCTGGTTGGGTGACCAGGAATGTTGACAATGCAGACACAAAGTCTTTGCTACTGTGTTTCTTGCTTCCCTGGTGAAGTTGTGAATAAAAACACTGGGCTTTACACAGAACGCCTGGGCCTCTCCTTCCACCCACATTTCAGGAAAGGGATGGATGGGATGGATGTTCAGCGAGATGGGGTGGTCTTGGGAAAGCCGTTGCCATGGTACCAGCCAGGCCACGAGTGATTGCCACCTCGCAGTGCACAGGCCCACTGCCAGCCCTGAGTTTTGCTGTCTTCTGCTACCTGAAGTTTCTTTGCCTGCAATGGGAGGCTGCCTACACTCTGCCACACTCACCCATCTTTCATCCCCCAGGCCAAGATTTAGTGCAGTACCTGGTGTAGACAAGAAAGGACCACGCTGGTATCCAGCCCTTCTCTGACTGTAGCGACCTCCATACAGGTTGCCAAAGTTATAGGATAAAAATGAAATTGGAGTATCGGTTACTTCACTGACACAGTGCCTTGTGTAACACTGACTAGCCTCAAACTCCCTATGTAGCAAATGATAACCTAAAACGGCTGATCCCCCTACCTCTGTCTCCTCTACCCTGGAATTACAGGGGTGCACCACCATAAAAAAGGGGGGCGGGGTGTTCCGTAGTACTGGAAAGCTAACTTCATGCATGCTAGGTAAGCACTCCACCAGCTCAGCTACAGTCCCTGTCCAATAATACCCCTTTCATTAAAAACAAACAAACAAACAAACAAACAAAACGAAACAAAACAAAAACCCCAAGAAACTAAAGTATTCTGCACGAACACACCCACGCAAACTTTTAAATTAACTTGTTCACCTCAAGTTCCCATTAAGTCTGTTTTGTACCCGGCTTTGGGGCACTGACAGCTCTTTGGCTGCACAAACTTGATCCTAAGCAGCGGCATATTTGAAGTCTCAGATCTTGCTTGTACCTGACATCGATGAATCTCTGGTTTTGCGTCGGTTTTACCCGGGCTCTGCACGCAGAACCGAGGAAATATCCACAGGGCTGCGCGCATAGCTGCGCGCTCACGACGCTGCTAGGCGTAAGACCACGCCCTCTCCTCGCGAGAGAACGCGCCTGCCCAGGAAGTCTGGCGGGCGGAAGTGGGGCGGCGGAAGCCACGGTTGCTATGGAGCTCGCGGAGGACTGGCTAGTGGAGTCTTTGCGCTTGTAAATCGGGCTTGGTGGGCTGTGGGAGAGGGTACGAGCTGCTGGGGCACGGGTATGGGCTCGCGGGGGGTGCCCAGGCACGGCCGGAAGGAAGGTTCTAATCCCCGGCCTCTCGCTCTGGGACATTCGGTCCTTTGTATGCTAGCGACCAGATCCGCGCTTGTGAACGGTATGGCACACATGACCAGTTAAATTGTGCCAGCCTCCAAGTTAATTTAAAAACAGATTCAAGGACTGGACCTGTACACACAGTGAGTAAAACGCAGGAAAAAAAAAAAAAAGACCCAGTCCCATGTCTACCTAACTCCAGAGTCTGGGTCCACTAATCCTGCAGCGATCCCAGAGTTCTTGGTCAGCTGTACTGTGGCGCGCAGCATGTGACTTTTGTATTCCTATCCTGCAGGTACCAAGATTTTCATGCATTTGACCTCTCAGGAGCCACTCGAGTCCTTGAGTGGATTGGTGAAAAAGGTAATATACCTTACCTGCCACTAGAGATGGATTTCTGTCCCCTCGGCTGAGCTTTAAGGCCTTTAGAGAGACCCATCCAGCTTCCGTTCCCTGACACAAGGCTGCCCACTGAATGGAGAAAAGAGATTTATCCCTTGGGGGGAATTTATAAATCCAGCCATGGTCCACGGTATTTCTAACAAGTTTGTCACAGTTACTGTTTTGTTTCAGGAGTCTTTGTTGCTGGTTATGAAAATTTGAAAAGAAATGAGATTCTTCATTTGCTATTACCTCTCAGACTCTCTGTAAAGGAAAACCAGGTAAGTTAAGTGGAGGGGGCTGCTTATATGTGACAAGTGATTGCATTTCCGGAGTGCCTGTTACCCACCAGGTACTGACTCTGACAAGGTATGGGCCCTGCCCTTAAAATCCAGCAGAACCGGACATGATGGCGCATGCCTTTAACCCCAGTACTTGTGAGGCAGAGGCTGGTGGATCGCTGTGAGTTCAAGGCCAGCCTGGGCTACAGCTCTAGTTCCAGGACAGGCAGGGCTGCACAGAGAAACCCTGTCTCTGAAAAACCAAAGTCAAGTAGAAGGAGGCTCCCGTGCATAGGGCTGAATGCCAAGGGAAGTCAGATGGTTCACAGGAGAGCTGCTACAGGTAAAGGCAATCTTACTGTGTCAACAATAGATTTAGGGGGCTGGAGAGATGGTTCAGGAGCTAAGAGCACCGGCTGTCCTTCGGTGGACCTGCCTTTGATTCCTGGCACCCACATTGCAGCTCACAGCCTTTTACAACTCCTGGCCCAGCGCATCCTCTTCTGGCCTCCAAGGGTACCGTGTGTGTGTGTGTGTGTGTGTGTGTGTGTTACACAGACACGCATACAGGCAAAACGCCCATACACGTAGAATAAATAATTAAAAAAAAAACAGATATAGGGACTTGAGAAGTACCCCAGTGGTGTGGCACTCACATGGCACTCTGCGTTGGAGGCCAACCAGGTCTACACAGAGAGACTCTGTCTAGAAAAGCCAAAAAAAGAAAGGAAAAACAGGTGCTGTCTGATTACCCCCACCCCTTTGTGTTTTAGGGCTTATTCCCAGAGAGGGATTTCAAAGTGCGCCACGGAGGATTCTCAGACAGATCTGTCTTTGACCTAAAGCACGTGCCAGATACCAGGTATGGCCAGTCTCTGTCCCACACCTTCCGGTCTTTGGGGCCGTCAGGAAGTGGTCTGCAGTGTTTTGTCTTTTCCTCACCATGCCCACTTCTCAGTATAGAGATACAGGTGTGTGCACATGACACCAGGGCACACACACACTTAGCCTGTGAAGAAACCACTAGCTTAGCAGCCATTTTGATTAGTGAAGCCAACAGGTCTCTGGAATCACTCCAGGTCTCTGGAATCACTCCAGGGACCAGATACAGAGTAGAAAAGCACTCTCAACCTTCTCAGAGAACTGACAGACACTTCCCACAGAAGCTCGGCTTTCAGTCAGGGTCAAGTTTTCCACTTTTGTCTTTTTTTTTTTTTTTAAGATTTATTTATTTATTTATTATTATGTATACAGTATTGTGCCTGTATGTACACCTGCACGCCAGAAGAGGGCACCAGATCTCATTATAGATGGTTGTGAGCCACCATGTGGTTGCTGGGAATTGAACTCAGAACCTCTGGAAGAGCAGTCAGTGCTCTTAACCTCTGAGCCATCTCTCCAGCCCCCACTTGTGTCCTTTCTAGGTGGCCATCATGACCTGTGGAAGTCTGGGTTCAAACTGCGGCTCTCTGAGCTGTGATCCTGTCCCTAGAGCAGGGTGAGCCTGCTCATTGCTGCATGAGCAGGGCAGCTGGTCCCCGGGATCCTGAGTGGGTGGGAAGGGAAAGGCTGCCAGGGTAAGGGTGAGCTTTCCTTTGTCTGGACTAAGATTTTCTGTCTCTCTGGGACAGGTTGCTGGTGACAAGTGGCCTTCCAGGGTGTCACATACAGGTGTGGCAAATTGGAGAGGACAATGGTGAGTGAAGTTCACTTGGTGAAAGTTGAGGTCCCTTCTGCTGAGCCAATAAAAAAGTACTTAAGGAGGGGACAGGGGACATCGCAGTTTCTGTCCACTGTCTGTAAAGATGAGTTAGCATCCACAGTGTGCCAGTCGGGCCTAATGGGGCTTCTTTAAACTTCCTCCAGGAGTTGAGTTTACCAGCCCAGCTCCAGGCAGAGCGCCCTGAGAGCCAGGAGCTCTCTGCTGGACCGGGGCAGGGACAGGGCCGAACCAGAGCCTGTCCAGAGCACTCAGCTCTTGGAGGAGAAGGTGACATGGAGAAGGTCCTTCCTTTTAGAGTGTGCTAGTTCTGGGAAAGGAAAGTACAAGTGAGCAACAGGTTCACTGCAGTGTCTTACCCAGAGGTCACACTGCTCCCAAGGGCACAGAGAAGGTCCTGTTCCTTCTCAGAGTGGTAGGACATTCCTCTGTGGGGACTAGCAGTGGTCCCTCTGCCCTGATCCAACCATTCATGAGAGGCCTCTCAACAGTAGGAAGTGGGCTGCCCCAGGGTGTCTCCTGCAAAGCTCTGGCAGTCAGTGCAATGGCTGGGATTCTGTTGAGCTCATCCTGACCCTGTGCACTCTTTTTGTCACTTGTCTGTGTGCTTGTGCCCAGTTCCTTGTGTTGGTGTTGCTTACCTATACATGTGGGTAGGTGGTGGTTGCTGCTACTGGGGTTGCTGTTGGTGGTGGTGGTGGTGGTGATTGTTTTTTGGTTTTTCTGTGCAGGGCTCTCAGTGTAGCCCTGCTGTCCTGGAAATTAAAAGTTGAGGCTGGAGAGATGGCTTAGCAGTTAAGGCTCTTCTGCTGTCGCAGTGGTTCCCAGCACACTTATTTGTCAGGTAGTTCGCAGCCACCTGTCACTCCAGTGTGCAGGGACCAGACACCCTCTGATCTCCATGGGCACCTGCACATACATGGTGCACATAAACTCAAGCAGGCATACATACATACACATTCATAAAATTTTATAAAATGTGTTCATTTATGTCCCACTAGCAATGGGCAAAAGTTACCATTTTTCCACATCCTCACCAACATTTGTCACTGTCTCTGTGCCTAGGGATTAACTCATATGCCTGTTGAGCAAGCACTTATCCCTAACCCCGCCTTTTCGTCAGAGCCGTTCTAATGGGGGTGGTGTGCACATCACTGTGGCTTTGGCTTACATTTCCCACTAACAGCACTAAGCAACTTTCATGTGGCTTGGAAACCATTCATTTATTTAGTAAAATGCTGGCCTTTCGCCTGCACTGGAGTGTTGGTCCTCATGAGTTATAAAAGTTCTTTGTGTGTTGGATACACGTTCTTCATTAGATACATTTGCTGATAATTTATCCCAGTTTGGTGCTTTTCTTCTCATTGCTGTATGTTGTGGTGGTGGTTTGCTTTGTTTTTGGTGTTGTTTTTTTGGTTTTGGAGACAGAGTTTCTCTATGTATCCCTGGCTGCCCTGGAACGCTCTCTAGAGACTAGGCTGGCCTTGAACTCACAGAGATCCACCTGCCTCTGCCTCCAGAGTGCTGGGATTAAAGGTGTGCACCACATGCACCCAGCTTTTGGTTTTGTTTTTTGAGACAGGGTCACACTATATAATTGAGGCTGTCCTGGGACTCACTTATGTAGTCCAGGCTAGTGTCCATCTCCCAAGTGCTGGGACCAAAAGTGTGTACCACTGCTCCTGGCTCTTTCATCCTCTTAACATGCTGGGTTGGAATATTGAGTGGGAATTTTCTAGAGGATATACTTCTGTGCTGAGTGGAAAAAGCTGGATTTTTGTTTTAGGTATGTATATAATTATTATGGTGCTGGATGGAGAGGGAACCCAGGGCCTCAGTTATGCCAAGCCAGTGCTCTGGCGTTGTGCTGTATCCCAGTCCCTGAAGAAGCTTTGAAATAGGTCTCCTCCAGTCCAGCAGCTGAGAACCCTCCCGTGGCTCAGAGCAGCAGGTCCTGGGAGAACTGGCTTCAGGCTCCTTGTAGTCAGTGCAAGAGAGTCAGGGAAGTAAGCACACAAGAGCCAGGCAGGCTCTGCTAAAATGGCCTCAGCCACAGCCTTTTGGTGCTCTCTAGAGACCAGCTAATAGTTCTGAGGCTCAGCTGTTGTGTCTGCTGCAGGCGCGTCTCAGCTTGTGTTGAAAAGTCTGGACGAAATGCCCTGAGGGTGCTGTGACCCTGGGAGCTCAGAAGTCTTGATGCAGGGGAACTGTCTGGAAGGAGCATACTGCCAAACGCTCTTGTTCAGCCATTTAGTACCCTTCCCACGCCCATCCGTTCAGTGCTCACTCGGTCCTGTCCTTTAAAACTGAAAATGCTTGCGGGCGGTGGTGGCACATACCTTTAATCCTAGCACTCAGGGAGGCAGAGGCAGGCGGATCGCTGTGAGTTCGAGGCTAGCCTGGTCTACAAAGTGAGTCTAGGACAGCCAAGGCTACACAGAAAAACCCTGTCTTGAAGAACAAAAACAAAAAACTGAAAATGCGCATAGATCTTCATCTTTGTACAATGTGGACATGAAGTAGGGAGTTCTTTTTGGATAAAGAAAATACAAATCATAAAACAGGATTTCTCTTTTCAGTAGTTTGTGCAGCAAGTGACTTGTTCAAAACTGTTAAGAGTGACATCAAGAGAAGTGACAAATGAATCCCAGCACTCAGGAGACAGGCAGATGGAGCTCTGTGAGTTTGGGGCTAGCCTGGTCTACAGAGCCAGCCCTATGTCCAAAACCTTAACAACAACAACAAAAAGGCCCCAAAAGATGTAGAATACAAAGACTAGAAACAGCCAGCTAGCCAAGCATCCTGAGCCTGAGGCAAACCGTAAAACTACAGAGATGAGAGCCAAACAAAAATTAAAATGTGTTTCATTTTGGCACCAGGAAACAGGAGGATCAAGAGTTTGAGGCCAGCCTGGACTAGGACCCTTATCTCAAAAGGAAAAAAATTAAAGGTCCTGCAAGATGGCTCAGCAGGTGAAGGCACTTGATGCGGAGCCTGACCATCTGGCAATCTAAGTTTAATGAAATGTTCTCATCCATGACATCTGCAGTGCAGCCGTGAGCTGGCAGGTCTGGCAGGCTGCATGGTGAGGTCACAGAGCATATCTTGGAAGGAGCAGGGCTGGTTCATGACCTCCGTGCTTGTCACTTTTCACTGAGGTGTGACTGACATCAGCGTGTGTTCATGCCTTTTCTTTCCCTCTATCTTCTCCATCAACAAGTCAGAACCGCATGATTTCAAGATGGCTGCGGTGACTCATTGTCTCCCATTTGCAAAAATAGTTCATAAGACAAACTACGAAGGCATGAAAATAATTCTGGCAGGTTCAGAGTGTGAACAAAACCCAGAGTGCTTTTGTCTCCACGCTGTCTCAGCAGCCTTAGCTCGCTCTCCCTGACCCTCTAAATGTCAGGGAAGGTTTCTGCCTACCCTCACTGACATTCGGCGCTTTGGCCTCTTCCCCTTTTCTTCAGATGTCATTGAAGCTGTCAGTACCATTGATGTGCAGGACAAAGAGGAGAGTCTCTGGCCTCGCGTGTCCGTCTTCTCGTCTGTGGCACCTGGAATCCTCCACGGGGCACGGCTCAGTGGCCTGAGGACTGTGGATGTGGAATCCCAGAAGATCACTTACAGCTCAGGTACTAACACAGTGCGCCCCCTGCTGGCTGCCCACCAGCTCTGTCCTTCCTCCAGAGCCCCTAGTGAGACCTCGCTCAAGCCTTTGTGCCAGCTGCTGGGGAAACGTGGGCCGTGTGCAAACCCTGGCCTAGCACCTGCCAGAGAGCAGACTGGCAAGGTGAAAGGTGTAAACATGATTCATTCTGCCTGGGCCTGGCGCTGCCACGTTGCCAGACCCATCTGACTTCAGCACCTTTTCTTCTGTGCCCTCTGTCTTGTAGGTACAAGTGACAGTGAGCTATTGAGCAGCCTTCAGGTCCTGGACGCAGACACCTTTGCTTTCTGTGGCACCTCAGGTCGGCTGGGGCTTGTGGACACCCGCCAGAAGTGGGCACCACTGGAGACTGTCAGCCCCAGCCCTGGCTCAGGTGGAGAGCGATGGTGTGCAGAGGTTAGGGATGGGGGCCAAGGCCCTGCACCCTGCATCGCCAGCCTTGGCTCCCATGGGAAGCTCTGCCTCTTTGACCCCCGGACTCTCTGTCAGCCTGTGAGCTCAGTCCAGTGCCCAGTGTCCAGATCCAGTCCTGACCCAGAGCTGCTGCGGGTGACCTGGGCTCCAGGCCTGGACAACTGCTTGGCTATTTCAGGTACTTCCGAGAAGCTGTTACTCCACTGCTCTCTCCCGGGGATCGCAGGTGCTTGGGAAAGGACTGCAGCCCTGTGGTGAACATGGCGGCAGAAGGTCAGGCTGCCTACTAGAATGCCATTTTGGTCTCTGGTCTGCTCAAAGTCCAGCACCTCCCACCGTGGCCACTGAACTTGCAGCTATTGGCAGGGCCCTTGCAAATCTAGGTGTGTTCAGGTGTGTTGAGAGACTTGTAGACAGTAAGATCTGGAACAGCCAGAGGCTGCACCAGACAGCAGCTCTGTGAGCTGCTTGTTGCTTGCATTAGCTGTAGCCACGACAGCAGGCTCCCAAAGCCTGGGGATTCTCACTGTGAGGCCGTGCGTGTTCAGTGGGACACTCATCGAGGGGCCAGTGAGAAAGGTCTATTGCAAGCCCAAAGGGGACATTTTGGGATCCGGAAAGAGCAGAAGAAACATTGTGCCAGAGAGAACAGGAAGACAGCAGGGTAGGAGAGGGACAGATGGACAGGAGGCATGGTGCTCTCAAGAGGAGAGGAGACTGTCCGCCAAGGACCAGAGGGGGAGGGAATGGAATCTGGAGCAACTTAAAAAGATTTGAAGGTTTCTTCTGCCTCCGTTTCCAGTGAAGATAACTGTTATGAGGACTAAAGATGACACATGCTGACGTTGGGGCATAGCTCACTTGTAAGCATGAGGCCTGAGTTTGATTCCCAGAACCCATGTAGAAAAGCTGGGTGTTCAGGCTGGAGAGATGGCTCAGAGGTTAAGGACACTGACTGCTCCTCCAGAGGTCCTGAGTTCAATTCCCAGCAACCACATGGTGGCTCACAACCATCTATAATGTGATCTGATGCCTTCTGGCCTTCAGGTGTACATGTAGGCAGAGCACTGTATACATAATAATAAATACATCTTAAAAAAAAAAGCTGGGTGTTCTACACAGAGAAACCCTGTCTTGAAAAACCAGTATGTGGCTGGGTATGGTGGCCCACACCTTTAATCCCTGCATTCAGGAGGCAAAGACTGGTGGATCTCTGAGTTCAAGGCCAGGATAGCCAAGGCTACACAGAGAAACCCTGTCTTAAAAAACCAAAAAAAGAAAGGAAGAAAAACCAATATATAAACATATATAAACAGAGGTAGAGTGAGTGTGTGTGCTCCTGGTCAACCAGGGCTACATAGTGAGAGTCTGTCTCACGGAGAGAGGGAGAGGTCTGGGGGAAGAATGTTCAACGTAGTGGCCTGTGCTTATAATTCCAGCACCAGGGAGGCAGAAACAGGCAGGGCTCGTTGGCCTGCAGGCCTAAAGTGCACTGTGCCTGAAAAATGACACCTGAGGGGTACGTCCCTGACCGCCACAGGAGTACACACACAACAGGCATCCACCTCAGGCCTTCATCACACAGTATCTCACACTGTGGGAATGCTTGATGGGTATCCACGGGTGCTCATGGAGACGTCCCCCACGGTGCAGGGGTGGGTGGCCTCTGAGTGTCTTGTGGCAGAGTAAGTGTCCTCCAGAAAGCAAGGGATATAGAGTGATGCCTCTCTTTTCTGTGTTCTTCTCCAGGCTTTGACGGGACAGTGCAGATCTATAATGTCACATCATGGGACGGGAAGAGAACCCAAGCGGAGCCCCTTTTCACTCACAAAGGCCACATCTTCCTGGATGGGAATGAGGCTGACTCCGCCCCCCTGGTTACCACCCACACCTGGCACCCTTGCAAACCCAGGACTTTGTTATCAGCAGCAAATGATGCCTCTCTGCACGTGTGGGACTGGGTGGACCTCCAGGCCTCTTGTTGACAGCATCGGTTCCCTCATGGGCCTCTGAGAAGGGGAGTGGCTTGAGTGGCTGGTGTAGGACGCTGAGTGACCGCAGGTCTACCACAGCTGTTGGCTTCGGCAAGTTAGCCTGCCCTTCTGCTCCCTTTCTCTGAACTGTAAATTAGGGTGGCAGTACCTCCCACCTAGGGCTGTGGGGAACATCACAAGTAAAGTATCTGAGAGTAGTTGGTCGGGTGCACGGTGTAACAGGGCTAGAAGCGACTGTTGGCTCTAGGAGCCTTGCCTTTCCAAGTGTAAAATGGCAACGCTGTGTCCCTGACTTCACAGCATCATGGTGAGAATCAGGAGAGCTGGAGTGTGCTGTGGGTGTGAGCTTTTTCACAGAAGGAAGCAATGTCTTAGGGCCAATAAACATTGAAAAAATTCCAGGAACAAGAAAAGAGCGATTTTTTTTTTTTAAATTTACTTACTTAGTTTTTTCTACATGGGATTGAGCCCAGCCTGCTCTACTTAGTCTGAGCTGCTTTTTTAAAATTAATTTATTTATTTATTGGTTTTTTGAGACAGGGTTTCTCTGTGTAGTCTTGGCTGTCCTGGCTCGCTTTGATCTCACAGTGATCTGCCTGCCTCTCTGCCTCTCAAGTGCTGAGATTAAAGGCATGAGCCACCACACCAAGCTGCATTTAATTTTTTTTTTTTAAGTTTTTTCTTGGTGTGTGTGTGTGTGTGTGTGTGTGTGTGTGTACAAGGTGGCAAGATGGGCTCTTTGCTTGGCTAAAGGACACATACTGCTTTCTGCACACGTCCTCTGCCTGCTGATTGGAGTAAGCGCTGCCTTCCTCACTGTTGGATAAGGCTCCCATCCTTATGACCTTACTTGACCTTAATTGCTAGACCCCCAACTCCAAATACAGTCACCCTGGGGGTTGGGGCTTCAGGGTGTGAATGATGAAGGAGTACAGACTTACTCCACAGCATGTAGAAAATATGGTGATAAGAAAAACCTAACAATTTTTTAAAGAAAAATTTATTTCTTTGTATTGTACTTATTATTTTTGAGATACAGACTCACTGTGTGAAGGCTCTGGGTGACCTTCCCAGAGGCTGTTCCTTCCCAGGAGCCACAGACAGCTGTAGCTTCTCTCCCCTTTAATACAAGGCTGAGAGCGCAGGGGCTCCGCCCTCCTCCCTCGGTTTCCTGAGCACAGGACCAGCGTGGAAGGAATTCTTGGATGTACTAGCAGTGGGGTTGAGAGAGGCTGGCTTTGGAGAGCTTTGAGAATTGCAGTTCACACCGTGATGGTCATGCCCAGCAGCTTTGAGAATTGCAGTTCACACCGTGATGGTCATGCCCAGCAGCTTTGAGAATTGCAGTTCACACCGTGATGGTCATGCCCAGCAGCTTTGAGAATTGCAGTTCACACCGTGATGGTCATGCCCAGCAGCTTTGAGAATTGCAGTTCACACCGTGATGGTCATGCCCAGCATCTCTGAAGCGTGCTCAGTCATCCCCGCCCCTGCTGAAGCTCATCTTCAGCTCTCTTCCCTCTGTGCTCAGTGCTGTCATTGCTAGCTTGAAATTGGCCTTGGTGGGAGTATTTGTGTCTCAGAAGCTGGCAAATGTTACAAAGCAGGGCTCGTTTCCCCCGGAGACCAGGGTTACCAGCAGCCGCTGGCTGAGCTATAGTATTTCACTAAGTGAATGCAGAGAGTAATTTAGGAGCGTTGATGTGTGCTTTGCTGAAAGCTGTCAGTCGGGGTCTGACGGGAAGACCAAGCCCACACCGGGTAGTCTAGCGCAAGCTTAATGGTGCAGAGGAAGCAAGGGAAGGCGAGGCTTGCACAGGCCAGGCCGCTGCAGGAGGTCTTGAGGCTGAGGCCTCCAGGTAGGAACTGCAGTTTGTCCTGTCTGGCCAGAGCCTACATGATGGAGCAGAGAGGCTGCCTCAGGGTCACAAAGTCCCCAGAGAAAATGACTGACTCCTACAGAACGTGCAGTGGCAGGATTCAGAGGAAAATTCCATAGAAATACAAAGTTCTCTTCAGAAGAACTGTGTGAGCAAAGGAGCCTCAACGCCGCCAGTGGTGGTGGTGATGGGGCCTTGAAGGGGGAAAGCACTGGCAGGAGGAGAACGCCAGGACTGTGAGGCAGACAGAAGCAGAGCAGGAGCTTCCTTCCCTTCAGGTCGTTAGAATTAGCACAGTACCTGTAGATAGCTCAGCGGGAGCCAGAGAAGAAAGGGAGCTTCTGACTCTTAGAGGTGTCTGTCTGGAAAGCGCTGACAAAGGCCGGCTGGAATTCAGTGTTGCCCTTGGCCTAGGGAAGGGGCTGAGGGCTAGGCATGCTCACAGCTGCAGGTGGGAGGGAGGCTGTAAGGCTGCAGCATGCTTTCTTGTCAGCATGTCCCAGAGAGAGCAGCGAGGGGGAGTGGCTGGATTTGGGGGAATGAGAAAGAGGAAGCTGTGGAAAAGTGTTGCTACAGACATCATCTGCAAACATTCCTGAATGCCACGCACTCCGCTAGGTGCTAGGACGAGACACGGAACTGAGTAACATAGAGCCTCGCTTAGAGAAGGGGCAGGCGTGCTGACTGCCTGGGGTGAGAGAGCGGTTCACACAGGAAAGGTGCTCAGAAAGAGGCTCCCTCAGTGCCAGAGGCACAGCCCCAACCCTAGGTATAGATGGAGCTGGGAATACAACTGAGAAAACAGGCTTGAGCCTATCAGTGGTGCTTGTCCTGTGCCAACGAGCAACGTGTGCATGGGAGTTGAGGGTGGAATTGAGTCCACTTGCTGCAAGTGGAGCCCAGGAAGTGAACCAATCCAAAGGGCAAATATTAGCCAGGCGTAGTGGTGCACACCTTTAATCCCAGCACTCAGGGAGGCAGAGGCAATCAGATCTCTGTGAGTTCGAGGCCAGTCTGGTCTACAAAGTGAGTCCAGGACAGCCAAGGCTACACAGAGAAATCCTGTCTCAACCAACAAAAACAACATTCTGGGACTGGCAGTGACAGCTGCACAGCTGGTGTGTGCAGCAGCACTG
Organism: Acomys minous; assembly: GCF_964271855.1. Lineage (NCBI taxonomy): Eukaryota > Metazoa > Chordata > Mammalia > Rodentia > Muridae > Acomys > Acomys minous. The sequence goes on along the minus strand of NC_140484.1, from coordinate 116,353,742 downwards.
ACCTGTAACACTGAAGAGCAGAGACATGGTTGCTTTGGGTCTCATTTCTAAAGTGGATGCCAGGACCCTGTGCCTTATAGGCCTCTCCCTGGAGCCCCCTACAAGGTAACTACCCTGCCTTCCCAATCAGCTGGATACAGTAAACCTGCCTCCTTGATTCATAAAATAAATCCGCTGAGTTTCCAGGATACTGGTGTCTCCATCAGAGTGCACGGCACACTTGATCCCAGGCTTTTGAATGTGCGTTTGTGCCACTTGTGTCTTCATTCCGCATGAGGTTACAGCCAAAGGTCACAGCAGGGAAAAACACTCAAGACAACCTCGGGTGGGCAGTGTATGGAATCTTCTGTTCCCAAGAACCCAGCAGATGTTATCAGAAAGATCTGGTTTGGTTTTTGTTTGTTTTTTTTTTTGGTTTTTTGTTTTTTGGTTTTTTTTTTTTTTTTTTGGTTTTTTTTTTTTTTTTTTTTTTTTGGTTTTTCGAGACAGGGTCTCTCTGTGTAGCCTTGGCTGTCCTGGACTCGCTTTGTAGACCAGGCTGGCCTTGAACTCAACGATCCGCCTGCCTCTGCCTCCCGAGTGCTGGGATTAAAGGCATGCACCACCACGCCCAGCAACGTAAATAATTTTTGAAAAATCTTTAAAAGACATTATAAAACAGCCTGTGCCATTTTTTTTTCCCTGGCCTGGGAAGAAACACTTCAACTTCTGGTTTCAGGGCTATTACTTTGAAAATGATCTCCAACAGCAGGTGCTCTGAAGTCTCTGAGGTTGCAAGTAGAGACATTCTTTGAAAGGACTGGACAGGAAAGCGGAAACAGCAGAGCCACGTCTCGGGGAATGACGGGTGTTAAATAAACAGGTGCTCTGTCAGCACTTCCCACGTGTAAGGCACTAAGTTCCAGGAGTGTGTAGGTGTGATGCTTTCAAATGTGGCCAGGTGTGCTGGTGCTCACCTTTGATCCCAGCAGGTGGATCTCTGTGTGGTCTGGTCTACACACTGAGGGCCAGGCCAGTTAGGTCTACAGAGTGAGGCCCTATCTCAAAATACAAAGTAGTATGAAGACATTTTTTAGCCCAATTCACGTGTCATGTATTTGTGTGTGTGTGTGTGTGTGTGTGTGTGTGTGTGTGTGTTACAAATGCCAAAGCATACATGTGGAGGTCAGACAACACCTTGACTGTTGTTCCCTATCTTCCACTTTGTTTGAGGCAGGCTCTCTTCTGGTTCCCCGCTGAGCCATCTCCCCAGCTCTTTAAAATAAATAAATAAAAATGGGTCTTGAGCTGGGTGTCATGGCAAATACCTGTAATCTCGACACTCAGGGAAGCAGAGGCAGGCGGACCTCTGTGAGTTCAAGGCCAGCCTGCAAAGGAAGTCCAGGATTCTTTCCCCTAGCTAACCACGCTACATCCTCACGTGACACTCAATGCTTAGCAGGGATCAGAAGCTCAATTAGACAGCCCAATATCAGAGAACCCAGGAGGTAGAGCCGAGAGCCCGAGACTCAGCACACAGGACATTTTACACAGGCCTCCACAGTGGCCAGACAGCAGCGCTAACCAATAAAATAGAAGGAAGGTGCAGAGGGAGCAGCGGTGGCAGCCAGGTGAAGGCTCCTCACTCTGGGGCGGAGAGCGGGGCGGGGAGGGGCAGGGTAGGGTGGCTCTCAGAGTAGTCGCTCACAGCAGGGGGCAGAAGTGTTTATCCTTACCTATTGTACAGGTAAATAACTCAGTGTGGAGCTCAAAATCCAGTTAACATTTTCTACCACGTAAGGCTTGGTCGGTCACAGGCCTGGTGCCAGTCACGTGAAGCTACAACACACAGCCCACTTCTTCCTTTCCTGCGCGCTCAGGCCTGGCTGATTCAGAGAGTATCCTTGACACTAACTCACCAACAGCCAGCTGAGGGGCAAGGACTAGAGCAGAACTGTGCTGTGGTGGGGAAAGCAGAGCAGAGCGACCCTGCTTGAGTACGGTCAGCGGAGAGAATCTTTCCAGATGCTGCACTGAGCAACCCAGCTTCCTGCACGGCAGGCAGTGTGCTTTGTGCCACGTGCGGGTGTGTTCAAAGTCAGTGTTATGGGAATACTGCAGAGAGGCTGGGAGAGCCCAGAAGGGAAAAGGTGGGGGGGGGGGGCTTCAAGGAAACAGGGCAGGAAGGCACTGTCACACTTAATATTATGTGAGTTTTTAAGGCTGCAATGGGTACCATATCTGTAATCTCTCTCTCTCCCCCCCCCCCCTCTCTCTCTCTCTCTCTCTCTCTCTCTCTCTTTTCGAGACAGGGTTTCCCTGTGTAGCCTTGGCTGTCCTAGACTCGCTTTGTAGACCAGGCTGGCCTCAAACTCACAGCAATCCCCCTGCCTCTGCCTCCTGAGTGCTGGGATTAAAGGTGTGCGCCACCACGCCTGGCTCTTAATCTCGGCACTCAGGAAGAGGCAGGATAGTGGAGAGTTCTGGCCAGCCTGGGCTACACAGTAAGACCTATTGGGTGTGCTTTTTATTTTTGGTGTTAAGGACCAAACCCTGTGGCTCCCAGTACCAGCCACATGCTGTTTCTGGGCTCTAACCCTAGTCCCTGTTACCTACTCAAGACAGCTAAGCTGTGACTGCACACAGCAAGCGCAGCCCACGGAGAGGATGACGGGAGGGCCCAGTAATGAGACTGGCTTTGGAGATCTCTGCTCTTCAGATCAGCGGCTTACATAGAACCCAGGCCGGCACACAGCAACTAGCTTCCAAACCAGCCCAAGAGTCTCAGAGTTGCCATAGGGACCAAACACCGGTGGGACAAAGGCCTAGCCAGGAGAGTTTGGGGCTCTCGCTTTATATCACCAAGCTATGAAGGACTGGGCAAATGGTCCACTTGGAGTGACACCTTTTACTCAGTAGCTTCTCCCACAGCTGTTTCAGGCAGATGCTAAACTCAGAGTTGAGACTCCACGGAGGGGTGAGCAGTGGAGAGGAAGCCCAAGGACAAGTGGACTCTGGGGCCACAGCCGCTGCTCACATTACCACAGGGGTGCAGACCTAGACTACAAGGGGCTCAGGTAGGACATGTGGAAAACCAAAGGGAATGAATCGCCGCTTCCCTCACTCAGGAAATCTTACACCCATTTCCTCCATGGCTTTGGGAAATTTTATCAGAAGAAAATGATCTGAAAAAAAGCAGGGCTGGAGAGATGGCTCAGAGGTTAAGAGCACTGCCTGCTCTTCCAAAGGTCCTGAGTTCAAGTCCAAGCAACCACATGGTGGCTCACAGCCATCTATAATGAGATCTGGTGCCCTCTTCTGGTGGGCAGGCATACATGCAGGCAGAGCACTTTTTTTTTTTTTTTAATCTGAAAAAGCCAACTAGAGCCCTCCATGTGAAAATCTCCATGAGAGGCGGTGGGTGGAACAAAGCAGCTGTGCCCTGCAGAGGTCCCTAGTTAGGAGGCAGCCACCCCTGCCCAGTTAAAGGTAAAGGGCCAGGAAGGGGATGATTTGTTATTTGCAAGAACTAATCAATTACAATTGTGACCGTCCTACTACAAGGAGGAAAAAGGATTAAAAAGTAGCTAATGTATCCTTTTTTAAAACAATATCTATTTTCATTCATTTGTTGTTATTAGTGTGTCTTGTGCTTTGCTTGTTTTTTTTTTTTTTTTTTTTAACTTTTTAAAATGTATATGGGTGGGGGATAGGGAGTAAGTGCAGTGATACAGATGTCAAGTCCTAGGACAACTTCTAGGAGCCAGCTTTCCCTATTCACTATATAGGCCCCAGGGATTGAACTGAGGTGGCCAGTCTTGGTGGGCCACCTCTTTTGCCCACTGAGCCTTCTTGTCTGCCTGAACTCACAGGGATCCACCTGCCTCTGCCTCCTGAGTGCTGGGGATTCAAGGTGTACATCACCACTGCACAGCCACCATGCCCAAGCTTATGGCTTTAATAATACACTTGAATGCCCAGTGTGAGAAGCTAAGGTCTGTAAACCTGAGGCCTGCCTGGGCTATCCTCCCAAACCTTGCCTCATCTAAACACAAGATAAAAATGTAAAAGAAACTAATACAGGGAAGCTAAAGGACCACAGGATTAACAGGGCCCCCATCCCCCACCCCAAGCCTCCAGTCTGTGCCTAGAGTGAGGCTACTTCCCTCAGAGCATTGCCAGTGAGTAAGAGAGCAGTATAGCGGCCCTGTCACTGCTCTGCACCTTTGGATTATATTATAAAGTATTATGGTGTCGTGAACCATAAATGTAACCCGAAGGAGGATTCTGTGGAGAAGTCATCTCATTATGACTTGGCTCAACTGTAAACTAGTAAAAGCAGAACTGTGTGACACGAGTTTGTCCAGAACCGGGTCTGATGAGCTTCCCACGCCCTCCCACACCGTATGTGTCAGACAGGTGCAAAGTGGCACAGCTGGGTGCCGGCGCTCAGTTGTCTCTGCGTCTGGATGCTGGTTGCTGAAGGGGATGCAGCAGTTAAACTAAAGCCTCGGGATGTAGTGCTGTATGGGTTGAGGTGCGAGCAGAGCTGGGCATGGTGGCACACAAAACTGTAGTCCCGGTGGGTGCTCGGGAAGCAGAGGCAGGAGGACCAATCACTGTAACCCGAGCCCAGCCCAGTTTATACAACACAGGGCCAGGCCAGCCACAGCTGCAGAGCAAGACCCTTCTGTGATGGCGATTTGGTTGACAACTTGACTACATCTGGAATGTAGTCCAAAAAAAGAGTGGGCACACCTGTGAGGAGTTTTTGCTTAATTAAAATCACTTAAAGTGAGAAAATCCACTTCTAATCTGGATCTTTGAGGTGGGAAGAAAAACCTTAAATATGAGTCACACCTTCTGCTGGCAGCCTGTGAAAGGATACGGAAGAAGGAAGCGTCTCTCTTCCCTCCCTGCTGTCTCCCTGTTAGCAAATCCATTTGTTCACCGGCATTAGAGCCACCTTTTCAGGATTCTAGCATGTTCTGAAGACCACCTGAGACTTCCAGCCTCAAGCACTGAGCAACTACTGGATTCCTGGACATTCATAAGCAACCATTGTTGGATTAGCTGGACCACAGCCTGTAAGTCAGTCTACTAAATGACACTCTTTAGCACCCTCTTCTGGCCTCCTTAAGCATCAGCGCGCGTGTGCGTGTACACACACACACACACACACACACACACACACACACACACACACACACACACACACACACACACTACAGAGATGGCTCAGCAGTTAAGGGAGCTCGATCCTCTTCCAGAGGACCTATGTTGGATTCCTAGCATTTCATGGATGCTCACAAATGTCCATAACTACGGTTCAAGGGAATCTGACACCCTCTTCTGTCCTCAGTGGGCACTGCATACACATGGTGCACAGACATACATGCAGAGGAAACATTTTTACACGTAAAATGAAATAATCTAAAGAAAGAAACATTCAAAATAAATAGCTAGTTTCCAACTGGCTTTTGACTATATGTGACATTTTAAAAACATTAGTTATATCATTGGGATGTTGGTTGATTTCTACAAATATTGTCAGCTGTGTAATTTATACAGGTAAATACTAAGAGGGCATGGAAGTGATAATTATCAAAGGAACCCAATCCATTTTCTAAACCAAAATTTGAGTTTCATCTGCCTCCTGAGTTTGTATTATCTATGAAGTGGGCCAACTAAGTCTATAGAGTTAGTATCACACACTGAGCTGGATCCTAGAACGCGTCTGTAATCTCAGGACAGATATTATCATAAATTATAATACAATTCTGACGTGGCTATGTTGGCACTTGCGAAATGAAGTCATGAGGTGCAGAAGTTCAAGATCATCCTTAGCTCCATACAGAGTTTAAGACCAGCATGGGCTACACAAGAAAATGCCAGCTGGAGAACTCCTCCAGCTGTGCTCCCTGTCTGTGGCACACACACAGCTCCCGCTTCTTCCTGGATAGATTCAGATATCTGTTGACACCTAATAGGACTTGGTAGTTTTCCCTGACACCCAGCACAGTGACGGTACAGAGCGTTCAATGAATGTTTACAAATAAGCAAAGGGACAGAATCAGTGATTGGTCTAACAACCTACTTGCTTTCAGCCTACCACCTACCACCATCATTAGCAAGCACGGTGGCGCAGGCCTGTAATCCCAGCACTCAGGAAGGCAGGAGCAGGTGATCCCTGTGAGTTTGAGGCCAGCCGGGTTTACAGAGTGAGTCCAGGACAGCCAGGGAAAGGCTGGCTGGGGGGTGGGGCAGTGGATAACCCTTAACTCCCATGGAAACCCAGGCATGTAGTTCCAACAACCAAGAGTCCAAGGCAGGAGGCTTACACGTTCTAGGCTAGTATGAACTAGCTAGTTCAGCCATATGTTTTTAAAGGCGGAGGAGAAGAATGGGACTCTATTTGGCAATATTCAACCCTCATTTTAAAAATGCCCTTGCCAAGCATAACCCTCATGTCGGAGGGGAGGGTTCCCGTTTCCCAGGGTGTTCTTTTTCCTCATAACGACTCCCTTCTCCAGTTAGCATTCCTGTCTCCACTTTTCACAGGTTGGGATCCTAAGAACTAAGGTCAAGTGTGGATCTGCCAGACAAACTCCTAATTCAGACCAAACCTCACAAGGGGATTTTCTGCCTTCCTTCTCTCCCTCCTATCATTTTTGTAAGGATTTACTTATGTGTATGGGTGTTTTTGCCTGCATGTATGTATGTACACTATGTGTGTGTAGTGCCCATGGAGGTCAGAAGAGAGGAAAACTGACACTTCCTTAAAAAGAATATCCTTGGTATACAAAACCTGCAGGGCAGAATCTAGATGCACATACACATTAAAAATATGCAGCTGGATCAGGACACAGAGGCAGGAGGATCACTGTGAGTTCAAGGCCGGCCTGGTCTACAAAGTGAGTCTAGGACAGCTAAGGCTACACACAGAGAAGCCCTGTTACAAAAAAAACAAAAACAAAAAAAGATGCGGCTGGAGAGAGCTCAGTTGGTAAGTACATGCTGTGAACATGGGAGGGCCTCAGTTCAGTGCCCAGCACCAGCGCCAACAGCAACATGCTCGTAACCCCAGTACTGGAAAGGCAGTTCTGGGAGTTATCTAGCCAGGAGCTTAGTTTAAGCAGAGAAGCCCAGATCCCAGTGAGAGATTCTGTCTCAGAAAACCAAGGTGGACAGAGCCTTAGGGATGACACTGGAGGTTAACCAGTGGCCTGCACAGGTATCTGCACACACATCAATATACACTCAAACAAATAAAAAGAAAGATGTAAGGGGCCAAGAATGTGCCACGGCCTGTCATGCATGATGCTTTGAATTCAACTCCCCAGTATTGCATAAACTGGGCAGAGTGGCACATCCTGGTAATCCCAGCACTCAGGAGGTAAAGGCAGGAGGATCAGAAGTTGAAAGTCATCCTCAAATACATTGTAAATTCAAGGTCAGCCTTAGCTATATTGGATTCTATGTGTGCACGGGTATGCATGTGTGTGTGTATGTGTGTGTAAAATATGAACAAGGAGCAAACAAGTACACAAAGTGATTTAGAAATGTATGCACTGAGCAGAGAGGTGACACACACCTGTAATCCCAGCACTCGGGGAGGCAGAGGTAGGTAGATGATCACTGTGAGTTCGAGTCCAGCCTAGACTACAAAGTAAGTCCAGAACAGCCAAGGCCACACAGATAAACCCTGTCTCAGGGAAGAAAAAAGAAAAAAAAAAAAAAAGCAGCACACAGGACTGTTTCACCCTGAAGGCACAGGAGCTACCAGACAGCTGGAGGTCAGAGGCATCAAGCTCCAAACACAGAACTGTATGTGTGCACTCGTGCTCCCCATCCGGCCAACTTAACATAGACCGTATGCAGAAACCAAAGCAGGCACACACAGCTAAGCCGAGCCCTTTCCTGGCAGCCACTGCCCTTCTTACCAATGGAGACACTGGGGCATCCATTCTCCACCACACTTCCCCAGACTCTGCTCTCAACACTTTCTGAAACTAGAAAGGGGCTTTGCCTTCATACAGATGATTCACAACTGCAGAAGATCTATGACCTGACGCCAAGGCTGGCAAGGGTGGCACACAGGGAGGGGAGCCTGGGGTGAAGGAACCTAGCGGGACAAGGTGACAGCAAAACCAGCAGAGCCGCACAAACAGTGCTTAGTGTTGGGGGCTCAGCCTGGGCTGCAGACCCAGGTCGTCATGTGTGGAGAAGTATTTCCCCATTTCAACAGAACCGGCACTCAGAGGAATATAAAGAGGGGGCCAATCAAATAGTGAAATGTCACAGAAAAGACCCGACTTCCAACCTTCCGCTCCTGTACTCCATCCTTGAGCTGCACGGGACTCTAGTAATGCAACAGTGTCCTAGAAATGAGGACAGACAGGGCATGGTTCCGGCAAAAACTCAGAAAGATCATTTAGGAAAAACGGATCTTTTAAAGGGGCAACGTTGGGGCACTGTGGGAACCCTCCCTTCAGTCAGCTCCCGCACCTCCCACTACCGCACTTCAGTAAAGTTTCTCTTTGAGGTGAGTCCTCTGGTGTGTGATGAAGTTGGAGCTGTTGCTGAAGCCTTTGCCGCACTCGGGGCATCTGTAGGGCTTCTCGCCCGTGTGGATCCGCTGGTGTATTATGAGAACGGAGTTCCAGCTGAAGCCCTTCCCGCACTCAGGACACCGGTAAGGCTTGTCTCCCAGGTGGGCTCTCTGGTGCATCACCAGAATGGAGCCCCGGCTGAAGCTCTTGCCGCACATGAGGCATTTGTAGGGCTTCTCGCCCGTGTGGGTCCGCTGGTGCACCACCAGCTGCGAGCGCTGGCTGAAGCATTTCCCACACTGGCCGCACTTGTACGGCTTCTCCCCGGTGTGGATCCTCTGGTGCTTGATGAGGTTGGAGCTCCAGCTGAAGCTCTCGCCGCACGTCAGGCACTCGTAGGGCTTCTCCCCCGTGTGCATGCCCTGGTGTGCGATCAGGCTGGAGCTCTGGCTGAAGCTCTTCCCGCACACCCCGCACTTGTAGGGCTTCTCCACCATGTGGGTGCGCCGGTGCGTGGCCAGGTTGGAGCTGCGGCTGAAGCTCTTGCCGCACTCGCCGCACTGGTACGGCTTCTCGCCCGTGTGCGTTCTGCGGTGGGTAATGAGCGCTGAGCTCTGGCTGAACTTCTGCCCGCACTCCGTGCATTTGTACGGTTTCTCTCCCGTGTGGATTCTCTGGTGTCTGATCAGGTTGGAGTTGTAACTGAAGCTTTCGCCGCACTCCTTACACGCGTAGGGTTTTTCTCCAGTGTGAATTCCCTGGTGAGTATTAAGGCTGGAGCGGTTGCCAAAGCTCTTGCCACACTCCGGGCAGGAGTACGGCTTCTCACCTGTGTGCGTGCGCTGATGAGCGATGAGGTTGGGGCTCCTGCTGAAGCTCTTGCCACACTCGGCGCACTGGAAAGGCTTCTCCCCCGTGTGGATCCTCTGGTGGGTGATGAGGTTCGCACTCCGGCTAAAGCTCTTCCCGCAGTCCCTGCATTTGTAAGGTTTCTCTCCCGTGTGAGTCGTTTGGTGCCTACTAAAATTTGAACCATCACTAAAGCTTTTCCCACATTCATCACATTTGTAGTATTTCTCTCCTGTGTGGGTCCGTTCGTGGGTGATGAGGTGGGATTTCCGGCTAAAAGTTTTCCCACACTGGGGACATTCATAAGGCTTCTCCCCCAGGTAGGTGCCCTGCAGTCCTATTAGCTGGCCGACTTCCCTTCCCTCAGATGGCACCTCGCTGTGGTCCTCACCTGGGGCATTTTCCTGGGCTCCCCCGGAGCCACAGTCTCTCTCGAAGTCACTCTCCCCATCGGACTGCCGACCACCCTCTCCTCCAGGCATTTTCAACAACATCTCATGTGATCCCACATCCTCAAACATGTCTTGATTTGAATTTTCCCCATTCTCACTCTGCACCTCAAAATCTGAAATAAAGAAAAACAGAGAATGTCCTCTCAATTCCCCATTGTGATGAGAAGAAACGGAAAAAAGAAAGTTAAAGCAGGTGGCCAGCAGGGTGGCTCAGGGTGCCTGCCACCAAATCTGATGGCCTAAGTTTCATCCTTGGGACACATATGGTAGGAGGAGAGAACCAACTTCAGGAAGTTGTACACACACACTGAAAACAAAGAGGACTGGGAGATGGCTTAGCTGGTCGTGTGCTTGCTTGCAGGCACCAGGACCGACCTGACTCCCAGCTGTGGCAGTGTGTGCTTGTTACTTCAGTACTGAAGAAGCAGAGACAGGCAAGTCCCTAGGATGTGCTGTCCACCCAGACTGTTCTACACGGCAAATGCCAAGCCAGTGAGATTCTGTCTCAAAAAAAAAAAAAAAAAAAATGAAGCCGGGCACGGTGGCACACACCTGTAATCCTAGCAACTCAGGGAAACAGAGGCAGGAGGATCTCTGTGAGAGCAAGGCCAGCCTGGTCTACAAAGCAAGTCCAGGACAGCCAGAACTATAAGAGAAACCTTGTCTCGAAAACAAAAAACAAGCAAACAAAAAAGGATATTATTTGTGGAATTGAGAGGATAAAATCTGCACCATTTGAGATCTGGTTCTTACTGGCCCCGAGTTTGTTCACTTAGGCTAGGCTGGCTGGCCAGCAAGACCCAGGGATCTGCCTGTCTCCTCCTGCCTCGGTGCTGGGATTATAAGTATGCCTGGCCCCTTCTGCTTTTTGGTTGGTTTGTTCATTTTGTTTTTTCAAGACAAGGTCTCACCTGGCCCCTTTTTAAAAAATAAATGTGTGTGTGTGTGCCTGCACATAACATGGTCCATGTATAAAAGTCAGAAGACAACTTTCAGGGTTCGGTCCTCACCTTCCACCACCTTGAGGCATGGCTTCTCATGTCTGCTGCACTGTATACTCCAGGCTAGCTGGCCTGTGACCCTCTGGGTGAGTCCCTGTCTCTGCTTCCCTTTTGCCACAGCAGGGCTAGGGTGACAGATACAGGCCACTGCATTTGGGTTCACACGGGTTCCAGGATCAAATGCAAGCCATCAACCTTGCTTTTACCTTACCCACCCATGCCTAAGTTAAAGAAAAGAAAAAAGTCTTATTATGTAGCTCTTGCTTGTCTTGGAACTCACTATGTAGACCAGAATGGCCTGGAATTAAATGTGTATATGTCACACCTGGCTTCATGCCAGGCTCCCCCCCCCCCTTTCTAAGATGGTTTTTCTGTGTAGCCTTAGCTGTCCTGGACTTGATTTGTAGACCAGGCTGGCCTCAAATTCACAGAGATCCACCTGTCTCTGCTTCCTGAGTGCAGGGATTAAAGGTGTGCGCCACCACTGCCTGGCTTTTTTTTTTTTTTTTTTTGCCTGGCTTTTTTAATTGGGTGCTGGGATCAAACTCAGGTCCTCATTCGTGTTCAGCAAGCAGGTCACTGACCTATCTCCCTGGTTCCTCGATGTTTTGATAGGCACACACTTTGTATTCTTTCAAGTTTCTTTTCCTATTGTTTCTTTTTCATTATAATTTCTTTGAATTCTATTTCTATACAGTATCTCTATCCTTTTGTAGGATTCTATATAAAAAATAAATCAATGCTTTCTGTGAGTTTGAGGCCAGCCTGGTCTAAAGATTCAGTTTCAAGTTACAGAGAGAAACTCTGTCTTTAGCTTAATTCTTTCTTTTTCTTTCTTTTCTTTTTTTTAAAGATTTATTTATTATTTATACAGTGTTCTGCCTGCAAGTACACATGCAGGCCAGAAGGGGGCACCAGATCTCATTAGAGGGCATGAGCCACCCTGTGGTTGTTGGAAATTGAACTCAGGACCTTTGGAAGAACAGCCAGTGCTCTTAACTTCTGAGCCACCTCTCCAGCCCAGCTTTATTATTTCTAAGACCAAACATCAGACCTCAGGGAGGAAGAGCAAAGGAGAATGTGAGGAAGAGACAGAGTGACAGGTGAACAGTAAAAAAGGACTTGGAAAGGGGAGAAGTGAAGACAAGAGAGGAAGAAAATCATAGCGCTTAAAGCAAAAGGAGAAAAGCACGTGATAAGCTGGAAACAAACAAGTTCTAAGAGGATCCGAGAGCGTGAACGAAGCCTGGCGCGCTCTGGACACTGCACTGCAGCTCCGGCCCCCGGAACAAATTCTGACACCTATCTAGAAGGGTGGCTATGCAGCTCAGGGGAGATGTGAGGCCTTGGACTCTATCCCTGGCACCAGCCTCTAAAAGAATGAAAAGAGCAGTGGAGTCACTGGGAGGGGAAGAGACAGAAAAGACCTAAAACTGAGGTTGGGCAAGAAGGTGGGATGGAGGGGACAGCAGTTGCTTCACCTGCAGCCCGGGGTTCAAAAGACAATCGTAGACATGGAAGATCACTGCAAAGGAAGTTTTGAATAAACAAGATCGCTCGTGTCCAGACCAGTAGTTAAGGAGAGATAGGTAACAAAGCTCTGCGTGCTCCTCCATGCCAAGCCCTTCTGAGTTTCCTCCACCAGCGCCCAGGATCTTCTGCACACCCACAAGCCCGCACCCTCAGAAGGCAGGGTCACACCCTGCATCCTGTCACAGCCACACGCACTCTCCCCTTAGCAGTCCTGGGAGTAGCAAACACTATTTCTATCAGTAAGGTTCCATTTTATCTTATTTTATCTTTAGGATTTATTTATTCATTATTTATACAGTGTTCTGCCTGCACATGAGCCAGCGGGACAGAAGAGGGCACCAGATCTCACTCTAGATGGTTACCAGCCACCATGTGGTTGCTGGGAATTGAACTCAGGACCCCTGGAAGAGCAACCGATGCTCTCAACCTCTGAGCCATCTCTCCAGCCCGGTAAGGTTCCATTTAAAAACATTTTTAACCCAAGACAATGTCTCATGTAGTCCAGACTGGTCTGGAATTCACTGTATAGCCAAGGATGACCTTTAGCTTTTGACCATCCTGTCTATCTCCTAAATGCTGAGATTACAGGGACATGTTTTTTTTTTAAGACAGGGTTTCTCTGTGTAGGCCTGGCTGTCCTGGACTCTCTTTGTACACCAGGCTGGCCTTGAACTCACAGGGACCTGCCTGCCTCTGCTTCCCTGAGTGCTTACCATACCTACCTACCTCTATGCAGAGCTTAATAGTTAGCCATGCTAACTGAGCTTTTAGTTATCTGTACAGTAGTGTTCCTTGTTTTATTCATATGCTTCCCTGGGCATAAGGTTGTATACATAATAAATATTAAAAAAAAAAAAAGAATCAGAGTTACAAACATTTGGGAGCCACCTGGTATCAGTGCTAAACCAATCTCAGGTCCTCTAGACTAGCGAGTAGTATGCCCTCTTAACTGCTGACCCATCTCTTCAACCCTAAGAAGTGGAGTTTTAACTCAGTCCACCTCTCCGGCAGTGCTCACCTCCTTTTCTGCTAACAAAAATGAGTATGAGCTAGCCAGGTAGCGTAGTGGGTAGAGCGCTTACCTAGCATGCACAAAGCCCTGGGTTTGATCTCTAGGACCCCACCAACCTGGCATGGTGGCTCATGCGTGAAAAACCAGCACTCAAGAGGGAAGGCTCAGGAATCCATGGTGATCCTATAGACACGGTAAGTTCAAGACCTGAGCTACATGTGGCCCTGCCTTAAAGGAGGAATGAGGGAACAGGATGGCTCAGCAGGTAGAGGCACTAGCTGCCAATTTTGTTTCCCAGAACCCACCCACATGGTAGAAGGAGAGAAACAGCTCCCGAAAACTTTCCATATGTACACCATGAAATATGTGCTGCCTATACACACACACACACACACGGGGGGTGGGGGGGAGAAGAGAAAGAAGAGAGAGGAGAAGAGAGAGAGAGACAGAGAGACAGAGAGAAAGAGAGACCATACACACAGAGAATATATAGGTATGTGTTTACAGTTATTAAGGGGACAGTTTAGCTACATAGCAAACTTCAGATGGATAGCCTACTGGCTGTTGCCACTGAACCCCTGAAGATGGTAAGGATGGTTGGAGAGCGAAGCTTGCTTCTTTGGCTCCTCTGTTGGACAAGAACAGGAATGAATGTAATAGCCCCTATTCCTCTCTAGTACAGGATAGGTCGCTCATTCTTCAAGGTGCATAAGAGCCACCCAGAGACTGAATTCAATGTGTATCTCCTTCAGTGGGGCTGGGATAAGATTGACAGTGTGCATTTCTATCAAGCTCCATGGTGACATTAATGCCATCACTCCAAGGATTATCCTTGGAGTAAAAAGCTGCATTGTCATATAGGGTTAGATTTCGAGGCATTGCAGAACCACCTAGGGAGCTCCAGAAACCTTTGCTTGGGAACTAGGGTACCGCTCGATAGCAGAGCCCATGCTTAGCATACAGAAGCCTCTGGGTTCAGTATTGAGCACCCCTGGCATGGACTCCAGGTCCTCAGGCGACTTCAACATATATGTCAAGCTCAGAAACCAGAGACCTGGCACAGTGGTTGTAAGACTAGAGCTTAAGCCAAGATCATTAGAGGGCTTGTAAGACCCCAAAGGGCTGGTCCCACCCTTACAGTTTCTCACCCATTGGCTCTGGAGTGGATTTACATTTTGGTTTGGTTTCCCTGTGTAGACTTGGCTGTCCTGGACTCACTTTGTAGGCCAGGCTGACCTTGAACTCACAGAGATCCACCTGCCTCTGCCTCTGCTAGGAATATACGTGTGCACCACTGTGCCCGAATGGGATTTAAATTTTTAACAGGTTTACTGCTGGTGGTCCAAGGGACAAACACTGCACTCTGCCCTTGAATCTGTGATCCTCCTGCCTCAGCCTTCCCAGTGTGAGGATTATTGGATGTGTGCTGGCCAGTGTGACCATGATCAGGGGTTTATCAATTTTTAGACTAATACTTCCCCTTTCCTTCCTGGGATATCTATCAGCACCATGGTTTGGAGTAATGGAAGCCAATGAAGGCAATGCATCTGTCAAGAGAGGGTCAGCTCACCTTCCACTCTGGCCTAGAGTTGCCTGGGGCATGAGTTCACTGGCTCCTCCACCCAAAGGTCTTTCTCTGTCTCATCGTCTTTTTTTTTTTAATTTAGTAACTTATTTTTATTTTATGTGCATTGGTGTTTTGCCTATATCTATGTCTGTGTGCGGGTGTCCAATCTTGGAGTTACAGACAGTTGTGAGCTACCATGTGGGTGCTGGGAATTGAACCCAGGTCCTTTGGAAGAGCAGTCAGTACTCTTAACCACTGAGCCATCTCTCCAGTCCTCCGTCTCATCATCTTACAGAAAGATGGATGAACTCTAGAACAGCAATTAGAGCACGGCAGAGACAAACTGTCCCCATTTTATACCAAGCATTATTGGAGCCTAAATTAGGCCTTGAATTTGATAAATGCCTTCCTACTTCAGGTATAAAACACATGAACAGTTTAACTGCCAACTACTGGAATGTAAACTATTTGGGCAGTTTTGAGAGAAGGTGGGTGCTGGGCCTCAAGTACACCAGGCAAAGGCACAGCTATTGAGCTTTCTCCCACAAAGGACCTCAACTTCCTATGTAGTTCAAGCTGGTCTCTAACTTACAACTGTCTTACTCCACTTCCTGAAAGCTAAGATTTCAGATGTGTGCCAGCAGTGCTGGTGAGCCACCCGATGTGGGTGCTGGAACAAAACTTAGAGCAATTATTAATAGTGCCTTTAACCACTGAGCCATCTCTCTAACAAAAGACAAATACTTTATTTTATTTTTAACTTATTTATTTATTTTGGTTTTTCCAGACAGGGTTTCTCTGTATAGCCATGGCTGTCCTGGACTCGCTTTGTAAACAAGGCTAGCCTTGAACTCACAGCGATCCACCAGCCTCTGCCTCCTGAGTGCTGGGATTAATGGCAGGCGCCACCACGCCAGGCTTAATTTATTTATTTTTATCTCATGTGCATTGATGTTTTGTATGTATGTGTGAGTACATATGAGGTGTCTGTGTGTCTGTGTGAGGGTATCAGGTCCCCTAGGACCAGCTTTACAGACAGTTGTGAACTGCCATGTGGGCCCTCTGAAAGAGCAGCCAGTGCTCTTAACCGCTGAGCCATTTCTCCAACTCCTAAAAGATAAAGATTTTACAATCAGAATTTTTCTGGAAAACCTGAGTCTCATTCCCCCAAAGCATTCAGGGGTGAGGGGAACGACCCACATTCTGTTTTTTACATCAATCATCTATAACCAGTTACAGGAGCTAAGTATTGCTTTGTATAAGTGGTCTTTGAACAGGTCTGTAGTGGACTGAACACAGCTATCAAAGAAGGGCAATGTAGTCAGTCTCATACAAACCCCAAATCACTTGAGAGATAGTCGTCCCAGGAGCAGTGATGTCATCCTGGGAGGCTGAATAATCAAATCTCAGAATAAAAGGCTGAGGATATGGCTCTGCAATTAAAGAGCACTTCCTGCTCCTACAGAGGACCCATGTTTGGCTCAGCACCCACACGACAGCTTACAACAATCTGTAATTCCAGTTCCGGGGGATCTGATGCCTTCTTTTGGCCTCTCTGGGCAACAGCACGCACATGGTGCACATACATAAAGCTTCCCAATCTTATTTTCTATCAAGGAACACCGTCGCCCACGGCCAGAGCCAGCAGAGGTTTTCACTGTCCTCTGCTACCAAAATGAATCTTCTAACTCAGACTTCCAACTCCAACCTTGTCTATTAAATAAGTGTTGTCTCACTCCTCTGGCTAGTCTAGATCACACCAGGTTAAGGGCTACCCAACACGTTTATACTTAGACCACTCAGGGACCATCTCCCTGAGTCTCTGTAATCTGAGAAGTGAGAAAAACAAAACACTTCCAATTCAGAAATATGCTGCCTTAAAATAACTATGCTAATACATATTACATACTCACTGGGTTTGCTGAATACGACCGAGGGAGCTTCTGAGAATGAGAACGCTGCAGGCTACGAGGCTTCTCTGATGGAGCTAGGCTGCCTGGCCTGCCAACCGGCCTGAGTATTTCCCTGGGTCTAAGACGATGTCCCACCAACCTTCCTCTCAAGATTCAGAAGTGTCCCTGGCTATGCTTTGCCAGATTTGAGCCTGACCCCATTTTGTTTTACAAAAACCAAAGCTTAGGTGTTGGAAGATGGCTCAGTGGTCAAAGGCTCGAGTTGCTCTTGAGGTAGACCTGGGCTGGGTTCCAGCACGGGTGTCAGGAGGCTCGCAATCACCTGTAAGTCCTTTAGGGCAGCTGACCCCCTTCTCCTGGCCTCTATGGGCATCTGCACTCACATAGACACACCTCTGCACAAGTACACGAGGTAGACGTGAGCCTGCAGTTAAGACTGTACGCTGTCCTTCCAGAGGGCGTCAGCTCCCAGTACCCACAACTGTCTCTAGCACCAGCTTCAGGAAATCTGACTTCCTCTTTTGGTCTCTGCAAGGATTCCATGTGTAGGGCACATGGAAGCACATATATACATGATTAAAAATAAACATAAATCTTTAATTGCTTTTAAAAGCAGACGCTAAAGGTAAAGATGTAGCTCAGAGTACTTGCCCAGTATAGGCCAAGCCCTAGTTGCTCCACAGCACCGTATAAACGGCACGGTGGCACACACCTAAGCCCTCAGCTTAGGAGAGAAAGATATGAACATCAGAAGTTCAAGGTCATCTTCAGCATCATGGGGTATCTGAGAACTCAGAAAGAGGATGAAGAGAAGAGGATAAGGCCCTGGCCTTCGGGACTTTGTTAAAAGTCAAAAGACTGAGGCAGGAGAATGATGAGTTCATGGGTCAGCCTGGGTTTCACAGGGAGCTCAAGCCCAGCCTGGACTAAACACAATATATACTGAGGCCTCATCTCAAAACAAGCAGCCAGCAAATAACAAAAATGCAGAGAAAGAGACTACAAATGTCTGCAGAAGAAGGAGGTCACTTGGCTTGGTAGACAAGGGGAGAAGCCGGCTCTGGGAGGTGTGGAGGAATTTGATGAGTGGGGCAGAGGTTAGATGTGGGGTTAGTTTAGAGGCTACTGCAAAAATTCAGTCAAGAAATCCTAGCCAGGGCCTGGAACGGTAGCCCACGCCTTTAATCCCAGCACTTAGGAGGCAGAGGCAGACAGATTGCTGTGAGTTTGAGGCTAGCCTGGTCTACAAAGCAAGTCCAGGACAGCCAGGACTGTTACACAGAGAGACCCTGTCTTGAAAAACCAAAAAAAAAAAAAAAACACCAAAAAACCCAAAAAAACAAAAAACAAACAAAAAAAACAAAAACAAAAACAAACAAAAATACAACAACAACCCGAACAAACAAAAGCATAACAAAACAAAAAACAAATCCCAAAGCCTGACTTAGGGCTGGGAACAGAGTTAAAACACCCAAGAAACATGAACAGCAACGGACTTTACATGTAAACTATTACTAGAGATATGGTTTTGATTGGAATTATCAGACACTTGAAGCAAGAACACCCAGAGGTGCCTCTTAGTCAAATATTAAACAATGACTAAGCGGGCCTTGAAATGCCTTTTCCTAAGACCTTTATCTTAACAAACAGAGTAGAGGCTGACTGGTGTCAGGTAAAGCAAATGTTTGGGCATGAAGGAAAGTGTAGAGATTCCTGTCAGCAACTGAGAGGAAGAAGGGCGCCACGTGTTATTAAATAAAGACCAACTAGAGATTCACAGCACACACCCGTTTTCAAGGCAGGATTTCTCTGTGTACGTTTGGCTGTCGTGGAACTCACTCTGCAGACCAGGCTGTCCTCGAACTCACAGATATCTACCTTGCCTCTGCCTCCCCAGTGCTTGGATTAAAGGTGTGCACCAACCACATTCAGCAGAGATGATCTTAAAGGCAGAAGTCAAGGGCTAACTATCAGATTCCTCTAGGGAGAATCCCCCATCTTAAACTATCAACAATGTGAAGCTGATGGTGAGGGCTGTAACCACCTCAGACACCAGCTGAGCCATGGCATCAACCTGTGACTTCCCCAATCAATCACTGAACAGACCTCTCCTTAGCCCAAACCTCTGTGATATCTTAGAAATCCTGAAGTATGTTATAAACTTGCCATAGCCATCAGAAGGCAAGCGAAGTCTAAAATAGGACGAGAGTTTCTTTTCTTTCTTTCTTTCTTTTTGTAAAGATTTATTTATTTGTTATTTATACAGTGTTCTGCTTGCTTGTATGCCTTCAGGCCAGAAGGCACCAAATCTCATTATTGATGGTTTGAGTCACCACACAGTTGCTGGGAATTGAACTCAGAACCTTTGGAAGAACAGCCAGTGCTCTTAACCTCTGAGCCACCTCTGTAGTCCCCTTTTTTCTTCTTCTTTGTGCAAAGTATAAAATTAAACTGAATTCTGGCATATCCTGTAATTCTAGATTCCTGGAGACTGAGACAGGAGGATTACTGTGGGGCAGGTGGGCCATGCAGCTGGGAGAGGCAGCCTGAAGCAAGAGTGAGGTCGAGACATGTCCAAACCCCAGAAACCTCATCCTGAGACTAGCAGGAGTAAGGACTGCTCCCTCCTGGGCCTGCAAGCCCTGGGGCTCATAGTGTTCCCATCCCCACCTCTGCCACCCTTGAGGCCAGGTTTCAGATGAAAACGTCCTATTTCCTTATAAGGATTATCCAGCTAGCACCTGGAATACCTCTCCATGTAAATGAAGTATTCCCAGTTAGCCCCAGCCAATGATGTACACTTACCCTGAAAACTCCTACCCACTTCCCAAGGCATATAGAACCCTTCTACCCCCCAATAAAGGCGAGCTGTTTCACTGAAACCCGTCTCCAAGAGGCTGTTTCTCCCCACACTCACCACTGCACAACCCCCAGCCCTGCTAAGCTTCATTCCTTCCAGTCCAGCCCAGTGTGCAAGGACGTCTGGACCCCCTGATGGCAGAAGCTGACCTGGGGTGGCAGATTACCATGAGAACGAGGACAATTTGGGCCACAATATGAGACCTTGCCTCAAAAAGCAAACAGACTAAAGCTCAGGTGGTAGAGTGCTTGCCAAGGAGGCAGAAAAGCTGGGTTTGGTTCCCCAGCACTGCAAAAACTAGGAATGGCAGCGCACGTCTATACTTCCATTGGGTGGAAGTAGGCAGATCAGAAGTTCAAGGTGGGGCTAGAGATGACTTAAAAACTAGGAGCAGGGTTCCATGGCCAGCACCCACTTGTCAGCTCACACTGGTCTATAAATCCAGTTCCAGGGAATCTGATGAGCTGTGAGAGAATGCGCACAGACATGCAGGCAGGCAAAACACCGTACACATAAAAGTAAGTTAGTAAAAAGATTTTTTCTTAACTTCAAGGTCATCCTCAGCTACATGTCAATTTTAAACCAGCTTGGAATACACAAGATCCTGCTTCAAAGACTAACTAATTAAAAACGCCCTGGGCTGTAGGTGCAGTTCACTGATACAGTACTTGCCTCACACAGCCCAGTACCTAGGCCTGGTCTCAAGCACACTCCTAAAGAGGTTACCTGTCAAAGCCAAGGAAATCAAAATAGTTCAATAAAACTTGGGACCTGTGAAACTCATGCGGAAGCAAACAGACCTGAGTCTGAATCCTGGCTCTACCAAATGACAGCTGTGTGAATGAACCCACTGAGCTTCCTGTCAAGTGGCGATCCCACTCACCTCACAGGAGTCTCGGTGCGAGTGTCATGTAAGGGGCCCGGTGCGGGGCTAGGTCACAATCCTCTAAGTCAGGACCTTTCTTCTGGGGACAGACTTGCTCATATCTCTCAGTCCTTGGCTACTGTCACACCCTCTGCCTTAAACTACCCTCTCCTCATTCCTCGCCCTTCCAGTTGCTAATCCTCTAGTCTGGATGGTACTAAGGCACTGGGCCTTAACCCTGTTGGGATCTCCTCCCTCCAGCACCTCACTAGGAATCGTCAGGACCATCCGTGCGACGAAATGCTTAAGAACACGAGTTGTCCGGGGCACACGGTGTTACAGTGGGTCACCCTCCTCCTCCATCTTCTGAGAGGCTGTGCGTGAGATGCTGAGCAGGCTAAGAAAGAACTGCAGAAAGGCTATCCCACGGCCAGTTCCTTCTCACGCGTCCTGTCCAGTCTCTTCCTGACTCCCATCACAGCACACCCATAACCAGGCTCTTCCTGACTGCTCTCTGGCCACCAGCCTCCCCCAAGTGTAATCAAACCTACATCCTGTTGGCAAACTCAGCTTCCTCTGGTGCCCCACAGGCTCTGATTCAAGAGCCTACTGGGGCCAATGGCATTTCATTCAAACCTTCAGCCTCCCTTCCCCCAAACTCACTCCCACCACTTCCTGAAAACAGACTTTCCAGTCCCACCAGCATCTGAAGAAACCTACTTCCTCGCTTCCCCCGCTCCAGAGCCTTGGCTGAGTACAGCTCCTCTCAGCTGTCGCAGCTTCCTCCTTGCCCTGTGACTTTCCAAATTCTACTCCATTCTGCAACCTCCTACTCATGGTCCGTGTCTTCTATGAAGCCTTCTCTGCTCTGGCCTGTCCTCTCCACAGGCCCTTCTGATCTCCTGAGGTACTCCAGCAGCACAAGGCAGCCACATGCTAGGGGGTCCTGAAATTGTCCAAGGAGAAAGGCAGAACTGAAGTGAATACTTGATACTCAAATGAGCACCGGTTTACAGCCCAAGGCCAGATGCAAACAGAGTAGCTAACTGGACAAGGATGCAGAACTCATCACAAACAACGCAGACATACAGTGGCCACTGAAAAGAGCCTGTCTGGAATTACCTTTTTTTTTTTTCTTTTCTCCAGATGGAATCTATTCTATATACAGAGACCCAGCTTACAATCCTCCTGTCTCACTTCTGAGTACTAGGATAACTGGTGTGCCTGTCCAAGGCTAGCCAATTACTCCTTAAAGGGTCTAAGATAACTTCATACCCCAGAAAGCACAGACAATTTACTTGTTATCACTCTGGAAAAAAAAAGGGCATGCTTTTTCTAATTACCAGAACTATTTTGAATAATTACAACCAACTGAAGGGACCAAGGGATGGATTACAGAGGTCGTTTTTATACTTATATCTACAAACCAGCAGAAAATTTCTGTTCCTCTTAAGGGTAGAATGGCTTTTTTTGGGGGGGGGGACTTAGTTTTTGAGACAGGTTTCTCTGTGTAGCCTTGGCTGTCCTGGACTCTTGATTTGTAGACCAGGCTGGCCTCGAACTCAGAGCAATCTACCTGCCTCTGCCTCCCGTCTTATTCTTGAGGCAGAGGCAGGCAGATCTCTGCAGGTCGGAAGCCAGCCTGGTCTACACAGTGAGCTCAGGCCAGCCAGGGGCTACATAATGAGATCCTATCTCAAAAATAAATAATACCTGGCCGGTGGTGGCGCATGTCTTTAATCCCAGTACTTGGGAGGCAGAGGCAGGCAGATCTCTGTGAGTTCGAGGCCAGCCTGGTCTAGAGAGCAAGTTCCAGGCTAGCTAGAGCTGTTACACAAAGAAACCCTGTCTCAAAAAACCAAACCAAAGCAAAAAGTCAAATAAAATCAGAAGAAGAAGAAGAGGAGGAGGAAGAGGAGAAGGAAGAGAAGAAAGAAGAGGATGGGGCAGAGAAGGAGAGAGGAGAAGAGGAGAGGAGAGGAGGAGGAGAAACACTTTTTCTCTATAGCAAGGGAAATTAAAAATCACAAGCACAGGAGGCTGGAGAGATGGCTCAGAGGTTAAGAGCACTGACTGCTCTTCCAGAGGTCCTGAGTTCAATTCCCAGCAACCACATGGTGGCTCATAATTATCTATAATGAGATCTGATGCCCTCTTCTGGTGTGCAGGTGTACATGCAGGCAGAGCACTGTATAAAAAAAAATTTTTTTATTTACCATTGAACTTCATCCCAAACCACACCATGATCTCAGGAATAAAGGAGTCAAAGCTTTGTGAAGTATGCAAATGGAGCTCCAAGAACAGCCCTCCAAGCCCCGCACACTGAAATCCCGGGGCTACCACTGCACACAGTGAGGGCATTAAAAGAGCTATGATCAGCCACACGCCTTTAATCCCAGCAGTTGGGAGGCAGAGGCAGGTAGGTGGATCTCTATTATGAGTTCAAGGCCAGCCTGGTCTACAGAGGGAGTTCCAGGATAGCCAGGGCTACTCTGTGTCCAAAACAAAACAAAAATAAAAAGCTATAATCGTACTCAGTGCCTGAGAGACAAGGGCCATCTCCTCCTCTGTGTGAGGACCACTCACTTCCTGCACAAACATTGCACTGCTCCCCCTATGTGGCTCTGCATCTTACCACTGTTCCGAAACGTTTGGGTCCAGTCCTCCACCAGAGCCACTGCCTCCTCACTGCTCTCAGGCCGATGTTCTCGCAGCCAGGCCTGAATTTCCCTCGGCAGCACAGTTAGCATCTGCTCCTTAGTGTGCAGCTCTGGCCTCAGCCAGCGCCGACAGAGCTCCCGAAATCGGATAAGTGCACCCTGAGGTCCCCTGGCTGCACCTTCCTCCTGTGGGCTGCCCTTTCCAGCACTCTGGGGAAAGGGCTCAGACTCAGGGCCATCCTCCTGCAGCACTGCTTCCTGTACCCACGAATCATCCTCCAAGATCATAGTAGTAACCTCTGCTGGTTCATCTTCTTGAGGTACCCGGGCCAAAGGGCTGAGGGGAGTGGTCACCGCTGGAACTTCCGCTGCCATTGTCCAACTTCCAGGATGATCACTCAGACATCAAGCCTCACTCCTCTCCAGGCTCTCTGAGAAGGACCTCCTTCCTCCAATCTCAGCAAGGAGCACTGCTGAGAAACCAGAGAACCAGCATCAGTAAGTAAACTGCCCTACAGCCAATCCACAGCCGCTCCTTACAAAAGCAAAGCCCAACAGAGGCTTGCTGCCTAACTCCTGACAATAGAGAATCCCTGCAACAAAAGATCACACACACACACACACACACACACACACACACACACACACACACAGAGGGGGTGGGGGGTGTGGGAGACTGTTCTTCTTCAGAAGACCAAAGAAGTCAGCATGGTGGCGCATGCCATTAATTCCAGCACTGAAGAGGCAGAGGCAGAGGCAGGCTGATCGCTGTGAGTTCAAGCCCAGCCTGGCCTACAAAAGCGAGTCTAGGACAGCCAAGATAACATAGAGAAACCCAAAAAACCAAACTCGAAAAACCAAAAAAGAAAAAAAAAAAACAAAGAAATGCAATGTTCTGGGGTGAGGTGAACGACAAATCCTGCCCTAAATCAGTTGAGACTTCCTGCAGAGCAAGGGACCTTGACCTAACAAAGAGGTTAGCCCCTCAACTTCAGTGACCACTTGATAAATAGATAACACGTGGAACATCTTTTTGTTTGTTTGTTTGTTTGTTTTTTAGGTTTTTCGAGACAAGGTCTCACTGTGTATCCTTGACTATCCTGGACTCCCTTTGCAGACCAGGCTGGCCTTGAACTCACAGCAACCTACCTACCTCTGTCTCCCGAGTGCTGGGATTAAAGGCGTGCACCACTACGCCTGGCAATAATATGTGGAACATCTTAATGATTAGTAATGGATCATACATCACAGTGCTCCCAGCCTCACTGGGAGAAGGCATTACCGCTATATTTCAGAGGAGGTTGGTTATCCCCAGGGAACAGCTCCCAGGAATCTCAAAGAGTCCTCTATTTAAATGGTGTAATATATAATACGGTCAATCATCTCTAGACAGCATACGCTTAAGTGTAAACACTATGCAAACAGTTGGTATACTGTTTAGGGTATAATAACAAGAAAAGGCGCCTACATGTTCAGTACAGACATTGTTTATTTTTGTTTCTGAAGCAAGAGCTCATCATGTAGCCCAGGCTGGCCTTGAACTCCTGATCTTCCTGCCCTGCCTCCTGAGTACTGAGATGACAGCCATGCCCCATCCATCACCTAGAATTTCCCAATTCCTTTTAAATGAATATACACGGGGATCATGGGGTGTCGGGGGGGGGGGGCACCTAGACCTGAGCAGCAACTCCACAAAATATTCAAAGCAGTTGAACTAAAAAAACTATTTAAATAAACCTAGCATGGTGGCGCATGTCTTTAATCCCAGCACTCAGGAGGCAGAGGCAGGCGGATCGCTGTAAGTTCGAGGCCAGCCTGGTCTACATAGGGAGTACTGGACAGCCAAGGCTACACAGAGAGACCCTGTCTTGAAAAACAATAAAAATCAAATAAAATAACCTATTTAAATATGAAAGAAATGAATATTTATTTTTAAAAATCATTGCACCATAGATTCAGATAACATGCCTTCCGGCACCCATGAAAACAGCAAGAGTAAAAAACAGAACAGCAACAAAACAACAGAAAGAAAACTGAAGCTCCCGATGTCAATTTTTTCCAAACCTGAAACACAAATACATAGGAAAACTCTTCCTCCGCAGCCCGGGAACAGTGAACCTACATAGCTCATTCGCTAACCCGGAACACGACACGCCCCCTCAGAACCTCAGTTTCCCCATCAGGACTAGGAGGAGGCTCGGCGGGATGTCGTCCTAGCATCCCTTCCCAGGGTAAAGCCTGCGCTCCTAGGCTGCGTGTGCCCGGAGCTCTGGCAGGAACGGAACTCCGGGCACCGACGCCCCTCCCCCAAGCTGCCCTCAGCTGGCTCCAGGCCCGTTATTCGCTCTCTGGCTGTTCCCTGCGGTGCGCGCGGCTCCAGACCTGCCTCTCCCGCTCGCCTCTCCAAGGACCAGATCTCGTTCTCACGGTCGCTCCGCGAGCAAAAGCACCCCTCGGCCCGGCCCGGCCCGGCCCCTCTGGATTCACCTCAGCTCAAGCCCAAGGGGCACGGAGAACAATGGACGAGAGAGGCCCTCCCACGGCCACTCTCATTGGCTGCTCAGGACAGTTCCTGGAAACTCTGCTCCGCTATTGGTGAAAGCAGCGTCCAGAGGTGGGAATTTTGGCCCGAGGCATTATGGGAAATGTAGTCTACTCTGAGACTACATAGTACTTGAGCGAACCGAGGGTTTGACAGCCGGCCCCAGGCAAAGAGACTGAGAAAATGCCGACTAGTCGGTTGTCTTCTATAACTGCCCAAGGCTTTTACGTGAGACAGATGGTTTCAAATCTCTAAAGCCTGAGTGTATTTGTCTATAAAAAAATGAAAGCTGGCTAAACTCACCAGTCTTCTTCAGCTGAGAATTGTGTGGCAAATGGTATTGTTGGGCCCTACACAGCCAAAAGCTGACTCTAAACGGGGAAGAAATCGGCGGAAGTAAAAATCCCTCATGGCTCACCTCTCCCTGCAATTTGCAGCTACGCACAAGCACTCGGGTGTTGCACACCCCTTTGTTTTCACACGTGATATTCGTGCGTCTGCATGAAAGCCCCGCCCCACTCACTCTGCTTTGGAACTCCTGTCCTACAGTCCGCTGGGAGCTCGCCTTAGCGTTAGGCAGGAGGTTAACTCTGGGAAAGAGTCACCAACCAGCTCCCCCAAAACAGGACATAAAGAACAAAAGGTGATAGTGGTCTCTCCAGATGGGTCAGCTCATGTAAAGAGCAATAGATGGTAGTGGTCTACTAGTTAAAATGACCTCAGGCTCTTTCTAGACAAGGGATCTGCTTGGAGTGCTGCTATTCTTTCACCTAGTGAACTTTTCAACTTTGAGGGTACTTAAAGCCCCACACATATTGTTGCTTCTTACATGTTTATTTAGACTGGGTAAAATGAGAGTAAAAAAAAAAGTATACCACTTTTTGTTTATTTGATTGATTGATTTTTCTTTTTTTAAAAATTCATTTATTTATTATGTATACAGTATTCTACCTGCATGTCACTCCTACACTTCAGAAAAGGGCACCAGATCTTCTCATAGATTGTTGTGAGCCGTTATGTGGTTGCTGGGAATTGAACTCAGGACCTTTGGAAGAGCAGCCAGTGCTCTTAACCTCTGAGCCATCTCTCCAGCCCCAATTGAGTGATTTTTTTTCAAGACAGGATTTCTCTGTGTAGCCTTGGCTGTCCTAGACTCACTCTGTAGACTAGTGTCCAACTCACAGTGATCTGCCTGCCTCTGTCTCCCGAGTGCTGGGATTAGAGGCGTGTGCCACCATGCCAGGCTTCACACCACTTTCTTTTAGCACACACCTTGGGGGGAGAGGCACAGGGAGAGCATAACAGATGAAGGACAAATCTAAACCCCACTTCAGCCAGGATGTGACCACTCCTAGTCTGCTCCGCTGCTCTTTTCCCAAAGAGCACACTTTTACTCCCTTACTCATTCTAGGTAAAACTCTTGACTTCAGGGCCGGACAGATGGCTCAGCAGTTAAGAACATTTGATGCTCTCTCTTGAAGAGGACCCAAGTTCGATTCCCAGAACACACATTGCAGTTCACAACAGTTTGTAGGACTGGATCCAAGAGATCCAAAAAACCCTCTTTTGACCATCCTAGACCCCAGACATGCACCTGGTGCGCATACAAACACGCAGGCAATCTCTGAGCTCAAGGCTAGCCTGCTCCACAGAGTGAGTTCCAGGACAGCCAGAGAAACTCTGTCTCTAAAAAACTATAAACAGGGGCTGGAGAGATGGCTCAGAGGTTAAGAGCACTGACTGCTCTTCCAGAGGTCCTGAGTTCAATTTCCAGCAACCACGTGGTGGCTCACAACCATCTATAATGAGATCTGGTGCCCTCTTCTGGCAGACAAGCATATATGCAGGCTGAACATTATCTACATAACAACAATTATAAACAAGCCAGGTGTGGTGGTGCACACGCCTCTAATCCCATCACTCGGGAGGTAGAGGCAAGTGGATCTCTGTGAGTTTGAGGCCAGCCTGGTCTACAAAGAAGAGTCCAGGACAGCCAAGGCTACACACAGAAACCCTGTCTCAAACAACAACAACAAAGCTCAATAAACAAACAAGCAAATAAACTCTTGACTGCTTTACTCCTATGTCTCATCTGATTTTTTTTTTCTTCCAGGACCACAAGAGCCAATGGTGTTGCTGGTGTAGGGTGTAGAGCGGGAAGTGTGGGCCTCTCCATAGCACCAGCATCACCTGCCTAGGTCAAAGGTTCCGTTACAGGATTTACGCTATCATAGGCTGGCTTGTTCTTGTCATCACTGGGTGGGCGGGAGTGGGAATGTGACTGCTACCTTGGTGTTTCCATGGTTCCCTTGGCTACACAGCAGCACCTTGGTGTTGCCAAAATTAGTACTACCAAAAAAAAAAAAATTGCTGCCTCCACTGAACAAAAACAAGAGAGTAACTACCAGGACACCCAAAAAGGAAATTGAAGGAAGAGGCAAGAAACAGTCCTTTGTGGGCTATGATAGAACATGTGCCTTACGTCCTGAGCCCTCTTGCTGACCCAGCAGCTATTATTTTCTCCTTTTGCCGCTCGCTTTCTGCTCATCCAGAGGATCAGAGTTCAGATCCCAGCACCTATATCAGTGGCTCACAACTGCCTGTAACTCCAGCCCAGGGGGATCTGACACCCTCTTGTGCTCTTCTCTGGCATCCACACACGAATAGAATACTTCTGTAAACACACACACACACATACACACCAAAATAAAACCTTTTTTTTTTCCTGACTTAAAGTGATATTTGGCGTTTTTATTTATTTATTTATTTTTGGGTTTTTTAAGATTTATTTATTACATATACAGTGTTCTGCCTGCATGTACACCTGCACACCAGAAGAAGGAACCAGATCTTATGATAGATGGTTGTGAGCCACCATGTGGTTGCTGGGAATTGAACTCAGGACCTCTGGAAGAGTAGATGGTGCTCTTAACCACTGAGCCATTTCTCCAGCCCCTATTTGGCTTTTTTAAAAGGTTTTGTTTGTTTGTTTGTTTTGTTTTTTGAGACAGGGTTTCTCTGTGTAGTCCTGGCTGTCCCAGGACTCACTTTGTAGGTCTGGAGAGTTGACTCAGTAGTTAAGAGCACATGTCTGTAACTCCAGTCCCAGGAGATCCTTTTGACCTCAGTGGGTACCAGGCACACATGCATGCAAGCAAAACTTTTACACACATAAAATAATAAAATAAGTCTACCAAAAAAGACTTTTCACAAAAGATGCATAAGTAACATCCAGATTTGTTTCCAGGTACCGGAATGAATCTTAGCACCCACAGCTGCTCCCTGGTAGTGTCTTAATTTGGTAGTCCTAACTGACCACATGCAAACAGCACCACCTCCAGGCCAGCCTAAGAAATCTATGCAAAGTTCCCAGATGCAGTCGCCAGCCGCCACTCTTCCTGCTGTTCAGCGTGCCTGGAGAGGTGAGCTAAAAGAATATTGCCAGTGACGTTCTCAGGGGATGACTTTATATCAACAAAAACTTGTCTCTTTGTATGAGCAGCCTCACCACCAGTGGAAATTTCCACAAGGGTCAGTGGGGTACACCACTGAAACTTTCCAGAAGCCCAAGAATCTCATCTCAAACCAACTGCTGACCATAAGAACTGGAACTGGCTTGTCACAGAAGTGACCTGCAGCCAGTCATCACAGTCCTGTGACTCAGGCTCAGGAATGCTGGTCTTAGCCTAGGTCAGTCATCCCAGGAAAAACAAAAAATAAGTGACATGTGAAATTGACTCATGGCCTTGAAGGGACCTGACCCCAGGGACTTCAGGGACCCCAAACCCCCCAATGACCGCAGCTGCTTGACTAGAGCAACTCCATGACAGGCTTCAAGTTTTCACTCTGCCTAACCAGGCCAAGTTTCTAACAATTTCTGGGGAAAAAAACCCATAAGTTATAGACAGCTCATGGGCAGCTCATGGACAGCTCATGGACAGCTCATGGGCAGCTCATGGACAGCTAATCAGCTTATAGAACAAAATGACCAGATACCATGTTTTTATTACTTCATAGCCCTGGTAAAAAAACACACAGCTGGTCCCATCCAATCAAATTAAAGGCCAACTCCTAAGCAAGAGCCAAAATTTCAGTGACTCAAAAGTCCCCAATAACCAAACAAACAGCCAGTCCTGAATCCCCTTGTACACTCGGACTCAATTCTGTCATCACAGATCCCTTCAACAGTCTATAAATTGAACCTGCGTATTCATTTTGGGGTCATGCTCCAGAGGAGAGAGGCGATCCTAGCGTGCTAGAATAAAACACTCTTTGATTTTTGCATACTGCCTTGGGGGTCAGTCTCCAGTAGATCACCCGAACCCTAACAGCCTAATGATACTGTTGAGAAGGGGCTGGCTGCTAAAGCTAGCCTCTGAGAGCACCATGGGACAGAAAGGCTGAGGCAGGAAAGACAACCGGGGGGAGTTATGGGTACAGACATCTGGCTCAAGTTTCTCCTCAGCTGAAAATCAAGAATTCCAACACACTGGCATTTACTTAGGGCTTCTTCTCCTTTCCAAGCTATAAACCTATAATTTTCTAGGAATATTTTCTTGTTTTCTTTTTTCTTTCTTTTCTTTCTTTCTTTTTTTTTTTTTGTTTTTTGTTTTGGGGGGGGTTGTTTGTTTTGTTTTTTGGTTTTTCAAAACAGGATTTCTCTGTGTAGCCTTGGCTGTCCTAGACTTGCTTTGTAGACCAGGCTGGCCTTGAACTCACAGAGATCCAACTGCCTCTACCTTCTGAATACTGGGATTAAAGGAGTGTGCCACCATGCTCGGTTTAGGAATATTTTCTTATTCGCATTTTTATTCATTTATCTTCCTGAATATATATATGGATGTGTACATGGATGTGCATGTGTGCATGCATGTGCCTGTGCTCCTATGCATGCAATGCAAGCCACAGTGCAAATGTAGAAGACAGAGAACCACTTGCAGGAGTTGGCACTCTCTTTCTGCCATGTAGATCCCGGGGATGGGACTGCAGATCAGCAGTCTTCCCAGCAGGCACCTTTATTGCCTGAGCCATCCAATTCACTGCTCTCCAGTTTTCTAGGAATCTGACAAGAAACCATTTTTTTTGCTGTAGAAGAGATGACATAAACCCTGCGTGCAAGTCTATCATCAGATTAACTTTATCACATTATAATCCCATTCAAGACACTTTTGGGTCCAATGTGCAACTAACTTATCAAAACAGGGAGGGGGCTGGGCATGGTGGTGCATGCCTCTGACCTCAGCACTTTGGAGGCTGAGGCATATAGATCTCTGTGAGTTCAAGGCCAGCCTGGGCTACATGGTGAGTCCCAGGCCAGCCAGGGCTACACACAGTGAGATTCTGTGTAAAAACAAAACAAACAACCAAAAAATATATTCATATATAGAGAGAAGGGGGCCTGGAGAGATGGCTCGATGGTTAAGAGCACTTGTCACTCTTGCAGAGGACCCAGGTTCGGATACCAGCACTCACTAGGGGCTCAGAAGCATCTAATTCTTCTTTCAGGCACCTGGTGCCTCCTCTGGAGTCCAAAGGCACCAGGTGTGCATCTGGTAGAACACATACACACGTGCATGCAGACACTTAGACACATTAAATTAAAAAATAAACCGAGAGCCAGGCCCAGTGGTACATGCCTTTAATCTCAGCACTCAGGGAGTCAGAGGCAGGTGGATGGATTGCTGTGAGTTCGATGCCAGCCTGGTCTACAAAGCAAGTCCAGTACAGCCAAGAAACCCTGTCTCAGCCAGGCGGTGGTGGCACACGCCTTTAATCCCAGCACTTGGGAGGCAGAGGCAGGTGGATTGCTGTGAGTTCGAGGCCAGCCTGGTCTGCAAAGCAAGTCCCAGTTAGCCAGGGCTACACAGAGAAACCCTGTCTCAAAAAACAAACAAACAAACAAACAAAGAAACCCTGTCTAAAAAAACAAAACAAAACAAAAGCAAAGCTGGGTGATAGTGGTACACATCTTTAATACCAGCACTCAGACGGCAGAGATAGGCAGATTTCTCTGAGTTCGAAGCCAGCCTGATTTACAGAGCAAGTTTCAGGACAGCCAGGGCTACAGAGAAACCCTGTCTCAAAAAAAATAAAAATAAAGGGCCAGGCACGGTGGTGCATGCTTTTAATCTAGGCAGAGACAAGCGGAGCTCTACGACTTCAAGGCCAGCCTGGTTTACACAGTTTCACAACAACCAAAGATGCACCATGGGTCCCTATCTCAATACACAAAGCAAGGAATGGGAAAACAGGAAAAGATAAGATAATACACAGTATGCCATTACCCTGCAAGAGATGACATTTGCGAATGAAGGTATTAAGCCAGTGAAGATTTCTGCCGAGAAGCAGACAGGAAAGCTGAGCCAGAGCTGAGCCTCTCTGCCAGCCCCCAGATATCTCCTATTCAGCCCCTACCCTGCTTTGTAGTGGCTTATCCTGAAATTACTTTCTGCATCAAAGCAAAGGATTGGTTTTACCTAAGTCGGTTACTAAGGTCAGGCTACTGTAGACAGCAGCTGGCAGCTGTGCCTCCACGTTCTCCTCTGTTGACAAGGCCATCTCTCGGGACCCTCCTCCAAAAGATACCTTTTGCCACTGGCCAACCAAGGGAGAGAGAATGACTCTGCTCCACCAAGAAGGGCTCCTGATTAAAGCCTTCACAGAACTGGGGCTGGAGAGATGGCTCAGTGGTTAAGAGCACTGGCTGCTCTTCCAGAGGTCCGAGGTTTGACTCCAGCACCCGCATGTTGGCTCACTGCCATCTGTAACTCCAGCTCCAAAGAATTCAACCCCCTCTTCTGAGTCTTCCAAGGCACCAGGCACATGTGAGGTGCATAGACATCATACATGCAAACAAAAGACACCCAAAGACACCAAAGAAAAACCTTCACAGCCGAGTGTGGTGGCATATATCTGTAATCCTAGCACTCAGGGAGGCAGACGAAGGCCAAATCTCTGAGTTTGAGGCCAGCCTGGCTTACAAAGCGAGTCCAGGGCAGCCAAGGCTACACAGAGAAACCTTGTCTTGAAAAAGCAAAATAAATAAATAAATAAATACATAGATTAAAAAAAAAAGTTAAAACAAACAAATAAATATCTTCACACAACTACTTCTAGTTAATTTAAACAGATCAGACAGGAAGCTGAGTAGCCAGGCTTGAGAACACCTGGGAACCAAGGACCAAAGTGTCACCAAGAAACTAGACAGTAATCTGGTACCTAAAGTTCAGCCTTTCCACCCCCAGGGCCTGGCAGTATCACAGCCAGAGTTTCTCTGCTTCCTCACTGCGGCTTCTGAGGGAAAGGCAGGCGCATTTGCAAGGCTGAGTCTAAGTCACGTGACCACGCCCACCCCACCCCACCCCTGCCCCCAGGTCCAGCGTGGGTGTGTCTGGCCCCTCAGCCTTTCCTCACTACCACCCTACAGGCAACCGCAGGCTCTCCACCAGAGGCTCACTGCAGCCATTGCTTGTCTTTAGATGGCAGCTCACCTCAAGGAAAGCCCAGCCTAAGATCCGCTGAAGCCCTTAGCTCTTCTAGAGTTGATGGACATAATGTGGCTTTAAAGAGGGCCTGCTTCCCAGGGCACCTGGTCCCAGTCAGGGTCGATGAGCCTGGAGGATGAGGTCCAGTCACGGGGCGGGGCACAGAGGTGCTGGGCTCTGAGGATGACGTATCTTTTCCTGTCTAACAGCGCGCCATTATTTAATCCAAGCTCCTTCCTCAGTAAGGAACCTCACCCAGTCAGGCACTCTTTCATCCTTCATGGTGGTGCTGTCGGCCCAGGGTTGCTAACTGTGAACTGTGGAAGATCACTTAATGGCACACTGTCTAGGAAGTAGTAAGACCCGCCTAAGGAGAAAGAAAAGACTGAAGGAAACCAAACCAAACACTTAGAGACTAGAGAACGGGACAGGGTGGGGGGATGGTGGTTGGGGGTGGGGGGGGTGGGGGGGTGACGGGGGGGGGCGGGGACTTTTACCCCTGTCCTGAACAGATGTGAAACCCGTATCACACGACACGACACGAAGAGAAAAGTGGAGCAGGCTTTTTTGGTTTGAGTTTGGTTTTTTTCTCCGCTTTGTTTTTTGAGACAGGGTCCTACTCGTCTGGTTTTACGTGGAACTCACTATGTAAACCAGGGCGGCTTGAGGCTTGTGCCCGGCCTTCTGACCACTAGAGCTACACATGGATAGTTCTTAGGTCTCCCAAAAATGGATTTTTTCCCTCTCCTATGGCCATACGTTTTCCTTGTGTTTTTCCATTGAGTGTGACAGCGAGGAGGTTCAGGCCCTTAGGGGAGGAATAATGCTTTTTCTCTTAGCTGTCCTGTGCCTTCCAGGGCTTCGCGGGACTGGGGCCTAGGCTCTAGTCCAGCCCCTTCATGCCAAAAGAAGGGAGGAAAACTGATTTGCAACCTCTGGCTGGTTCTCATGCCCTACTGTGAATTTCTCTATTCAAAGATATCTGTGGGAAGGAGCAAGGCTGTTTGAGGTTGAACAAAATAACTCAGCAGCGGCCCCAGTGTGGAGCAGTCTTTGCCAAGACTTAGAGACATGAGCAGCACTAGAGGCAGCATGGGACAGGGTGTGACTCAGAGGGGACTTCTCTCCATAATCTACAATGTTCCCTAAGGTATTACAAAACTAATTATAAAGATAGAACTGAAATAAAAAGAAGGAGCAGGGCACAGCGGCGCACGCCTGTAATCCCAGCGCTGCGGGAGGAAGAGGCAGGCGGATCTCTGTAAATTCAAGGCCAGCTTCCTGGTCTACAAAGTTGAAGGAGAGGTAAACCTGTTTTTTAGGATTCCAAGTGTGGGATGGGAATGGTCTCGTGAGAGAACAGGTGAGGTTAATTCACTAGAAGAGCAACCACCTCGTGCCAGAGCTTAATTGTTGCTTAATTGTTCCCAGCTGAAAAGATCCCGTGAACAGACTCTGGGAGGAGATAGATAAATGAGCCCAGGACCAGAGGCAGGGGCTTTTTGGAGACTTGGGATAGACTTGGCTGTTCATCGCTGCATTTCAAGACGCTCCTAGAGAAAACCGCTCCAGGGAAGGCTTCGAGTCTCCGGCTCCTGCTGATGTTCTGGGTTCTGGTTACCCCAGGTTCCAGCAGAAGAAATCCTGCGGCTCATGCCCAGCGAATCGTTCCTCCGAACTGATATCCTTAAGGTTTTGTTATTGTGTCCATTAATCCTCATTTCCTACTGTTTTGGTTAGTCGGGTTATAAGGGACATAGGCTTGGTCACTAAGTTGTTAATAAAATATATTGGTTAAGAAAATTGAGCCTCACAAAGTGAGTCCAGAACAGCCAAGGCAACACAGGGAAACCCTGTCTCGAAAAACAAACAAACAAGGAAGGAAGGAAGGGAAAGAAAATGTAAAATACGCAGAGAGGGGGTATAGAGAGAGATCGCGCGCAAAAGAGAGGGAAAGCTGAAAGTTTAATTTATAAGAAAAAAAGTAGGCTGGAGAGATGGCTCAGAGATTAAAAGCACTAGCTCCTCTTCCAGAGGTCCTGAGTTCAATTCCCAGCAACCACATGGTGGCTCACAACCATCTGTAATGAGATCTGGTGCCGTGACGTCTGCTGGCATGCAGGCGTACACCCTGGAAGAATACTGTATCATAATAAATAGATAATTTAAAAAGAAAAAAAGAAAAAAGAAAGGTGTCTGTTGCAGGATATTTGATCACACTGTGAACCCTTAGATTGTGTTGTTTACTAGGGAAAAAAACTGTTTTTAGTTATGATGTAGCTCAGCCCTAGCATACACCTTTAATCCAAGAGCTTTCTGCTTGAACAGTGTAAACAGGACTAACATCAACCATGGGTCAAGAGGTGAGGCAAGCAACAAGTTGACAGGAAGTGAATATAGAAAAAAAAAACTTCGAGAGTAAGAGGAAGTCTGGAGGACAGATAGATGCACAGGAAATAGAGGGAGGGACATTCGGCATGAGGGGCTTTTGAGAAGAAGAGCTTCCTTTTATGGGAGGTCAGCTGAGAAGGAAGATCAGTTGGATTCTTTCTCTGCCTCTCTGAGCTAACAGACTTTCACCCCAGCATCTAGCTCCTGAGTCTTTATTGGTAGAATCAAGCGTTTGAGATTTTGTTAAAAAACAACAGGTGTCCCTAAAATAGTTAGCTGGCTATTGGAAAGGAAAAATAATCCTGTAACCTTCAGCAAAGCCAATGAACTTGTCACCAACCAAAGCAGTTTCCATGCAAGTTTCCTAACCCCAAGCTATTTGTATCACAAATCCCACTGCTTGCCGGGTGGTGGTGGCGCACACCTTTAATCCCAGCACGTGGGAGACAGAGGCAAGTGAATCTCTGTGAGTTCAAAGCCAGCCTGGTCTACAAAGTGAGTCCAAGACAGCCAAGGCTACACAGAGAAACCCTGTCTTGAAAAACCAAAAAGAAAAGAAAAAGAAAAAGAAAAAAAAATCCCACTGCTTGGGAAGTTGAGCTCTCCTCAGGGGCTTCTCCTATTAGTCATGTGATTTCACACACACAGACAACTTGAATTTTTTTCTTTAATTTCTTTACTTTTATTTATGTGCATTAGTGTGAAGGTGTCAGATCCATTGGAACCAGAGTTATGGACAGTTGTGAGATGATATGTAGGTGCTGGGAATTGAACCCAGGTCCTTTGGAAGATCAGACAGTGCTCTTAACTACTGAGCCATCTCTCCAGCCCCTAAACACTTGGGTTTCTTTTGTTTTTGCTTTTGTGTGTGTGTGTTTAGTTTTGTCTTTAGATTTATTTATTATGTATAGAGTGTTTTGCATGTCAGAATAGGGCACCAGATCTCATTATAGATGGTTAATGAGCCACCATGTAGGGAACTGAACTCAGGACCTCTGGAAGAGCAGACAGTGCTCTTAATCTCTGAGCCCCAAATTTTTCTTGAAAAAACAAAATTAGTGCAGACCAGCATAGTGGCACACATCCCCGTGCTTGAGAGGCAGTTACAGGTGTTTTGTGAGCCGCCATGTCCATGCCGAGAACTAAATCCAGTTCTTTGGGAGAGCAGTAAACACCCTGAACCACTGAGCTATCTCTCCAATCTCACCCATTCCTTTACTTTTTTAGATAGGGTCCTACTATGTAGCCCAGGCTGGACCTATTGCCTCTGCCTCCCGATCCTAGAATCCTAGGTGCGCACCAGCATGCCCTGAAGGAAAAGGATGTATAAAGTGTTGGTAGGAAATAATTCCCTCTCACACTGTTGAGGCTGGATGATTTTCAGAAGACAATCTGGCTCTTGTTAGGATTTATCTTATATACGGAATTATAGAAACACAGATGGGCACAGGGATGTTTATCACAGTGGTACCTACAACAACAATAGCAAAAATAGAAATAGTTTAAGAGTTTAAGTGGAGATCTCTTAAAAAGATATAGCTGGACTCTCTGTACCAATCAGCCATTCCTTTAACCTTTGATTTATTATCATTAGTGTGTATACGTATGAACATGAGAGGATACATGCATGCCACATGTGTGGAGATCAGAGGACAACTTGCAGATTTTGGCTCTCTCCGCCCAGGATCAAACTCAGTCATCAGGCTTGGCGGCCAGGGCCTTTGCCAGTTGACCCATCTCCCCCACCCCCTTCAGCAGAGCTAGGAGCATAGTTTAATGGGAGCGCACTCAGGGCCTTGAGTTCAGTTGCTGGTCCAAAGAAAAGGAGATACCAGCTGGGCATGGTGGTCCACACTCTTAATCCCAGCACAGAGGCAGGGGGATCTCTGTGAGTTCGAGGCCAGCCTGGTCTACAGAGTGAGTTCCAGGACAGCCAAGGCTATACAAGAAATCCTGTCTCCAAAAACAAAACGCGCGCGCGCGCGCGCGCGCGCGCGAGAGAGAGAGAGAGAGAGAGAGAGAGAGAGAGAGAGAGAGAAGAGATAAAGAAGGAGAAGAAGAGTTTGAGATCTCTATGCTAAAATAGAAAGGACTCCAAACGGGTAAAAAGAAAAAGGCACAATGCAGTGTGCATATATATGGCACACCTCATGAGAACAACTAAAGGAGACGAACATCAAAAACGTGTAGTTTTAGCAATCCTGAAGACATTCCTAGTCTATCCACAAGAAAATGTGAATGGCCCAGCCTGGCTGGGGAGCTGGTTCAACTGGCAAAGTGCTTGCTGGGCAAGCAGGAGAACCTGAATTCTATCCCTGATACCCATAGAAAAAGCCAGGAGCAAAGCAGGAAGGAGGTGGCGCACGCCTTTAATCCCGGCACTCCGGAGGCAGAGGCAGGCGGATCACTGTGAGTTCGAGGCCAGCCTGGTCTACAGAGCGAGTTCTGGCTCAACCAGGGCTACACAGAAATCCTATCTTGAGGTGTGAAAAACAGCCCACACTGTAATCCCAGCTCTAGGATAGCAGAGACAGGTCATGCTGTGAAGCTCACTGGCCAACCAGCCTGACCTAGTCAGTAAGCTACAGGTTTTAGGGAGAGACTCTGCCCCCCACCAAAAACAAAAACAAAAACAAAATAAAACAAGATAGATAACTCCTGAGGGATGGCACCTGAGGTTGACATCTGACCTCCACATGCACACAAAGAGAGTGTTGTTAATGATTTGTATTAGTGAAAAAGACTGGATTGTTTTGTTTTATGTTTTGAAACAGGATTTCTCTGTGCAGCCTTGACCGACCTGGACTCACTCTGTAGACCAGGCTGGCCTCCAATTCACAGAGATTCGCCTGCCTCTGCCTCCCTGAAGGCCTGCGCCACCACACCCCGTTTGGTGGTGGTGGTAATGGTTGTTGTTAGGAATTTTGGAGACTGGGTCTTACTTTGTTGCCTAGCATAGCCTAGAGCTCACCTGAAACAACCTTAGACTTCTGCAGTCCTCCTGCTCCACAGCCCTCGTACTGGGATTACAGATAGGAGCCACCCTGTGCAGCTCAACAATCTGGAGTTTTTAATACCCCCCATTCCACCCCCACCCCCACACCCCCACACCCCTCCCACCCCCATAACCCCAGCACTGGGGCTGGAAGATCTTCAGACCAACTGAAACTACACAGTGAGACCCTATTTCAAACAAAACAAAACAAAACAAAACAAAATCCAAAATAAGTGAAACAAAAAACTAACTTTATCCCTCAAAGACTGAATTAGCCAATTAGCCTTATTGATGCTGCCCCTGCTTCAGGGCTCCCTAAGGCTTGAGGGTTCAATCCCCACAGAGACCTGAGGCCTTTCAAGCCTCCTGAAGGAAAGGCAGTGGCCTGTTTTTGTCGTTACTCTTGGCTACCACAAGGTGTCACTCTCTGATGCCCCTGCACGTTCTCTCCAGGAGGAGTTTGGACATTGGCCAGTGAGAGTCCACTTCATACCAAACGCCAGAGTCCCCATCCTGGTCCAGACAACTTTCATTCCCCAGAAGTTTTCAATCCACGATTAGGATTTCATTAATTTGTCATTTTCATTTCGTTTTGCTTCGAGACAGGGTTTCTCTGTGTAAACCAGGCTGGCCTCGAACTCAAATATCTGCCTGCCTCTGCCTCCTCAGTGCTGGGATTAAAGGCCTGCGCCACCAGTGCACTGGCTAATTTGGCATTTTTTGCTGTTCCAAGGAGACAGAAAGTTCACCAACTCTCAAAGCTGACTTACTCTTTTTTGAGACAGGATCTCAAATATCAGGTTAGTCTGGAACCTGGATATGTAGCCAAGGATGGCCTTGAACTGTTGTTTTGCTTTATTGTTTTTGAGTTGAGGCAGTCTGTAGCCCAGGCTACCTTCCAGTTTATAGTGATCCTCTTGTCTGTCAAGGGCTACAGTTACTAGTCTGTGCCACCAGACTCAGTGGCATTTCTATATTTCTAGTACCGTGCTAGGTACCCCATCTTTGCCTTAGCCCTCACACAAAAGCTTGCTTACTGGCCTCCTCTTTCCCTGATGGTATCTTCAGGGGGAGCGCCCCTCCCCAACAGCTACTTCTGTTGATTTCCCTGGGGGGGGGGGACTAGAACCATTTGGGAGTCAGTCTCAGGAGGTTTGATTTTTTTCTTCTGCCATTCCAGTAGAACAGTAAAAATACAACTCGCAAGTTTGACATCTCAGCTATAAATAGCTAAATGGGACATACATTTTTATGTGGCCATAAATATCACATCGAAGAGTCCATATCCTGATTTGACTTATTCATTTCTGTTTTCAATGTTCAGGCAACTGAGCCTAGTTTAATGTAAATGCTAAGTATACATTTAAGCATTGAACAACACCCAACTCCTGTTTCCGGTGTGTGTGTGTGTGTGTGTGTGTGTGTGTGTGTGTGTGTGTGTGTGTCTGTCTGTCTGTCTGTCTATGTGCGTGTGTCTGTGTAGGTCAGAGGTAGATGTCAGGCATCTTCAATTGCTTTCCTTAAATTAAAAAAAAAAAAATCAGGGTCTCTTAATGAACCAGGAGCAAGCCCCAAGGATCCTCCTCTGTCTGTCTCCCCAACACTGAAATTAAGTCTCTGTTGCCCACAAATTTGTTTATTTATTTGTTTGTTTGTTTTAGTTTTTTGAGACAGGGTTTCTCTGTGTAGCCTTGGCTGTCCTGGACTCACTCTGTAGACCAGGCTGGCCTCGAACTCGTAGAGATCCGCCTGCCTCTGCCTCCCAAGTGATGAGATTAAAGGCATTCACCACCATGCCAAGCCTTTGTTGTTGTTGTTTTGGTTTATCGGCAACAAAATACATAGATTGTACATGTACAATTGAAGAGTTTTAACAAGTAATGTAATTTTTTAAATTATTGGGGTTTTGTTTTTGTTTTGGGGTTTTTTATGTTTTTTGTTTGTTTGTTTGTTTTTCAAGACAGGGTTTCTCTGTGTAGCCTTGGCTGTCCTGGACTCCCTTTGTAGACTAGGCTGGCCTTGAATTTACATTGATCCTCCTGCCTCTGCCTCCCCAGTACTGGGATTAAAGGCATGCGCCACCACGCCCAGCAATTATTGTTATTTTGAGACCAAAAAACAAAAAACAAAAAAACTCACTATGTAGCCCAGGCTAGCCTGAAACTCTATGTAGTTCAGGCTAGCTTCATACCTGCAATTGCTACTCTTGCCTCAGCTTCTCAAGTGCTGAAATTAGAGGTAAGCACTACTATGTCTAAGAATGTATTTATTTAGGCTTTTCCCCTCAAATGTACTTTTACTTATTTACTACTCTCTTGTTAGTTTAAATCCATGTGGGTACAGCATCAAACAGATTCTGTGTCCAATAGCCTGTGCAGGAAGATTGCTTCAGGATTTTGTGCTAAGCATACCATTGATTCTATGGGCCTGATTTATTTTGGTTTTGTTTGGTCTGCTTCTCAGAGTCACTTTTGTTTGTTTGTTTTCAAGACAGGGTTTCTCTGTGTAGCCTTGGCTGTCCTGGGCTCACTTTGTAGACCAGCTGGCGTCAAACTCACATCAACTCATCTCCCTTGCCTCCCAAGTGCTGGGATTACCGACATGCACCCAGCCACCTTTTGCTGTTGTTGC
Organism: Acomys minous; assembly: GCF_964271855.1. Taxonomy (NCBI): domain Eukaryota; kingdom Metazoa; phylum Chordata; class Mammalia; order Rodentia; family Muridae; genus Acomys; species Acomys minous. Next base: position 116,312,456 of record NC_140484.1, on the reverse strand, counting down.
TGTTTTTGAGACAGGGTTTCTCTGTGTAATAACCCTGGCTGTCCTGGAACTCTCTTTGTAGACCAGGCTAGCCTCAAAGTCACAGAGATCCACCTGCTTCTGTCTCCAGTGTGCTGGGATTATAGGTGTGTGGCACCATGCCCTGCCACCTTTTTTTTTTGTTGTTGTTTTTAAGATTTCTTTATTATGTATACAGTGCTCTGCCTGCATGTACACCTTCATGCCAGAAGAGGGCACCAGATCTCAATATAGATGGTTGTGAGCTATCCTGTGGTGACTGGGAATTGAACTCAGGACCTTTGGAAGAGCAGCCAGAGCTCTCAACCTCTGAGCCATCTCTCCCGGCCTAGGGTTCTTGGTTTTTTTTTGTTGTTGTTGTTGGTTTTTTTTTTTTTTGAGAGAGTCTCACTAGGTAGTCCCAGCTGGCCCGGCATTCAGTGTGTAGACCAGGCTCGCCTCAAAGTCACAGAGAAACACCTGCCTCTGCGGGGCTAGAGAGAAGCCTACTCTGTGCTGTTTTTTGTTTTGTTTTGTTTTTTGTTTTTTGTTTTTTCCTTATGCACATAAGCACATCTCTTGCCCATTTACAATCCAGTTTTATCTTGGGCATGAACACACTAGAAGCTGAGACGGCCAGCAGGAATCTGAGTTTCAGGCCAGCCTCAGGAGCATTGTCTCACATGGGAATCAAATGAAGAGGTAAAAAAAAAGAAGGCAGGAAAGAAGGGGTTCGGCAGACGGCTTAGTCCGTCCAAGTTCTTACCATCAAGCCTGAGGACCCGAGCTGGGATCCAGCAGCCACGCAAAAAGCTAGATCACGTGTAGTCCCAACATGGAGACAGGACAGGAGGACTCCTGGGGGCTGCTGGCCAGTCAGTCGCCCCCCCAGCCCCCCGCCCTCCCAAACCATGTCCGTCGGTCTGTCGCATCGGCCCCCCCCCCCCCCCCCCCCCCCCCCCCGGCTCCCGCTCGTCCCCTTCACACTTAGCCTCTTTTAGGGGAGCCAGTGAGCAAGCAGTTGGAGGAATCCCTGTGTTCAGGCATAAAGTTCCAAACTGACAATCAAGATGTTTGTGAAAGTAATTTTGTAGTGCCGTGCAAAGTCTTCCGCACATAGTAGGAGGTCTCCGGAAGCAAGAGGCAGGAAAAGAACCTGCCTTTGGCTGGGCAGCCCAAGGCGCCGAGTCCTGTAGTTTACCTCCCATGCAGCTCCTCCCTCTCCCCCTCACTCCCCAGGCCAGGCAGCTGGGAGGAAAGACCGAGGGTGGAACCAGATGGAGCACTTTGTGCTGGTCACACCTCTCTGAGCGCACAGCGCATGCCAAGCAGCCTGAAAGCGGCACAGGCAGACGGTGGGGAATCCCCTGCTTGGAGAATGAGGTTGGTGGATTAGAACGTGGACTGGGGAAATCGGGCCTACTAAGTAAGAGCGAGGCTGAAGAGCAGACCTTGGAGTCCAGACTGGTGGGAAGAGGTGGTGACAAGCAAAGAGACTGTCCCGGGCCCTGTGAGGGAAGGAGAGAGAGCTAGAATAAGGCTGGAGGGGGCTGAAATGAAAGCACTTCCCGGTGTGGTTGGGCCTCCGGAGGCATGATGAGGAGCTGAGGAGGTGAAGGACCCAGGACCTTAGGTGACAGAAATATAACAAGTTATCAAGGCACCAAGAAGGAGGGCAAGACACCAGAGCCCAGGAACCAGGGTCCAAAACCACCACAAAGCTGGCAGAGTAAGGCAGGAGCAGGCGTCTGTAGGGCCTAAGAGTTTGAGGTAAGTCAGTGACACACAGGGAAGATTTAAAATTTTTCTTTTCTTAAGCTTTATTTATTTATCATCTATACACAGTGTTTTGCCTGCACATACACCAGAAGAGGGCACTAGATCTCATTATAGATGGTTGTGAGCCACCATGTAGTTGCTGGGAGTTGAACTCAGAACCTCTAGAGGAGCAGTCAGTGTGCTTAACCTCTGAGCCATCTCTCCAGCCCCTAATTTTTTTTTTCTTTTAATTTAAAAACTTATATGTCTCAAAGGAAGATTTAGAACTGCTAGCCATTTCTTTGTTTGGCCTATGTGGCCATAGTGACTAAATATATTTTTGTCTTTTATCATCATTTTCTTTCTTTAAAGTTTTTGTTTTTGTTTTTTTTTAGACAGGGTTTCTCTGTGTAGCCTTAGCTATCCTAGACTCCTTTTGTAGACCAAGCTGGCCTTCAACTCACAGCAATCCACCTGCCTCTGCCTCCCAAGTGCTGGCATTAAAAGTGTGAGCCTGGCTCTTTAAAGTTTTTAGTTTTACTCTGAGCAAAGTGAGGTTGGGCTGAGTTAAGAACTTTCGTACATGAGCATTTGCTCATAAGCCAACTTGGCAACAAGTACATTATGTAAAAGTAAAGTTTAGAAGCAGAGCGTGGTTGCACACACCTTTAATCGCAGCACTTTGGGGAGGCAGAGGCAGAGGCAGGCTGATCTGTGTGAGTTCAAGGCCAGCCTGGTCTATAAAGTGAGTCCAGGACAACCAAGGTTACACAAGAGAGACCCTATCCCTGGCGGGGCCAGAAGTAAAATTTAGCCATGTGTAGACAGCTTTTTTCACCCCTCTGAGACAGGGTTTCTCTGTGTCCTGGACTCACTTACTTTGTAGACTAGGCTGGCCTGGAAGTCACAATGATCCACCCATTTTCATAGGTTTTAAGATGTTTAGAGTACTCAAATTTATCAAATAGTAAGTATTTATCAGGTCTTAATATATGATCACAATATTTAAATTTGACTCTGTATAGTCCCTTATTTTTTTAAGCAGGATTTCTTTGTTTGTTTTTGAGACAGGGTTTCTCTATGTAACAACCTTGGCTGTCCTGGACTCTCTTTGTAGACCATGCTGGCCTTGAACTCACAGAAATCCACCGTCTCTGCCTGGAAGCAGGGTTTCTAGATAAGACCCTAAGCTCCCTAATATTGTTATTGTTGTGGTTAATTTAGAAGAATTGCCTAATAAATAGTTATTAGTAGCCCTATAATTATTAATATGGTGGTAATTTCTTTCTTTTTAAGATTTATCTATTTATTTATTAAGTATACAGTGTTGTACTGCATGCCAGAAGAGGGACCCAGATCTCATTATAGATGGCTGTGAGCCACCATGTGGTGGCTGGGAATTGAACTCAGGACCTTTGAAAGAGCAGATAGTGGTCTTAACCTCTGAGCCATCTCTCCAGCCCCAAGGTGGTAATTTTGAACCCGCTAGCAATCAATGAAAACACGGACACCTGTTATATTTTCAAATAGCCTTGGTTCACCTGGGGCAGGGCAGATATTAATCCCCTAAACTGCCTTTCATATCTCCCTGCCAAAATCCCATGCCATCTGTTTCTAATAATTCTTATGGAGCTACCTCCCATCCATAATCCCAAATACTTGCTAATGCTCTTCATCTGGGCCAAATCCTCCATCCACACCCGCCATGTGCTTCTTACTCCACCTAGCCCATGGCGGCCTTCCTCCTCCTCCTCCTCTTCCTGTCTCTTCCTCCCCATCCCCACCCCCCACCTCCAGATCTTCTTCCAGTCTCTGACTCTTCCCTTTCCCAAGAACCTCTCTGTCCCCAAAAGCCTGGGAACCTTAGCCACACCTATTCCATTTGCCCTGCCCTGATGTGTTGGATTTTTATTGGTCAAACAGAAACAAGGTTTTAGGCAAGGTAAAACAGTGAGTCTGCTCACTTGGGCAGACCAGACCAACCCCCAACAAGTCTCAGTAGCGGCTTGTTCCTAGACCAGCCGTTCTCTGCTCCCGGATCGTATGCAGTTATGTAGTGACACATGGCGTTTTTGTAAGACCCAATCCCCCCCCCCCCCCACACCTCCTGTAAGCATTCTGGCAGATATAAAGATTCTAAAGACACACTTGTCTCTCCATCTCACTGTGAGACTTTTGAAAGAATTGGCCCTAAGGATAATGGAGTTCCCTAGGAATCTCATGTTGGGAAAAGGAAAGGGTGCTAGCCAGAGAAACTCGTCTTTCTGAAAGATTTCAAACAATTCTGGCGGCTTGTCAAACCGCCTTACAGAATGAGACTAAAATCCAGATGGCAATGAGTCACTCTGGCTGTAACTGTATCTTCTTTTTTTTTTTTTTTTTTTTTTTTTTTTTTTAACTATATCTTTTTTGGGAGGCAGGGGAGATGGTTCATGACAAGGTTTTTCTCCTGGAACCCTCTCTGTAGACCAGGCTGGCCTCGAACTCAGAGACCATCCACCTCTGTCTCCTGAGTGCTGGGATTAAAGGCTGTGCCACCATCGCCCAGCCTATGTCATGGATTTTAACACATTGTGGCCATTTCCACTCTCTTTTTAAATTCATATCTTTTATGTGCTAAAATAATTTTCTGGCATGCTCAATTAAAATATGTGCACTCAAGTGTACATAAGTACACATAAGCACATAAGGAATAAACAATGTATTTTTTTTAAAGGGGGGTCCATAATAAGGAAAAACAGTTGGAAAATTCCATCTCTATTTTGATTATAGGAACTTCTTACAATTAACCCGACGGTATATTGCTTCTTATGGGGAATCATGTTTGCTAAGGTCAAGTCCAGACTGTGAAACAGACGTTCTTTCATGTGCTCCCAGTGAGTCATAGCTTAGAGTCAGGCAGAATTGAAGGTTAAAGATTAACAGCTCATTAGCAGCAGCCCGGACCGAAGAAGTGGAGCCCAGCGCCTGCACAGAACCCGGGCTGGGACTCAGTCGGCTCCAGTTTAGACCTGGCAGGTCAGGATCCTCCTGGGCATTTGTTTGCTACCTCATTCTGCCCCTAAGCAAGTTGTATAAGCACTCTACCAAGTAATATCCATAGCATGGTGCTACTCTCATTTTAAAAATGTATTTAATCAATGCTACAGCTTCGTGTCTACTTTAGTACTTTCCACGCTCTAAAAGGGGCTCTAAGTCCCCTATACTGGTTACATCATCTGGGTTTTATTGTTCCAAGTTCCCCAACTCAAAAGACCTGGAGATTGATTTTGAACCATTCCCTCTGACTGTAAGGTAAACGAGTCTTTGTTCATATACTGCTGTTGGCCAGATGTGGCTCCACATCTTTTTTTTGTTTTGTTTTGTTTTTGTTTTTTTGAGACAAGATTTCTCTATGTTATCTTGGCTGTCCTGGGCTTACTTTGTAGACTAGGTTGGCCTCTAACTCACAGAGATCACCTGCCTCTGCCTCCCAAGTGCTGGGATTCAAGGCGTGTGCCGCCACGACTGGCTAGCCCCATATGTCTTTAATAAGCCCAGTACTCTGGAAATGGAAGCAGGAGGATTTCTGTGAGTTCAAGGCCCGCATGGTCCACATAAGGGCCAGGCTAGCAGGGGCCACATAGTGAGACTCTGTCTCAAACAACAACAAAACCAGGATATTCCTTCCTTAGTGTCTGCCACCGTCAGGACTACTTTCTCAGTTTCCCCTAATGACTTTCTGTATGCACACTCACAAAACCAAAACCACCCAGATAACCAGGGTCAGAGGGGGATGATGGCTCAGTGGATAAAGCACTTGTCATGCAAAAATGTGGCTGAGGTTCCAATCCAGGGAACCCACGTGAGAGCCTCAAAGGCCGGGTAGCCTTCTGGAGTCCCAGCACTTAGGTGGGGAAGCTAGGAGTCCCTTAGGGTAAGCTTTCTAGTGGGAGTGGCTGGACTTGAGGAGTCCAGGCTCAGCGAGAGGTCCGGCCTCTGCAGAGAACAACTGAGGAAGGTACCAGCTGTAAACCAGGCCTGTGGCCAAACAGGTGTGTCCACAAAAGCCCAAACACACATATACACATACGCATGCCAAGAAAAAGAAGGAGGAAATTATTGAAAGTAAAAGTGGCCAACCAAAAAAAAAAAAAGTGGCCAACCATGCTGGGCATGGTGGTGCATGCCTTTAATCCCAGCACTTGGGAGGCAGAGGCAGGCAGATCTTTGAGTTCAAGGCCAGCCTGGTCTACAAAGTGAGTCCAGCGGGCCTGCAGAGATGGCTCAGAGGTTAAGAGCACTGTCTGCTCTTCCAGAAGTCCTGAGTTCAGCAACCACATGGTGGCTCACAACCATCAGATAATGGGATCTGATACTGTTTTCTGGCCTGCAGCTGTCCATGCAGATAGAGCACTGATAGACATAAAAATAATAAATATTTAAAACAAAGCGAATCCAGGACAGCCAAGGATACACAGAAAAACCCTGTTTCGAAAACAAACAAAAAATGGCCAACCAAGGGTGGAGGTACTAGGGCACTTGGGTAAGCACAAGAAGCCTTGGGTTTGACCCTGAACAGTGAGAGGGAAATAATAAGAATAAATAAATAAATGTGTCTGAGGGACTAGCAGTGGTGGTGGTGGTAGCGGTGGTGCTGGTGCTGATGCTGGTGCACACCTTCCACTCCTAGCACGTGTGGAGGCAGAGGCTGGCAGATCCAGCGTGGTCTACAAAGCTAGTTCCAGGGCAGCCAAGGCTACATAAAGCAACCCTGTCTTGAAAAGAAGAGAAGGAGGAGGAGGAAGAGGAAGAAGAGGAGGAGAAGAAGAAGAGAAAAATGCTTGAGGTTTCGTTGTTTTGAAGGAAGCACACCTGGCAATTTGCTCTGAGGCTGCAGGGTCTTGCTTCCTGTCCCTCACAGGGAAAATTTGACCCTTCTGGAAGTCCCTGGCTCTGTCACTATTTCTCTAAGCAAGAACCACACCCCCTGCCATGCCCATCTCCAGTAACTTTCTCCTCCTAGTCTTCCCCCAGGGCGTGGTCCTCCTGGCAATGCCACCGTCTGTGACAGGTTGTAAAAAGAATGTTCTTCCTCAGGTTCCAGCTTGCGTACTGTCACCCGCCAGAGCCGAGTGTGGCCTCTGTTCTCATTTGCTCCCAATGGGATGGCAGAAAGAAGCAGCCAGGCAGCAGACTGCCCTGAAGTAGGACGTCTTTCTGCTCCCCAAGCTTCCAAAACCTCCCTCTTTACTAATCTCCCCACTTTTTTTCCAAACTGTATCTGCTGTTTACAACTGAACACAATGCGGTGTGGTATAGGACGCAGCACAGCGGAAGGCCTTGACTGCAGGACCCTCCACTCCTCCAGAGGATGAGCAGGGATATTCCCGACCCCATAGCCATCAGGGACGAGCCACTTGTCAGCCTCCGTTATGATCAAATTCATCTGCACTAAACTTGGTGATGCCTCCCTTCTTTGAGATGTGGATCATCTGCGGCCAGGGAACTTGAACTTGGCAGGGCCTGGGTCACACGTTTCTCATGCTGCATCTTGGTGAAGATGGGCATAATGACTTGGCCAATATGAACTCTGGCCACTATGGCCAGGGCCTTCCACCAAAACAAACAAACAAACAAACAAAAAACACCACTCCATTCAGAATGCCAGTCTGGAGCCTGTCAGCCGTACACAGGACAACATCTTATTGATGCAGATGGTGTGAAGAGGGAATGGCCCCTCTCCAGGATGAAACCTATTTCCACCCCTCACCCCCCCATAAATCTTCACAGTGTATTTGTCAGCTCAAATGTGGGTGGCGGCCTCCAGGGCGGTCACACTCAGCTGACAGCACGTGGCTATGTAAAAAGAATTAATCAACTTTTGACTTCTTCAGTCCCAAGTCAAAGACCCGCAGCTCGGCACTGGGAACGCCGCCGCCCTGGCAGAAGCTGAGATTTGTATCCTGCCTGTCCTTGTGATAACCGTAAACCAAATCCCCCAAATCTTCAGTTCAGAGGCCTGTGACAAGAACACAGCACGCGCCCCATAGCCCCTGCTACTCTACCCTGCTCCTTTAAACAACTCAAAACAAAAACCAGAAATCCCTTAGAGGTGCACGCCTGTTATCACAGCACGAAAACAGAGGCAGGATTGGAAGTCCCAGGTCAGCATGGTTTACACCTAGGAACCCAAAAACCCACATGAGATATATGGAGTTTTGTTGTTGTTGGTTTGGTTTGGTTTTTTTTATCTGTGGATGTGGATGCATATGCCAGTTTGTGGAGGACCAAGGACCTCAAGTGTCATCTTCAGGAAGTGGTCTAATCTCCTTTGAGACAAGGTTCTTTTGGGGGTCTGGAACTCATCAATGAATTCTCCCTGGGCTGGGCAGTGGGGGGTGGGGGAGTACGGGGGAGTGGGGGCACTACAAACCGGCTCCACTGTGCCCTGGATTTTCAAATGGGTTCTGAATCACACTCAGATTCAACCATCTGAGCCACCTTCTCGCAGGACACACACAGGAGAGAGGCCCTGCCAGCGCCGCAGCTGTGAGGAGAAATTCAGTCACAGCTCCACACTTATATCAGAGAGATCCCACACGGGCGAGAGACACTCTGAGTGCCCAGAATGTGGGGAGGCTTTTGGGCAGAGGCCATATCTCATAATGCATCAAAGAACACACACAGGAGGGAAGCCCTACACCTGCCTGGAATGTCAAAATCTTTAGTCGGAGCTCAGATTTTGTCACCCACTGGAGGGTATGCTTGGGGGATGAAGGCTTCCACTGTGGGGACAGTTTCAGCCAGAGATCAGACTTGATCAAGCACCGAAGAGCCCACACCGGAGAAAGCCCTTTTCAGTGTCCAGCATGCAGGCATGACTTCAGGGACAGTTTTCACTTTGTGGCTCACATGAATATAACACACAGGAGTAAAACCTTTCGGTTGTCTCGGATGCCACAAAAGTTTCAGTCATAGCTGGGCGGTGGTAGCACACGCCTTTAATCCCAGCACTTGGAAGGCAGAGGCTGGCGGATCTCTGTCAGGACCGAATCTGTTCTGTCTTTCTAGTCTGTGTTGTAGTGAACAGGCTAACTTTTTTTTTTAAGAGTTATTTATTATTATGTATACAGTGCCAGAAGAGGGCATCAGATCACATTATAAATGGTTGTGAGGCACCATGTGGTTGCTGGGAATTGAACTCGGGACCTTTGGAAGAGCAGGCAGTGCTCTTAACCATTGAACCATCTCTCCAGCCCCGTGAACAGGATAACTTACAGTGTCCAAATAGTGCTGTAAACACAAAAGACATTTCTTCACAGGGCATAACAGAGTCCCCGTGCTTGGATACTAAAAAAGAAATGAGAGAACGGGCTTGCCAGTGGTGGCACACGCCTTTAATCCTAGCACTTGGGAGGCAGAGGCCGGCGGACCCCTGTGAGTTCGAGGCCAGTGTCATTTACAGAGGGAGTCCAGAACAGCTAAGGCTACACAGAGAAACCCTCCCTCAAAAAATACAATAACCAAACCAAAGCAACCAAACAAACCAAACCAAACAAACAAACAAGTGAGAGAATGGTATGGCGGCCTACTGACCGCACATAAACTAGCTGGTGTGCCTTGATACAGAGTAGATAGTGGTGTTGAACATTAGCATCTGAGGTCTGGCTATCACGGCAGCGTAACTTATCTAATTTAGACACGAGGGAAGCAGGAGGCTCCAGAGTTCAAGTTCATCCTAAGCTATATAGTGAGTTCAAGGCAGCCTGGCCTCCATGAGACTCTTCCTTTAAAAAAAAAGTTTTGTTTTTTTTTTTTAAAGATTTATTTATTATACAGTGTTCTGCCTGCATGTAGACCTGCACACTAGAAGAGGGCATCAGATCTCATTATAGATGGTTGTGAGTCACCATGTGGTTGCTGGGAATTGAACTCAGGACCTTTGGAAGAGCAGGCAGCGCTCCTAACCTCCCTCCCCCTCCCCCTCCCCACCCCTCCCTCCCCTCTCACACTCAGGCTGGGGATATAGCTTAGTAATGGAGTACCCATTTAATATGTGAAATGGGACTAGGTTCAGCCTGCAATACCATAAAAAAAACGAATATAAAAAACCCCTAGTGCAGTGTCTGGCCCTTAAAACATCCTCAGTACACGCTTAGCTTTTGTTGTTTCGATGTGGCTGTGTGAGAGAGCGAAGCTTGTAGGGCTGAGTCTCCTTTCACCTTTATGTAGGCTCTGGGGATTGAACTCAGGTCTCCAGGCTGTGTTACCTCAGTCCCCGTCGCCGTTTTTTTCCCTCTCTGTATTTTCTTGCTAAGCTTGGTTGGTTTGTTTCCCAGACTCGTTGTGTCTGAGTTCAGAACTTGCAAAAAAAGTAGTAACAGATTTCATAAAATGGAAACTCTCTCCCAGTGAATTGCTGTTCAGGCATTAGTCACCAACTGCCTCATCGCATGACAAGGCAAAATTAGCCCAGTGGGTGTCTGTGGTTATAGACGCTGAAAGCACCTCAGCCCTCTGCATGGAGCTTCTGCTGTAGGCTTTGGCCTTTCGTGTGTGTGTGTGTGTGTGTGTGTGTGTGTGTGTGTGTGTGTGTGTGTGTGTGAACCTTTTACTTACTGAGCTCGGAGCTTATGACTCGCTCAGGCCCCCAGGGATCCCCATATGTCTCTGACACCCAGTGCTAGGATTACTAATGTGTCTGAATATTTGTGTTTGGTTGGTTGGTTTTGTTTTGTTTGTTGGGTTTTTTGAGAGAGGGTTTCTCTGTGTAGCCTTGGCTGTCCTGGATTCACATCGATCCACTTGCCTCTGCCTCCCCATGCTGGGATTAAAGGCATATGCGACCACACCGGGCTTTTTTTTTTTGTTTTTTGAAACAGGGTTTCTCTTGTAGTCCTGCCTGTCCTGGACTCACTTTGTAGACCAGGCTGGCCTTGAAGTCATAGAGATCTGCCTACTTCTGCCTCCTGAGTGCTGGGATTACAGGTGTGCACCACTGCACCCCACTATGAGTCTGACTTATTTCTGAACATGTGTTGAGTATTGAACTCTGGTTCTGCTTTTGAGTCAACTACAGCCCCACCACCCTACCCGTACTTCCGGGCATGGTGGTGCACGCCATTAATCCTAGCACTGGGAGGCAGAGGCAGGTGGTTGGCTGTGAGTACGAGGCCAGCCTGGTCTACAAAGTGAGTCTAGGACAGCCAAGGCTACACAGAGAAACCTTGTCTCAACCTGCCCCCCTCAAAAACAAAACAAAAACAAAAAACAAAACAACAACAGTAACAACAAAACCCAAAAAAACCAGCCAAACAAACAAAAAAGGCCACCAGCTAGGTAGCCAAGAGTAACTGTGACCTCCTGATCCTCTGGCCTCTCTCTCTCTTCTGCGTTCACCTTTCCTGTCCCTCTGTGCCTCGGCACCCCTGCAATTTTCCTTTTTTGGTCACAATAAGCCTATTGTGTACCTTGAAGTCTTCTTAATGCTGTTCTCTCTGCCCAGAACATTCCTCACCGGGTCTTTACATAGCCTATTTTCAGGCAGATTTAGCCTAAACTCACCTCCTTACCAAGACTTTTCCTGGCAGCCACATCTGTGTTTCACCTCTTCCCCCAACATCTTTTCTGTTCACTGAAGTCCTTATACTTATTGCACAGTTTCCTGTTTGCTTTTGATAAATCCCATGAAATGAAAAATCCATTTATTTTTTCCATGCTATCATAACAAATGCTAAAGAAAGGCTTGTGAGGCCAGGGGAGGCAGAGGCAGGTGGATCTCTGTGAGTTCGAGGCCAGCCTGGTCTACAAAGTGAGTGCAGGACAGCCAAGGCTACACAGAGAAACCCTGTCTCAAAAAACTGAAAGAAAGAAAAAGAAAGAAAGAAAGAAAGAGAGAGAGAAAGAAATAAGCCAGATGTGGTGGCACACGCCTTTAATCCCAGCACTCAGGAGGCAGAGGCAGGTGGATTGCTGTGAGCTCAAGGCCAGCCTGGTCTACAAAGCGAGTCCAGGACAGCCAAGGCTACACAGAGAAACCCTGTCTCGAAAAACAAAACAAAACAGAAAACCAACCAAACAAAAAGGAATTGCTGGATGGGTGACTGGATGAATGCATGCACACTTCCACTTTCAGTCAAGGACCATGCTTCTAGAACAGCATCAAGTGAGATGAAGCTGGAAAGGAGGGAGGAGCCACCACTGCCCAGCTTTAAAGTTTGTTGTTGTTGGTGTTGTTGGTCTCATGTATACCAGGCTAGTCTCAAACTCACTAAATAACCCAGGATGACCTTAACTCCTAAACCTACTGCTTCTACTTCCCAAGTGATGAGATTTTTGTTTTATTTGATTGAGACGGGGCTCAGCTGTAGCCGAGGCTGGCTTCAAACTTGTGGTAATCCTCCTGCCTCAGCCTCCTGAACGCTGGGATTACACCACAGTCAACAAGTTTTAACTCTTCAAACCCAGCACATTGGTAAACGCCTTTAATCCCAGCACTCGGGAGGCGGAGGCAGGCGGATCTCTGTGAGTTCGAGGACAGCATGGTCTGCTGCTTGATCCTAATTACAGCCAGCCTCCCAGAGCATTCCTATGGTCTTCCTCTGGAGTTCCTCCTGCTCATTTCAACTCTCCTTCTCTGCCTGTTTCCTTCATATTGTTGGTGCCGAGTCTTGTAGTAGCTGCCTCTGTAGTGTGTGTGTGTGTGTGTGTGTGTGTGTGTGTGTGTGTGTGTGTGTGTAAAAATACCTTCTGCTTTTGAAATTAAAAAAAAAAAAAGCAGATGTACCCATAGCCAACAAAGAGTATGAATACCAGGCATCTGTCTCCCTTGCCCTTGTCCCCTCCCCCAGCCCCACCCCCTAGGTCCCAGCTCCGTCAGTCTGGCAAGCCAGGTCTTGTTTCCAGCTTTTCCTTTCCATTCTCGGGGCCAGTCATCTGAACCACAGCACTGGCTTTCCATCTGGTCTGCTTAACTTTCCCTTCCAGTTCCTATCAGCAAGCCCGGAGAGCTCTCCGTACACCAAGGCATACCCTGAACCCTAGAGCGATGAGAACAAAAGAAAGAAAGAGCTCCACACTGAAGAGCGGCTTGTCTTTGGGCAGGTTTCTTGACCTCCCATCTTTCCATGCGTGTAAAATGAGGATAGGCACAGTGCTTCCTTATGGTGTTGGCGGACGATAAAGAGGAAGCTACGCAGAGCTCTGCAGAGCACCCGGAACGCTATCTGTTCCATAAACGTCAATGGCGATGATGCCAGAGATGCGGATCTTCTCGGATGAGTTACTGACCTCAGTGCTTAGTATTTAGGTGAAGAAGTTGAGTGTGCTGGCTTACGCCTGGGTGGCAGGGGGCTTGTCATAAAGTTGAGGCCAGCCTGGACTACAGAGTGAGAAGCTGTCATAAAAGAAAAGGAAAGAGAGAGAGAGAGAGAGAGAGAGAGAGAGAGAGAGAGAGAGAGAGAGAGAGAGATGGCTCAGCAGTTAAGAGCACTGGCTGCTCTTCCAGAGGACCTGGATGGATTCCTAGGACACATGTTTAATCATCTGTAACTGCTGTTTCAGAGCCTCTGTCACCCTCTTCAAGCCTCTGTGGCTACCAGGAATGGAAGTGGTACATAGACATACTTGCAGGCAAAACACTCAAACACACAAAATAAAACTTTGTAAAAAAAAAAAAAGAAAGAAAGAAAGAAAGAAAGAAAGAAAGAAAGAAAGAAAGAAGCCGGGCGTGGTGGCACACACCTTTAATCCCAACACTTAGGAGGCAGAGGCAGGTGGATCTCTGTGAGTTTGAGGCCAGACTGGTCTACAGAGTGAGTCCAGGACAGTCAAGGCTACACAGAGAAACCCTGTCTCAAACTCCCTCTCCCCCCAAAAGAAGGAGAGATCCCATCTCAGAAGGCCAAGCACCACAATGACAAATAGGAAAATAGAACATTCTTCTGAAGACTGACCTTTCTACTCAGACCTCATAAAAGTGAGTTATGTCAAGTGGGAGTCAGTCCAAGTTCCTGGGCCCTGATCAGACACCAGAAACTTCTTGCCTCCCAACTTTTCTTTTGTTTGTTTTGTTTTTTTTCTGTGTAACAGCCCTTTCTGTCCTGGATTTTGTAGACCAGGCTGGACTTGAACTCACAGAGACCCACCTGCCTCTGGAGTGCTGAAATGACAGGCCTGTGCCACTGCCATGGGCTGCCGCCTCTCCCAACTATTTTTTGTTTTTTGTTTTTTTTTGGTTTTGGTTGGTTGGTTTTTCCAGACAGGGTTTCTCTGTGTAGCCTTGACTATCCTGGACTCACTTTATATATCAGGCTGGCCTCGACTCATGGCGATCCGCCTGCCTCTGCCTCCCAAGTGCTAGGATTAAAGGCATGCACCACCACTGCCTGGCTTTCCCAACCTTTTTGCTTTTCTGTGGTGCTGGGAATTGAATCCAGGCCTCAAGTGCTGGGAATTCTCTTCCATTCTGTATCAGTCAGTTAAGTAAATGCCCAGAAGGTTTGTAGGCTCACCCCCCCCCCCTGCTATAAACCTCTAAACTTGGATCTCCTGTCTGAATAGGGAATGCACCTTATATTAGCAACTGTCATGTGACATCATCCCCCCCCCACACTTCAGGAAACAATGGTTATTTTCACAGGGTGTGGACACTTTTACAGCTCTAGTTAACTCCTGCCAAATCTTGTAAGTGAATCAACCACTTTATAATGTTATCAGCAGTAATAACTGGCTACTGCTTTCACCACGCCCTCCTCTGTGAGAAACAGCTGTGCTGGGTTAACAGCGAGGACTCCCACCCGCTGTCTTAACGTGCGTGCCTTTGAATGCTTGAGAGGGTGAACATTCTTTCATGTCAGCTACTTCCCAGCATTTGTCCTGTACATGACCAAATGCATTCCTAAGGCAGGGTGGGGGTAGGGGTGGGATCAAGGCTATGATGATCATTTGATATTGAGGAAGTCGCTCACCTTTTTTTTTTTGGTTCTCCTCTCCCTCCCTCACTGATGTATCATTTTTTTAAAAAAATATTTATTTATTTATTATTATGTATACAGTGCTCTGCCTGCATGTGTGCCTGTCCGCTAGAAGAGGGCATCAGATCTCACCATAGATGGTTGTGAGCCACCATGTGGTTGCTGGGAATTGAACTCAGGACCTCTGGGGAGAGCAGTCAGTGCCCTTAACCTCTGAGCCATCTCTCCAGCCCGATGTATCATTTTTAAGAAAATATCCTAAGCTATATATGTACATTTACAGAATTGTTAGAAATTCCAACTGAGTAAAACAAACAAGAAAAAAAAAAAACCACCTGTATTCAACCAGATGTGATGCAGCACCTCTTTAATTCCAGATCTCTGTCAGCTGAAGGCCAGCCTGGTTTACATAGTGAGTACCAGGCCAGCCAGGGCTACATATCAAAAACCAAACCAACCAACCAAAAGCAACAGGCAGAGAGGTAGGTGGCTATCTGTGAGTTCCAGGACAACAAGGCTACAAAGTAAGACCTTGTCTCAACAAATCAACTGCAATGGCACTGCCACCTCTGAAGCTGATAACTACAAGAGCCAGAATATGAAAAGATTTTCCATTTGAGACAGGGTTTCTCTGCGTAGCCTTGGCTGTCCTGGACTCACTCTGTAGAACAGACTGGCCTTGAACTCACAGCGATCCACCTGCCTCTGCCTCCTGAGTGCTGGAATTAAAGGCATGTGCGGCTTTAAAGAATAGTTTTTTGTTTTGTTTTGTTTTTTTTTAAAACATATTTATTTATTTATTATGGATATAGATCTTGTTATAGATGGTTATAAGCCACCATGTGGCTGCTGGGAATTGAACTCATGACCTTTGGAAGAACAGCCAGTGCTCTTAACCTCTGAGCCGTCTCTTCAGCCCTGTTTTTGTTTTTCTTAAAGAATAGTTTTAATTCGAGGTTTTTTTTTTTAATTGTCTGGAGACATAGCCGTGGGTGGTGTTGGGAACCGAACTCTTATATTTATGGTTGGGAGCCTAACCTTTAATGGCTGAGCCATCTCTCCAGCCCTTAATTCAAGTTTTTTGATGTATTTATTTATTTTTGGTTTTTTTTTGAGACAGGGTTTCTCTGTGTAGCCTTGGCTGTCCTAGACTCACTTTGTAGACCAGGTTGGTCTCAAACTTACAACAAAATCCACCTGCCTCTGCCTCTTGCCCTTGATCTATTTATTTAATGTGACTGCTGAAAACTCCAAATTATTTTTTTTTAAAAAGTATGTTCCTGCGTATTGCAAAGACACACAAAGTGAGAGTAACTCAGCAAGGCAATTTACTTTTGGGGGCTGGGGCTGGAGTGATGGCTCAGTGATTAATAGTACTAACTGTTGTTCCAGAGCACCCAGGTGTCCCAGCACCCACGTGACAACTCAACTGTCTGTAACTCCAATCCCAGGGGATCCAACTCCCTCTCCTAGGCTCCTCAGGCACGAGAGAGACATGCATGCAAACCCTTATACATATGAAATCATGAAAACAAAATTTTTTGAGGCGCCAGGCATAGTGGTTGTTGTAAATGAGGCACTCCACCAAGGGACTCAGAGGCAGCAGCTTACCTCGTGCCCCTCTGCTGCCAGGTGCAAAGTATAAAAGGCCCCAGGCACTCCAGCTGTCTCTCCCCCTTCCCCCCCCTCCCTCCCCCCCTCTCTCTCTCCCCCCCTCTCTCTCCTCTATCTTGTTCATTCTGTCCCTCTGGCTGCCTCTCTCTCTCTCTGTCTCTCTCATGTCCCCACTCCAAAACAGCCCTTCGCTTCCCCTCCCCTAATAAACCTCTTGCCCCTGATCTGTTGCATGGTGTGGTTTCTTAGTGGCACACGTTGGCATGGGCCCACCAAAGGCTACACACCCACCCACACCACCCACCGGCTCCCAGCCTTATCCTAGTAGTAGCACACACATTTAATCCCAGCACAGTGGGAGGCAGAGGCAGGCAGGTGAGTCTCTGTGAGTTTGAGGCTAACATAATAATGATTCAAGCCAGCCAAGGCTGTATAGTAAGATCTCTTCCTTAAAAACTTTTTTAAAAATCCGGTTGTGTTGGCATATACCTTTAATCCCAGCACTCGGGAGGCAGAGGCAGGTGGATTGCTGTGAGCTCGAGGCCAGCCTGGTCTACAAAGCGAGTCCAGGACAGCCAAGGCTAACATAGAGAGACCCTGTCTCAAAAAACAAAACAAAACAAAAAAGTACACAAGGCCCAAACTGGGTTAGGAAGCATATTGGTGGGGTGGGCCACTTAAGTTTTAATTTTAACACAGGGTGGTGATGTCTCTCCCCGCTGACGGGTGCTCTGCTTCTCAATATGAAGGGATTGGCTAATTCATAGTGTCACAAAGGGGACCAATGTGATGGAGTCATGTCTCAGGAACGTCTGGCATCCAGGAGCTGAGCACACCGGAGAGTTTCACAAGACGGGGGCCATTTTTAAAATACTGGCTCCTGGTGGGCTGGCCACCTTTGATAGGAAAGACTGTGTCTCACAATTTGCCCCTCTAGAGCATGTAGCGTCACTCTTCTCAAACCCAGGCACCATGCGATGACTTCCTGAAGTCTCTGGTAACGGTGAATTACTGTTACAATAAATGGCTGGGGATTGGGTGGTGAGAGTGGGCTTTGTGAGCGGCCAACGAGCTCAGCAGGGATGGCTCTTTGCAAGCAGACACAGCTGAAGTCACAAGCATGGCAGTCATTGGCTCAGAAGACTATGCTATGCACCACCACCTTAAAAAAAAAAATAGGGCCAGGCATGGAGGCCCAAGCCTTTAATCCCAGCACTCGGGAGGCAGAGGTAGATGGATTGCTGTGAGTTTGAGGCCACCTTGGTCTACAAAGTGAGTCCAGGACAGCCAAGGCTACACAGAGAAACACTGTCTCAAAAAAAAACAAAAACAAAACAACAACAATAGTGTAATGAATTACTATTATTTGTGTGAATACCACTAAACTATAACACTTTACAAAGTTTCAAGGAAACTGTATAGAAAACAAAAGGCAATCAAAAAATCTTTCATGTGCTCTGTATAGTCTAGAGAGTAAGCAACCATACCAGGTGCTTTCAGTTTTGGACTAGTGCAAATAGGAGCTAGAAGCAACAGTGCACAGTAAAACCTCATTGAACTGATGGTGTTTACAACATCCAGCAGAAATCACTTAGCAACGATCTTTAAAATCATGATTTGGGAGATACTCCGGAGAGACATTTCTAGGCAGAGGGTCCTCTCTGTCCTCTCCGTGGGCTGTCAGCAGCCCTTTCCCCCCTTATACCTGTAATTTAAAGACTACAGAAAACAATAACACCCACAAGAGCCTGGAGAGGGATGCCACTAGCCAGCTCTTTCTCCTTACTCTGTCCATCACTGTAACTGGAAAGGAGAAACAAACCAAGGGTACCAGGACTTCACAGCGCAGAAGCAAAATCAGACCAGCTAGCACGGAGTATCTCCATTAGAGGAAAACTGCAGAAAGTCCAGCCTTTCAACACAACAAGCTCTTTTACCTCAGGCTGTTGGCAGTTGCCTAATGTTAACTGCACTTGGTAATATAGCATTTTGGTCCTGACTGGTTCTGTGCTTCCCAAGCCTCTGCTCCGGGTCACTGGAAATTCACAGGGGCCACCTGGGAGTGTTAGCTCCTGTTGGTAGCTGGCTAGTGCCAGAAGCATTGCACGTCTTCCCTAGCTGCCAGTAAATACATCAAGCAAAAACAACTGTCAGAATTTAAAGTAACAAAGCCAAGTCTGGTGGTTCGCGCCTTTAATTCGAGCACTCGGGAGGCAGAGGCAGAGGCAGGGGGACCTCTGTGAGTTCGAGGCCAGCCTGGTCTACAGAGTGAATCCAGGACAGCCAAGGCTACATAGAGAAACCCTGTCTTAAAAAACCAAAAAAAAAAAAAAGGGGCTGGAGAGATGGCTCAAAGGCTAAGAGCACTGTCTGCTTTCCAAAGGTCCTGAGTTCAATTCCCAGAAACCACATGGTGGCTCACAACCATCTATAATGAGATCTAATACCCTCTTCTGGTGTGCAGGTGTACATGCAGGCAAAACATTGTATAAAAAATAATTAAATAAACCTTAAAAAAACAAAACAAAACAAAACAAAACCCATAAAAAAACCAAAAAAAAAAAAAAAAAAAAAAAAAAAGGAAAAGGTTCTGGTTTTGTTTTGCTTTGTTTTTTTCTCTTCCCAGGAGGACAGATAAAGGATATCACCTGTTTTCGTTTTCAGAGTGCAAGTCACTAAGTAGATTATGGAATTTTGGTGTTCTGCTGTGGCTTCCAGATGATCTGGGGGAAACGGGGTGGGGGGTTGGGAGGTCCTCTTTTGAGGTTCTTAATCTCACCAATAAAGCAATTTAAGAAGGAGGGTTCAAATGGAAGGTTAATGACAATTTTATTAGAGTTTAAGACCCCAAAGCAGGCAGGCCATAAATCTCAGCTATTGCTGGAGGAGAAGAATGGGAGAGCGGCAGGGCGGGCGGGTGGGGAGGGCAGGGAGGGCGGGCACATGGGGGCAAGGGGCTTTAGCTTCTTGTTTGGGCAGCTGACCTCGGAGCCAGTGAGAGAGAATTATCCAATCCAGTTTCCTCCTGCTGGAGAGCCGAACCTCAGGGACAATGGAGTCTAAAGTTTGCCTCCCCTGCCTTCAGGAGAGGGCAGATTTTTTGTTGTTGTTGTTGTTGTTGTTTTGTTTTCCCGAGACAGGGTCTCTCTGTGTAGCCTTGCTGTCCTGGACTCACTTTGTAGACCAGGCTGGCCACGAACTCACAGCGATCCACCTGCCTCTGCCTCCCGAGTGCTGGGATTAAAGGCGTGCGCCACCACGCCCGGCTTGGGGTGGAGGTTTCTTGCACTCCAAGCCAGCCAACCGCTTTGTCCACTTCCTACCAATTCCTGTTGCGGTGTTCAATGCTGACACCTCTTGGCAGTAGGCAGTTTGGGGCAAACCTATGAGTGGGTCTAAGGAACTGTGGCTGTGTCTGGTGAGGAACACCTGTGGACCTGTGACTCCGGGAAGTACTCTTCCGGTGTGTTCCGAGAGTGTCATTCACTCTCACACAGGAAATGCTTTGCCATTGCGCAGTGAAGCACTTGCCTGGGCCCTCCCCTACTTGGCTAAGAAACTCCTCATCCTGAAAGCAACCGCAAAGAGTGTCCTCGGAGGCTGGAGAGATGGCTCTGCATCGACAGCTCTTTCAGAGGACTGAGCTCCATGGCCAGCACCCAAATGGCAGCTCACAACAGTGTGGAACTCCACCCCCCAAACCTCCCACCCCTACCCAGACGAGGTTTCTCTGTGTAACCAGCCCTGCCTGTCCTGGACTCGCTTCGTAGACCAGTCTGGCCTCGAACTCACAGAGATCCGCCTACCTCTGCCTCCTGAGTGCTGGGATTACGGGTATGTGCCACCGTACTCAGTTTGTAACTCCAGTTGTAAGATGATCTGATCCCCTCTTCTGGCCTCCATGGTCAGTGCGTGTGGGTGGTACACAAACTTGCATGTAGACAAAACACC
Source organism: Acomys minous (assembly GCF_964271855.1). Lineage (NCBI taxonomy): Eukaryota > Metazoa > Chordata > Mammalia > Rodentia > Muridae > Acomys > Acomys minous. Next base: position 116,292,180 of record NC_140484.1, on the reverse strand, counting down.
CATACACATAAAAAATAAAAATAAAAGCATCTTTTGCTCTGGGGACACTTCAGTGAGGCTGTTGTATGTGCCTCCTCCGAAGGATGGGCTGTGAACACTTTCCCAGATGGGTCTGAAATCCAAACGAGTGCCCAAGATAATGGGGTGGGGTGGGGAACCCACAAACTGTTAAAAAAGAATATTCCTGGGAAAGTAATTTAGCAAGACGATTCTTACCAAATGGGACATAACCATTCCAGGTTTTTTGTTGTTGTTGTTTTTGTTTTTCCTGAGACAGGGTTTCTCTGTGTAGCCTTGGCTGTCCTGGACTAGCTTTGTGGACCAGGCTGGCATCGAACTCACAGCAATCCGCCTGCCTCTGTCTCTTGAGTGCTGGGATTAAAGATGTGTGCCACCATGCCCAGTCCTGCCCGCCCCCCTCAAGTTTTTATCCTAATACTCATTGGTGGGAGCTGGACCTCACAATCTGATGGGATTGGCTAATCATAAGGGGGCAGAAAGGGTGCCAGATCTCAAAGAAATCCTGGACCAATGGCTAAATGGGGTGCCCATTTAACATATCAAAGCAGAGGCTGGCCTCAGTCTTTCCCAGCGTCACCAACACCTGTTACAAAGTTGAAGCTCCTCTCATCCAGCACCTAAGCTGAACCTCTCCAGCCCTGAGCTTCTCTCCCCTTCCCCAGCTTCTCTGATTCCTATATGATCCCCGCCGTTTGGGGGGTTTTGGTCTCTGGGTTTCCAGGTACCCGCTTTGCTCCCCCTCTCTTCTCTTCCTCTCTCGCCGCCCCACCCCCTCTCTCCTCTAATAGCCCAGTTCAGTCCGGACCCTTCCAGATGCCTCTGGCTGTTTTCTCTCCCCAATCTACAATAAACCTTCTGGTCAGCCCATACCCAGAGACAGTCATATCCTCATTTTTCTCATTCAGAGGGGAAGAGTGTGATGGAGTCACGTCTCAGGAACGTCTGGCATCCAGGAGTTGAGCAAACAGGTGAGAGTTTCACAAGACGGGGGGCCATTTTAGAATGCTTGGTGGGCTAGCCATCTTGATAGGAAAGACTGCTTCTTACAGGACAGGGGTACCACAGGGCACAAGTCTGGAGGTCAGAGGACAGTTTGTTGTCAGTTCTCTGTTTAGCCTTGGTTGTTCGAGACAGGGTTTCTCTGTGTAGCCTTGGCTGTCCTGGAACTCTCTTTGTAGACCAGGCTGGCCTCGAACTCACAGCAACCACCTGCCTCTGCCTCCCCAAGTGCTGGGATTAAAGGAGTGCACCACCATGTCCGGCTCTCTGTCTTTTCTTCCATTCTCCGGGAAAAAAATAAGTGTGTTTCATTCGTGTGTGATATGGAAATTCTCATATTTAATAACATTTGTTTGCATAACTTAAACTTTTTTGATGGGTATCAAACCCACCAAATACATATTCTGTGTATTTTTTCCCATCTATATTTTGCTTGTTTGTTCGAGACAGAATCTCACCCTGTAGCTCTCTAGACCAGGCTAGCCTGGGACTCAGAGAGCTCTGTCTGCCTCTGCCTCTTGAATGCTGGCATTAAAGATGTGTTGCCACCGCCATCCAGCTTGTTCTGCTTTTAAAGAAGCTTAGGTGTTAATTTAGTATTACTGTGTGTGGGCTTGCACATGTTGCAGCAGATGTGCGGTGGTCAGAGGACAACTTTGTAGAGCTGGTTTTCTCTTTCTACCTTCGTGTAGATTCCGGGTATTGGTCTCAGGCAGTCAGGTTTACAGAACCAGCATCTTGCCCTCTGAGCTATTCCTGTGGACCTGTTTTTCTTTGTTGTTTGTCTTCTGACACAGGGTCTGTATTGCCAACTGGACACAAACTAGAGTCCCCTAGGAAGAGGGACCCTCAACAGAGGAACTGTCTTCCTCAGATTGGCCTGTGTGCAGGTCTGAGGGATATTTTCTTGGTTAATAATGAATGTGGGAGGGCCCAGCCAGCTTTGGGCAATGCCACCCAATGGGCAGGTGGTCATAGGATGTATAAAAAATAAATAAATAAAAAAGCAAGGGGCTGGAGAGATGGCTCAGCGGTTAAGAGCACTGACTGTTCTTCCAGAGGTCATGAGTTCAATTTCCAGCAACCACATGGTGGCTTCACAACCATCTATAATGTGATCTGATACCCTCCTCTGGCCTGCAGATGTACATGCAGGCAGAGCTCTGTATACATAATAATAAATAATAAATCTTTAAAAAAAAAAAGCAAGGTGGGCGTGGTGGCACATGCCTTTAATCACAGAAAAAAAAATTACAGAAAAAATTTGCATTTAGAAGGCACACGCAGCCGGGCATGGTGGCGCACGCCTGTAATCCCAGCACTTGGGAGGCAGAGGCAGGCGGATCACTGTGAGTTCGAGGCCAGCCTGGTCTACAAAGTGACTCCAGGACAGCCAAGGCTAACACAGAGAGACCTTGTCTCAAAAAAACCAAAAAATAAAATAAAATAAAATAAAATAGAAGGCACACGCTGCAAGCCAGCCATTGATACCTATAACCCATTGTCATGCCCTGCCTGGGCAGCCTGGTCTCAGAATCTAATCTGCACTGACCTGTGCTATCTCCGGCTCTAATTACTTCCCCCTTCTCTACACTTTGAGTATCAGGGTTCCCTAGAGAACAGAACTATATGTCTGTGGAACAAATGTATATTACAAGGGAAGTGTATTATATTGCTTTGTGTGATACTGGCTACACAGTGCAATGATGGGGAGGCTGAAAACACGGTAGTTGCTTAGTCTACACAGCTGGATGCCCCAGCAAGTCCCAACCTGGTGCTGGGTGCCTGCATGGCTCCTGGACAGCTGCTGGTCTTGTCTGTGTCGCAAGGTTGAGGTGGCTGTATGCTGATGGCGGGGAACGGTGGTGGCAAAGAAGAGCAAACAATCAACCCTTTTCCTGGGACCCCCTTAGAGCTTGGCCATCCTGGAAGGTCCTGCCCTCTCTAGGGGAGGGCTTTCCTCCTCAGCCCATCCTTCATGGAAACACCCTATAGGCCTGCCCAAAGGAGTATAGTTGAGTCCAGACCCAATCAAACTGGGCAGCTAAGAGTAAGCATCGCATCACACCTTTAATCCCAGCACTCAGGAGGCAAAGGCAGGAAGATCTGTGAGTTTGAGGCTAGCCTGGTCTACAGAGTGAGTTCCAGGGTTACACAGAAACATCCTGTCTTGAACCACCATCACCACCCCCTGAAAAAAATTAACCATCACAGCTTCTCTTTCTCTTTCTGCTGTTGTGATGTTAGAGATGGAATCCGTGTTAGGCGCCAGGTTCTACCGACCACAGTCCATCCCTAAACTAACTTATACTTCTCTCCTCCTCTTCCCATGGCGGGGATGAAAGTCAGGCCTTACATGGAAAAGACAGATATTCTACCTGTGAGTCATACCACTGGTTGCTTTTTTTGAAACAGGATGACGTTGAGTTTACAGTATAGTCCAGGCTGGCTTCAACCTCACAAATTCTCCATTGTCGAATTCTAGATTTGCCCGTTTGTTGTTTTCGCCTTGACGCTTGTAGTGGTTTGAATAGGAATGGCCCCGTAGACTCATGCGTTTGAAGGCTTGGCCCATGGGGAGTGGCACTTTTAGGAGGTGTGGCCTTGTTGGAGGAAGTGTGTCATTGTAGGGGCGGGCTTTGAGGTCTCCTATGCTCAAGCTACACTCCGTGTGGCACACGGTCTCCCTCCGCTGCCCGCAGATCAAGATGTAGAACTCTCAGGCTCATTGGGCACCGTGTCTGCCTTTGTGCCGCCATGCTTCCTGCCTTGATGATAATGGACTAAACCTCTGAAACTGTACGCCAACCTTAATTAAATGTTTTTATAAGAGTTGCAACGTGCCATTTCTTCACAGAAATGAAGCCCTAATTAAGACAACAGTTCTAGGCTGGGCGTGGTGGTGCATGCCTTTAATCTCAGCACTTGGGAGGCTGAGGCAGGCGGATTGCTGTGAGTTTGAAGCCAGCCTGGTCTACAAAGCAAGTCTAGGACAGCCAAGGCTACACAGAAAACCTGTCTCAAAAAAAAAAAAAAAAAAAAAAAAAAAAAAAGAGTTCTAGAGTGCCCCAGGCCGGAAACCAGTGCTCCACTCCATTTTGGACTGACCTCCTGACTTTTTGTTGCCACACTTGGCGTTCTGGTTTTGATTTTTTTTTTTTTAAACTCTCATATAGACCAGGTTAGCCTCCCATTTGTTACATAGCTGGTGTTGGCCTTAAAAATCTATTCCTCTCAGCCGGGCGTAGTGATGCATGCCTTTTATTAAACCCAGCACTCTGACCACTGTGAGTTTGAGGTCAGCCTGGTCTACAAAGTGAGTAGCCAAGGCTACACAGAGAAACCTTTTCTCAAAAATTTAGAAAAAAAAAAATCCTATTCCTCTCCTCTTCAAATCCCAAGTTGCTGGCATTACCACCACACCTGGGTTAGTTTTCTGCTATAAAGTATCACTAGATTAGAATATGACAACATGACAGATTAATGTTTGAAGAAGAATTTCCAGAGGTAGATAGGAAATGAATGTGTAAATAACCTTGTTGATCAAAACAACAAAACCAGTGAAGCAAACACACAAACCACAGTTCGCGCCTCAAGTGGAACAGGGGAGACTTTATTCTGAGCCAAATATGAGTGTCCTTGGTCCATGAGTACAGACTCAGATTGCCTGAAGGACATGTTCCATTGTGGATACAGTTTCCCAAACTTTCATAGTCACAGAACAAAAGAAAGAAATCAAAGTACTTAGAAAATGCATTCCTATAATGCCAGCACTTAGGAGGCAGAAGCAGGCAGATTGCTGTGAGTTCGAGGCCAGCCTGGTCTACAAAGCGAGACCAGGACAGCAAAGGCTACAGAAAGGAACATTATCTCAAGAAACCAAAACAAAGAAACAAAAAGAGAAAGTGCCCGGGGAGGGGGAGGGGGAGGGGGAGGACACCAGGCAGGGGGGCTACAGCAGGAAGGGAAAGCCCTGCTATGGGCCACAGATGCTATCTGAGGACTTTCTCAGCTTGGGGGTAGGTAGAAGTGAGTAGTTTGCTAAGAATGCATTTCAAAGTTTTTTTATTTATTTATTTGTTTCTTTGTTTGGAGACAGAGTTTCTCTGTATAGCCTTGGCTGCCCTGGACTCACTTAGTAGACCAGGCTGGCCTCGAACTCACAGCGATCCACCAACCTTTGCCTCCCGAGTGCTGGGACTACAGGCATGTGCCACAGTGCCTGGCTGATATTTTGATACTGGATCTGCCACATTCCAGTTCTCCACACTCATGGGAGTTATGACAAGTCAGTCCCTGCACAGACTCCTCAACACGGGGCTGGCTTTCCCAGGGAACTCACGTCACATCCTTCTTATCGATATGCTGTCCATAAAATGGGAGGTGATGGTCGGTGATGATTTGTCAATGACTCTTAAATCAGAAAGACCTGGGATTTCTTATCAACTTTGATTCCTTGGACCTTGAGAAAAATACCTAGCTATTCCTGTTTCTTCATTTCACAAGGTTTTGTGAAGAATAAAGGAGACTGTCTAGGGCTAGGATGAGGCTCATTTGGTAAAGTGCTTGCCTAGCATGTAGGGGGTCCAGAGCTCCAGCGTCACATACACTTGGTAAATGGTGGTGTGACCAGATTATTATGGGCTACGTCAGGTGTGTCAGAAGAGATCAGTAAGGCGCTCACCTAGCTCATGGTCTTTATTTACACAAGCTTTTCTTCTCAGTTTACTTGGCAGAGCTACTTAGGAGCCACCTCAGACTCCTCAAATACCCAACATGTCTCTGGGTGCTTGTGTTAGTTTTCTATTAAAATCCAAGTAGGCGCCAGGTGTGGTAGTGCACGCTTTTAATCCCAGCACTGGAGAGGCAGAGGCAGATGGATCACTGTGAGTTCGAGGCCAGCCTGGTCTACAAAGCAAGTCTAGGTAGGCTTCTTCTTCTTCTCCTCTTTCTTCTTCTCCTCTTCCTCCTTCTTCTTGAGACAGGGTTTCTCTGTGTAGCCTTGGCTGTTTTGGACTTACTTTGTAGACCAGGCTGGCCTCGAACTCACAGTGATCTGCCTGCCTCTGCCTCCCGAGTGCTGGGATTAAAGGCGTGTACTACTATCTCCTGCCTCTTCTTCTTTCTTTCTTCTTCTTTTTCTTTCTTTCTTTCTTTCTTCTTCTTCTTCTTCTTTTCTCCTCCTCCTCCTTCTCTTCCTTCTTCCATTTCTTCTCCTCCCTCTTCTTTATCTTCTTTTCTCTTCTTCTTTTGAAACAGTCTTGCTATGTCACCCATATTGGCCTCAAACTCACAGCAACCCTCCTGCCTTTACTTCCTGAGTGCTGGTATTAGAGGCGTGCATCACCATTCCCGGTTCATAAAACACCTGGGGCTAAATACAGGATTCTGTGCACACTAGCATGCTTTCTATCAACTGAGCCGCATTCCCATCTCTGATGTCACACATTTTTAGGCAATGATAGGTTTCCTCTCCATCTGCTTTTTTCATGAGGTACTTAGCTAGTTGGATTTCATTGGCTTGTTTCAGAAACACATGTGAAGGGGTTTTCTACTTCTTTTTAAAAATATTTATTTATTATGTATACAGTGTTTCGCCTATGTGTAGGTCTAGGTCACCACAAGAGGACACCAGATCTCATTTAAAGATGGCTGTGAGCCACCACGTGGTTGTTAGGAATTGAACTCAGGACCTTTGGAAGAGCAGCCAGTGCTCTTAACCTCTGAGCCATCTCTCCAGCCCCTGTTTTCTAAACTACTATTGGGAACTCTGTGAGAAAGTGATCGAGGGGAGGGAGCAACATTTCATTTGGGTCTGGGAAGTTAAGTGGGAATTTCCCAGGCAGATGAGAGACTAAAGTTATTCCATGCCAAGGGAAACCTCTATTATATTATGGCTTCTTATCTCAAGCTATTCCGTCAGTATCGCTCCATTCCCATCAATTCATAAATCCTTTGAGGTCACGAACCTGTGTGACTTCCTAAAATGTCCAGCCCAGCTCATTACTTTTTTTTTTAATATTTATTTATTTATTATGTATACAATGTTCAACTGCATGTATACCGGTAGGCCTGAAGAGGGCACCAGATCTCATTATAGGTGGTTGTGAGCCACCATGTGGTTGCTGGGAATTGAACTCAAGACCTTTGGAAGAACAGCCAGTGCTCTTAACCTCTGAGCCATCTCTCCAGCCCCCAGCTCATTACTTTTTAAAAAAACATATTTTATTAATTTATTCAGATTACATCTCAATTGTTATCCCACCCCTTGTATCCTCCCATTCCTCCCTCCCTCCCTCCCATTCTCCCCTTGCTCCCCTCCCCTATGACTGTGACTGAGGGGGACCTCCTCTCCTGTATATGCTCATAGGGTATCAAGTCTCTCTCTCTCTTTTTTTTTTTTTTCCGAGACAAGGTTTCTCTGTGTAGCCTTGGCTGTCCTAGACTCACTTTGTAGGCCAGGCTGGCCTCGAACTCACAGCGATCCACCTGCCTCTGCCTCCCGAGTGCTGGGATTAAAGGTGTGTGCCACCACGCCAGGCTTTCAAGTCTCTTTTTGGTAGCCTGCTATCCTTCCTCTGAGTGCTACCAGGCCTCCTCATCAAGGGGACGTGGTCAAATATGGGGCACCAGAATTCGTGTGAAAGTCAGTCCCCACTCTCCACTCAACTGCGGAGAATGTCCTGTCCATTGGCTAGATCTGGGTAGGGGTTTGAAGTTTACTGCACGTATTGTCCTTTGGCCAGCTCATTACTTTGTTATTTAATTTTTTTAAACTTTTTTTTCTGTTGTTGTTGTTGTTTTGTTTTTTGTTTTTTGTTTTTGGTTTTGTTTTGTTTTTTGAGACAAGGTTTCTCTCTGTAGCCCTGGCTGTTCTGGACTTACTTTGTAGACAAGGCTGGCCTTGAAATTACAGAGATCCGCCTGCCTCTGCCTCTCAGAGTGCTGGGATTATAGGCATGTGCCACTACACCGAAGCATTTAATTTTTATTTACAGATTGATTTAGTATTTAATTAGCTTTATTCATGTTTGTGTTCATGGACAAGATTGTATTTCTAGCATTTCATTGTGGAGAACATAGAGACATAAAGAAACAAGGCCCATACAAATCCAGTAACATCACTACCTGGGGAACCCCTATTAATATATTGTCCTGAATGCTTCTCTTCTGTTTTTTGAGACAGGCTCACATAGAACTCTAAGTAGACCAAGCTGACCTGGACCTTATAGACCTATCTGTCTGCTCTAGGCATGAAAGAAAAGCACCATTATCCCCATACCCCAAACCCAAGAGAGGGCCTTGAACAACTTCTTCTTCTTCTTCTTCTTCTTCTTCTTCTTCTTCTTCTTCTTCTTCTTCTTATTATTATTATTATTATTATTAATTTATTTTTTGAGACAGGTTATTTCTATATAGCTCTGACTGTCCTAGAACTCATTATGTAGACCAGGCTGGTCTTGAACTCACAGAGATCTGCCTGCCTCTGCCTCCTGAGTGCTGGGATTAGAGGCGTGTGCTACCATGCCTAGAAGGAAGTTTGTAAGGAAGAGTCGGTACCATTGAAAATGGCTGGAACAAAAGCTTGAAATTAGGTTGTAAAGGTGCTCATCTGAATGCTAAGGGACACAAACCATATTGTGAAGGAAGTTAATACAAAAAAGTACATCTGTGACAAGAGCTCTGGACCTGGGCATGGTGGCACACACGCCTTTAGTCCCAGCACTCAGGAAGTAGAAGGCAGATAGATTTTCAAGGTTAGCCTGGTCTACATAGTGAGTTCCAGGACAGCCAGAACCATATAATGAGACTTTGTCTCACCATTCCCCTCCCAAAAAGACCTCTGTGTTTTGTATTTTGAAAAGAACAAAAGAACACGCTGCTGGTGATGATGACAATCTGGTGACAAACTGGTTCACAGAATTAAGAATAGAGATTATGATCATTCAAACAGTGTTATCACAGGTGGAGACAGAAACAAAAACTAGATGCTTCAGAAATAGAGGTGGGGTAAGAAACCTGGGGTGTGTGGCTGGTAATTGAATGCTTACAAAGAATGGGCAGGAGAGGCATCAACTTCTATCATGTGAAGCTTTTAGTGTCTGTGGGTCACCCAGCTGAAAGGGCGCATTAGAGGCTTCCAGGTGATCTGGATTGTCAGTAGAGGCGATCAATGGTTTATGGTGAGCATAAGGTCACTGAGAATGAGAGTTTTACTTTAATTATTATTAAATTTTTGGAGACACTATCTTACTCTGTAATCCAGACTGGCCTCAAACTCACGGTAATCCTTTTGCCTCAACTTCCCAACTATGGGATGATTTATAGGAAATGCATCCTCATTCCGGGCAAGTTATTGAGGCGGGACCCCCCCCCCCCCAAAAAAAAAAGAAAGAAAAAAGAAAAGAAAGAAAACTGAAAAAGGCTCAGGATAGATTTCGATTGAATACTGATACTTTAAAAGATCACAAGGGCAACAAGAAGTGGCATACTTAACAGGGTCAAGATGTCCCCTAACTGCTTGAAAAAAAAAAGAGCATGAACTGCAAGGTTAGTCTGATAAACAGCTCTCCGGCTTCAGCATCTTCATCCCCGCCCCCGCCTCGCCCCCATTTGTTTCTGAAACAAGCAAATGGGACTGAGCTGTTCTACACTGTAGCACACTGCTGGGGAGAACAGAGGCCAGACTGACAGATTGTGGCAGAGTAGGGGTGGAAGTCTTTCCTGTCGGTGTGGGTCCTACGCTGCGCCCAACAAGAACATCTGAAAAGGCTCCTTCCATGAGCCACGGTGCAGAGGGAGTTAACTCAGCTGTCAAGAGAAGGCGGGCGGCCACAAAGTTCGCTTTTCAAGCTCCTGACTTTGGCGGACTTTCCCTCTGAGCCGCGGATAGGGCGGTGGCAGAGAGCGTCGGGACAACGGACCAAGCTGGCCCCGGGACTCGCCTACCGCGCTCCGCCTCCTCGCTTCCGCAAGTGGTGGACGCAGCGGGTTCTCCAAAAGTGACCACGCCCCTTCCGCTCGCCCTGCGGGAGCGAGGGCCGGGCGAGGCCTCAAGGGCGGAGTCTGCGGGGCGGGACCGGCAGGGTGGGGCCGATGGCGCGGGGCGGGGCCTTGGGGACAGCGACAGCCCGCGCACTGGGCAGGAGTTGCCGCTGCTACCACCGCCCGCGTCTTCAAGGTCTCAGCGCTTCCTCACCGGAGACCTGGACTCGGCCGCCATGTCCGCCGCGGAGGAGGTTGATGGCCTGGGTGTGGTCCGGCCGCACTATGGCTGTGAGTGCCCGGGGCTTGTGGGAGGGGGGTGCACGGGCGAGGGACCAGGCTCGGGTTTAACCCGGGGCTCAGCGGGGGCGGGGGCGCGAGGTGGCTCGGGACCGCGGGGACCCGGAAGAGCAGCGTGGCTGTGTGGCAGGCAGGCAGGCAGCAAGGTTGGCGCCCGAGCCCTCTGGAGCTCCCGAGGCAGGCAACCGGTAGGAACCCGGAGGCCCCAGCCTTCGCTCGGGCGCTGCGGCAGGGGAGCCCCACCCAGCGCCTCCGCTCTTAGCTCAACTGAGATTGGGGAAGACGGCCTGCGGTGAGGTGGCAGGAGAACTGTGCCGGGCGTGTCCTGGGCATTAGACCCGAGGGTTCTGCTTGGGCACGGTGGGAAAGTGCTGCCCCGATTGCTGCCTGTGAGGGTGACCCGGGGTGCAGATCCGCGCAGCCTCAGGCTGGCTGTGAGGTGCAGATTTGGGCAAGCCACTTAAACTTTCTTGGGCTGTGTTCTCTAGTCAGCATTTCAAAAGTAAAATTAAAACATAAACACATCCAAAGCAGCCCCCCCCCCCACTTCCTCATTTTCTGTAGCCATCCCTGCAACATCAGTGAGCTAAGAACCAACTGTACCCAGGATAGTAGTTACAATAGGATCCCTTTGGGTCTCGGGTTTAGATTTTGTTTTATGTTGTGGGAAAAGTACATTCTTGAAGATACTTTAACACATCCACAGTTAATGTGTTAGATAGTATGCCACGTTTGTGAAATTAGGAATGACTAAGACCAAGCAGTGCCTTCAAAAACCGAGAGAGAGAGAGAGAGAGAGAGAGAGAGAGAGAGAGAGAGACAGAGACAGAGACAGAGACACACAGGTGTACAAACAATTAGTAATAAGACGTGGGCTTGGAAATTTAGTCCAGTGGTAGAGTTCTTTCCTCCCAGGTATAAGGCCCTGAGTTCAGGCCTCAGTTCCAGGAAAAAAAAAAAAAGATAATAAGGTGCAATAAAGACACACGGTGCATGAACTAACTAGGTGTAAAGAGTAAGGAGGCTGAAGAGAAGGGACTTGGAGAGGCCGTGGGAACAGAAGCCTCCTTTTGAACAGAGATGTGAATGATGCAGCGTGGGCCAGGGTGCAGGAGACGTGACTCTGAGAGGGCAGGCGTAAACTAAATATGGTTTTGGAGAATATAGGGATACTTGCGTTGTGTGAGTAAACTGAGTGGCTTGGTAGTGTGGTGGTGGGATTGAAAGGGAAAGGAGAAGGGTAAGAAGTATTTCCAGAAGTAGTTGAGGCCGGTGAGAATGGCCTGACTCACGGAGTTAGGGATTCGTTTCATACCTCGGGTTAACTGGAGGAGGCAGATTGCTTCAAGGTTAAGTCCACAAGCCCTGGAGACAGGTGGATCTGAATGTAGGCCCCTTTATTAGCCCTGCAGCTGAGTTCATCCAGCCTCAGTTTCCTCATCTGTCAAACAGTGGTAATCACAGGATTGTTCTGGGCTTTAGTGGGAGAATGTATGTAAAATGCTTAGTCAAATAGCTGCTGGCTTTGGTTATTAGTAAAGAGGGCAGAGTATGATGCCCTCTGTTTTTTTTTGTTTGTTTTTTGTTTTTTTCTTTTTTGGTTTTTGAGACAGGGTCTCTCTGTGTAGCCTTGGCTGTCCTGGACTCGCTTTGTAGACCAGGCTGGCCTCGAACTCAAAGCGATCCTCCTGCCTCTGCCTCCCGAGTGCTGGGATTAAAGGCGTGCGCCACCACCGCCGGGTCGATGCCCTCTGTTTTAGTTCTGACCAACAAAGAGAGACCTTCATTGGTACCTTTTAAGGATACAAGAAAATGTAGTTAAAAAATTGGTTCCTTGAGAATGTCATACATATAAAAAATGAAATTTGATTGTATCTACCTCCCATCTCTCTCCTCCAATAATTTATCTGAGACGGGATCTCACTAACTCTGCATGGCTTGAACTTGCTATTTAAGACAGTCTGGCTTTGGACTCAGAAATCTGCCCTCCTCTGCCTTCCAAGTGCTGGGATTGCAGGGTTTTGCCATCATACCTGGCTCCTTTTCTTTTAAAAAATGTTTTATGTGTTGGGTGATTTGCCTGCATGTATGATACCTGTGAGCCGTGTATGTACCCGGTGCCTCCAAAGGCCAGAAGAGAATGTCTGATCCGCTGGGACTGTTGTTATAGCTGGTTGTGAGCCTTCATGTGGGTGCTGGGAATTGAACCCAGGTCCTCTGCGAGAGCAGCCAATCCTCTTAACTGTTGTGTCATTTCTCTGGCTCCCAGGTTCTTTAAAAAACAAAAACAAAATAAAAAACAAAAAGTGCTGGCTGGGGTTGTGTTTGTGGTTGTGGTGATGCACACCTGTAATCCTAGCACTTGAAAGGCCGAGGCAGGTGGATCTCTGTGAGTTCAAGGCCAGCCTGGGCTACAAAGAAAAAAAAAAAAGTCCAGTTAGTGCTGCCCCTGTGTGCGTGGGTGTCGGGCTGTCCTTTGGGGCATGGGCAGCTTCCCATGCCGTACATACCTGGTGTCCTCGGAGGTCAGAGACAGCACTGGGTCTCCTTGACCTAGAATAAGAGATGCTTGTGAGTAGGGGGCCAGGACCCCGGGAGCCCCTGGAGACCAACCAGCGTTCTTAACTGCTGAACTGTCTCTAACGCCACACACACACACACACACACACACACACACACACACATTTACACACACACATACGTATATATTACATATATATGTTTTGTTTTTGTTTTTGTTTGCTGTGGGTGTGGGTGTGGTGTGTGTTTCTCTGTGTAGCCTTGGCTGTCCTGGACTATCCTTGTAGACCAGGCTGGCCTGGAACTCAGAGATCCGCCTGCCTCTGCCTCCCCAGTGCTGGGATTAAAGGCGTGCACCACCATGCCCAGCATTTATAATTTTTTTTAAAGGGTAAGGTGAGTATAGTTGAAACCTCATGATTTGTTTTTAGTCAAATCATTTGTAGTGCACCTGACTACCCATCTGTCCACTAGTTAGCCTGCCTTCCTAGGTGATCAGCGGCAATTTGATGACTGTGGCCCTCTTTTATCGCTGAGGACAAGTAGAGATTTTGGCATTTACGCTCTTGCCTTCTTTCTTGTCTTAGCTGTCCTGGATAATGAGAGACTCACCGCAGAGGAGATGGATGAAAGGAGACGGCAGAACGTGGCTTATGAGTACCTTTGCCATTTGGAAGAAGCGAAGAGGTAAAGATGGGCTGCCTGGAGAGCCGGCTGGGAGAAGGGAGCTGGTGTGCTTCTTAGGAGATTTGTATTTCATGTCTGTGTATGTGGTTGTTTTGGTACCAGAGTGCAGGTGCTTGCAGGGGTTAGAAGGAGACCTTACGACCACCACCTGACATGGGTGCTGGCGGCCCAGCTCTGGCCCTCTGAAAGAGCAGCAAGTGTTCCTAAGTGCTGATCTGCCCACCCAGCCTCCACAGACAGCTTTCTTGGTGTGTGTTATGTTGTAGGCAGCAGTGTTGGAGGCTGGTGGTTGAGAGGGTAAGTGGAATAAGCGCAGAGTGTCTGTTTATGGGAACAAGTGCTCGGCGGTGGATGTTCGTGAGACATTGGTGTTGGATATTTGCGCATACTGAAACAGTTTCCAGGTTTGTGTTACTCATCTGTTTATACTGATTGTTTTGGGGACCACGAGCTGGCTGTTAGAAAAAACAGTTTAGTTAGGGTTTGATGGTCTTCATCTTGGTCTCGGGACTCATGGGGTGGGTGTTAGGTTTAGGGGGCTGATGAGAGTGAAGCTGGTCGGGGCTGAGGGTAAAATGCTAGTCAAGTGCCCACGGTCCTGGAAGACGTACCAGTGCCAGAAGCAAACTGCGGAGCCTCGTCCAACAAGGGCAGTGCTGTCGGTATAGAGCCATCCATTTGGTAGTGTTGTGAGACATTTCAACCAACGCATGTGCTATGTGCTTCCACGTGCCACATAGACCCTGCAGGTTTTTTGTTTGTTTGTTTGTTTTTTGTGTGACTGTGTCTCAGGTAGCCCCAGGCTGGCCCCGACTGGGTCTGTTGCTGAGGCCTGTCTGATCCTCTTCCCACCAGCTCCCAGGGGCTGAGATTACAGGCGCGCAGCACCACACCCATCTCCTCTGCATTCCTTGTGAAGTGGATGCACAGCTGCTGCTTATCTTTTCCAGAAATCTCAAGACCTTGTGATCTTAATTTTAGGGTGTCAATTTGTTATCAGTAGTTCCTTTTGTCCTGTTGCTTATATTCCTTTTGTAAGGCTCCAGAGTAGATTAGCAGTTACAGATCACGTACAGTGAGGAGTAATGACAGATACTTGTCATCTACGTTTTATGAAAATCAAGGAAGTTTCAAGTGCGGCTGATTAAAACAAGAGTGAAGATTTGACTTTGCTTTTGTTTGTTTGTTTGTTTGTTTGTTTTTCAAGACAGGGTTTCCCTGTGTAGCCTTGGCTGTCCTGGACTCGATTTGTAGACCAGGCTGGCCTTGAATTCACAGCAATCCACCTGCCTCTGCCTACTGAGTGCTGGTATTAAAGGTGTGTGCCACCAATGCTGGGCCTTTTTAAAATAATTCTAAAACGGTTAGGATCACACCAGGAAAGTCAGCAGCAAATACAAGAGTTCCTGAGCCTAGAATAAGCCCTTCAGAGCTTCCCTTTCTCTCTTTATAAGATTTACTTTTTATTTTTAAGTGTGTGTGTGTGTGTGTGTGTGTGTGTGTGTGTGTGTGTATTTATGGTGCTCACAGAGGCCGGAGACTTCGGATTCTCTGGAACTAGTGTTGAAGTGAGTCACCTGACATGAGCGCTAGAAATGGAACCCGGCTCCTAACCCCTGAGCCATCTTTCCTGTCCCGTCATATGTCTTCCTGTGGCTCAGCTGCTTCTCTGAGGTTAAAGCCTTTTCTGAAAGTCAGAGAAGGATATTAGTGATAATTTAGGTGAGGATTGACAATAACGACGCCAGCCAGTCTGTTTGTTTGTTTGTTTTTGGAGACAGGGTTTCTCTGTAACTCTGGCTGTCCTGGAGCTCACTCTGTAGACCAGGCTGGCCTCGAACTCAGAGATCCACCTGCCTCTGCCTCCCAAGTCCTGGGACTAAAGGCTGCGCCACCGCTGCCTGCCTGACACTAGTCTTCTAAACGGAAGTTTATCACGGTGGTCTTGGCAGTTCCCGCGGGCGAAGCGTAGAGAGCATTTGCCATGAGGGAACTTCTCTCTCAGTTTCGTGGGTAATGGAAGCATAAGCAGCCAGAGAAGACTGTACCGCGAGGAAGGAAACGAAAGCACTCAGTCCCCTGCCATTTAAATTATGAATTTCTCCTTCTGGAAGGCCAGGGAGTTTGTAAGGCGCAGCTGGTCTTGGCGGCCATCTTCCCTGGTGGCTTACTGACTCCCCTCTTCTCTCTGGAGCTTTTCTGCGTTTGTTTCAGTATTGGATTTCTCCTGTGACATCCGCCACTTTACAGTGTGACCCTGACATCTATATTTTACATTTCACTCACGGTGTTTCAGAGCACATTGCCAATGTCTACTGTGATGTTGCTGTACCTCTAGTCTAGCTTAAAGCTTTACTTTTCCTCACGTGCTGGGGATTTGGGCCTTGTGCTTGCTGAGCCTACTTGTAGCTTTTTTAGGGGTTGGTTGTGGGGGGTCCTGTAACCTACCCTGGCCTGGAGCTCACTGTGTGGCTGAGGATGACTGACGCCGGGAGCTGGTGCCGTAGTTGTCTGTCATCACGCCTGGCTTCTCGTAGTTTCTTGGCTAAGGAATGCTCTGTGTTTGTGCAGTGGTCGTTAACTGGGTATGTGGTATATGTACATTAGAATCTCATGGGAAGGTCTGTATAAATGCAGAGAATCTGGGTTTGACGGCCAAACACTTCAGAAGTACTGCTGAGCTACACCCCAGCTCCATACCTAAACATCCTAAATGCCTTTAGTGACATAGATTGTCCTTCTTACCCCAGTTGAGAAGTAGGATTTTTATCCTTTTAACACATTTTGACTAGTTTTTAGACCATAGCCTCTCAGGGAGTTAATGATGCACTCCTCACCCCCCACCCCCCCTATTTTTTTCCTAGACAGGGTTTCTCTGGGTGCCTTTGGCTGCCTTGGACTCAACTCTGTAGACCCGGGTGGCCTCGAACTCAGAGATCTGCCTGCCCCTGCCTCCTGAGTGCTGGGATTAAAGGTGTGAGCCACTGCACCTGGCTGGTGTTAATGATGCTCTTAACTCTTTTCTTTTTTTCCTTTTAATGCAGTGTTTGAGAGCGTGTACCTACTGATGGGGGGGGGGGGATGTTTTCCAGTAGAGAAAAGTAGCCCATTTATATAAACCATTGAGAGGCCATTAGTCACTGAAGGACTTTTCAGTTAGTTGTTTGTGCAAGCTTGGGAAGTAGCTTAAACAGTAGAGACACGGGTGATACTCTATTGTTTCTTTACTTTGTTAAGCTTTGGAATAATTGCTGTGCATTGCCTTACCGTACCTGGCATTGTGGGATGATGCCTGGTTTAAGGGGTAAAATGGCATCACATTTGGATTCAGTACTGTTCCCCCGGCCCTACCCTGCAAAAAGCCAACGACAACCTCTGGTTAGAAAATCAGTTATCTCAGTGTCTAAGTTGTGACTAGAGAGCCAAGAAACCTGGGGATGTTATCATAGGACAAGAGGAGTAGAATTTCCACCAGTCTCTAATGTGAAGCCTGCCAGTCAGGCATCGTTAGCCAGGACTGCCTCTCCGTGCCCGTTGCCTCCTCACCTGGGCAGCTGCGCTGTGTCTGTGCTCCGGCAGCTCATCTTGCCTCTAGCAAAGTTACCTTTTTGGATTGGCCTGGTCCTATTTTCCTCTCAAGTTGGAGAGCCCCAAGGTCTGGGGTTTACATCAACTCTGGGAGGCCAGGAATAAAGATGAGAGCGATCCAGGGGGGAAGGCACTTCTATTTATAACACCTCTGCTCCTCCTACTGAAAGCTCCACCTTTCGGTACAGAGGCGCCATTGTGTGTCCTGGAGCTCTCCAGTCCCCTCTGCCTTTAACAGAGTTGGTTCTTGGTGAAAGAGAGGAGGAGCTCAGAGGGTGAGACCGAAGGTGTGGAGACTGTTTGTTAAGTGTCTGTGTCTCTCTGTGGAGAGAGACTAGGGGGTCTGCGGATATGGGTTTGGGTTCATAGTTTCCTGAGAGGTTAAGTGAGAACATTCATTAACTGTGGGTTTCTTAAAAGCATGCACTGGGAATAGTTGAGAATACAGTGCAGGGATTTCTGCCTTATTGTTTGAAGGGTGGCTTCAGTGTGGAAATTAAGCCGATAGCCTAGGAAAGCATTTTAGAATGCTAGGGGTTGTCCAGCAGAGCCGAGACTCAGGATGCCTTTCAGTGCTCACATTATTTATTTGTTCGTGCCTGTTCCGATTGGGCTTGACATTTATCTTAGCTGAGGAGTGTGTGAGAGAGGAATGCCATTTCACCCAGTGGCAGGTGGTGACACTGACATGTGAGGTATGTAGGAACTCAGGTCTTGAGACAAGAAAATGTAACAGAAGGATCAGAAGGTGGCTTGAGTAAAAGAAGAAAAGGAGCCAAGAGAGAGCATAGTAGGCAGGTCAGCGGGTGGACAGAGTATGCGTGGGTTTGGAAGAGAAGGAAGATTCAGTTAGGTTAAAGGTCACGCGAAGGCAGTTAATCCTGGTACTCGATCAGCTACCATATTTATCCCTTTGAGTCTTCCCTGGGCCACCTCCTTCCTGAGTGCCCCCACCCCCAGCCCCCCTTGAAGAAGGGCGAGCACGGCTGCGGCTGGCTGGAGGCTGTCAGACTACATGGTGATAGCAAGAGCTTAGCGTTAACTAGAAGCGCTTTAGCTTCAGTTGAGGGGAATTGAAACAGTATTTTGGAAAGAAAACAGCTCTTGAAAACAGATTCTCTTTTGTGCGTGCATCTTTGCTGTTGGCATAGAACATTTTCTGGGTTGGCTTCTTCAGATGTCTCTCCTAAATGGTTTTAGAATTCCAGGAACATCTGGATATTTCCCGGCTCAGATTCTGATCTTGAAAACAGAAGTTAAGATATTTACTAGGCGCCGGGCATTGTGGTGCACGCCTTTAATCCCAGCACTCGGAGGCAGAGGCTGGCGGATCACTGTGAGTTCGAGGCCAGCCTGGTCTACAAAGCGACTCCCGGACAGCCAAGGCTAACACAGAGAGACTCTGTCTCGAAAAACCAACAAAACAAACAAACAAAAAAAGATATTTACTAGGCAAAAACCCTAAGTGCATAGGCGAGGTACCTAGACAAAACCTACCAGATTTTAGAATTTTCAGATGGAAGCCGGGTATGGTGGCGCACACTTTGAATCCTAGCACTTGGGAGGCAGAGGCAGGCAAATCTCTGTGAGTTTGAGCCCAGCTTGGTCAACAGAGTGAGTCGCAGGACAGCTAGGGCTACTCACAGAAAAACCCTGTTTCCAAAAACCAAAAAAAAGAGAAAGAATTCTTAGAGAAGTATAGCTTAAAGGAAGAAACAGATGTGCTACTCACACAGTAACTGCGCTACACACACTGGAACAGTGCTACCCACACAGTAACAAGCACTACTCCCACAGTAACTGCGCTACTCCCACAGTAACAGTGCTACTCCCACATTAACAGCTACTCACATCGTAGCAGCACTACACCTGTGAATTTTCTTTCTTAGTATAGCTTTCAGTTACTTTTTTACCAGAATCCATTATAAACTTTACAAATGGGGCTGAGGCAGGGTGTGGTGTGGCATAGGTCTTCAATCCTAGCCCTGGGGATGGATACAGGAGGAGGTAGAGATAGGCAAATCGTTGAATCTGAGGCCAGCGTGGTCTACATAGTGAAATCCAGGCCAGCCAGGGCAACATAAGGAGACTCTGTCTCAAAGGAAAAAGAAAACTGAAGCTGGGGCCTGGAAATGGCTTTTTAATGGTTATAGGATTAAAGAGCACCTGAGTTCAGATCCTCAGAAACCCAGGATAAATGCCAGGTGGGTGTGGCCTCTCTGTAATTCCAGCCCCAGAAAGCTGTCAAGCAGGACTAGCCATTTTAACAAGCTCTGGGTTTCATTGAGAGACCCCACCTCAGTGATTCCTGTGATAAACCTGAGGCTTCCACGTTCACATATACACATGTGCACACGGACCCGTATGTGTATGCATGCCTAAACAGAAATACGTGCGTGCACACACCCACATACCTACACCTACACATGAGAATTGGAAAAAGAAAAAAAAAACCAGTAAAAAAAGTGAAGTTGTGTGTGGCTAGGGTCGCACCCCAGGCTTTGGGAGGTGAAGTGTGGAGGGTTAGGAATTCAGGGTCACTGTCAGCACCATGACGTCCAGCGCGAACCCTGGGAGACTCAGTCTCAGGACACAGACATGTGGGGTGGAGGTGAGATGTAATCTGAGCACTCATGTGGGCAAGCCTGGGCTACATAACTGTCTAAACGAAACAAAGCAAAAGGTACACTCTTATGTAATCTCAGGGCTTGGAGATGGAGGCAGGAGGATTGAGAATTTGAGACCAGCTTGGGCTTCAAAGTGAGGCCTGAGACCTGCCTCAAAAACAAACAAACAAACAAAAAGAAGAAAATGAAGCAGTATTAAAAGTCTCTGGTATAGAGCAGTCAAAATGTCAGTAGTTACCACCATTGCTAAGAAAAGTCACACGGCTGCCTCATACTTACAGCTACGGGAAGCAACCTGAAAAATTCTTAAAAATTGTCTTTGGAAGTCTTGACTGTTGACGTAGCTGGGCCAGCTGTAGAATGTTGAGATACTTGGGTAAAGTGAAAAGAATGAGACTTTGAGTTTGAGCAGGAATGCGCTCTGATTCTGGTTTTGCAAGCTGTTTAACCTCAGGCAGTGGGCCTGCATGACTCCAGAGTGGAAGGCTGCGGTTTCACAGAGTTGTTGTGAGTGGTGGCCCAGGGAGATGCTGAAAACACTCCACAAATGCATTTTTAAAAGGTTTTCGTTTTTAGTTTCTTTTGTGGGGGCCTTGCTCGCAGGTACTTGTGTGCCCCATGCTTGGTGCTTTCAGAGATCAGAGGAAGGCACTGGCTGCTAGAACTGTGGCCACCATGTGGGTGGGTGCTGGGACTTGAACCCAGCTCCTCTGCAAGGCACACCTGTAATCCCAGTACTCGGGAGGCAGAGGCAGGTGGATTGCTGTGAGTTCGAGGCCAGCCTGGTCTACAAAGTGAGTCCAGGACAGCCAGGGTTGTTACACAGAGAAATCTTGTCTCAAGAACAAACAAACAAACAAAAACCCCAAAAATTTAGTAAGAACTTGATGTAGAGTTAATGTACTTTCAGAGTCCCAAGCAAGCTGTACTCAGTATGTGGCCTAGGATGCTCTGAGTGTGGCCCAACACACCTGCGCACCACCTAATATCATAGTGGCAGAATTTAGACACCCCTGTGAGGTTGATGGCCATAGTGTGAAGTGGAAACTTCAGTGTTTTTTTGTTGTTGTTTTTGAAAGGAAACACAGTAACAGGGAGAGGAATGGAGGTGGGGACTAAGGAGACTGCACTTCTATTGCCTCCTGTACCAGTGCTCTACAGTGAGGTAGACAGCAGTAAGGGAGAGGGCGGGCTTACGGGGCAAGTTGTGAAAGCACATCATTTTAGGTCGTTGTATCACTAATTCAGATGTTTTAAAAGAGTCATTTTATCTGTACATGTAGTGTGTTTGTCTTTGTGTGGGTAGATATGTGCACATGTTTACAGGTGCTTGAGGAGGTCAGGTGAGGGAGTTGGATTTCCTTGAGATGATTTCTTTGGGGTGGGGATCAAGACAGGGTTTCTCTTATAGTCCTGGGCTCCCTTTGTACAGCAGGCTGGCCTCGAACTCACAGAGATCCACCTGCCTCTGCCTCCCTGAGTGCTGGGATTACAGGTGCACACCACCGCACCCGGATTGAACTGAATTTTATAGATGCTTGTGAGCCTCTTGCCGTGGGTGTTGGGAACTGAGCTCAGGTCCTGCCAGAGCAGCGTATGCTCCTGATCATCACACACCTCCCCCACCCCATGCTCAAGTATTTCTTACTGTTTTCAACATCTATATAATATTTTTATTTAGATTTACACCAGTTTATAATGTTGCTTCGACTATTGGCCAAGTTGAACGTTTTCTTATGTTTTGTCTATAGGTTTTATTTTCATATTCAGATTTTCTGTTGTCTTTCTTTTATGGCCATATTGTTAACCTTTGTAAGTTGTCCTCTGTGTGTGCATGCATGCACATGTGTGTGTTCGTGAGTGTATGCACAGTTGTGCACATGTTTTAGTAGATGAGAGTGCACATATGCTCATATATGTGGAAACCAGAAGCCAATTCCAGGTGTCAGTTCCTTAGGCAAATATCCACCTTGCTCTTTTTTTTTTTTTTGAGAAAAGTCTTACCGTCCTGGCATTTGTAAAGTAAGGCTAAGCTGGCTGGCCAGTGGTGATTGACCTGTCTCCACCTGCCTAGCATTGGGATTATAAGATGCTACCGTGCCTGGCTTTTTTACGTAGGTTCTGGGGGAACTTAGCTCTTCAAATTGTAGTGAATTCCTTCCTGTCTCTGCCTCCCTAATGGTATGATTACAGGTGTACTTAGCTGCTTAGCTTTTCTGTGACTTAATAATTTCACTTAAAAAGATTTTTTTTAATATCAGTGTTTCTGAACAACTCCCCTGCCCTCACCAGCCCTTTGTGTGTGGTGTCTCAGGCTAATTACGAACCTTTAATCTTCTTGCTTCCACTTCCCAAGTTCTGAAATTACAAATAGGTACAGGTTAATTGGATGTAGGGGTGCATACCTTTAATCCGGAGCCCCAGAGGCAGGCGGATCTCTGTGAGTTCAAGGCCAGGCTGGTCTGCTGTGGCACATCCAGAGCAAGAGACCCTGTTTCCAAAAACCAAACACCAAATCAAACCAAATCAAAACAACAACAGCAAAACAAAACCGCAGGTTTGCATCTTAAAGCAACCTTTATTGTCTGATGGCAATTTATGTCTGATTTGGTAAATATCAAATTATATAGTCTAGCTCTGGACCTGCCTGTTATAGTAAATTACGTACTTTCTGTGCATCGCTCATTTGCTTTCCTTTCTTACTGAGAAACTGAGGCAGTTTCATGTTGGCACCTTGACAAACACTGTGACTTGTTTGTATTTTCACTTTATAGAGTTTTTGTTCCTTTCTGATTAGTGTTGTCTTAGCAGTTTTGTGGACTCTTCAGTGATGGGGACTGAGTCCAGGGCCTCAGGTGTGCTGCGTGTGAGAGGCAGGCACCCTGCTACCAAGTCAGCCTTCAGTCTAAGGATCTTCTTGATGTGTATGTTTAAAAGCTTCTCCTCCCTGTTTTTCTCTCTTTAATTTAATTAAATTAACTTATTGTTGTTGTTATTATTATTATTATTATTATTATTATTATTATTATTATTATTATTATTATTATTAGTTTTTCGAGACAAAGTTTCTCTGTGTAGCCTTGGCTGTCCTGGACTCACTTTGTAGACCAGGCTGGCCTCGAACTCACAGCGATCCACCTGCCTCTGCCTCCCGAGTGCTAGGATTAAAGGCGTGAGGCACCTCTGCATTGCTCAGCTTGGCATTTTTCTTTTCTTTTTTTCTTTTTCTTTTCTTTTCTTTTTTTCCACAGTTAAGCACAGCCCACCCAGGATTTATTAGTTTACTTACTAGATCGGCCTCCAAGAGCGGCGTTTTTATTTTCATGCGTACATGTCATTATACTTTGTTCTTCTCTATGTCCTCTGCCTCCCCCGGTCCCTTCCTGTAGTGTCTTTTTGTTTATTTTAGGTCTAGGAAATTATCCATTTTACCTTTAATAATTGCTCTTGATTCATTAGTTCTGTCTTGGGTGAGCACTGCACAGTTTCCTTATGACTTCTCTTCATTTCATTTGTTTATGTAAAGTCATAGCAACAAAGCTGTAGCGTAAATCATCTGCAGCATTCATCCTAGGTGTGCGTGCGCTCCATGCGTCTGCCTTATGTTCCCACCGGTTCTGTTGTCTGACTTGTAATGGCTTTCACTTTGATCTATTGAGTCTTTCTGCTCTTATTAATAGTTACATGGGCTTTCATTAGTTCATAACAGTGGAGTGCATAGAAGGCCCCTCAGAGGTGGAGAAAAGGAGGCCCATGGGAGCTGTGGGTTGGCCACTTTATAGTTCTCTTCACAGACAGTGGTGTGGAGGTGGGTGGACGTGACCACAGACCAGTGCTAGCTCGGCTGCGGAGTGTACGGATGTTCACCAGTCAAGACTGAGAAAGTCTTAGAGCGCTAAGCAGCCTGTTCATTTGACCTAATTTGGTATATATTTCTCCTGGGTTTACATAGCAAAGCAGTAATTGTATTTTATGTATTTTAAACCCCAGTGACAAAATAGTAAAAATGTATTTGAAGACCCAGGTTAGCTTATTCTAGGAATTTCATTTCCCAGTCTTCTACGTGGCCTGTCTCTGATTCTGTATCATTTCTTCTGCTTCGCTAGGTAGCAATTTGAAGATACCCGGAGGTGGGTAGCAGGGCCGGTTTTGAGTGTTTTACACTATGTGGTATTTGATGAACCTCTGGTGTTTCCAACTGGGGCTGCCTGAGTAAATGCTGTGACAAGTATTTGTGTAAAGAAAGTGCTGGTAGGCAATAGGAGACCTTCCGGAAGTGATTCATAATAGGGCTGCTGTTTGTTTAATTTGGGACTCTGTTGCTTAGAGACCATATCTTCCAGCAAGCTGAGGTTGAAGTACTAGTTGAGTGCCCAGAGCGAGGGCCTACCTGATCAAATAAACTGCAGCTCTGCTTCTTCGTTTTAAATTTGGAAGACTCCTGATAGAAGCCTGGCAGTGTTTTTAATTAAAAAAAAAAAAAGGAAACGTAAATGAAAGTTTGGTTAGTGATTTAGTTTGAAAAGTAAAGATTTACTTAAATTTGAATTTTCAGGAAACTTACTAAAATTGGAAAGACTTGGTTATTTCAATCAAGCATTTTATTATAGGAAATTTAATCCTTTCTGTTTAAGACAGCTAAAAGAAAACAACAAAATTCCCATGAAATCTCAGGTCCCCCAAATCTGCCATTTGCAACGATAGAAAATAGTCCTGTGTGTCCTTCTCCCTGGGGGGTCATCAGTACTATTTCTTGAGATCTCTCTCTCTCTCTCTCTCTCTCTCTCTCTCTCTCTCTCTCTCTTTCCTCTCCTCTCTGTGTCTCTGTCTCTGTCTCTGTCTCTCTGTCTCTCTGTCTCTGTCTCTGTCTCTCTCTCTCTCTGTGTGTGTGTGTGTGTGTGTGTGTGTGTGTGTGTGTGTGTGTGTCCACAGTGTGCTGAGGACTTCACAGTGATGCAGCCCATGACGTGCTCATTGTTCACAGTTGGCGGACAGGAAAGCCCAGTTCAGAGAAGCTAAGCACTCGTAGTTGACTTCAAGTCTGGCCAGGACTCCAAAGCCCTGCTTCGATGTAGCTGGTGTTTGTACAGATAAGGACAGCAGCAGTAGCTGTCATCAAGTACACTGAATCATGATGAGACGTCAGTGGAACATACTGTGATATAGGCAGTATTTTTACTCCAAGAGGGGGAAATGAGTTCCGAACACTTGTCTCAAGGTCACTTAACTGTCGGTGTAATTCAAGCCTAGGTCTGTGTAACGCCAACCATCACCAGTGCTCCTGACCTCTGCAGACATGAAAGGGCCAACTGTAAGGTCCAGTATTAAGACAACTGGTGTCCAGCTGTCAAATGGCCAAGAAGTGGGGTCGCGTCAGCTGCCCTTGCTGTCTCCAGTTTTTCTTCTGGCTTGTTTTATATATTGAGGGTTGAACTGAGAGTCTCATGCATACTAGGCTAGTTGCCTGCTGCTAAACCACACCCCAAGCCCTAGTGATTAAAAAAAAAAAAAAAAAGAAAGAAAAGAAAAGAAAAGAAAAAAGCGTGAAGCAGGAGCTCCTTATTGCCTGGGCTCCTTCAGATTTCAGTCCTGTTCAGGGCTCCCGAGCAGCTTGGATTTACAGGCACGATCCACCACACCCAGCTCGTTAGATATTTTTGTGTTTAACTGGCTCGTTTTTTTCCTACTTCTAACCTAGTCTCTGCCTTTGGATGCAGCTTCTGTCCCACCAGACTGTCATTTGCTAAAAAGTGACCTCATGCAGACAGGAGTGGCAAGTTGGATTGGAAATCGCCTTACATCCTTTTGGCAAGAATTGTGTTTGGGGCTTTGTGGGTGGAGGAAGTACTTGTCAAAGGCCTCTATTTCTTCTTTACTGAGAATGCCTTCCTGTTGACTCATTGGAAATCATAAGGAAAAGCAGAAGGAACGCTGGAGAGGCAGCTGCCGGCCCAGGGCTCTGCTCTTGCGGGACAGATGCTGGGGCCTGAGGAGACACAGGCCTCTAAGACTTGGGAGATTTTTGAGGAAAGAAAATAGAAGGTTACTTTCTAAGAAAGTATAGTTATGGCCCAGATTGGACTTTGTTTTTTAAATTCAAAACCAGAGAATATATGATGGGGAATATAATTCCAAGAGTATGGGAGGCTATGCAGTAGAAAATGATCCACCTCTCCTTGATCCGGTCCCCCACCCCGTCCCCCCACCCCGCCCCTGGATCATCCTTTCCAGAGAGAAGGCTGTTTGAATATTCCCCTTCCACAGCTTCTCTGCCAATGAATAGGAGTCACTTTCCTTCAGAATGGTTGTGCACTATGCATTTTGGGAGTCTTCCACATGAGTGCAACAAAATGCCTCATTGTTTTTCTGTAACTTTGCTTTTCAGTTATGGGCTTGACCATTGATGGGCATACCCTTCCCCTCTTAGCTCTTGCTATTTAAACAATGCTACAGTTGGCAATCGTCCTACCTCAGCCTCCTGAAAGCTAGAATTTAGACGTGAACCACCATGGTTACTCTATTACTCTTTTCCTATTGGTTTGTAAGAGATCTTTATATAGTGAGGAAATTGGTCCTTTTTATGCCATATGTGTTGCAAATATTCCAGTTTGCCCTTTAAACTTTTATTTTGTGTAAGATGTTTAAAGTAATAGCATCTTAAAACATGTTTGGATTTATTAATCTTATTTTTTAGCTTCTGGGCTCCTCCTTTCCAGGCCATTTTTATATAGTCCGAATGTATATGAAATTATAGAAAATTGTCCTGGGGTTGGAGAGATGGCCCAACAGGAACACTAGTTGCTATTCTAGAGGACCTGGGCTTGTTTCCCCAGCACCCATGTTAGATGGCTGACAGTTGACTTTTTTGGTTTTTCGAGACAGGGTTTCTCTGTGTAGCCTTGGCTGTCCTGGACTTACTTTGTAGAACAGGCTGGCCTTGAACTCACAGCGATCCATCTGCCTCTGCCTCCCGAGTGCTGGCATTAAGGGTGTGTGCCACCACACCTGGCCCATAATAATGCACTCTTGATACTGGTCTCAGGGGTCATACTGGCTGTGCCCCAACAAGCCAGGTCCAGCCATCTGTCCTTAATGAACCAATTAATGGAGCCAAAATAATAGCAAAAAGCAGAAAAAAGGGTTTTTTATTTAGTGTAGCCATGTTGGGAAGAGGGACAGAGAGAGCCAGGACAGTCCCTAAAGTCCCTCCCAAGGGCCTGCCCTGAGGGTAGGGTTTGAGCAGGAAGCAAGATACACAACTAAGCAGTCCACTGTCATCTCAGCTCCGAGTCCCCTGCAGGGTCATCTGACTAGGACTAAGTATTTTTCCGGGAAACAGGTTCTTTGTAGATGCCCCCTGGGCGTCACCCGCCCAGCAAAAGAATTCTGGAACTCTGTAATTTGGGGGGTGGCCCATTCTTTCAGTAGTCTGACAGCCAAAGAGAGAGTATACAAATCTTTTAAAGAGCACATCCTGTTAAACAGGCTTGTTACACACAGATACACACAATTAAAAGTTACCAAAAACTAAGCCTTTAAAAAATTCCCTTATGGGGGCTGGAGAGATGGCTCAGTGGTTAAGAGCGCTGCCTGCTCTTCCAAAGGTCCTGAGTTCAATTCCCAGCAACCACATGGTGGCTCATAACCATCTGTAATGTGATATGGCACCCTCTTCTGGCTTGCAGGAGTACATGCAAGCAGAGCACTGTATACATAATAAATAAATAAATAAATAAATAAATCTTTAAAAACAACAAAAAAATTCCCATATGGTTTTCTCCCCCACCTCCCTTCAATGATAGAGATTGAATCCAGGGCCTTGACTATGACAGGCAAGTATTCTGTTGGGCTTCACCTCCAGGCCAGCCCCTGG
Organism: Acomys minous; assembly: GCF_964271855.1. Taxonomy (NCBI): domain Eukaryota; kingdom Metazoa; phylum Chordata; class Mammalia; order Rodentia; family Muridae; genus Acomys; species Acomys minous. The sequence goes on along the minus strand of NC_140484.1, from coordinate 116,264,580 downwards.
CCTACGTGTATATGTGGTATCATTTAATACTTATATATGTATTGCAATTTATTTAATATGAATGTATGTAGTACATATACATACATACATATATCATGTAAGTGATAAAATTGTACATATATGTGTAGAGTCTTAGCATTTTATTTAACTCTTTGATTAATTTAGAATTTTGGCTTGAGGACTTGGGTGGATGTTTTATTTGTCTTGTGTTTTGAGGCTGAGTCTTACTATCTATCCCTGGCTGGGCTAGAAAGTGGACCAGGCTGGTCTTGAACTCATAGTCCTGGGAATAAAGGTGTGTACCACCACAGCCAACATGTATATCTCACTCTGTTTTTGTGCAGATGACTTTTGGATGATATCTTACATTTTATGCATCATTAATAGCCGACTTAATAAACAGGCAGAGGAATGTGTTATACTTTTCATATATGAGGTGAAACTGTAAATTGTGTGTGCGTGTGCTAAGGAAGAAGATGGTGTGTACAGCATTCATTCCTCAAGGCTGTTCTGTTTGTCATCCTCAATGAATGCCTGCTTTGGAACCAGTGTTCTGAGTTATTCTGGTCTGGGAAGTACTGTTCTCTGTCAGTTGAGATTCCCCCCCCCCCCCCCACACACACACACAGGGTTTCTCCGTTTAGCCTGGGCTGTCCTGGACTCGCTTTGTAGACCAGGCTGGCCTTGAACTCACAGTGATCCACCTGCTCTGCCTCCGGAGTGCTGGGATTAAAGGCGTGGGCTACCACGCCCGGCTTGTCAGTTGGGATTTAAGCAACAATTTCACTAACAACTTCTGGTACTTATGGTCATTTCTTTCCTGCTGTATGTGTTATAAATTCTTTTGTTTGTCATTGAATTTTCGTTCCTGGAAGCTGATAGAGTTTAAATGAAAGATGTTCACTAATTGGTTAAGTATAATTGCTGAACTGTTGTCCATGGTCTTTAAGACATTGTTTTTTGTCTTTTTTTTTTTTTTTTTGAAATGATCTCATGCAGCCAAGGTTCCTCTACTTCTATTGCCTAAGTACTGGGACTACAGGTGTGTGCCGTCACAGGTGTGTGCCGTCACAGGTGTGTGCCCTCACAGGTGTGTGTCATCACAGGTGTATATCATCACAGGTGTGTGCCATCACAGGTGTGTGCCATCACAGGTGTATATCATCACAGGTGTGTGCCATCACAGGTGTGTGCCGTCACAGGTGTGTGCCATCACACCCAGGCATTGGTTTTTGTTTGTGTGTTTTGTCTTTTGAGACAGGGTTTCTCTGTGTAGCCCTGGCTGTCCTGGACTCACTTTGTAGACCAGGCTGGCCTCAAACTCACAGAGATCCGCCTGCCTCTGCTTCCCAAGTGCTAGGATTAAAGGTGTGTCCGTGCACCACCGCTCCCAGCTAGATCTGTGGATTTTTAAAAGCTGGGATTGCAAATCACAAATTCTGATCTAGTGAACTAATTTCTGACAAAACAAAGGAATAGGAAAATTCCAGGGCACACTGTCAGATAGGCTGCATCTGAGGACTCAGCAAGCACAGCAGTGGTGCTGGGAGCTGCACTGACTCCTCAGCATGGACTCCTTGGAGAGCTGTGTTGCAGAAACATCTTGCACAGGGTCACTGGATTAGTGAGTCAGAAAGGCAAGTAATGTCTAGATTGCAGCAAAGCCTTTACAAATGTGTCTTGTGATACTTGTAGAGAGGTTGGATAAATATGAGTTAGATTGCAGTGTAATTAAGATGATTTATAGCTGCCCGAGTAAACCAGATTTTAAAAGGGGTTCTGGAGGGGCGTGGCTGCTTGAGGGGTGTAGGACCTTCTCTTTGGGTGGTGACAGTGTTCTGGGACTATATTGTAACAGAAGTTGCACAACATAGTGAATATAACCATAAAAAAATCACTGAGCTACTTGCTTTAAAATGGTTAAAAACCATTTCCAAGTTTTTCTCAGTTGTTTTGCTTTCTTTGAGATATGGGGTCTTGTGTATCACGCCTGGCTGGCTTTCTGGCCTTTCTGTCACTACCTCTTCAGTGCCTGAAACCTAACCCAGGGGTCATGCATGTCAGGCCAGCAGCCTGAGCTGTGCTTCCAGCCCCTACTTCTTTATTTCTTTGTTTTTTGAGATAGGATCTCATGTAGTCCAGGCTGGCCTCATACTCACTGGATAGCCAGGGATGACTTTGAACTCCTGATCTTCCTGCCTCTATCTCCCAAATTCTGGGATTACAGGTATATGCCTCACTCCCAGCCTCAGCTGCTGGATTTTAACTCAGAGAGCTCTTCAGGCATCTTCTGTGCCAAACGCCGGATCTTATGAAGGCCTGAGTGACGTGTCAGTCAGATTTGAATTGCTAGGGAAATGGTTATTACTTCAACTCTTTTTTTTGTTTGTTTTTGTTTTTGTTTTTGTTTTTCAAGACAAGGTCTCTCTGTGTAGCCTTGACTGTCCTGGACTCACTTTGTAGACCAGGCTGGCCTTGAACTCACAGCGATCCACCTGCCTCTGCCTCCTGAGTGCTGGGATTAAAGGCGTGCGCCACCACACCGATTTATCAACAGTGTAGTAATACTTTTTTACATTGTGGGTTTAAAAGGTCTAAGCACAGAATAGGAGAGAAGTAGCACTAGTGGGAAGAGCAAGTGGACTCCAGGGCATCTGCTCACCGCTAAGTCTGCTGAACTAAATCTGACCCCGGAACCACTGCAAAGGTGGAGAGACCCAACCCTAACCTCACATGCGCAGTGTGACCTGGAACACAAAGACATATGGTACAGGATGTTTGATTCCATTGTGAACCCAGAGATTTTGAATTGTAAAAACGTGTTTCTTGTTTGGTGTGTCTTAGCCCTAACACACACCTTAATCCAAGAACTTCCTGTTTGCAGCACACGTCTTTAATCCAAGAGCATTCTGTATAGTACACGGGATTAAATAAAGTTAACCCTAGGTCAAGAGGCGGAGCAAGAAACCAGCTGACAGGGAGAAGGGCGCTTAACACAGTGTGGAGCAGAAGAGGCTTTCGGCTGAGTAGAAGGGACCGCTTCCTTCTGGGATGTCTGCTGAGTAGGAAGGTCAGCTGGGAGCTTCCTCCGCTTCTCTGACTCAGCAGTTAGAGCCCCTGCTGCTCTTCCAGTCCAGGCCCAGGAGGTCTGGGGTCTCTCCGTCTCCTGTGTGCCACACGCATGTGGACAGACCTATACACACGCACACATGCATGCACGCACGCACGCGCGCACACACACACAGGCACGCATGCACACACACTTAAAACAGTAAACCTATTTTTAAAAGAGGCCTTCATAATAATTATAAAGACAAGACATAAACGTTGGAAAGTTACCCAGCGTGAAAGAATAAAAAGTCTGAAGTCACAAGGTAACATATGGTGGCTGATAGGATGATGCAAACAGTTACTGTGTGAAAGTTCAGATGAGGGGAAGTTGTTTGTTGGTTGGGTCTTGCAAGGAAAGACTAAAACTGTGAAGGAGAAGGAAACTACGGCCTCCATATTCTTGACGTCCTCTCACTTTGTTTTTTGGCACCTGGTAGCCCCTCGTCCCCCAGTGCTCCTCATCCAGTCGCTGCTGGGGATTTCGGGGTTCAGAATGTGGAGTGTAGGCATGGTATGGTGTCATGACTTCCTGTAGTTTTCTGGGTGTTGTTTGTTTCTTGTTTTTTATTGTTTGGTTAGAACTGAGTCCAGGGGTGGTGTGTTCCTTAAGCAAGAGAGGCTGAGAGATCTTGCAGTAGTTAGAGCGCTTTGACTCGAAGACAATTGAGAGTCTGCCTTTACCTGGGCAGTCCCTGCCGTAGTAGGAAGAGATGTAGAGACTCTTGGTGTAGGAAAGAGTAGAAGTCTGGCTGCTGTTATTTCTGATCATGGGGAAGGTGAGCCTTCGTTGGGATTAGCAGGGACGGGTGAAGCTAGCTAGCTGATCAGGAAGTCTGGCCAAGCCTTTATTCTTGGCAGGCATCTTAGCCTTCAGCTTCCTACATCATGGCTTGATGATAGTTGTCTTTTCCATGAAATTCTTCAGAATTTGTTCCATCCAGCAGATCCCAGTTTCATTTACTGTGCCATTGGCCTCTTCCTGTTCTTTCTTGTCATCATAGTATTATTTTTTTTTAACTTATAACATGCTTTTTGCGCATCACTTCTTTCTTTTTCTTGGTTTCTCTGTGTAGTCCTGGTTGTCCTGCAACTCACTTCCTCACTCTGTAGACCAGGCTGGCCTCAAACTCAGAGCTCTGCCTGCCTCTGCCTCCCAAGTGCTGGGATTAAAAGGTGTGCACCACCACCACCCGGCTAGTTAAATGTTCTGGAAGATGTCTCAGTGGGCAAAGGTGCTTGCTACTGAGACTAACAGCTTGAGTTCAATCCTGGGAACCCATTCCTGCAAGCCATCCTCTGACCTCCGAATATGCACTGTGGCACAACAAATAAATACTCCCCCCCCTTCCCCGAGACGGGGTTTCTCTGTGTAGCCTTGGCTGTCCATGACTCACTTTGTAGACCAGGCTGGCCTCGAACTCAGAGCAATCTGCCTGCCCTCTGCCTCCGGAGTGCTGGGATTAAAGGCGCGGGCCACCACACTGGCTGGTTTTGCCTTTTTTTTTTTTTTTTTTTTTTTTGAGACAGGGTTTCTCTGTGTAGCCTTGGCTGTCCCGGACTCACTTTGTAGACCAGGCTGGCCTTGAACTCACAGAGACCCGCCTGCCTCTGCCTCCCGAGTGCTGGGATTAAAGGCGTGAGCCACCACGCCTGGCCCTGTCTTTTTTTTTTTTTTTAAATAATAATACAAATGCTTTATCATTAAAAGCTGTCATCCCATGGGTTAAGTGGTGGATATCCAGGACCCAGCAGCAGGGTCAGCACAACCTCAGAGCCGCTCTTTCTGACTACAACAGGGTGAGCACCTCACCCTCGTGGCATTTCGGGTGATAGAGCAGCTGGTGTCTTCCATAAATTCTGCAGGCACCTGCGTGCACTGGCCCTGCAAACCCGTCCTGTCCAGCACTTTGGTTACCCTAGCAGCTCTCAACCACGATGGCAGCAATCTGGTGGAGCCAAAATCTAGTTTTTGATCACCCCAGTAAGAGGGCCTCTTGAAATGTGAGAGACCTTTTCCAGTTCAGCTCTTAATAAAATGGTTTGCTCAGGGATAGGTTTGTATTAGGTATGAATAAACACAGAAGTTAAAGACATTACTTAATAACGAGAGAACATTTTCCTCTGTCTCTAACTTACTCCTGTTTTTTTCTAAATTGGTTTATTTTGTATTCAGAAATTCCTTTTAAAGCAGATGCTATCAAAATTTCTCATTTTGCTGCTTTAGCCTGGAAACAAGCTTTTGTGTTTCTCTCTCTCTCTTTTTTGTCCTCATTACTGCAATATTTTCTTTAATTTCATGTGCTCTTTTTTTCACTGGCCTCTTTATCCATATTGTTCAGAATACTCTTTTAAAATCAGTCTCTCCCCACCCCCAGACCGGCTCAGGTAGTTCGGCTTGCAGATGACTCCTCATCCCTCTGTCCCCCGCCTCCCAGTGCTGCTGTGTGTTTGCCACCACACCCGGCTTTAAATAAAAATTTATCCCTTCATTCCTTTCTCAAATACTCAAAGCGATTTCTTTCTCTCCTTCAGCTTGGTGTGTTTTCTCCTGTCACAGCCCTTGTCCCTGTCTCCGCAACCCCAAGTCTTTCAAGTACCCTGGGCAATTGCCTCTGCCCTCCTGCTGTAACACCCAGTGCTTTCTTAAACTTGCTGATTCTTGCTCTCTGGGCTGCACCTGCTACACGCAGGCCTAGATGGTGCCTGTCAGGGTGCTTTAATGGAATCCCCAGTGCAGGGCAAGCTGACCATGCTTGGGGATTTTTAGTACAGGGCAATCCTGGCGTGGAGTTCCACTGGGCAGGATGGGTGTGGTAGTCGAGTTTCAACTCCTGGAGGAACTGAATCTCAGCGGTCGGGGCAGGCAGTTCCGGCATTGGTCGGTTCCCCTTCTGTATTGCACAGAGCTGGGAAACCACTGAAGTCATGTGCTCGGTGGAACTTGTTCAGCCGGTTCCCTCTCGCCAGACCCCTAATTCAGATTCCCACCCTGATCCTTTTCTGCATATGCTCGTGGTCTGGGCTTGTTTGAGCCTCACCACTGTAGTGCTCTGGGACAGGCGCGGCTTTGTTTCGCTGGTGGCAGAATGGGTAGGGCCAAGAACTGAAAAATGTTATCAGTAGGACCAGGTAGACAGGTATTACGTAATCCACGACTTCAGCCTCTGGAAGGGTTATTTCTGGGATTGGGCTGTTCTCTCACACGCACACACAGACACACATACACACACACACACACACACACACACACACCCACACACCCACACACACACACACAGCTACCATTATTGCTTTCTAGCTCTTGCGTGTGTGATGTCTGCCCTGCTCCTCACACCAGCTTTAGGAGGTGTTGCATGTTGCTCCTAATCCGAGTTAGAGACAGGAAACGGAAGTCCAGCGGGGCCTGTTAGATAACATGTCATTCTTGCTCATTCTTATTTCCTTCCCCCTTTCCTCAGGTACAGAGTAGGGTGTGTTCCCTTCTGTAGCTGGTAGCTACCTCCAACCTTCCCAGTCTTGCTTTCGTTAGTAAATCCTCTGGCTCTCCATCCTTTGTCCGCTCTTGTAGGCATGCCTACATCTTCCTCACAAGGATGAACGAACAACCCTTTCCCTGGATTTCCCATCTCTTCTTGCATTTCCTGCTTTTCTTTTTGTCAGTCATGTCTTTTCCCCCTTGTTTTTTTGAGACAGTGTTTCTCTGTGTAATAGCCCTGGCTGTCCTGAAACTCTCTTTGTAGCCCAGGCTGGCCTGGAACTCACAGCGGTCCACCTGCCTCTGCCTCCCAAGTGCTGGGATTAAAGCCATGTTTTTTTTTTTGTTTTGTTTTTTTTTATCAACTCATACATAAGGATTTGTTGAAGCAGGAGTTAGACAATTGTCTGTCAGGTGGCTGGCTAGCAGCCCTCATCGAAAAGGCAATCCTGATGTAGGGAACGTGGCTCTGTGTCATGGGGCTGCAGGAGGACCCGTCCAGCTAACTTACTCTGTCTGCGTCCTGTCCTCCCTTTCATCTCTCTCCCTCAGGGTCTCACCGTGTAGACCAGGCTGGTCTGGAACTTGCTATGTAGACCAGGCTGCCCTTGAACTCACAGAGATCCACCTGCCTCTGCCTCCCGAGTGCTGGAATGAAGCCTGCTTTCCCTTGTGGTTTAGGACTTGCTTCCTTTTTACACCAGTGTCCTGAAGCCTCTCTCTGCGCTGGGGGAAGGGTGGGCCTGGGTGCCTTCCTCAGAGGCTCAAGGCCTGCTGTTGCTTGCAGCGAAGCCCGTTTGGATGAGGAGGGATCCTTATCCTAGACCTGGGCCTTTACGTTGCTTTTTGTAGTATCTGAGGGTTCCACCTCCCGTGTGACAGCTTTCCTGTTGTTGTTTCTTAATTGAAAAATTGCTTCCTGGCCGTGGCTGGACCGCTCTTTGCTTAAATTTGAAAACTTTTCTACTTGACTGTTTTTTTTCTGCTAACTGGGAGCAGACTCCTGCTTGAGAGTCCCTTTACAGAGGTCAGTGAGGAGTTTTTAATTTTAATTTTTGTCACATCCTTTCTCTTTGGCGTCCCTTTTTGCAGCGTTGGAAGGCAGATGATGGCATCCAGATTCCTGGAGGGTTTTCCTTCCTTGATTGCCACCACGTGATTCCCTCTTGAGTTCTCATCTTACCATGGGGACTCTTTACCTGCAGGAGGTTCTGTCCCAGGCACTCTTTCCTTTTGCATTTGTCCTTGCAACATGTCTCCCTGGAGAGCCCTCCCGCCCAGCCAGGAGCCGGCTCCTCACTGCAGGCTTGTACTTCCAGGTGCCTGCAGGACGCCACTCTCTGGATGTCCTGTTGACATTTCCGCTCCGCGTACTTATCCTCTTGTCTCCCCTGTCCCAGTTGATGGCTTCATCTCCCATTTAGTCATCCATGCCACGAGTCACCAAGTCATGTTTTAAAAATAAAACTGTTCTCTTTCCTTTTATAGAAGTTTCTGTAAGTTGCTATAGATGGCTTATGGTGCCAGATTTTTTTTCCCCTTGGAACTGAGTGATAATGTGGTATTTTCCCACAAAGTGAATAATAAGTTCTTATTTTTACTATTTGGCAATCTGACAGATGGTGGAATTGTTGTTGCTATAATTTGCATTTTGTGGATAACTGTTAAGACTGAAGGTTTTGTTTGTTTTTCAAGACAGGGTTTCTCTGTGTAGCCCTGGCTGTCCTGGACTCACTTGTAGACCAGGCTGGCCTGGAACTCACTGAGATCCACCTGCCTCTGCCTCCCAGAGTGCTGGGATTATAGTGTGCCACCGAGCCTGGCTAGGACTGGAGGTTTTTATGTGAGCCCTGGCTGTTTCTATTTTTTCTTTTATGAGTTGCATGTTGTATTTCTAGGGAAATACTTGTCATTTTATTTTATTATTTATTTTTTCAGAGCTGAGGACTGAACCCAAGGTCCTGTGCTTGCTAGGCAGGCTCTCTACCACTGAGCTAAATCCCCAACCCCTTTCATTTAAGTGTTTAAAATATATGTGTGTAAATACAATCATTAGTAATTGTTGTGTGTTATAATTTTACTCATTCAGTTTATGTTTGTTGTTGTTAGACTCTATTTGTTTCTTTATTTGAAGACCAGGTCTTGGCTGTGTAGCTGTGGCTGGCTTAAAATTCACCATGTAGATCAGACTGGCCTTGAACTCAGAGGAAAAAAGCATGGGCCACCAGGTCTGGGCCTGGCTGGTATTCCTGCCTCAGCCTCCTGAGCGCAGGATTACAAATATGTGCTATGCCACCTAGCTTTGTTTGTTTGTTTATTTATTTATTTATTCATTTATTTATTTTTTGAGGCTGGCCTCATCTTACTCTGTATGCCTGGAATCTATAGGCTAGCGTCATTGCATACGGCTAGATACTTTCTTTAAGCAGTTGTTTGTTTTGTGTGTGCGCGCGCATGCACATGCCATCTGTTCACGTGGAGGGCAGGGACGGCTGGAGGAAGTCACTTCTCTTGGGTTTGGGGGACTAAACTGCAGTCATTGTGCTTGGGGTCAAGTGCCTTTACCCCTGCGCCACCTCACCTCCTCACCTCTTTCCTCTCTGATTTCTGCCTGTGTAGTCTTGTTTGTAAGCTCTTTTTCTGTTTTAAGATTATATAACTTTACATATATGCATATATATTTATATATGTGTATACATATGAATATGTATGCACATGCACATATTAATATCTTTAGATCAACTTTAGTGTTCATATTAATTGTAAAGTCCATGGTCAAAAGCTAGCTCTATGGTGGTGGCACACGCCTTTAATCCTAACACTCTGGAGGCAGAGGCAGGCGGATCTCTGTGAGTTCGAGGCCAGCCTGGTCTACAAGTGAGTCCAGGACAGCCAAGGTTAACACCGAGAAACCCTGTCTTGAAAAAAACAAACAAAAAACCCCCCCAACAAACCAAAACAAAAAACAGCAACAGCGAAAAGCTAGCTCTATGTATTGGACATAGTGACGCTCATTTATAATCCGTGAATTTAGAAGGCAGAGGCTGGAGGCTTGGGAGTTTGAAACTTGGTTGGACTGTATAGCAAGATCCTGTATCAACACACACTCTCATAAAGGTTTTCTTTAAAATTATTATATAATCATGGAAGTGCTCAGTTTTCCTACTAATTATGCCAGGCAGAGTCACCGAGGTTTAATCCTCTCGAGGCTCCTCTCTGAGGGCTCCATTAGAGCAAGGCTGTTGGTGAGGTCATGACCTGTGATGCTGGTGGCTAAGGAAGCTTGGGCTTATGTTGCAGTGCGTTCAGTAGGTTGTGCCAGTGACTGTGTCTGAAGGAAGGAGTACAGATGGTTAAAAGTGTGGACCTCAGGTGGGCGTGGTGGTGCACGCCTGTAATCCCAGCACTCGGGAAGCAGAGGCAGGTGGATCGCTGTAAATTCCAGGACAGCCAGGGCTGTAATACAGAGAAACCCTGCCTACACACACACACACACACACACACACACACACACACACACACACACACACACTTTGGATCATGCCAACCTAGTAAAGCATGCGCTGATCAGTGAGTGACCCTGGGTTACTTTCCATCTAATCTGCAAAGCAAGGCAATACTCCTAAATTCTGCGGTTGACGCGAAGATCATGCGACATGATGCATATATTTAGTTTCATAGCTACCACAGGATGTTAGAGGTTTTTTAAAAATTTTGTTTACATTGAAAACAAACCTTTAATCTAATATTTGTGAAGTTTCAAATATGAGAGAACATTGAATAGTATTCCACATTTAGGTTACATGCAAGTAGTTCTGAGGTAAACCTGATGAGCAAATGGTGAGTGTCTATACTCTTTGTGCCAGGGGGAACTCCACTCTCTACAGAAATAGCACTTTTGTCACCAAGCTGTATCTGTGGCTGGATTCTGATCACATGTGTAGGGTGTTCTTAGGTCATCATTTGGTAAGATAATTCTCTGAACTTAAACAAAGCACCCCCCCCCCCACCCAACTTTCTGTTCTGTCCCATTTTTTTTGTTTTGTTTTTTCAAGACAAAGTTTCTGTGTAGCCCTGGCTATCTTGGAACTCTCTTTATAGCCCAGGCTGGTCCCCACGCCCAGCCCTTTTTTTTGTTGTTGTTTTTTGTTTTTTGAGACAGGATTTCTCTGTGTAGCCTTGGCTGTCCTAGACTCACTTTGTAGACCAGGCTGGCCTCGAACTCACAAGTGCTGGAATTAAAGGCATGCATCACCACGCCTGGCTATTTTTTTTAAAAGACAAGGTTTCATCTGTAGCCCTGGGTAGTCTGGAACTCACTATGCAGACTAGGCTGGCCTTGAACTCACAGAGCTACCTCCTGAGTACTGGGATTACAGGTGTGTGCCATCATGCCTAGAAGGAAGGATCTATTTTAGCTGACAGTTTGAGGTGCTGTCGGCCCTGGCGACAAGAGTGTGAGGTGTCATTGCACTGTCAGTGAGCAGGGCCATAAGTGCTGGTGCTCAGCTTTCTCATTTTTAGTCAGCTTGAGGCGGAGCTTCCAGGGGTCTTGCTCACAGTTAGGGCTTCTCATCTCAGTTAACCCAGCTGAAGATTCCCTCACAGATACGCTCAGAGAGTCGTTTCCTTGTGATTCTCCTCAGATCCTGTTGAGATGACAGTGTTCAGGTGGAGAGTGTTCAGTGATGAGGTGTTGAGGGGCATAGAGAGCAGGCCCCACACTCCTGTTAATGCCTTCTCTGTGCTAGGTGATATTCTTAGCACATAATATACACTGTTTCATCATCCAGAACATTCTATGGGTACATGCTATTATTATTCTTTTTACGAGAATACTTGAAGGAACTGGAATCATTGTGCTTAACGGAAGTATCAAGTGGCGAATGTGTGACTCACAGGAGGAAAAGGCACAGATGCCTTTTAATCTTCAGCCAACCACTATGCTAGACTCCACTTGTAATCTCACTGAATCTTAACAGCAAACCTGTTTGGAAGGTTAGCAAATGAAGAAATTTCAGTGTCACAGCACAAGTCTCTATTAACACCACTTGATCCTAGCACTGAGGCAGCTGGGCAGGACCACAACTGTGAGGCCCACCTTGGCCACACGAAGAGACTGTTCACATTTAAAACCATCACAAGGGTGCCTGGTTGGGTGGCTGGCTGTCTTGTTAAGTGCAGGCCTTTCTAAGCTCAGGGCGGGTGCTGGTCACATGGTGACTTCTTTTTTTCCCCTTTCAAGACAGGCTTTCTCTGTGTAGCCTTGGCTGTCCTGGACTTGCTTGGTAGACCAGACTGGCCTCAAACTCACAGAGATCTTCCTGCCTCTGCTGGAATTAAAGGTGTGTGTCACCACACTCGGCTGATGCCCTATTCTTTCGTCATCTTGCTCCAGAAGGCAGCCCGAGTGGCCTGAAGAAAACTGGTGCTGGTATCACAGAAGCTTCCCAGCTCCTAGTGTCCAGAAGGGAGATGGTTTCCCTCAAATGGTTTTGATTTCTGTCTGTGGTAGTGGCACAGGCTCCTGCTTAATGCTTTGGCTGAGGTATTTTGGGAACATTTGGGTTGAGAAGAAATTTTTGTGTTGGTTTATGAGTTATCTTTTATGCAATGTTTTTTTTTAAAAAAAAACTATTTATTTCTCATTTATTTATCTATATTTGGCAATGCTGGGGATTGAACCTAGGGCTACATGCATGCTACACAAACATTCAATTGCTGGGCCACATCCCTAGCCACAGACATTAACTTTTAAATGCATTTATAAAGATAAATTAAAATGCTTAAGTTAAGAATAATACTACAGCCGGGTGTGGTAGAGCACGCCTTTAATCCCAGCACTCAGGAGGCAGAGGCAGGTGGATCACTGTGAGTTTGAGGCCAGCCTGGTCTACAAAGTGAGCCCAAGATAACTAAGGCTACACAGAGAAACTCTGTCTTGAAAAACCAAACCCCAAAAACAAAACCAAAAAACCCTACTACTACACTTGTTTATTTGGGGAGGGGTGCGTGTGCCTCGGTGTGCGTGTGTGGAGGTCAGAGGGTAGCTTTCTAGAATGGTTCTTGCACCATGCGGGGCCTGGGGATCAATCTCAGCTTGTCAGGTTTGGTGGCAAAGCGCCTTTACCCTCTGCCGTCTTGCTAACTCTAACTGCTGTGTTTTATAAGAGAATATGGTGTCTAGATTGAGACTCAATGGTGGCTTTACTGTTGATCTAAACTGTCTAAACAGTGTTGAGACAGGCCACGAGACACTCCCACCTTCTTCCCCTCACCCCCTCACCCCCATGGGTTTTCTGAAACTTCACCCTGTTTAGACACCCTGGGGTACCCAGTTGCAGTTAGATACACCTGTGGTTCCCAGTTCTGTTGGGATCTTGGGCAATTGTGGCAACAGTAGCAGTGGTACCATGAGAAGAGTTCCAAACTAAGAGCTTGCCACTTAGTAGCTGTGACCTTGGATAAGTCATTTATAATTTGCAAATGAGTAATTGTGCACACGAGGTACAACCTTGGACCAGCCTCTTAGGTAATCAAAAACACTTAAGTGTTTATGTATGGGAGTGCTGGAGAAATGGCTCAGTGGTTAAGAGCATCTGTTACGCTTACATAGGACCCTGGTTCAGTTCCCAGCACCTACATGGCTGCTAAGAACTGTAGTGAAAGTTTTGATTTCTTTAAAAATTCCATTATGTTATATATTAACAGGTTTTTGTTTTAATCCCAAGTGTGGGATACGGAGCTGCTTTTAGTTTGTCCACAGCTGAATTAGCCTCTTGTGGCTTGGAGAGGTGTGTGGTCTTTGCCAGGTGCAGTTAGTGGGATTCTAAAGCTCAAGAGAGGGTATAAAATATCAGAGCCCAGAGAGAGGAGGATGCTTCGGGAGATGGCTGGAGGAGGAGGAGGAAGGCTGCTGGTTCGCTGGACTGCTGGATATTCTGAAAACTGAAATTGGTATTGCCCCAAAGAATCCTATGGCCCTAACCAGCCAGAAGTAGCTAAAGAAAACTCTGTCCCCTCTCCCCACTAGCCATCTTTTTCTCCTACCTACTGTTACGGGTTGGTGGAAGGGAGGTAGAAATATGAGAAACCCCCATTGAGCCAGACATGGTGCGAATACCTGTAATCCCAGCACTGGGGAGGCAGAGGCAGGTAGATCTCTGTGAGTTTGAGGCCAGCCTGGTCTACAAAGCTAGTCCAGGACAGCCAGAAATACAAGAGAAACCCTGTCTCAGAAACAAAACAAAACAAACAAACAAACATAAACAAACAATATCCCCCCCCCCCCCCCAGACAGGGTTTCTCTGTGTTAGCCTTGGCTGCCCTGGACTCACTTTGTAGACTAGGCAGGCCTCAAACTCATAGTAATCAGTCTGCCTCTGCCTCCCAAGTGCTGGGGTTAAAGGTATGTACCACCATGCCCGGCAACAAAAGTATTTTATTTGTTTTTGTTTTTGTTTTTTCGAGACAGGGTTTCTCTGTGTAGCCTTGGCTGTCCTAGACTCGCTTTGTAGACCAGGTTGGCCTCGAACTCACAGCGATCCACCTGCCTCTGCCTCCTGAGTGCTGGGATTAAAGGCGTGCGCTACCACCGCCCGGCTAAAAGTCTTTTAAAATGTTTGTATAATATACATATATTTTATTTTTTTATTTTCCTGGGGATTAAACCCTGGTACTGGCACTTTCTGAGTATGTGTTCTATATTTTTAAGTGTCTCTCCTCCTCAGAAGAGATATTCTTGTAGTATTATTTAATGGTTGAAAACATTTGTAAAATGACATAAATGCCAATAAAGGTGAACAACTTCTTGGTGGATTCTTTATGTAACTTAAAAGTCTTTAGAAACTACATAACAACATGAAAAATAGTCATACAGTTTTGAAAAATGTTGAATGATTTTCTTTAATGTTTATTCTATGTTCAAAACTAAACAACGCAAGCCGGGCGGTGGTGGCGCACGCCTTTAATCCCAGCACTCGGGAGGCAGAGGCAGGCAGATCGCTGTGAGTTCAAGGCCAGCCTGGTCTACAAAGTTAGTCCAGGACAGGCAAGGCTACACAGAGAAACCTTGTCTCGAAAAAACAAAAACAAAACAAAACAACAACAACAACAACAAAACAAAACAAAAAACAACAACAACAACAAAAAAAAACCCTAAACAACGCAAAGGACAAGACCAGGGCTGGAGAGACGGCTCAGCAGTTAAGAGCACTATTTGTTCTTCCAGAGGTCTTGAATTCAATTCCCAGCAACCACATGGTGGCTCACAACCATCTGTACCCTCTACTGCCCTCTTCTGGCATGCAGGTGTACATGCAGAGAGAGCACTCACACACAAAAAACAAGACCAAAGAGATCTGTGCTAGAGGCACACTTGTGGCTCTCAGACTTTAAGACTCCAATGTAATGGCTGAAGAAGAGACTTCATATGAGCTGAAAAGAGGTTTTGTTGTTTTTAGAGTTAAAGTCCAAAGGGCCAACATAGAAGTTACAATAGCAAGGTGCAGTGCTGTACACCTGGGGCCCCAATGCATTGGAGGCAGAGGCAGGGGGGTCATGTGTTTGAGGCCAATCTAGAGCCTGGGCTTTGCAGAGATTGTGTTGGTCAGTCAGTCAATCAATCAATCATAGTATCAAGGCACTGTACTTAAAGTTAACATTCAAAATTGGAATAATACAGTGTGCAGACTGGTTTTATGTCAACTTGGCACAGGTTATAATCATTTTGGAAGAGAGAACCTCAACTGAGAAAAAGCCCGCAACAGATTAGCCTCTGGGCAAGTCTGTGGTGCGGTTTTTTTTTTTTTTTGGATTGATGATAGATATGTGGAGGCCCAGCTCACTGTGGGAAGTGCCACCCTTGGAATGGTGGGCCTGGGTGCTCTGAGCAAGACACAAGGAGCAAGCCAGTAAGCAGCACCCCTAGATGGCCTCTGCCTCAGCTCCTGCTTCCGGGTTCTTGCCTGACTCCTCTCAGTGATGGTGAAGTAAACACTTTCCTCCCCGAGTTGTTTTTGGTTATGCCTCATCACAGCAGTGGAAGCCAGACCAAGATGCACAGAACCCTGCTTTCCCCAAATCTGATCTTTTCTATTCTCAGAAACAACACTTTGCGGAACAGCTGACTCAAAGGTGGTTGGAAGCAGTGCCTGGGTTTTCTTCTCTTTCTGTTCTGGCTTTTGCCTTTGCTCATTTGGTCACCAAATCACGGTTGGCTTTCCTAGCTCTGGTTTTTAGTGCCGTGCCTAGTATTCTACCTTATGCAGGAAACGTGTAAATGTAGGCATTAATCAGGACTGTTTTATAGCGGTTGGAGGGCAGAGACAAAAGACTATAGGAGATCAATCACCTCGGCCAGTCCCGGCGTTTATTTTTGGTTTAATCTAGTCACTTCAGAGAGAAGGACCTAAGTGACCCGTTACTGCCTCAGACAAATGAGTCCACAGTCTGCCCTATGGATTGGCATCATATCAAGCAAAGAATAAGTATTTTTTCTTTGTCTATTGTGTGCTGTTTCTGGCTTCAGCTGTTGTTATGAGACTTGTTCCTGTTAATGAGAACCAAGTTAGAAGGTCCCCTGAGAGCTGGGGTTGCCAGCAGCTGCTCGTCAGAAGGATCTTATTCAGCCTTACCCACTTTGATTCCTGAGGCAGGATCTTGTAACCTAACCGTGGTGTATGTAGACCAGGCTGGTCTTGAACTCACAGAGATCCACCTGCTTCTGCTTCCGAAGTTAGGGATCAGAAGCATGGGCCAACATGCCTGGCCATCCATATCCTTTTTAGCAGTAAAATATTAGAAAGAAAAGAATGTGACATGCGTCCTTTGGCTACAGTTCTTTCCATCCTGGCAGCTGCCGCTCTTTCCCAGACTGTTGTGGTTCTGATTTTTTGGGCTTCAGCAAAGGTGTAGCTTGAATTCTGCAGCCCTGGCAGATTGGTAGCTAACTCAGTTACCATGGCAGCTCTTCTGGGAAAGTTGCTTCTTTTCTTTGTTATACTTGAAAGGAAAGTCAGAAGGGAAGCTAGTTGTCCTTATGTTCAGAAGACAAGCAGACAGGTCTCTGCTCTACCCGTGTCTGTCCAGCTTTTACTTGATTGCCTACTGTATGTGAGACCGTGCACTAAAAGACAGTAGATCTGAAAAGAAAACTGAGCTGGTGTGGTGGTGCACGCCTTTAATCCCAGCACTCGGGAGGCAGAGTCAGGCAGATCGCTGTGAGTTCGAGGCCAGCCTATCTACAAAGCGAGTCCAGGACAGCCAAGGCTACACAGAGAAACATTGTTTTGAAAAACCAAAAAAACAAAACAAGATGATGATGATGATGATGATGATGATGATGATGATGATACTGCCTCTGCCTCCCAAGTGCTGGGATTAAAGCTGCACGGTGGTGGTGGTGCATGCCTTTAATCCCAGTACTTGGGAGGCAGAGGTAGGCAGAGCGCTGGGAGTTCAAGGCCAGCTTGGTCTACAAAGCAAGTCCAGGATAGTTAAGGCTACACAGAGAAACCCTGTCTCAAAGTCCCCCCCCCCAAATAATAATTTAAAAACCCCTGAGTTACTGTTCTATAATATTTAAAGGAAAAAAGGAGACTTGTTTGATTTATTTTATGTATATGAATGCTGCATGTATGTATGTGCACCACTTATGTACTCCGTGTCCATGGAGGTCAGAAAGGGGTTTTAGATCCTCTGAACTTCCATGTGGGTATTAGAAATAGAACCCAGGTCCTCTGGAAGAGCAGCCAGTGCTCTTAACTGCTTACCTATCTCTCCAGCCTCTGTCATTTTAGTTTTGAGGAGGCACTGGGTATTGAACTTAGGGCCTAGAGGCCACTGGGGAAATGCTGTGCCACCAAACTACATCCCTATCCCTCTTTGGCTCTTAATGTAAACTTCTATGGGTACAGTCACAATGGGTTCCTAAAGTCTTGAATACTCTGGAAGCTGAGGCAGGAGGATTACTTGATTTCAAGAACTGAAACTAGCAGGACCCTGGACTACAAGAAAAAAAAACCCAAATGAAAACAACACAATAAAAGTTCTTGTACTGATACACTTTATTTTTACTTTAGCCTGCTGTTTCATGAGTTTTTTGTTTTGTTTTTTTGTTTGTTTTTGTTTCTGAGACAGGGTTTCTCTGTATAGCTTTGGCTGTCCTGGACTCACTTTGTAGTCCAGGCTGGCCTCGAACTCAGAAAGATCTGCCTGACTCTGCCTCTGAAGTGCTGAGATTAAAGGTGTGTGCCACCTAGTTTTTAAAAAAATTATTACTTTGGTCGAACAGATCAAACAGCACCTATTGTTTTGGATTTTTCCTCCCAGCATGGAGTGGAGTATGAGCATAATGCTGGCCTTCGTAACTTGAGTGGAATGACTTTAAGCTATGAGTTCTTACTCCAAGTTCATAAAGTGAATGAAAGTTCTGAGATTATATATAAAATATAAACATATAAGCATTTGGAATGTGTGCTCTATATCTTTCCTCAGTCAAAAGACTCTGGCAAAAAGTGGTTAAAGGGCCATTAAGATGCCTCAGTGGAGGAAAGTGCTGGTTACCAAGTGTTGACGACCTGTGGAAGGAGGGAACAGACTCCAGCAAGTTGTTTCATGACATCCACACATGTGCCATGTGTGGCAGGAGCTGCTTACACACAGACATTTATTTTAAATGTTAAAACATTTAAAGGAGGTTAAAACCCATTACTGTAAACAACTCTGGTTATCTACATTTCTGTTAGGAAATAGATACAGCTAAACCCTTTGTCTTCTATTCCCTTCACTCTTGAGATCAGCATTCAGTAGAAAAAGTAGTTTCTAGTTCCCTTTGCATGTAGCCATCTCTTTCCTGTCTCTGAGAAGCCACTTAAGAATTCATTATTCCACCAAAAATAAAAAATAAAAAAATAAGCAAAAGGGAAGAAGGAAAGGGGGTGCGCAGGAGGAGGGAGGAGAGCGCCTTTTATTTATATCTTCCTTAGGAGTTTTGTCCTTCTGGTATTTTTAGCTGACTGACTATTAAAAGCAACCTTAGTGCCTGAGCCTAGAAAGTCACCACCCTGAAAAGACCACTAGTGACAAATGTAAGCAGTTGAGACAGTGGCTTCAGTTGCACGTGATTTTTCTTGGCCTTGCAGGCGGAAGCTAAGGTTTGTGCACAGCCTCAGCGTAGTGGAGAAGGTGGCATTCTTCATATGGTGTCCCCAGCGTATGGCCCGGGCTCACAGGACTGAGCCGGGAGCGTGGCCTGTGGAGTGTGTTGGGGAGCGTTGTTACGTCTGGCTCAGGAGCGTAGGAATGAGCATCTGTGAGGTCTTCCTGACCCCCTGTTTCCTCTTGTGCAGGTGGATGGAGGCATGCCTCGGGGAGGACCTGCCGCCCACCACGGAGCTGGAGGAGGGGCTTCGGAACGGCGTCTACCTCGCCAAACTAGGCAACTTCTTCTCTCCCAAAGTGGTGTCACTGAAAAAAATCTATGATCGAGAGCAGACCAGATACAAGGTGAGTTCTTTGCTTGGTGCCTAGATTATTTCCGTAACCTGAGAGGGTTAGCACACTTGGATCTGTACGATATCTGTTGAGAAATACATGCAAGGGGTGTGCTTGTTCCAAACAAAGTACCACCCTTAAAACGTATGTGGGCCGTGTGGAGTAAATACATCAGGAAATGTCATCGGCTGTGCATTTCTGGTAGGATGCTCTGTCAGGGCTATTCATCTAGAATTTCTTAGCCTGGATGATTTTTTTTTTTCCTCCATTCTTAGAAAGTAGAGGAAGTAACTGGGGGAATTACCATTGTCACACTGGAACTAGGCACTGAAGTGTAGCTATAGCGACTCTGGGAAAATTCCCCCTGTAATACTGGAAGAGTTCAGCATACAATGCGAAAGAGCCTTAATTTCAGAATGCTTAGGTAAGGGAATGGACGGAGGCCTGTGGCCAGGCCCTGCAAGCTTAGGTAAGGGAATGGACGGAGGTCTGTGGCCAGGCCCTGCAAGCTTAGGTAAGGGAATGGACGGAGGCCTGTGGCCAGGCCCTGCAAGCTTAGGTAAGGGAATGGACGGAGGCCTGTGGCCAGGCCCTGCAAGCTTAGGTAAGGGAATGGACGGAGGCCTGTGGCCAGGCCCTGAAAGGGACACTTGAGATGTTGAGAAGGACCAGAGTCCCTGTTTCTAGAGCTCCTAGCAGGAACTTGCTGTCTGAAAGGCAGTTGAGGAATACGTAGCCAGAGTGTAAGGGATTGGCTTTCAGGACTGAGCCAAAAGCCGCATGAGTGAAAGCTGCAGACTGTGAAAATGCTTTCATGTTTTATGCTTAAATTCAGCTCAAGAAGGTGTAGGTCCTCAGCCAGAGTCACTAATGTGTTAATTGTCTGAAATGACATAAATCAAAGTAGGAAAGATTTATTCCGGCCCACAGCTCCCTGAGTACACTCTGTCATTTTGCTCCAGTCTTTCTTGGCTGTGGTGACCATCACAGCACGGAACGAAGCTCATAAGGGCTCACCTCACAGTGGCTGAGAAGTGGGGAGAGCAAGGGGGCAGGAGACTGAAAGAGGAAAGGGAGGGCAGAGAAGGGAGAAGAGAAGACACATCTTCAGAGATGTGTCACCAGGACCCACTCCCTCAACTAAACAACTTCAACTGCTTTTTTTTTTCTTTTTGAGATAAGAGTTTTTCTTCATTGCCCTGTCCTGGAACTCATTGTATATATAGACCAGGCTGGCCTTGAACTCAGAGATCTGCCTGCCTCTGCCTCCTGAGGGCTGGGATTAAAGGCGTGTGCCATCATTGCTTGGCAACTTCTTTTTTAAGACAAGGTCTTGATATGTAGCCCTGGCTATCCTAAACTCGCTCTATAGACCAGGCTGGCCTTGAACTCATAGATCTGACCACCCGCCTCTGTCTCCTGAGTGCTGGGATTAAAGGTGAACATTAGCATATCAGACTAGAAACGTCTTAAAAATGAAAGATTTAATACTTTGAATTTTAAATAAAAGTTATGCTAAAGACGTCTTTAGCGCTATCCCATTCTCCTTCTCTCCTGAGACAGGATCTCACGTGTGTATCCCTGGCTAGCCCAGCACTTGCTATATAGATCAAGTTGGCCTGGAGCTCACAGAGAGCTTCCTGCCTCTGCCTCCCAAGTATGGAGTTAAAGGTGTGTGCAGCCACGCCCAGCACTGGAGCTGCTCTGTAGACAGAACAGCGACACATTAATGCAGAGAGAGGTTTTCTTGCTTGACGTAGGGTCTCACTTTGTAATTGTGGCAGGCCTGGAACTTGTGACAGTTTTGCTTCTGCCTCCTGGGTGGTGCATGTGTATGCCATCATTTGCAACTGTATATAAATTTTAAAAAATGATTTGCAGCAGCGATTTCTTAAAAATTCCTATTTGTATGTCCCTTTGTGGCTGGGCATGGTGGCACATGCGTTTATCCTAGCATTTGGGGAGCAGAGGAAAGTGAAACGGACCTCTGAGTTTGAGTCAGCCTGGTCAACAAGGAGAGTTCCAGAACACACAAGGCTACATAGAGAAACCCTATCTAAAAAAAAAAAACGAAAGACAAAACAAACAAACAAAAAGCATATCTCTTTGTCCTTTTGTAAAGTGATCTTGCCCCAAACTAATAGACTTAGGAGTCGGGGCTATAACTCAGGGGTAGTAGGCGTGAGGCACTGGGTTTGAAACACAGCACTGTTTTAGCAGATGCGCATTTGCAGAGGTTTACCTCTGAATATATTACGAAAGCCTTGACTGATATGTTGTATAATCTGTCGCTTCTGACTATCTGCTCAAGCACCACACTAACTCCCATGGCGTATGTGTGCACCATCTCATACAGCCTCACAGCAGCTGCACAAAGTAGCCTTAATAGTTGAGGTACCTCAGACTACAAGGGTGAATGACTTCTGTTACCATAGATGTCCAAGCCCGAGAACTGCATCTCACAGAGACCGCACTGTAAAGCACAGGGGTGAGGGCAATTCTTCAGACTGTTTCTAAGGGAGATGGGGAGATTGGAGTTCTTGGTACTGAGGCGGGTGTGTAATAATGTTTAGGGGCGGGGTTGTTACATGAAGAGCTTTCTCTGGTGTTTGCCAGCAGCACCTCATGCTCTTGTGTCTCTTCCAGGCTACCGGCCTGCACTTCAGACACACGGACAATGTGATCCAGTGGCTGAATGCCATGGACGAGATCGGATTGCCGAAGGTAACTCACCTGCTGCTCGTGTTGCTGCTGGTTTTGACATAACAATTCTCATTCAATCTGTAAAATTATTTTCCAAACCAACCAACCACCTCTCCATCCTTCCTTCTGTCCTTCCTTCCCTGCTTTTGTCCCTCACTCCCTTTACACCGCTCTTTATTGGTTTTTAGAATAGTGACTCAAGCTGACGCTGTAGCCTAGGCTGGCTTTGAACTCAAAATCCCCGTGCCTCAACTTGTAGAGTACTGGCTTTGTTTATAGGTACATAACAACATACGGGTTAAGTCTTCCCTTCTCCTCCGTAACGATAAGGTTCTTTTCAGTTTGATTCAGGGAAGGAATATTCTTTTTCTATTGTATTTGTTCTTTTTCCTTATATATGCTTCACCTTACCCTAGAGAAATCTAGTGTGATGGTTATTTTTCCTACATCAGTTGGAGGTTTACATTGCTGTGTGTGCTTTTGTTTTGTAATTGGGGTGCTGGAGATCAAACCCAGGGTGTTGACTTGCTAGGCAAGTGCTCTGCCAACTGAGCTAGTGACATGTCCGGCTTGGTCTTTGGATAAGATCTTACTCTGTAACTCAACCTGACTCTAATGATTTTCCTGGCTAAGCCTTCTGAGTGCTGAGATAGCAGGCATCTATCCAGCCCGTGCCTTTATACCCACCTAGTGTACATTAAAGTGGTTTTTCTTTGATGAGCTTTATGTAATATGGACTCATCATTTTAAAGTGCACAGCTGTAGTTTTTACTTATACACGATATAGTTATATTAAAAGTCTGACCCTAGCAAAACCAAGCAACTGTTTTAAAGATGTCACCCTCTAGCTCCAGAATTTACAAATCTACAGGCAGTACACAAGTTTTTTCACACTTTAGTTGTTGAGGCAATGTAATGAGGTGTGTGTGTCGTGGCTGTGGCTTTAACATGAGAGTGTGCATCCTGAGTGTCTTGTCCAGTTTATTTTGTGATGACCTTAGTAAGTTGTCATCTCTTGCCTTCTCAACTGTACCTCTGCTTTCACAGACATGGGTTTGTTTTTGTGTCTCTGTCTCTGTCTCTGTCTCTGTCTGTCTGTCTCTGTCTCGTCTGTCTCTATCTCTCTCTCTGTATCTCTCTCTGTGTCTGTGTCTCTGTCTCTGTCTCTCTCTCACTTAAATATAGTCCTGGTTGGTCTGGGACTCACCATGTAGTCCAGGCTGGCCCCAAACTCTGCCCGCCTTCTGCATCCACAGTGCTAGATTTACAGACATGCACCACGAAGCTCAATGAGACAAGACAGGCCTGCCTCCCACCTGCCCTCTGCACTTCCTTCCCTCCCTCTGCCCCTCCCTCCCTCTCTTCTTCCTTCCTTCCTTCCTTCCTTCCTTCCTTCCTTCCTTCCTTCCTGTTTCTGACATACTTCTGGGAATGGATTACCTCTCCAATAATTAAAAAAGACACAAGAAGATGTATATATAAAGAATTTTCATCAGTGCTTACGACAGAAAAAATAACTAGGGCAAACTTCATTTTCCTTCAGTAGTGGTTCTAATCATGTTAAACCTGAAAATACTGCCAGTAAAGATTGCCTTTGAGAGGCCAGAGAAATTGCTCAGCACTTCTGAGCACTGGCTGCTCGTCCACAGAACATGGGTTTGGTTCTCGGCACCCACACCCCACCTGTAGCTCCAGGTCCAGGAGCTCTGCTGCCGTCTTCCGGCCTCCACAATTGCCAGGCCTACACCTGGCATGCAGACAAAACATTCATGCATAAAAATTTAAAAATTGTCTTTGATATTAAGTAAGGGAAGGGACAGTAGCTCAAGGTTACAAGCGCTTGTTCCCAACAAAGATGAGATCACTGTTTTTTGTGCAAAAATAAAGTAGGTGAGCTTATGAAAAATTGGTAAGGAAATACTTTTCATTACTCTGATGGGATTATTTTCTTTATGGGTTTTATTTTCTTTATAATTCCCTGTGGAGCCCAGGTTTTTTGTAACTGAAGAAGGCATAGAGATAGAAGTGAGATGTAGAGTGTCATAAAGTGATTGAAGTCACGTGCTAACCAGTCCTGATGCCCAGCACAGTGCTAAGCACATCATTATGCATGGCTCTGTTGAGCTGACTAAATCCAGATCTGAGTCTTTGTAAGAGGCCCACTTTTGTCCTCACTTCCTCAGAGTACAGTGCTGAAGTGCTCTTCTTTGTGAAGAGTGTGCTTGAGATTTCAGTCCCACAAATGTCAGGAAATGCATTGCACCAAGTTGCTATGGTTACCTGGTCTTTCTGTGCACCTAGGCCTTCTATTCCCGTTTTCTAGAACATAAAATGCACCCCAGTATAAATCCTGCCTTTCATATAGTGTTGTCATCGTGGGCAGTGGTAATTTACCTCCTTTGAATGGATTTAGAGTGTGTTTATGTTTGCTGTTAGTAGGGGTCTTTTCTTGTTTTGTTTTGTGGTGGCAATAGAGACGAACCTGGGCCATCATGCGTGCTAGACAAGTGCTTTGCTCTGTGCTATATTCTCAGCCTTCATTGGTCTTTATTTTGAGACAGTCTCACTACGTTTTCCAGACTTCACTGGGTACTGTGGTGCATGCCTGTAATCCCAGCACTCGGGAAGGCAAAGGCACGAAGATCTTTGTGAGTTTGAGATCAGCCTGGCCTTAAAAAAACGTTTTCCAGGCTTCCCTTCACCTTACTATGCATCCCAGCAAGCCTTGAAGTTAGGGCTCTTCTGACTTAGCCTCAGAAATTTGGAGAGAGCATGCACTCTTCATCCAGTCCTCCCAAACTTCCTTCACTTACCAGAAATGTCTCTCTTGTCCATCCGCCACCACCACAACCTTCCAGACTGCTTCTCCCGCTCCCATGCCCTCACTAGCCGGCGCTGCCTGTCTCCTGCGTGCTCTCTATGCCCGCCTTTCATCCTTTGCTCCAAAGCTAGGGTACATGTTTGTCCTACTTGCCAAGTCCGCCCTTGTCTGGCTCTGGACATGATAGCCATCTTCTTCCCTCGCTCTCTTGCAAGCACCAGCGTTCCTGCCATTCCCCCTGAGGATCTTTTCTGAGGCCTCATCTATCTTAGTAAAAGTTATTTTTTTTTTCCAGATTCTTCCAACCAGTCCATTCAGTCTGCTTCTTTGATTTCTTCCTAGATTTTTTACCCAGAAACCACAGATATCTATGACCGGAAGAACATGCCAAGGTGCATCTACTGTATCCACGCTCTCAGGTAAGCAGGGCTTCTTGCTAAAATAAGTCACTTAAGGATAACTTCTCAGTCGAGTGTGTAGCTTTTTTGTCCAGGGTCTAAGAATGAAAGAGGTTTTGCTTCAACTTTGGGATTTTTCAAATGGAATAGAAGGCTATTATCCTTACAGAAACACCTGTGTTGTTTTTAGGGAGCAGAGAGAAATGATTTGTTTATTCTCATAATAATACATTATTGTTGCAGAAACATGGTATAATCTTTCATCTTTTATCTGATGTCTCTCATAACTGCATCTTAATCAGGGTGTGGTGCCTTTCATTCAGTTTTCTAGGCCCCTGCCATTGTTACTTGTTCGTTCATTAAGTAATTTTTATGCCAACACTAATATGATAGGAAGGAAAGTATAATTTCAAGAAAAAATGACTTAATTTCAAGTTCCCACTTCTTAGACTCAGCAGGGTACTGAATTAGCAGGAAACAGTGCTGTGTGTGAGGAGCGGGAGGAGGAGAGGAGGGTGCACAGTACAGTTGGGAATGGTGGGATAATGTTTTGTTGGACTTGCTTCACGGCTGTAGGACTAACGGAGAAGGTTGGGGCGGAAGTGGGATGTGAAGGTGAGATTTGTTTGCTCAGATTCCTCTTGTTATATGCCCTCATGCATGCGTGCTTAATCAATGCTAATTTTATGAGTGAAAGTATATAGCATGTGTCTATAAGAAGCCTGTTGTCTCAAGTTGAGTCCATGACCTCACACATGCTACACGTACCTTCTGCCACTGAGCTGCCCCGTCTCTGGGGTTTTGATGAGACTTAGGCTGGGCTCATCATTGTGAGTGTTCGGAAGAGGGACTACAGCTGGCTAGTACACCTTCTGTGTGAAGAGCCTAATGCGTTCCAATGCACGTGTCTGGATTAATCCTCCTCATTGTGTCTGTGGTGGAGGCCTTGTGAAGGTCATGCCTACAAAGGCCTTCTGAGCTTGGCAGGCGTGGAGGTGGGGCTCTGTCTAGAGAGGTGCTGCCGAGGCCCTGAGTAATTAACAGCCTCTTCTACATACTGTCAAGAGTTGCTAACTTACCTCAGGAATGACACGGAATGAGAGGAAAGAAACCATAGACTGCAAGTCAGAACTCTGCAAGTCAGAACTCTGCTCTGTGCTTTCTAAGCACAGGCTGCATAAGCAAGAGAGATGGAGAACAATGGTGGGCGTCCACCCTTTGTCCTGATGTGTCATTAGAAAGGGGCTCTGGACCCCTGCTGCATCAGAGGCTGCCGAAGGAGCAGAGTGGAATTCTGCCAACTCGGAGTTAGAAGGGTCAGGAGTTCCAGGGGCCCCTCAGCTACATAGTGAGTTCTAGGCCAGCTAGGACTGCAAAGTGAGATCTCCCACCCCAATGCAAATAGAAATAAAACCCCACCAATTTTGGTGTTAAATAAGCCCACAAACCCTCGCCTTATATTAAGAAAATAAAAATCCTACATGTGAAAATTGAGTTTAGGTTAGTATGACTTCATTTGTTGGCAAAAACTGGTAAGTTAACTGAGATTATCTCGAATATTTATCTTCAGTGTATGATTATTTGGAAGATACCACAGTTTATAGGTGTGTGCAAAACTGGATTACCCTGTTGCACTTTTAAATTGTTTATTTTATGTGCATGTATGTCTGTGTAAGGATGTCAGATCTTGGAGTTACAGACAGTTGTAAGCTGCCTTGTGGGTGCCAGGAATTGAACACGGATCCTCTGGAGTAGTCAGTGCTCTTAACTCCCAACCCCCAGCTCTGGTTGCACTTTTTTTGTTTGTTTGTTTTTGTTTTTCTAGACAGGGTTTCTCTGTGTAGCCTTGGCTGTCCTAGATTTGCTTTGTAGACCAGGCTCCTGGTTGCACTTTTTAAAATGACTTACATAATTTTATTTTCAGCCAGGCATGGTGGCACATGCCTGCAACCCCAGCACTCAAGGAGTCAGAGGCAGGAGGATCACTGTGAGTTCAAGGCCAGCCTGGTCTACAGAGTGAGTCCAGGACAGCCAAGGCTACACAGAGAGACCCTATCTGGAAGACAAAACAAAACAAAACAAAATCATTTTATCTTGCATGTGCACAGAGTATGCATGTCAAGGTCAGAGGACACCTCACAGGAGTCAGTTCTTCCACCATGTGGATCATGGGGGTCACACTTGGGTCAGCAGGGTTGATGGCTGGCAAGATGCCAGGCCAAAGCACCAGCTCCTTCTGATATTTTTGTGGTTTGTTCTATGTCTTACTGAGTCAGTGTCTATAAAGTGCATGTCTGATTTCTTCTAATTCATTGCTTTTGGGCACCACAGTTTTATAGACATTTATCTTTGAAAGACTGGCTGGTGAGATTTGTTGTCCTGCCCTTCATAGAGTTTAGAGTCTAGAATCTTTCTTTTCTTTTTCTTTCTTTTCTCTTCTTTCTTTCTTTCTTTCTTTCTTTCTTTCTTTCTTTCTTTCTTTCTTTCTTTCTTCTTTTCCCCAAGACAAGGCTTCTCTGTGTAGCTTTGGCTGTCCTGGACTCACTGTGTAGAGCAGGTTGGCCTCAAACTCACAAAGATCCTTCTGGCTCCTCAGTGCTGGGATTAAAGGCGTGTGGCTCCACCACACCCGACTTACAGTCTTTTTATTCTCTAAAGAACAAAGATACATAACATACACTGCATTTTAAACTCTTAGTTAACCTGATCCAAGCCTCTCTGTCAGTAATAGGAGTTCACCGAGGCACGGTTTGCTTTGCTGTCTGAATCATTTTCATGAGACTTGTTCAGGTATCTTCCTACCTAAAACTTACAAGTGAGAAGACCTCACCTGTGCCAACAGAATATTAACATTAACCTCTAATTACATTAACTTTGTGCCACAACTGGGACTTGAATTGGAATCTGAGGGGAATCTTTCATTGTATTGTGCCACTCATTGTGACAAAAAGCACACAGAGGTAGACGCTGCCACTGCAGCGCTCTCTTTGGTGCTCTTCGCGGTTTTGCCCTTCCCCCGAGAGCAGCAGTACCGCAGCAGGAGGCCTCACTCTGCATCTTGGTGTCTTCTAGTTTGTACCTGTTCAAACTGGGCCTGGCTCCTCAGATTCAGGACCTGTATGGGAAGGTCGACTTCACAGGTAAGGACTCGCAGAGCCTCGTGCAGTCGGGAACCGCCCGGAAAGTTCAACAACACTTGTCTTAAAGGACACAGGCTTGGAAAGTACTCTGCAAGGAAGATGTGGGGAGCATAAATAAATGGCCCCCTTTTAGTGTGGAGAGAGAACATGACCTGGGAATGGCCAACGCTGCTCTTTCATTTGTGATGTGGGGTGACTGGTGAATTTAGTGTTCTTGTATGTATTTTTGTATGTGTGCGTCGGTTATTTGAGAGTAGTAATACCTAAGGCATAAAATGTTAGTTTGTGGCACTAACATTAAATGTGTACATGTTATGAAAAAAGTTTTTTAACTAGTGCCTGTTGGGGAAGAACTAAGGGACAAGAGTGGAGTGCGAGGTGACTCAGAAACAGCAGCTTAGTTATCTTAAAAGTTTAAGTTTTCCTGGTCCACATTTCTTGTGTTTTGTAAGTACAGTAAATACCTTATAGAGAGAGGCTTTGGGGCCTGGAAATCCAGAGTCAGACAACCGTTGGCTTGGCCGCTGGAGAGAGAATACTAGCAGATGGTCTGGTGGGAGCACACACAACAGAGACTGGATTGTAAGACTAGAGCCAGAAAACTGCGGGGTCCAAGCTTTCTCCAACAGCCAGTGTGAGAACTAAAGGTTCTGTCAGAATAACCTTACTCCTTTCCAAGAACAGGGCCTTCAGTGGC
Organism: Acomys minous; assembly: GCF_964271855.1. Taxonomy (NCBI): domain Eukaryota; kingdom Metazoa; phylum Chordata; class Mammalia; order Rodentia; family Muridae; genus Acomys; species Acomys minous. The sequence goes on along the minus strand of NC_140484.1, from coordinate 116,235,740 downwards.
CTAGGGACCGCCCACTGGACCTGCCTCTCACAGCCCCACAGTGTGGACTGAGCTCTAACGTGGACGCTGTGGGATAAGCCGCGTTCCAAGCCATAACATTTTGTGCGTTTGCTATAGTCAGCTGCTTGAAGGGATTGAGGCCTGAGGAGAGGGTGGACAGTGGTGGCATTGGTCAGGAGTAAGGTTCAAATCTCTCAACTGGTGATTATTTTGTCGGCCTTGGAGTTTAAAATTGGTAGTAAAGCTTTTATCTATAATATTTTTCCTTCCAGGAAACTTATTCACTAGACTCAGGGGAAAGGCCAAAGCTTGCTTTATCATTTGGCTTTCTGCCTTAGAAAGAAAACTGAATAGCAGCTAGTGATTTGGATTATAAAGACGGAGATAACGGACTGTGACTCAGCCACTGAGTTCCCTTTAGAGCCTCCGTTCATGCATAGATTTCTGTAGGAAATACTGTAAGTAGCAGTTCTTAAAAGCTGTGTCCCCAGGTCTTTTTGTCTTATAGTTATGTTTGATGCTATTGATGATAGTAGTAAGCTGATGTTACTGATGACTTGTCTGGCAGGTACTGGCAGGGCCATTTTATCCCATTTCATAGTTGGAAGAATCTGAGTCTTCTCCTGAGTTAGGAAAAGGCGCTTCCCTTGCTTGACTGGGTCTTGATTCTTTCCTGCAGAAGAAGAAATCAACAACATGAAGATTGAGCTGGAGAAGTATGGGATCCAGATGCCGGCCTTCAGCAAGATCGGGGGCATCCTGGCCAACGAGCTCTCGGTGGATGAAGCTGCGCGTAAGGGCGGAGCTTTTCTGGGCTGAAATGGGCTTTCCTCAGTGGCTGGTGATACGCTGGGGTTCTGGGCACGAGCAACTCTACTAGCAAGCTTTCATCTGTAGATAGTTTTGGACCTGCTCTAGTCTATGCTGTGGTCATTTAGAAATAGATTATCAATTTTTCTTAAAGACATTTAAGAAGCGAGACTAAAATCTTGGTCCCTTTTGGGATCTTTTTGTAATGGTATTTACTACGTAGTTAAGGGTGAACATTTTCCCATAGCAAATACACTTGGCTAGGTTATATTATGAATATGCAAGCATGAACTGATAATCCCAGTGGGTTCCAAGTGGAACTGCCTGCTCTGCGCAAAGAGAGAGTTGGCAGGGGGAGGGCCAGGCTGCTCCTCCAGCCCCGCTTGCTCTTGTTCTCTGGGAAAGGAGCCTCTGTAATGGCTGGCGTCTCGTTCCGCCTGTATGGTGTACACCCATTACCACCTATAATCTCCGTGTACTGTGTCCTGATTTTGTTGTTTGTTTGTTTCTCTTTAGTACATGCTGCTGTTATTGCTATTAATGAAGCTATTGACCATAGAGTTCCAGCCGACACGTTCACAGCCCTGAAGAACCCCAACGCCATGCTTGTCAATCTGGAAGAAGCCCTGGCTTCCACCTACCAGGATATTCTTTACCAGGCCAAGCAGGACAAGATGGCAAATGCTAAAAACAGGGTAAAAATGCAGTCTCTTTTAAATTGACTTATATTCTTCCATATTTGGTGAATCTGCATTTTAAAAGCCATTTTCTTTAGATGTAATTTTATGTGCAGTATAGTTTGCCCATTTTGTGTGTACAGTTGAGTTCTGATAGATATGTATATGCTTATTTAACTGGCATGCCAAGAGCTCCTACTGCCCGTGTGCCATCAAGTCCGCTTCCCCACCCTAGCTCTTGGCAGCTACCAGTCTGTTTTCCCTTGCTTATTTTTTCGAGACAGAGTTTCTTTGTGCAGCTATGGCTGTCCTTGAACTCATTCTGTAGACCAGACTGCCCTTGAACTCAGAGCTCTGCCTGCCTCTGCCTCTGCCTCCTCAGTTAAAAGGCATGAGCTACCATGTGCAGCTCTCTGTCTCTTCTCTCTCACTTCTTATCTAAAATTTCTCATAAGTGGAATTGCTTAGTGCATAGTCTTCTGGCGTTGAACTTTTTTGGGGGGTGGGGAGGAGAGTCCATTTCACACTTTATGTGGCCATTTAAAGTAAATTTGAATGGTTTTCTTTTCAGAGATGATCTCTAAATATTAATATTATTGTTGTATGTGGAATGATTCCGTTAGTGCTTGCCATTGATCCCAGCACCCAGATGGCTCTCTGTGAGTTTGAGCCCAGCCCTGGCCTATATAGTGAGTTCCAGGCCAGCCGGGGCTTCATAGTGAGTCTCTCTGAGGGCTGGTAAGAAGCCTGAGGACCTCGTTCAGTCACTAGAACCCACGTGATGGTGAAAGGAGAGAGCTAACAAGTCTATAAAGTTGTTGTCTGGCTGCCAAGTGCTCACACTACACCCACCCGTCCATCATCCGTGTATACAACAATAAACAAACAAGACTCACGCACATTTATTTAGCCCTTGGAGTCAGTGACTGAGAAGTCTTGATTTGTTGAGAGGTCTTCAGATGGCAAATTGAAGGTCTGTGCATGGTTTTTATGGAGCAGGGATTTTAAGGCCCAGAGTAGGTGCTGGGAAGGCTTGCAGGCAGGCCACAAGGCTCCTAGCCTGCTACCTGCACAAGCCCTCTTCTCAGGCAGGGATGCCGGCTCAGCCGCTGCCCTTAGTAGGCAGGGTGGTTCCTCCTGTGCTTCCTTCCGGCTCAGGTGTGTGTGTGTGTGTGTGTAGTCATGTAACTGTCACAGAAGATCTGAACTGCATATCTCGACTTGCTCTTGGTTTTGTCATGGGAGGCGGGGCTGATCTCTACCCTTTTTATCCATCCTCAGACGGAAAATTCTGACAGAGAAAGGGATGTTTACGAGGAGCTGCTCACACAAGCTGAAATCCAAGGGAATGTGAACAAAGTCAATAGTAAGTATGGCCCCGAGTTAGACACCCAGGGAGGTATGAGAGCAGAGTGGGCGCTGAGCTGCTTGCTCACGGTGTGGCTGGGGTTGATCAGTGGGTTGTTTGAGAGTCTGTGCTTCCTACGATCTGTGTCCCATGCCTGTTTCTGGTCTTGTCCCTGGCAGGTCTTCACTCATGGACCTGTATAGCTTCTGGGATGGTCCTTTTGGTGACAGCTTTATTCTTTTACTCTGTTACAAATGTAAAAATTATTTCGTGTACACACACACACACACACACACACACACACACTCTTTTTGAGACAGAACCAGTAAGATACCTCAGCAAGTAAAAAGTGCTTGCTGCTATGCTGGGTGATTTGAGTGTGATCCCTGCAACTCACATGGTGGAAGGAGAGAGAACTGGTTGTCCTCAGACCTCCACACTCACGTCATGGCACAGTCACTCACACACATACAAATAATATTTTATAAAAATAATTACTGAGACTGGCATGATGGCTCAGCAGGTAAAGATGTTTGCTGACAAATCTGGTGACCTGAGTTCAGTTCCCACTGAAGACACCCCCCCCCCATGGAAGAAGAAAACCAATCCAGCAAGCTGTCCTACACAAGTGCCCCTCCCACTAAACACAACAGTGTAACTAAAATTTAAAAAAGAATAAAGAGCCACATAACCATTAAATGATAGGGCCTGTCTACATTCAAAGTATGCATTTAATTAAAACTGAGAGTCTAGCCTTTTGGTTTTATTTTTGTTTGTTGTCTCATTTTGTTTCAAGACTGGGTTTCTCTGTGTAATAGACCTGGCTGTCCTGGATTTACTTTGTAGAACAAGCTGGCTGGCCTTGAACTCACAGAGATCTTCCTGCCTCTGCCTCCAAAGTACTGGGATTAAAGGCGTGCACCACCATGCCCTGCTAGAGATTCTAATTTTTGTTTTGTTTTGTTTTTCGAGACAGGGTTTTTCTGTGTTGCCTTGGTTGGTCTAGACTCACTCTGCAGACCAGGCTGGCCTCAAACTCACAGGGAACTGCCTGCCTCTGCCTCCCAAGTGCTGGGATTAAAGGCGTGTGCCACCATGCCCAGTGAAAAAAAATTTTTTTTGTAAACATGTGTAGTATTCACTTTTGATAATAGTTTCTCTGGGTTGTCTTTGCATTTTGTTTTCTGCTGAAGAAGCTACATCGGGTCACTAACATGCCAGACAGTGTGGCAGGCGAACCCGGCAGAGTCCTTGTGCAGAGTTTCAGGAGTGCAGCTCTCTCGAGGGGCCCAGTTGTTTGGCTCTATCCCTGGTGCATTCAGTTCAATTCATGACTTACAAAGACTTTACTTCTAAAATGTTCCAGCCTGAGATTTGTCCTATTCTTCTCTGTGTTCCCCCTTTCTCTCCCCTCTCCCCACTTTCCTTTTCTATGCTGGGTATAACCCAGGGCCTTTGCATGCTAAGCACAGCTTCTGCCACTAAGCTGCTGTCCCATCCCCATCCCCTGGCAGTGGTGTGTCAAGCGAGACTCAAATGCCACAGAGGAAGCGGTTGAAGGAGCTACAGCTCTTAGTGAGGTGTGTGCCGTCACAGCAGGCAGAGTTGGGTGGATTCAGTGTGAACTCCAGAGTGGGAACTTAAAAGAATTTTTTTTTTAATAAACAAAATTGTCCAAAGCTGTACACTGTCATGGAAGGACCTTTCTTCTGCTTGTGTTTCACAGTTTGGAGGCATCATTAGGAATGTCGCCATTTTGAGGATTGTAGGCATTGCATGGGTCGGTTTGGTGGGTTTATCTTGGTGCTAAGCTATCCACAGCTGGAAGCTGTTAAGTAGGGCCGGGGTGTGGCAGGAGTCTGTAGACCAGGAGCGGTGTGCTTGGAGACTCTCTGCTCAGTGGCTTTCAGGGTCTCTGACTCTTGAGCTTCTGAGCCATGGTGGAGCCATGACCAGGCTGTTGTGCTCTTGTCAGCTGGTTTTACACCTTTGCTTTCCCATCAGCACTTTCTGCCCTGGCCAACATCAGCCTGGCTTTAGAGCAGGGCTGTGCACTGGCCCTGCTCAAGGCTCTGCAGTCTCCAGCTCTGGGCCTCCGAGGGCTGCAGACCCAGAACAGCGACTGGTACATGAAGCAGCTCCAGAGCGACCAGCAGCAGAAGAGACAGGTGGGCATGCCGGGTGGGGCCATGGGCTGCCAGGCCCTCTGCCTTCTGTGCGTTCCCCCAGGTGTTCAGTCCACACGTCCGTGCTGTCCCCCAGGGGTCCGGCCCTCTTCCATGCTCCACCTTCAGGCATTTCCATGGTCATTCCTGAATACAGCTATTTTCTTCATACAGTTTGGGCTGGTGGTAATTTTAATCTGGACAGAATGCACATTATCTAAGTCCCTATTTCACTTTGAGAACCGTGAATCCTCTTTTAAAATACACATGGCCACCTCTCCATCACCCACTCCAGTTCTCCCTGTAAGAAAAACCTTTGTGGGAAAACCTGAAGCTTTTCCATTCTTACTTCAGGAAGTTCTACTTTGAAAATGAAAAGCCTGGGCAGGAGAGATGGCTCAGAGGTTAAGAGCACTGACTGCTCTTCCAGAGGTCCTGAGTTCAAATCCCAGTAGCCACATGGTTGCTCACAACCATTTATAATGTTATCTAATGCCCTCTTCTGGCCTGTAGGGGTGCATGCAGGCACAGCACTGTATTTAAAACAACAAATAAATAAACAAAACCCGCATTCCCAGTTGCCTCTGGCTGACATTGGAAAATACTTCGGGTGCTGCAAGGATGGGTCGTGTGGAGCTAGACTTGTAGGCCTTCTCCTGAGGGACAACCATACAGGAAAGGCATCTCTGTTCTGGTCTAAATAAAGACAAGTACACATTTTACAAGTTCCCAGAGTACATTGGTTTGAGTGAGCCACATTAATGCCCTTGTGAGTTCATAAGTAATCACTCATAGAACAGCTCAGGACTTTACACACACACACACACACACACACACACACACACACACACACACGCGCGCGCATAGAGATAGATAGCCACTCTATCCTAGAGTTGGCAAGGGCTTTTGGCTCTAGTCAGTGTGGCGCATGAAGCCTGGAACTGTCCCTTACACCTCTGATTCTCTGTCCCTTGTGACTGCTGTTAAGATGACTTTCAGGCCTAGAGGCCTACGCCCATCATCTCATCAATGTTCTCTGCTTTTCCTAGAGTGGCCAGACTGACCCCTTGCAGAAGGAGGAGGTACAGGCCGGAGTGGACGCTGCCAACAGCGCTGCCCAGCAATACCAGCGAAGTAAGAGTCCCTCAGCTCCAGGCCATGGAAGTGTTCAGGGGGAGGAAAGTTGTGGTTTTATGTCATGAAAGGGTCTGAAGTTATGTCACCTGACACCTGAGCCTACTAGTCACAGTGAGTAGCCAAGTGCTTGGTGGCGATAGGGCTCTTCTGGTTTACAAGCAGCGCTGGAGTCCACGCAGACTCACTGTGGTTAATAAAGCCTTTGTGTGTAGTTAGGGAAGAGGCAGCTCTTAAAGGGCAGTGAGTTTGGGACTGCGAAAGAGGAGAGGACAGTGCTGATTGTAGCAGCGAGGAGAAAAGGAGAGGGCAGGCCGTGCCGCTGGGGAAAGGTGGGCGTAGGGCGTGGCGGCTGTGGACTCTTGCACTGGTTTTGGGCAGAGCGTGAGATGCTGCTGGGAAGCTTTGACGGGCAGCCTCACCAGAGGCCTCCTGGGGAAGGAAGAACTGTTTCAGCACACATGATGGACAGTAAAGACAGACAGTGGAGGTGAAGAGGGAAGCGACTGTTGTCTAGACCCACGCTGGGTTTTATTGAAGTACCATGAGCAAGCACATGCCAGGGAAGGGAGGGCAGAGGTGTAGGTGCTGGGTGACAGACAGTCCATGGCCCTGCTTCCTCTGTCTTCCACTGGGTGACTAAGCACAGTTAACTCTGCCCCCTCCCCCACACCATGCTCAGTTCGGCAGTGTGCCTGTGTTCCCAGGGCAGGCACTAGAAGCACTAGGTTTTTTTCCCTTAAGACAGAGGAGGCACGCAGGAGAACAAAAGGTTCAGTCCAGGACAAGAGCGGCCTTCCTCTTGAGTGCACTCAGCTGGAGAGCCTGAGCAGTTCAGTGAGCAGCACTGAAAAAGGAGGCTGAGGGTCTGGCTTGTGGGGCCTGGAGTCTGCCCTGGATAGAGGGCAAAAGCTCTAGGGAACCAAAGGTGCAGACAGCTCTCAAAGGAACTAGCTCTCAAAGCCTCAGGGTTTGGCCCCCTTGGGATGAGGAAGAGGAAGAGAGGAGGAACTGCCTCTAGCAGTGGGGCAGGATGTTTTCCTGGACTTGGCCCGCTATGTGAGTGCTGTGTTGTTGGCACAGTCTAGCACTTGGAAGACATACGCATTGTCTACAACTGAAAAAGCTCTCATAGAAAGTGTGGCAGAGGGGACTGGAGAGATGGCTCAGAGGTTAAGAGCACTGGCTGCTCTTCTAGAGGTCCTGAGTTAATTCCCAGCAACAACCTGGTGGCTCAAACCCATCTACAACATGATCTGGTGCTCTCTTCTGGTGTGCAGATATACATGCAGGCAAAACACCGCATACAGAATAAATAAATAAATCTTAAAAATGAAAAAAGAAAAAAAGAAAGTATGGCAGCAGTGCCAGACAATAGCTAAGTAGGTACCCAGGCAGGGGTGGCTACTGTCGTGTAGGAAGCAGGTCCTTAATGCCTGTAGAACGCATGGCAGAATCAGCGTGCAGGAAACTGAAGCACTGTATGAAGACATGTATGTAAACACATATGACTTACTCTTCCTGACCCATGGGGTCACCCTGGCCTCATACAGCTGCTCCTCAACAACAGACCAGACAGTGCTAGCCTGGCATAGTCCAGCTTGAAATTAGGTGCCAGGTAAATCAGTCCCTTGCCTGAGACAGCACATCCTGCATGACAGCCGGCTGGCAGAGGGTCCCTGGCATGGTGGGCTGCCAGGTAGATATGCAGCCTCCCGTGCTGCCTGTGGGCTCTGCTTATACAAGTAGGGGTGGGTCCTTGCTCATAGGCTACAGTCCAGTCCATAGGCTCAGAGTTGGGCAAACAAGGGTCCTTATGGTAGGTGACTTAAAATGTCTCCCTAGATCTTTAGCTCACCCACAGGCTTGGTGCAATCCTCACACCAGCAAGAGGCCTGTGTCCACTGCCATGGCCTCTGCAGCTTGTACTCAGCAGTACATCCTTGGCTTTCTGCATTCAGTGTGGGCTCAGCCTTGGGCCTGGCTCCATCACTGCCCACTAGATGCAGCTCTGCCCCTGTTGGGAGTCCATGCCTCTGCTGCCGCCATTGTGCCTCACTCCCACGACAAGGCTACCGCCCTGCCATCTTCAGGGAGGTGGTGGGTTTTCAGAGATGAGTTCCACTTCAAGCGTCATGACTGTACTATAGGTACAGAATAACTTTATTCTATAAAAATTGGTACCTCCTAGCCACACTTGGTGGCCCATACTATAATCATAGCAGATCCTAGGTTGAGGTTTTTTTGTTTTGTTTTGTTTTTTGGTAGATGGGAGTGTGGGGTTCTAGAAAGATGGTTCAGCAGGTCAAGTGTTTGTTGCTCAAACATGAGGACCAGGATTCTGATCCCCAGGGGTCATGACAGCTGCCTTGTGATCCTAGTGCATGGTAGGCAGGACGGGGAGCCAGGTCCAGCAAGAGACCCTGCCTTTGGTATATAAGATGGAGAGTGATCAGTGCACCCAACATCAATCTAAGGCCTCCACACATGTCCTGCCACATGCATCTACATATGTGTGGACGTGTATACATACATATGTTCCACAAAACTTTTAAAGCAGGTTGTGAGGGATGGTGTTTGATGCTGCACGCCCAGGAATTGGAAGTACTTGCTGCTCTGTAGAGGGTCAGGTGTTGTCCCCAGAACTCCATGGCAGTCTGCTGGCTTACTGTAACTCCAGGTCTAGGGGATCTGACACCCACTTCTGGTCTCCATGGACACCAAGCACACACGCAGTACATACACATACACGGTACCAAGACGTCATGCATATAACATAAAAATAAATCCTTTTTAAAAGCAGCCGGCCATGTGGCACACCTATTTAATCCCAGCACTCGGGTGGCAGAGGCAGAGGGATCTCTGTGGGTTCAAGGCCAGCCTAGTCTACAAAGTGAGTTCCAGGGCAGCCAGGGCTACACAGAGAAACCCTGTTTCCAAAACAAAACAAGGCACTGTTTCTGCACAGGGCGCTAAGCCCGCTGCATGTTGACCTGTTTTCCTACAGGGCTGGCAGCAGTGGCAGCAATCAATGCAGCGATCCAGAAGGGCATTGCCGAGAAGACCGTTTTGGAGCTAATGAATCCTGAGGCCCAGCTGCCCCAGGTGTATCCGTTTGCCGCTGATCTTTATCAGAAGGAGTTGGCCACTCTGCAGCAGCAGAGCCCTGAAGTGAGTTAACTGAGCCTGCTCTGTTTGGGAGCAGAGTAGGGTAGAAGTGAATTCAACACCCACGTCTCCATGTGCTTGGGCAGAAGCTTTTCCCAGAAACTCAGTGTCCGCGTGGAACTTCTAATTCCCTCGGTGTTGGGGAGTCACTGTTTCTCCTCTCTTCCCCTGCTGCACAGCATAGCCTCACCCACCCTGAACTCACTGTTGCTGTGGAGATGCTGTCATCTGTGGCCCTCATCAATAGGGCACTGGAGTCAGGAGACATGAACACGGTGTGGAAGCAGCTGAGCAGCACAGTTACAGGCCTTACCAATATCGAGGAAGAAAACTGTCAAAGGTGGGAGCCCGGAGCCTGTGCCTCGGGTGCATTGCATGGCGGTTGTCTTTGTCCTCTTGTGTCTACACACCCGCTTTTGTCCCAGGCTTTATGTCTTCTTTGTGCTGTCAGCACGTTACAGGCACCACGGCATTATGGTTTTGTTGGTACTGGGGTTGGAACCCGGTAGTGCTCTATTGCTGGGCTGTCTCCAGTTTGGCCCTTGTCTGTCTTTGCATGAGTCCCCTGCTTCTAAAGTTGGTCTCCCCAGAGACCAAGTGGTTTCCTAGTGTGTTTATGCTTTAGGGCTACTCTGCAGTCCCAGAACTTACATTAAACACTCCTTTATCTTCTATCGAATTTTTTCCTTGAATAATCATTCTGAAGGGTGTTTGTTCTCTCCCTGTTTTCTTTTTTTTTTTTTTTTTATTTTGGGCTGGGATAGGTATCTCGATGAGTTGATGAAGCTGAAAGCCCAGGCACATGCAGAGAATAATGAATTTATAACATGGAATGACATCCAAGCCTGTGTGGACCATGTGAACCTGGTGGTCCACGAGGAACATGAGCGTGAGTAACCGCCACACCCCTGTGGTGTGCCTGGGGGCTGGGAAGATGCTCAGCCAGGCAAGCGCCTGCCCCTCGAGCATGAGGATGTGAGTTCAGATCCCCAGTGTCCATGGAAAAATTGGGTGTGGCAGTGTACACCTATAACCTCAGTACTGGAGAGGAGGGAGGCAGAGCGCTCATCCGCCAGCTGGCGCAGTGATTAGGGAAAAGGCCTCTGAATGCATGTCCACATATCTGCGCCGTACACCCGCAACCGGCACAGGCACACAGACACACATATACACCACAAGAGCTGGCTCTAAATACCACTCCTCCAAAGGCTTTTGAATGAAATATTGGACTATATAGTTTATATACTCCACACATACATATGTAGAGTTGTATAAAACTCAAGTAGCTATGGTTGGGTGCTGCTTTCAGTCCATGAGACTACGTGTCTAATAAATACATTTTTGGCCTGGTAGTGGTGCATGCCTTTAATCTCAGCATTCAGGAGGCAGAAACAGGTGGGTCTGTGAATTCGAGGCCAGATACAGCCAGAGTGAGTTCCAGGACAGCCAAAGCTACACAGGACAAAAACAAAAACAAACCAACAAATAAATAATTTGGGGGAGAAGTGAATTGAACATGATCTGTTATAGCTATAAGAGATAGTTATAACAGTTATATATCATATAACAAGTAGTTCTAACAAAAATGGCCTAAATTGTGTCATCTTGTGGAGGGCACAGTTCCCCACAAGACTCCTGGTCAGACATCAGCTGCAAGTTCAAGCTTGGCCTGTTTTCTGAACAACTAGCTACAAAGTTGAGGGTTCCCTCTGCCACCTCAGGATTAGTGGTTTGCTTGAATGGCTCTTAGAACTCAGAGTCATGCTAGACTCAGGCTTACAGTTTGATTATAAGGGATACAATCAGGAAACAAAAGAGGAGACAGGGACTGCACCTGGGAGGGTTCTGAATGCAAAGGCTCCATGGCCTCGGGATGTGTCAGCCTCTTGATGCTAGCTAGCATCACTTACTGAACAAGGACTCACTGAGCTTTGGGTATCCAGAACTGACTTCATTACCTCCACATGATTGACTGAATTACCCACCACATATCTGGTAGTCAGGAGGCCAGATTGGTACTGCATGACTTCAAGCTGTGTCTTACCTGAAACTTTGCTGAGGCCCGCCATCAGATGTCTCTGCTGACACACCTTCAGGTGTGGTGGGAGGTATTGCCATAAATGACAGCCTTCCCCTCAGAGACCAGCCAAATACCACAGCACACAGCGTAGTCCTTCCCAAAATAGCCTAGCCGCCTGGGTGGGTGTTTCCAATTTCAGTTTGTATTTTCTGTGAGAAGCACTCACTGACTTGTGGGAAGAGATCGGCCTGGAGTGGGAAACCCTGGCTTAGATCTTCAGTCTGCCTCTCATTTGTTGTGTAATCCTAGGGAGGCGCCCAAGCCTCCGCTCTCCTTCATTCAAAATGATGAATGATCTTGGTTGCACATCTGCGTGTTCCTGAAAGCTGGGAAGCCAGTTTCATCAACCCCCATCATTTCCTCAGCATGTGGTGGGCCCAGGCTTGCATCTCAGCCCTCAGGAGGCCTGGCTGGGGTTAAAGCCTGCCTGAGCTTCACAGTGAGACAAGACAAAAGCACACTTTTCAGTCAGTGCTTTGAAAATCAAACAAAAGACCCCAGCTTCCTGTAGGAATGGATAGGACGAGGGAATTTAGATGAAGTGAAAACTGAAGTTTTTTTTTTTTTTGAAATATAGTGCTGTTTGGATTATGACTGCTGGGTGAGTTGATGGTGTTAGCATGGGTTCTGCTGGTCTTGCCCTGTGAGTCACACGGTTCCTGTCAACTCCAGAGCAGCTGAGACTCTAGGATTGATTTTTTTTCTCTACATTTTAAAACTAAAAACAGAACAGAACAAACCAAAAATTACTTTTTTCTCTGTGTACTTAGGGATTTTGGCCATTGGTTTAATTAACGAAGCCCTGGATGAAGGGGATGCTGGGAAGACCCTGCAGGCTCTGCAGATCCCTGCAGCCAAGCTGGAGGGCGTCCTTGCAGAGGTGGCACAGCATTATCAAGACACACTGATCCGAGCAAAGAGAGAAAAGGCCCAGGTGAGCAGCACAGCACTGTTCTGGAGCTGTCAGCCTCTGGGAACAGCGGTGGGGAGACACCCTTGGTCATCATTGGCCTTGGGACAGAGAAACAAACACTCTGCCTCCCGGGAACGCAGGGTGTTTTACACATTCCTTTCTTGTAGATGACTATTTAGCAAAATTCCTTTTTAATTAAGCTTAATGTTCTTAATTAGCTTCCAAAATGTCAGGTTTCTTCATGGCATTTTTATAGGCTCTCCACCCCACCCACCCCATCCTTGCTGGTATGATTTGGGTTAATTGAAATAAAAGATCCTGATAAAGACAGGTCCTAAGGATTACTCAGTTGTATACGCCTTCAGGAGTGAATATACTTGTGTAGTTGACGCTTAGGTTATATAGCAGGAGTTATCAGGACCCCGAAATTCTCATTCATGTTTCCTCCTTCCATACCCATCCCCTCCCTATTTGGTGGTCCCCACTACCCCACTTTCAGACATCGTGGTTGACTTTTGCCCTGTATTTAAGTGCATCCATATATCGTGTGTGCTTCCGTGTCAGGTCTCTTTTGCTCAATATGCTATTGACATTCACGCACACGGCCATTTTGTGTACCGTCTTGTTTTGTGATTATTTTCTATTACTGTGAGCTCTAGATTGTAGTTCTAGCTCTGACTTACGGGATGGCCGTCCTCTGACAACTATAGTGTATGTCTTTTGCTGGACAGAAGCAGGGAGCTGGTGCAGCTCAGTAGTGGAGTGCTTGCTTAGCACGCATGAAGCCATGTATCTGCACCCCAACACCTCAAACCAACAAAACCCCAAACCAGTTATGTATAGGACAGCCAATAGTGCGTCAGAGGAAGTACTGAGAGGGTTAACTTTGGGGAGAATACCGTAACATTTGCTTTACAATACTCTTATTAAAATAGAATTCACATACCATATAAGTCACCAGTTTAAGACATGTGTCAGTGGTTTCCAATATAATAATAGAATTTTAACCTCTCCCAGTCACTTTTAGACTGTTCTCATCATCCCCAGAAGAAACCCTGTGCTTGTTAGTGGCCCCTCATCGCTTGGTCTCTCTGCTTAGTGCCACGATTGGTTTTCAGAACGTTTCATGTAAATAGAATCGTGTGACATGGTGACTCTTGGGGCTGGCTTCACTTACCTTTGTTTATCCAAGTTGTAGGCTGTGAGTGGAGTTTGAAGCTTTTCGTTCTGTTGTGGAATAACTTTGCAAAGTTCCTCAAGAGTAGGAGAAAGGAGAGCTGCAAGGAGCCAGGTGGGCTATCACAGGGCCAGGTGGGCTATCACAGGGCCAGGTGGGCTATCACAGGGCCAAGTGGGCACACTGCACTTGGGTAGAATTGTCTTTTTTTAGGCATTCAGTAGCCTCCAAGTTCTACAAACCTTCTAGGGAATGCTTTTAAAAATAGTTATCATTGAATTCTAAGTTTAGCAAGCACTGGTAACTTAAATTTAGACTGTAGCTGGGTGTGGTGGCATGTGCCTGAATCCCAGCTCTGAGGAGGTGGGAATAGAATTCATGGCTGTCCTCAGCTACGAGTGAGTTCAAGGCCCTGTCTCAAAAAGTAAAACCAATTAGAAGCCCACACAAAATATTTAGTATGTCGTTCTCTTGATGGTGTCTTTGTGTCGGTGGTGATCACGGGACTTAGAGAAGTTTCTAACAGACTAGCAAATCCTTTAAGCACGGAACTTAGCAGAGAAACTATGCTTCCTGGGCCCTATTTTGTCGAGGTGTGTCCTTTGATTGTGGCTGGCAAGTATTCCTCCCTTTCAGGGAACCCAGTTGGTTACACATAAGCCTGATGCATGCTTCCTGTCTTATGGTGTGCCTCCATTCTTTCTTCTTGTTATTTCTGACTAGAGCACCGGAACTGACCTGTCTTCAAGTTGACTTTTTTCCCTTTCTCCACACTCAGATCTACAGTGAAGTCCACGCTTTCTATATCGGCTACTGTACTCTTCCAGTCCAAACCTCCGTGTGGTGTGTTTAAGAAGTCAGTCTCTTTGTTGATGCTGTTTGGTAATGTTCTCAGGCTTTAGTTCTGGACACGATCCCCATTGGTTCTTTAGCGTGTATGAAACAGCTGGTCCGAGCCTTTGTCTACATGCTCAGCTAGAGCATTTTCAGTGAAAGCTTCTGTTGTCTTGTGGGCTTTTGTATCGTGCTGTCCAGCCTCTGCATGCCTTGTTTTTTTGTTGTTGTTTTGCTTAGTTTGACAACCAAATATTCTAATGATAACGTGCTAACTCCAGAAATCGGATTCTTCTCTCTCATAAAGCACTTGTTTAGTGTGTAAGGGTTTTTGTTTTTGTTGAGATGGAGTCTTGCTTCAGTTTCCTGAGATCCGTGGCAGGTGCAAGCAGCTGCTCAGTAACGTTCCTGAATTCTGTGAAGCGTCTTTGTCATGTACATGAACAAAAATCTCCCTAATCAGGTAGCGATTTGCTAACAATTAGACAGGACTCCTTGGAAGCAGGAAAGCCTCCCCACCCTGCTGAGGGCTCTTTGTGCCCTTTGTGCTTTCCCTCAGTAGGCAATTTACAGCTGAACAACTTTCACTCCAAGCTTGGTCAGATCTTCCAGGGCTTGCAGGTTTAGAGGAGAACACTATGTTTGTCTTACAGTGCTTTTATTGGACTGTAACTTGCATACCATAACATTCTTTATTTTTAAATGTGGCAGTGTTTCCACTGTGTTCCACAAGAATTGTGCGGCTCTCACAGTCACTGTTAGCAGAGTGTCACCATCCCCATGTGTACTGTGTGCCTTCTGGATCCCATCCCAGGAAGAGGTCACCTTTTCACAGCGTCCTTTAAATATGCGTTCTCCGGATTTTCTTTCTAAGTTTTTCCCGTTAGCATTACCTGTCTTGTTCAGACTGTTATCTCTTACCCCGACCATCAGTGATGCTAAACAGCCGGGCAAGGCCCTGGTCAGGCCAGAGGAGGAACATCTAAACGATGTTGTAAAGCAGCGCCTAAGGGCTGTGGGAATATGCAGCACCACAGCTCATGCTCTCACTGGTGAGAGATGCCTGCGCCAGCTCTGACTGTTGCAAGCCTTTGCTCATCTCATCAGTTTGGAAAAGCTCGCTCTCACCATTTTTAGCCAGCATTTTGTTGCATTTAAGGTGAGGCATTTCCCAGAGGTTCCTAGTCAGCCATTTTCATTGGTGCTGTTTCTTTTTTTCTTTACTTGAAGTTGGTGCCTTAGGAGCACTCACTAAAAATGAGTTACCAGTCCCCGGGTAGTTGAGTCTGAATGCCGAGATGTGGCTCTTGTGAATCATCTTAGCTTTATTTACATGAGTGAGTTTCAGAATCCCTCCCCATCTGTGAGAGTAAGATAAGTTGATATAAGGCAGTAAGATAATAAGATTCCAGGCAGCAGAGATTATGTTATAGAGGAGTTTATTGAATGAGCATGGGGGAGAAGGAAAGCGGGGCGGGGTACCCCAAAGAGAGACAGAGACAGAGAAAGAGTAAGGAGGGGGAGCCCATGAGGGTTTGTCCTTTTATATAGCCCTGGGCAGGGCCAGGCCCCGTGGCAGGTAGGCAGTGACATCACAGGTAGGCAGTGACATCACAGGTAGGCAGTGACATCACAGGTAGGCAGTGACATCACAGGTAGGCAGTGACATCACAGGTAGGCAGTGACATCACAGGTAGGCAGTGACATCACAGGTAGGCAGTGACATCACAGGTAGGCAGTGACATCACAGGTAGGCAGTGACATCACAGGTAGGCAGTGACATCACAGGCAGGCAGTGACATCACAGGCAGGCAGTGACATCACAGGTAGGCAGTGACATCACAGGTAGGCAGTGACATCACAGGTAGGCAGTGACATCACAGGTAGGCAGTGACATCACAGGTAGGCAGACTGGAGCCGAATGCTAACACCCAGCGCCAGCACGCCCCACAGCAGCCTCATTCTCTCTCTCTACACCGCAGCCCATCGCTTGGCTCCTAGAGGATTATGTGTGAAGGAAGGGTTGCCTTAGCTCTTGGCTTTAGCCTGCACAGGACAGGGAGTCGGGCCTGGGAATAGTCAGAATTCTCGCAGAGCTCTGTCTCTCCCCCTGCAGAGAAGGCTGTATGCAGCCTCCCAGCTCTGCTGACAGTTGATTCTGCCTGGGATCCATGTGAGATCAGCCTAGCAGTGGAGCAGCAACGGCTGGATTCCAGCCCATGGAAGTTCTTCTGCCTTGACAGGGTTTGCAGGAGGTTTCTCTTGCAGACTTGGACCATCTGCCCTGTTGCTGATGACTGCTTTTGTAGTCACAGCCTGTGGCTAGCTCATTGTGGCCTCACCCTGGAGTTGATGGTTAGCAGTTCCATCCAGTATTTTGAAGGGATTAGGGATAGAAGGAGAGGTGAAAAAAATAAAATAGTATACGCATTAAAATGCCATATTGAAACCCTTTGTATGTTAGCTTTAAAAATTAAACTATAGAGAGAAACAAGCCACTCCTACTCTGTCACCTGTCAGCAGTAGTCAACTCCGAGTGCACAGGTTTTCTTGGCTGTCTTCTATGCTATTATAATGCCTTATGTGGAAATGTGTGTTTAATTTCTAGCAACTGATTTAAAATGAAAGGTTTAAGCAGGACATGGTGGTGTACACCTTTAATCCCCGACACTTGGGAGACAGAGGCCAATGGATCTCTGAATTTGAGGACAGCCTGGTCTACACAGCAAGTTCTGGGACAGCCAGGGCTATGTAGGAACAATAACAACAAAAAACTAAAACAACAAAAACAAAAATTTAAAAACCCTAAAAACAAAAAGCAAGATTCATTTATGACCTGATGACCCCTGCAGTGACGGCAACTAGGTACTGAGTGTGAGGCGGAAGAGGCTCTGGTTAAACAGCACAGGACAGCCTTGAAGCATCAGTTGTAGTGGAGACTTGAGCTGCCTCTGTGTGTCAAGGGCAAAAAAGGTTTCTAGACTTAGTGTTTTGAGCTCTCTGGCCTTTGTCATAACTGTACAAGTCCCTGAACCCTTCCCGGTGTACCTGCTCCTGCTCCTTCCACTGCCCCCGACTTCCTAAGCTGTTTGATTGTCTTCACCTGTCCTTTGTTTGCATCTGAGCTATTTCCTGTTTAGCTTAGGGCAGGTTTTTTTGATGTCTGGCTTTTTCCATTCAATTAATCCACAGCTCGCTCGCTCGCTCGCTAGTGGACCTGCTGCCTCTGTAGCTGAGTCCCAGCAGGCCCTCATCACATATACCCTGACACCATGGCTTCATTATTGTTTTGCTTTTATTCATACATAGGAAACCCAGGATGAGTCAGCTGTGTTGTGGTTGGATGAAATTCAAGGTGGAATCTGGCAGTCCAACAAAGACACCCAAGAAGCACAGCGGTGTATGTATCCATGCATCTGTTGTTGGCTTGTGTTTGGGTAGAGGGTGAGAACGACAAGGCGCCTTTGGCCTGGTGGGTAGGAGCATAGGTGGCTGGCCGGCAGGTACGGTTGGGTGAGGTCATATGCGAATGTAGGCACTTCTGCACTGCTACATTAATAATTCTCTTCCGAGACAGTCGCCTTAGGAATCTTTGCCATCAACGAAGCTGTAGACAGTGGTGATGTTGGCAGAACTCTGAGTGCCCTTCGCTCTCCGGATGTCGGCTTGTATGGAGTCATCCCCGAATGTGGGGAGACATACCAGAGTGACCTTGCTGAAGCCAAGAAGAAAAGACAAGCAGCCGGTAGGCTATGGGGAAGGAAATACATCCGTGAGCTAAGCACTTGAGCGTATGAGGACACAGACATGGAGAAAAGGGAAAATGTAGGGAAAGACACTTTCGTGTGGAGGGACTCTATTTCAGCTCACTTTGCGGGACGTGATCCTAAACTTGGAACGCTTGTAGACAACTGTGTTAACTAGACAGGTTTATGAGAGTGTGGAAAGGATTGAGATGCTCGGCTGTTTGCCTTTTCTAGGATGCCAGTAGCTCTGATTGTCTGCGCCTGCGGACAGTTGAAAGGCATTCATAGCAGAGACAGTTTTGTGGCTTTCTCATTTCTGGACGGCAGTGCTGAGTGGTGGCCCATCTTTTCAGGATAGCATTCTGACTGCAAGTCTTAGAGGCTTTGAAAGAAAAGATTAGTGTGGTTGGTTCTGTGATGGGACCTCCTAGGTGGTCCCTTTTTATAATCCGACACACATGACATAAATTAGATATTACTTAGCCAAGCTTTAGTGGACATGTGAGATGCCCTTTTGCTGTCAGATCCAAGGAACCGGTTTGGGGAAATGTGTAGGCTCTCAGAGCTGACTAGAGTGTGCCCTGTGTAGGCTCTCAGAGCTGACTAGAGTAGAGTGTGCCCTATGTAGGCTCTCAGAGCTGACTAGAGTGGCCCTGTGTAGGCTCTCAGAGCTGCCTAGAGTGGCCCTGTGTTGGGTGTGGCAGTGGGACTCTGGGTTACCTTCATTTCCTCTGTTTTCTCCAGGAGACAATAACAGCAAGTGGGTGAAGCACTGGGTGAAAGGCGGGTACTATTACTATCACAATCTGGAGACCCAAGGAGGAGCATGGGATGAACCCCCAGATTTCGTGCAGAATTCTGTGCAACTTTCTCGAGAGGAGATCCAGGTAGGCCACCTTTCCTCACGTAAGGATCTGGGGAAAGTGCTTCATGGCTAGTGTTGGCTGAGAGGAGCAACGCTTATAGCCAGTAGTCCTGGACTTGGTGTAGGCTGTGGCAGGAATTATCTTGGAGAAATCGTGTTTTGTGGTTTGAGAGCTAAGGAAGTCTAAATGTAAAAACATGTGAAGTGTATAATTCAGTGAGTTTCATTGTGTGCTTATTAAAGAGAACCTGGGTGACCCATTGCCTCTGCCTCTCGGCCTTTCAGTGTTATGGATGCATCAGGTCCGTAACAGAGCCTGTGGGTGCAGGCAGAGACAGTGGCTAGCCCAGCGCTGCCATGGAAGTGTTAGGGCAGAGTTTAATTCTGCCCTGGAGGAGGCAGCCTGGGTGACATTTTTAACAGGTGTGTAAGGAGGAAAGAATGTTCAGGATGGAAAGCACATAGTGGGGGAAGTCACTGAGGGTGGAAAAGCCAGGACCGCGCTAGGAAAGATGCACAAGCTGCTCACTGGCTGGTGCAGTTGAAGAGGCAGCGAGGGAGGGGCCAGCGCTGGGATGAGGACTGGAGGCTGCATCTAGAGATTTCTAACCTTGGAGAGTCTCCCCAACCTCTGTAGGCACAGCCAGGTTAGACAGTGCTTTGCATGTGGGTCCAAGAACAGACACAAGGGTGATGTTTCCTCACTTGTAGCACATGACCTAATCTCTTACTCCTGCAAAGCCAGTGGCTGGTGGGTATGGCACCTCCCATACCCTACTCTGTGCTTGTCATCTTACTGGACAGCCCCTTGATCCTTCATTGTTTGCCCTCAGGAGGGACATCTCTTCTTTCCAAAGCGTACTGTCATGTTATTGTCTAATGCCTGTTACCACGCTCCCTGGTTCCTGCAAGTCTTGACTCCTCATAGTTTCCATTGTTACACTTGTCTGAATTTAAAGTGCCGGGTGTGGGGATTCATCCTGCGGGTCTAAGGCAGAGCTGCTGAAAGAAACAGTGAGCTAATTGGTGACGAGCGTATACTATATAAATGCAGGTTTATTGGGAGGGGCAGGGGAGGGGCAGGGGAAGGGCAGCGTGTGCTGGGGGTGGAGGTGGGGGAAGGGGAGGTCCTGGAACCAAAATGTCTGGTTTACATAGTGACTCTGGGAGAGGGCAGCCATGCCAGCCAGCCCTGCAGCAGGACCTAGCAGCTGGAGTCTTCATTTCTGACCAGTTCCCAGTCAGAGTTGTTGCTGCAACCAGGGTGGCACACACCTTTAATCCCAGCTCTCTGGAGGCAGAAGGGGGTGGACCTCTGTGAGTTCGAGGCCAGCTGGTCTACATAGTGAGTTCTAGAACTGCCAGAGATATAGACACATTGTCTTTTAAAAAGAGAAAAAAGAAAAGGCAAAGCCCATAGGGTTTCTCTGGTTTGACCTAACCTACATTCATACCCTGTCTTAAGTGCCTTGAAAGTTAGTCTGCCCCTACTCCCAGCCCGTCCACTCTCTGCTGCCATTCACTCTCAGCTGCCAACAAAATAGCTTGCCGCCTGGCATCTTTAGTGAAGATGCTTTCTGCAGGATCCAGGGACAGCCGTTGAATTGTCCGATGCCTTAGGAAGTCTCTGCAGAACCTTCCATGCAGTTCTCTCCAGGTCCACGCTTCTTGTGCCCTTTAAGGATTGCTCTTGTTGCCTTGTCTCTGCTTCTGCCTGATGCGGCCATCAGCCCTCCACCACTCCTCAGCCTCCATCACTCCTCAGCCTTCATCACTCCTCAGCCTCCACCTCTCCTCAGCCTCCACCACTCCTCAGCCTCCACCACTCCTCAGCCTCCACCACTCCTCAGCCTCCACCTCTCCTCAGCCTCCATCACTCCTCAGCCTCCATCACTCCTCAGCCTCCACCACTCCTCAGCCTCCACCTCTCTTCAGCCTCCACCACTCCTCAGCCTCCACCACTCCTCAGCCCTCCACCACTCCTCAGCCTCCATCACTCCTCAGCCTCCACCACTCCTCAGCCTCCACCATTCCTCAGCCTCCACCTCTCTTCAGCCTCCACCACTCCTCAGCCTCCACCACTCCTCAGCCTCCATCACTCCTCAGCCTCCATCACTCCTCAGCCTCCACCACTCCTCAGCCCTCCACCACTCCTCAGCCTCCACCTCTCTTCAGCCTCCACCACTCCTCAGCCCTCCACCACTCCTCAGCCTCCATCACTCCTCAGCCTCCACCACTCCTCAGCCTCCATCACTCCTCAGCCCTCCATCACTCCTCAGCCCTCCACCACTCCTCAGCCTCCATCACTCCTCAGCCTCCACCACTCCTCAGCCTCCACCACTCCTCAGCCTCCACCTCTCCTCAGCCTCCACCTCTCCTCAGCCTCCACCACTCCTCAGCCTCCACCTCTCTTCAGCCTCCACCACTCCTCAGCCTCCACCACTCCTCAGCCTCCACCACTCCTCAGCCTCCACCACTCCTCAGCCCTCCACCACTCCTCAGCCTCCACCTCTCTTCAGCCTCCACCACTCCTCAGCCCTCCACCACTCCTCAGCCTCCATCACTCCTCAGCCTCCATCACTCCTCAGCCTCCATCACTCCTCAGCCTCCACCACTCCTCAGCCTCCACCTCTCTTCAGCCTCCACCACTCCTCAGCCTCCACCACTCCTCAGCCTCCATCACTCCTCAGCCTCCACCACTCCTCAGCCCTCCACCACTCCTCAGCCTCCACCTCTCTTCAGCCTCCACCACTCCTCAGCCCTCCACCACTCCTCAGCCTCCATCACTCCTCAGCCTCCACCACTCCTCAGCCTCCATCACTCCTCAGCCCTCCATCACTCCTCAGCCCTCCACCACTCCTCAGCCTCCATCACTCCTCAGCCTCCACCACTCCTCAGCCTCCACCACTCCTCAGCCTCCACCACTCCTCAGCCTCCACCTCTCCTCAGCCTCCACCTCTCCTCAGCCTCCACCACTCCTCAGCCTCCACCTCTCTTCAGCCTCCACCACTCCTCAGCCTCCACCACTCCTCAGCCTCCACCACTCCTCAGCCTCCACCACTCCTCAGCCCTCCACCACTCCTCAGCCTCCACCTCTCTTCAGCCTCCACCACTCCTCAGCCCTCCACCACTCCTCAGCCTCCACCACTCCTCAGCCTCCATCACTCCTCAGCCTCCATCACTCCTCAGCCCTCCACCACTCCTCAGCCTCCATCACTCCTCAGCCTCCATCACTCCTCAGCCCTCCACCACTCCTCAGCCTCCACCACTCCTCAGCCTCCACCACTCCTCAGCCTCCATCACTCCTCAGCCTCCATCACTCCTCAGCCTCCATCACTCCTCAGCCTCCACCACTCCTCAGCCCTCCACCACTCCTGCTCCTTACAGGGCTCGTAAGTGATTAGAGAGGGTACAGCCAGGCAGTAAGTGCTGACCATGATCTCATTCAAGCCTGTGGCTCACCCGTGTGCTGTGGCTGAGCTCTGTACCTCCGTGGCTTAGCCCTTTCCCACACCATCAAGTCGCCCTTCTTAACCCAGATTCCTCAGACACAGCTAGACAGAACAGAAACCGAATAAGGGGTTAAGGGACACTTTGTTGCACTTTGTTTTGTCCCTCTCACAGAAGGTAATTATGGACTTCAACCATTCGGGGAAGGTGTGGTGGTTCCATGACACTGGGGTTTTAGGAGTCTTTGTGCTCTCTCATCCTTAGAACATTCTCAAGGTCATCATCCCCAGTGCCAGCTTGGACGCTGCCATCCGAGTAGCTGCCAGGCAGGAAGCAGAGAGACAAGGCTAAGCAGGAGGGTCTGCTCTCTCAGCTCTCCCTGGGAGCTTTTCCAAAGTGTTTAGCACACCGTGATTTTGGTGTGGATGCTAGGGGCCAGAAAATGCTAAGGGGAGAAAGAGAGGGCATATTGGTAGGTAATCAGATACATGGATATTAAACATTCTCACAACTGCTGCCTTATTCAAGTCCAGGCCCTCTTACTGGGATCACAATAGTAGCTTTCACTTCATTCATACTTCAGAATTCTTTCCCAGCATGAGAAGAGTTAAAGGCCAGTTCAGGCTACACACCAAGACCCAGTCTCAAAAAACAAAATAAAAATAACTGGTGTCGGGGTGACACACGTGAGCACAAGCCTTTCTCTACTCCATTAGCTATTTACCCAACGGTGCTGTTTTCCTAAAAATAAATCTGGTTATTTTATTCCTCTGTATGAAAGTTTTCCTATTGTCCATCACCTGTAGTCATGGCCCAAACACCCCAGGCTGCTGAGCAAAACCCTTCACGGTGTGTGTTGGGGGGTATCCTGCACACTTTGGCTCTAGGTTCTTCCATAGTATCATATGCCAGTGGGGGTGGGGGCCGTGGGTACAAGAATAAGGAATGAGTTAAAGCCTGGCTTTTAGTTATTAATTTACCAATCAGCCTGGCCCTGGAAACCACCCCTGAGGTCGGTGCGCCTGTTACTCACCTGAAGATCGGGTGTAGCTGTAAGGAGCGTGAGCTAGCCTGTGTGCTCTGGGTCGTGCCTCGTGGCCATTCGCCTCCCTGAAAGTGACCCAATGCTTTTTCAGAGCTCCATCTCTGGAGTGACGGCTGCATATAACCGAGAGCAGCTTTGGCTGGCCAATGAGGGCTTGATCACCAAGCTGCAGGCCTGCTGCCGTGGGTACCTTGTTCGACAGGAGTTCCGATCCCGGATGAACTTTCTGAAGAAGCAGATCCCAGCCATCACGTGCATTCAGGTATTTCACACAGTGAGCAGGCCTCTCGAGCAGGGGGAATAAACTGTCACACTTAAACTTGGATGTGTGAGTGTGTTTCTTATGACCTCTTTCCTCATCTTTGGATGGCCACCTCCCTTCTGTGACATTATGATCATCGTGCCTTGGTGGCGAGAGGCATTAGGGAGCACTCTTTCGCTGTGTGTGCGCACAGTACTTATAATAGTGATGATGTGTGTATCACAATAAACACAGCAGTGGTGCTTCAGGGACAGCAACAGGAAGCCCTGCATTAGGAATTTTGGCTCCATTGCTCCTGGACACAGTGGGTCTCTTAAGGTCTCCGTGTCTGTGAAATGGGGATCCTGATGTGAATCTCCCTCATCTGGGAACAGTGAGGAAGCGGTGTGACTGCACTTGAGGACGGTGACCAGTGTGTGCTGGGGATACAGCTCAGTGGTAGAGTACATGCAGAGCGTGTGCACAAGGTCCCCGGCACCAGTGCCCCACACAGACCGTGTGTAGCGTTCAGTGAAGTAGAACACGGCCCTTGTGATCTCTGGTGGACATATGGCCTGTGCCTGGTAGAGAGGTGTTTCTTCCTACAGCGTCACCAGGAAGTTGTGCTTGGAGACTAGCAAGCTGGGAGTTCCCTGATTCTTTGAAACTAATGCCATGTATACCGTATGGTGCTTTTAGTCACAGTGGAGAGGATACAAGCAGAAGAAGGCATATCAAGATCGGCTGGCTTACCTACGCTCCCATAAAGATGAAGTCGTGAAGGTACGGGAGCCCGGCAGGGTTAGTCCATGTGGGGTGCAAGCGTGGCATGCTTAGAAGGCCTCCTCTAAGTTCCAGGATCCCTTTCCCACAGATCCAGTCCCTTGCCAGGATGCACCAAGCTAGAAAGCGCTATAGAGATCGCCTGCAGTATTTCCGAGACCATGTAAGTGCCCTTAGTCTAGCAGGCTGCTCCGGTGGGTTCTCCTATGCACGTCCTGGACAAAGGAGTAAAGGATTTTTTTGTTGTTGTTGTTCCTTAGATAAATGACATTATCAAAATCCAGGCTTTTATTCGGGCAAACAAAGCTCGTGATGACTACAAGACCCTCAGTGAGTAGCCGTGGCTCAGTGAAGAGTTGAGGCAGTGCTTGGGAGCCCTCAGGTCCTGGGCATGCTCCATGGATCTCTTTGGTTGTCCTGAAGGCAAGCCTTGGGGGAAGGGTGCCACGTGTGATTAAGCCCCTTTGCTAACATGTGGCTAGATGTCTCGCTGCTTGCCGGTGTAGCCCCCACGGTAACACAAACATAACACGACTGAGGCACTGCCCTTGCGGTTGTCTTAACACTCCCAAACCTAAGTATTAATGTCTCACGTGTCACTGGAGCTTTAAGACTTTACAGTGTTTTCGGGTAACTTGGGTCTTTGTCTGATTCATATTTTCTTTGTCAGTCAATGCTGAGGATCCGCCTATGATTGTGGTCCGAAAGTTTGTCCACCTCCTGGACCAAAGTGACCAGGATTTTCAGGAGGAGCTTGATCTTATGAAGATGTGGGAGGAGGTCATCACTCTCATCCGCTCCAACCAGCAGCTGGAGAATGACCTCAACCTCATGGACATCAAAATAGGACTGCTGGTGAAGAACAAGATCACCCTGCAGGTGCGGGCTGCTGCCTGCGGCCAGCGTGGGCGCTTGGTGCTGCTCCGGAGCCTGCCTCCCTCTTCTAGCAGGGAGTGTGGAGTCTAGCTTTCTCTGACAGGGAGTGTGGAGTCTAGCCTTCTCTAGCAGGGAGTGTGGAGTCTAGCCTTCTCTAACAGGGAGTGTGGAGTCCAGCCTTCTCTAGCAGAGAATGTGGAGTCCAGCCTTCTCTAACAGGGAATGTGGAGTCCAGCCTTCTCTGACAGGGAATGTGGAGTCCAGCCTTCTCTGACAGGGAGTGTGGAGTCCAGCCTTCTCTAACAGGGTGTAGAGGCTGACTTTCTTCTGAGCTAATACTCTTCATTTTGAGCTAATCCTACTGTCGTTTTGGGTTCTTTGTTTTTGCTTGCTTAGATCCATCCCTAGATGGTTTGGTTCAATTATTCACCTCATTTGTCCCTCTGGTATCTGACGTAGGTTTTTTTCTGCATTGTTATTATAAACAACATCCCAGTCAATGGCCAACTATACTGAAGACCTACTTGTTTTAGGACAAGGTCTCTGTAACTGTGAGACTAGGGCACCACCCTGCATCCTCCACATAGCTAAGACTGCCGACTCACCACTGTGCCTAGCTGACTTTGTTTCCAGAACCACATTTTGGATGATTTTGTCCTTTAGGATTTTATAAACTTTAGATATTTCGGAATTTAGGCTATTTATTTATTATTTAATGTATTTTGGGGTCGGGCACATGTAGAGATCAGAGGACAAGTTGCAGCTTGTTTCCTTCTAACTTATGGGACCCGGGGATCTAAGTCAAGGTTGCCAGCAAGTGCCATTTCCCATGAGCCACCTCACTAGCCTTCTCCTCCATGCCACCCCGCCCCGCCCTGCCCCATGTATTTATTACTTTATATGTATGTATATATGTATGTGTTTTGGCTGCTTATATATCTATGCACCACATGTATGCCTAGTGTCCAAGAAGGTCTGAAGAGGGTATGAGAGCTCCTGGAACTGGAATCATTGCAGATGACTGTGAGCTGCCGTGGGTGTTGGGAACAGAAGAGCCTGGATCCTCTAGAAGAGCAGCCAGTGCTCTTAGCTGCTGAGCCCTCTCTCCAGACCTCACCAGCCTTTTTTTTTTAACCTTCTGGTTGTTTATTTGTTTATTCATTTTAGGCAGCATAGAAAATTGACCCAAGGCATCACCATGCTAGGGTGAGCTACATATCCAGCCGCCCCTTAGTTGCCTCCTGTCCAGCTTTCTGTGACAGTATCGCTGTCCACATTGGACAACCTTGTAATCTTTTCCCTTGACCTCTTGAGTAACTAGGGATACAGGCAAGGGGCACCATGCACAGCTAAAGAGTTTGTTTATTGTGATGCTGGAGCTGAACCAGGGTATTAGGTGTGCTGTGAGGGTACCCTGTGCCATAAGGCGTGTCCTTAAGCGCTAGGATCCGTCTTTAGTCAGTGGCATACTTGAAGCCATGGGTGTCACATCACAGAATGCACAAACTGGGCATGGCTGTGCGTGCCTTTAATTCTTGCACTTGAAAAATGGAAGCAGAAGATCAGAAGTTCCAGGTCATCTTTAGCCAGAGGAAGTTGAAGGCCATCATTGAGTATAAGAGATCTATCTTTTTTAAAGTCATGATTTTAAGATCAATTCCTAGAAAATGACTTCCCGATTGCATGGACACTTTTCCCTCTGGTCCCACATGGAGAAATCCATGGCTAGAGTTCTTCACACTGAGGTGGCAGTAGGAGATTGAGATCCGGGAAACAGGATAAAATAGGCTGTGTAGTGGGGATTGACCAGTGTGCCGGGGCAAAGGTGCCTTTTCACAACGCCTGCAGTCTCCGGTCTGCAAGCCTTTTGATTGATCAGTGTGTTGCTTTTGTTTCTAGGATGTGGTTTCCCATAGTAAAAAACTCACCAAAAAAAATAAGGAACAGCTGTCGGACATGATGATGATAAACAAGCAGAAGGGGGGGCTGAAGGCCCTGAGCAAGGAGAAGAGGGAGAAGCTGGAGGCCTATCAGCATCTCTTCTACTTACTGCAGGTGCGCGGGCCTGCTGTGCAGGGCCTGGCTGGCTGACTGCCCCTGGGGACCCTTCTCACAGCTCCGTCTGGAAGGCTGACCCGGTTTCCACTGAGGGATCTGGGAAGGGCTGTCTTGTTTTCCTTCTGTATATGGCAGTGCTTGAAGTTTTACAAAGCATGAACTTGGAAGGGGTCAGTTAGGAGGCCTCAACCCTGGACAAAGAGCTGAGGAGTGCTGAGAGCAGGGGCAGTGGTCCTCCCAGGGAGGAGCCTCCAGCTAAGGAGTGCTGAGAGCAGGGGCAGTGGTCCTCCCAGGGAGGAGCCTCCAGCTAAGGAGTGCTGAGAGCAGGGGCAGTGGTCCTCCCAGGGAGGAGCCTCCAGCTAAGGAGTGCTGAGAGCAGGGAGGAGCCTCCAGCTAAGGAGTGCTGAGAGCAGGGGCAGTGGTCCTCCCAGGGAGGAGCCTCCAGCTGGTTATTCATGTATGGTCAGCCTGAAAAGACGCACGAGTAATAGTACACAGACTGAGCAGGTTGCATTCATATATTTATGTATCAATAATTAAGGAAGAAGAGACCATAAGTTTGAGAGGGCACGAGTGGATATATAGGAGGGTTTCTGGGAGCGGGGAGTGAAGGCAGGAAATCACAGAATTATAATTTCAAAAAAATGGATTGAAAAAAATCAGCCTTTATATTATGTAGAAGTTTCTGATCTGTGGGTTTTATTTCAGACCAACCCTACCTATCTGGCCAAGCTGATCTTTCAGATGCCTCAGAACAAGTCCACTAAGTTCATGGACTCCGTAATCTTCACTCTGTACAACTACGCGTCCAACCAGCGAGAGGAGTATCTGCTGCTGCGGCTCTTCAAGACAGCGCTCCAGGAGGAGATCAAGTATGGACAGTGTGGGTGGGCGGGCGGCCCGGCACGGGGTGCTGTTCAGGGTCCAGACTCAGGCCAGCCTTTGCCTGTCCTTGGTCTCCACTTGTGAGAAATACTCTTTTCAGAAGTATCCACTTTAAGACTAGCTAGTATAAAGTCTTGGTAACTGCCTAGCACGGTGGTGCACTCCTGAAATCCCAGCATGAGGTTAATCGTTAACAGAATTAATGCCAGAACAGTTTTCACACCCAGGGCCTTGCAAAGCATTATCGTGTCCAGTGTGGACACCTGTCCATTTATCAAGAGGCGTGAAAGACCTTTTAACCATGCACCTGAACTGAACTGGACAGTAGCTCAGTCTCAGCAGTTACAGCATAGTTGTCACAGTTAGGAGTGTCTCTTGAGACAGAGCCAGGTGGGGCTGGCAAGGTGGCTCACTGTGTGAAAGTGCTTACTCCCAAGCCTTATGGCCTGAGTTTGATTCTCAGACCCACATGGTAGATAGAGCTGACCCATCCTCAGACATACACACACATTCTAGAGAAATAACCACATATGATTTTCAAAAGAAAGAAAGAGCTGAGTATGATGTCCCCACTTGAAATCCCAGCATTCAAGAGGCTGAGGCAAGAAAAGCATAGATCCTTCTCAAACAAAACACAAGGAGTATTGCTGGGAGGCAAAGGCAGGAGTCTGAGGCCAGCTTGGCTACATAGAGAGACCTTATCCCAAGAGAGAAAATGATGTTACAATACCAGTCCCAACGTGAAGGCTCCAGTCATGACTCCTGCAGCTGAGGGAGCAGCTACTAGAAGGTTCTGTGACTGCTGCAAATGCCTTCAGAGGAAGCCTTGACCTGTCTCTGTAAGACCATCTGTAAGTTGGTAGAGTCAGGTTAGTTTAAATTTAATTTGTGTTTGGCATCTCATAGGTCAAAGGTGGATCAGATTCAAGAAATCGTGACAGGAAACCCTACGGTTATTAAGATGGTTGTAAGTTTCAATCGTGGTGCCCGGGGCCAGAATGCCCTCCGGCAGATACTGGCCCCTGTTGTGAAGGAAATTATGGATGACAAGTCTCTCAACATCAAAACTGATCCTGTGGATATTTACAAGTCTTGGGTTAATCAGATGGAGTCTCAGACAGGAGAGGCCAGGTATGAAAATCATAGCACCTTTCTTTCATGTGTATATAGTTTCCTTATCTTTTAAAAAATGCAGCTGCTTTCATCTTGCAAAATAATGATTGCTCAAATAACATTTCCTGCCAGGCATGGTGGCATATGTTCATAATTGCAGCGCTTGGGATCTGCAGGCAGGAAGGTCACTCTTAGCTACACAGAGAGTTCCGGGCCAGCATAGACTACACAGCAAACACACACACACATACAACTTTTCCTTTGAGAATTTGCTTTAAGTTGTTAAGTTGATAATTCACTTATTTAGCAAATACTTACTGAATGCTTCTTCTATACCAGCACTATTAAATTCATGTAGAACGCGACCAAGGCATGGCTGAGAGAGCTCAGCGGGAAAATGTTCTTCCTATACATTCCTGGAGAACTGAATCCCACCTCCAGAGTCCATGGAAGGCGGGGAGACCCAACTCCACAGAGCTGCCCTCTGGCCTCCACATGTGCTCTGTGCCACACCTCCCCCAGAATAATAAAAGGAAACACAATAAAACTATAATATTAGGTGAGCCAGGAGGTGGTGGCGCACACCTTTACTTTAATTCCAGCACTTGGGAGGCAGAGGCTGGCAGATCGCTGTGAGTTTGAGGCCAAGCTGATCTACAAAGACTACACAGAGAAACTGTCTTGAAAAACCAAAAAAAAAAAAAAAAAAAAAAAAAAACCCAAAAAAACTATAATGGTGAATGAAGCAGGCTCACCCCTCCCCCTTCATAGTTTACTGGAGAACAGAGTCCACAGGTAAATAAAAATTGCAATCAAGCAAAGGGTTAAAACCAGACTCTATTCTACCGGAGTATGGAGAGCGTTAATGTGTTAATGTTGGCAGGCAGTTAGGGGAACCATCTGCTGAGGTGGGCCTTCTTTTAGCTGGACCTAAAGGATAAGATGGTCAGTGCCCAGTGTGCGGGTCTGGACGGCTGCAGTGGAGGGCCAGGCACTTGACAAGACCCGACTGCATCTGGAGCCGTTGAGTGGGAAGGCCCTGCAGTTGGGACCAGGAGAAAAGGGTGTGGGGTGACAGTGGTCTCTGCCTGGGTACTGAGAGCCGAGCCAAACGAGTGCGTGTGCTATGAGAGTGAGCTTTATCCACCATAAACACATCTAAAGCAAGAGCGTGTCGGTCAAATCTGGATAATGCAGGGGGGCGGGGGGAGTTCAGAACCATGCTGCTTTTGGTTTTCCTCAGGTGCGTAGCTTGGCCTCTAGTTTTCTTCTGGGGGACAGATTGCAGGAGCTCACTGCTGTGTAGCGCAGTAGCTGTTCACACCGTCGCCATTCAGCCTGCGAGCCGGCACGGCGCCCGCCGCACGCATGGAAAGCTAGCCCCTTGGAGGATGAGGCTGGTGTTCGGAGTCAGCTAGAGTGAGACTAAGAGCCTGTCTCAAAACCAAAACCAAAAACCACGCCACTTGTTTTTGTTGTTGTTTTGGTTTTTCGAGACAGGGTTTCTCTGTGTAGCCTTGGCTGTCCTGGGCTCACTTTGTAGACCAGGCTGGCCTCGAACTCACAGAGATCCGCCTGCCTCTGCCTCCCGAGTGCTGGGATTAAAGGCGTGCGCCACCACGCCCAGCTTAACCATGTCACTTGTAGACCAGTCCCAAGGTCTTCTGTGTCATTAAGGCGCATCATTGATTTTAGTGTGAGTCCATCACTGTGGTTTCAGTCTTTTCTGAGCATCATGAAAACTTACCTTGTCACTTTCCTTTTTTTCTTCTTGTGCTGGGAATTGAACTGCTCAGCTCAGCTCTCAGCTCTACCACCTGCCTCTACTCCATCTTTGTCTGTTTGGGAACCTTTGCCGGTTACCCAAGCCATTCTTAGACAGCGCCAATGAATCCTGCTTAATGTCACTAAGTTATTTCCTTAGGTGATCAATGAGTGGGTCATTTACAAATCAGAATTCTACTGGCCAGCTCAGTATTGTTTTCTTGTTGGTGTCTGTAAGAAACCTTGTGTCTCCTGATTGTCTTTTTTTTTTTTTTTTTAATACATTGGTGCTTTGCCTGCATGCCTATGTGTGTGAGGGTGTCAGATCCCATGGAACTGGAGTAACAGACAGGTGTGAACTGTCACGTGGGTGCTGGGAATTGAACCAAGGTCTTCTGGAAGAAGAGCCAATGTTCTTAACTCTGAGCCATCTCTCTAGCCCTCCTGATTTTCATAAAATGGAAATTGAATGTTTTTTTTTTTTTTTTTTAGTACCAGTACCTATGAGGGGTGGGAAGCCACCCTGCATATAAGCCTCATGGGTCCCCAGCCTTTTCCCTTTTACCTAACCCCAGCATGCAGACTCAGACCATGTCACCTCTTTGTTTGTTTGTTTGTTTGTTTGTTTGTTTTGAGACAAGGTTTCTCTGCGTAGCCCTGGCTGTCCTTGAACTCATAGTGATCTGCCTGCCTTTGCATCCCAAAGTGCTGGGATTAAAGGTGTGCATCACCACTGCCCAGCTTTTTTTTTTTTTAAGATTTATTTACGTATATATTTAGATATATATGGGTGCTTTTCTCTGCATGTGCATCTGCATACCAGAAGACAGCATTAGACAGCTGTGATCTGCCATTGGGTGCTGGGAGTTGAACTCAGGACCTTTGGAAGAGCACTAAGTGCTCTTAACCACTGAGCCATCTCTCCAAACCCCCCTTGTCACCTCTTCAAGAGCAGTGGTGGTGCACACTTGCTTCCGACACTTGGGAGACAAAAGCAGTTCGAGGACAGTCTGGTCTACAGAGTGAGTCCAGGATAGCCAAGGCTACACAGAGAAACCCTGTCTCAGAAACCCAGGAAAAAATATTCTTTTCTCTGACTGTAACCACTGGCCATTGTGGTTTCAATTCTTTTGCTTTTACTATTTTTACTTATTAACTTTTGTGCGATGCTGAGGCTCAGACCCAGGCCTTGTGTATAGTAGACCCTGCTCTGCCAGTTTGTCACACTGCCCAGAACCACTGCTTTTTAAAAACACAGATATAAGGTGACAACGAGTGTTGCTGATACAAGAGACAACATATAGCTTACAAATGTAACACACAATACATTAATTACAAACACTATTCTAGGTATCAGTCAGCGTGGTGTGACAGTTGTACCCCTATCCACTTGCCTCAGTTTACCATGGTGACATAACCAACTTGCCATGCTCTGGTAGCTGAAGCAGATGAAATTTAATCTATCAAAATCCTGGAAGTAGAAATCACTGGACTCTGGCTGGAGAGATTGATTGCTCAGTGGTTAAGAGCACTGTCTGCTCTTCCAGAAGTCCTGAGTTCAATTCCCAGCAACCACATGGTGGCTCACAACCATCTATAATGAGATCTGGTGCCCTTATCTGGTCTGAATGTATACATGCAGGCAGAATACTGTATACATAATAATAAATACATCTTAAAAAAAAAAAAAAAAGGCTTTGCTACATTAAAAAAAATTCACTGGGCTCAAATGAAGGTGCCAGCAAGGAACATCTGCTCTTTGGCTGCCTCAGTTTCTGGTGGCCTTGGCCCTGCTTGACTTGTGACCATGTGACTGCAATCTCTACCTCCCTGGTTACCTCTCCTCTCCCTTTAGACAAATCTCTCTCTGTCTCTCTTATTAGGGCACCTGGTTTATATTTAGGGATCACTTAGATAATCTAAGATAATCTTTTTTTTTTTTTTTTTACTTTGAAAATACTAGAACCCATATCCCTGCATTTCCTTTGTCTTTATTTCCTTTCTGTTAGTGTAAACCCATGTTGCATCAGCTGTTCTCATGCTAGTCAGTACCCCCCCCACTCCCCCCACCCCCTACCCCCAAGTCCTTGTGTATTCCAGGCTGGCCTTAAATTCACTATGTAGCTGAAGGCGACTTTGAACCCTTGATCCTTCCACCTCCCAAGCATGCACTGTAGGGCTTGATTTATGTGGCGTTGGGGATCGAACCCAGGGCTGGGTGTGTGCCAGATAGTCTCTGACTGGCCTACACCCCAAGCTTCTCATGCCAGCCTGGCCTAATAACCCAGGACTTCAGTTCCTGTGTCTGATGCCTCCGCTGGTCACCGGCTGTGTGTCTCTTCAGTGCCTGTGGCTCCTCAGGGTCCCCACTGTGGCACCTGCCCCTTTGTCCGTACTCATTGTCTCTGGGGCAAGTGGGACACTGGTTCCTCTGTGTCTGTCGGTCCATCTTTAATTTATACCTTGTAGTAAGGAGTAGTTCCTCCTTCCTGCAAGGGCAATCTTTCCTCTCAAAGTGAGTGTGTGTGTTGTGTGTGTGTGCGCGCGCGCATGCACGCGCACTTTTCCAAGTTGGTTTTCTCTGTGCACCTTTCTGTGGGCTCTGGGGATAGAACTCAGGTCTTGAGGCTTACATAACAACACTTTCACCTGCTGAGGCATCTCAATGCTTGAGAACTTTTAACTTTTAGTGCCTACTTCTGGCTTCCACGCTGGCCTTGACTCAGTGTATATAGGCCTCCAGGGCCTGATCCCTGTAGCTTTTCCATTCTTGTTTCTCTTCCTTTGTATGTAACCTTCATCCTAGAAGACTCTTCACTTCTTGAGCTGAGGTGTCTGTCCTTGGGATTGGGAGCTTTCCTCTCTTTCTCCAGTCTTAGACACTCCTCCTGTGGCCTCTAGCACCTCTGATCAGCTTACTGTTTATAAGTATTGTTTTTCTTCATTGCTGGGGATTAACCCAGGGCTGTGGCTATGCTAGGCAAGTGCTGTATCACTGAGCCCATATAGGGATTTATGCTTACCAGCTCCTGTGCCTCTGATGCCATGAGAGATACTGAGGAGAAAGATATGGTGTCTTCCGTACTTTTTGTTGCTAAGTGCTTATGAGAGTGTCTGACCCATCATACAAGGCATCCAGGTCACAGTTGAAAACCCAAATTCAAGTTCTAGCCCTAGCTTTTTACCAGCTCTGTGCAGAGGAGCCTAAGTTAGCTAAATTTTCTGGGTCTTTGTATTTATAAAATATAAGTTTCAGCCAGGCATGGTAGTACATGCATGCCTTTAATCCCAGCACTCGGGAGGCAGAGGCAGGCGTATCGCTGTGAGTTCAAGGACAGCCTGGTCTACAAAGAGGGTCCAGGACAGCCAAGTCTACACAGAGAAATCCTGTCTCAAACAAACAAACAAACAAACCAGCTGAGTTTCCTGCCTCAAGCTATTCCTGAGGGCTGGTCTAACACTACTGGGGGTCATTTCTGTTTTCTCAGCAAACTGCCCTATGACGTAACCCCAGAGCAAGCCTTGTCTCATGAAGAAGTAAAGACAAGGCTCGACAACTCCATCAGGAACATGAGGGCTGTGACAGACAAGTTCCTCTCAGCCATCATCAGCTCTGTGGACAAAATCCCGTGAGTGCCGCCATCAGTTGTAACCCGTATAAAGCCTGGCATGCTGCTGTGCTCCGTGGCCCTGAGCTCGCTCTCTTTTGTCCATCCTACAGTTACGGGATGCGCTTCATTGCCAAAGTGTTGAAAGATTCGCTGCATGAGAAGTTCCCTGATGCTGGGGAGGACGAGCTGCTGAAGGTAAGAATCTGAGAACTGACAGGTTCCCGCCCTTCTCATAGCCAATAGAAGCAGGTTAGAAACCCTGTGACCACACACTGCCAGCAAGTGCCTGAGCATCTGTTCTGGTGCTGCTTGTCCTGGACTGTGAGCCTCAGAAACAGTGTAGAGAGATGATAGCCCTTCTGATCAAATAGTTTCTGTTCATTTTGAGAAACACATGTGGTGTGCACTAAACAAGTATAGGAAGTTGGATTTTTTTCCTGAGCCCTCTTTTCTCTGAAGCGTTGCTCCCTCTCCTGGTGGCCAGGTGAATAGCAGCAAGCACGATTACTCTCAGTCTGCCGCTGGCTCTTCTTACCCGCTGTACTCGCTTCTGTTTATTTTTTTAATCTGAACGCTTTTCTCTTCTCTCTCCTAGTTCTGTGCTTTCCTACAGTGAGGCCTCGGTTCTAGACTTTCTGTTCAGGTGAATTAATTTTATTTTTTTCTGGAACTCTAGGGGAGATGCCATGATTGTCCTTGAGTTCTCCTGTGGAAGAGATGTGTGTTGAGTGAATCTCATTTCAGAGGCATGAGCGTGGCCTTGGCAGTCTGCAGCATGTGGACGGTGGGGGTTGGGCAGATGGCACCGTGCTACTTAGGTCATCTCAAGGGCTTCCTCTCCCTGTGCTCCGTTGCTTCCTGGAAGTCCACCTGCAAAAGCCAAAGCCGCAGGTGGATGACAGCAGCCTTAGCTGCTACTGTGACACTCGAGCAAAGGATGCCCTGAAGTGTTGGGTCACACACCTTAACTGTGGTTTACAGTTCTAAATCCATTCATTGTCCTGAAGTGTTGGGTCACACACCTTAACTGTGGTTTACACATTCTAAATCCATTCTTTGCTTCATCGCTGGTAGTTTTCAGTTCTCTTATTCTCCCTAAACCCCCCAAAATTACTCTGAGTTTTAGGTCTTAAAGGGAAATATATGTGCATGTATGCATGTTGGTGCGTTTTTGTTTGTTCGTTTGTTTACCTTTTCCTCACAGGACTGCATTTTCTCATTTTCATTGCTAGCAAAGTCACATGTGGCTTCCTCAGCCCTATGGTCTTTAATGCCCATGCTTCTGTTTCAGATTATTGGTAACTTGCTTTACTACCGATATATGAACCCGGCTATCGTCGCTCCTGATGCCTTTGACATCATTGACCTGTCAGCAGGCGGCCAGCTCACCACCGACCAGCGCAGGAATCTGGGCTCCATTGCCAAGATGCTCCAGCACGCGGCTTCCAACAAGATGTTCCTGGGCGATAATGCCCACTTAAGCATCATTAACGAGTATCTCTCCCAGTCCTACCAGAAATTCAGGTGAGGGGCAGAGGAGACGGCGCAAGAGTCGATGGGTGTGTTTTCACCTGAGTGGAAAGGCAAGGTTAGCCATCCCCGCCTCACTCTCCAACTGCTGAGTGGCAGGGTGTGGGTGTGAAAGGCTCAAGGGCTCCAGAAGTGACTCGTGCATTAGGAAGAAGATTCTCATATGCAGTGTGTTCACGCATAAACCCTTGCTCGCTCTAATCCAGAGAAGAACGGCAGAGGGCTTTTGCTATTTGGAAATTAACACTTACTTACTTAGAATGCAGTGCCTGGAGCAGTTTCTTAAAGGTAGAACACATAAGCGGTTTTAAGAGAGCCATTTTAAGCTGTAGTTGAGTGTTCTTGTGGGCGCCCTTTCCACGGCTGCCCTGCCAATGCTACTGCTGGTGCTTACTTTCAGACGGTTTTTCCAAACTGCTTGCGACGTCCCCGAGCTGCAGGATAAGTTTAACGTGGATGAGTATTCTGACCTAGTCACCCTCACCAAGCCGGTTATCTACATTTCCATTGGCGAGATCATCAACACCCACACTGTAAGTGTTTCCCTTGATTACCTAATTTCATCCCAGGCCCCTTAATTACTGCCCCTGGCGCCTGCTTCCGCTCTGATGGCTGGTATCTCGCTTTGCTGTGATCTTCTTTGACACCACAGCTCCTTGTTTTTTTCCTCTTCCCTTGCTGTTGCTGCTCTTTGGTGGTGCTCGGGATCAAATCCAGGACCCAGTGTGTGCTAAGTGCTCTGCCTCTGAGCTACACCCCAGCCCTGCTTCATACTTGAGACATCTGCTGCTCAGCAAACTCCTAAGCCCACCCTTATGTGTCCACGCTGACACTGAAAAGGGATGCTTGCCAGCTGTATGACAGGCGTCCTGACCTAGAACCCTGGGTGAGCACAGCCTTGGTGGCTTGATAACACACTCTCCTTCATACCACCGTTTGCCTTGGTCCGCACACATGACCTGGAACACCAGCTTTTCTCTCTGTGGCTGTGGATTTTTCCTCTGGAAGCTCCCTGTTTATACAGATTTTCAAACACAATTTCCTTCTCCCTTTGGGGACGTGTAGACCAAGGATTACATATGTGATGACATAATAAAATGTTGATGGCATTTCAGGTCCCATCCTCTCTGGGGACGTTTCCTGGGGATAGTAACACACATGGGGCTTTGTTGTGTCACTAGGATAATAACAGCTAAGGTCTGGATGGTTTTTTCTGAATAAAAAGGTACTGTATGTTGGCAGAATTTAAGACTCAGCACTGGAAAAAAATGAAATAACCAATGCAAGCTGTGTCTCTAGGGCACGGGGCAGATCTTAGTATGCCCTTGTATTGATGCTTGTCTGATGGATTTAGTTTTACCTGGGGAGGGGTGGACAGGGGCCAGGCCAGGATCTCCTGGTGTTTCACAGCGTCAGCTGTTTGTGATGTCCAGTGTGCTGCTTGGTCCCTCACGTTGTTTACTGTCCTTTGGATGTGGCACTTCTGTTGTTTGGCCTCTTTTGTGCAGATCCATGTTGGGCTTTGCTGGTGGGGACAGAGGGTGAGGGTGAAGTGGGGCCAATCAATCCCTGACTCTTTGCAGCTCCTGCTGGACCATCAAGATGCCATTGCTCCAGAACACAATGACCCCATCCATGAACTGCTGGACGACCTTGGGGAGGTGCCCACCATTGAGTCCCTTATCGGTAATGCCCTTCATTAGCTAGACAAAACTGGCATATATAATTAGAAAGTATAAGTATAAGGAAAGGCTATTTTGAGGGAATTTTTTTAAAAGGTTTGTTTATTCATTAAGTATACAGTATTCTGCCTGCATGTAGACCTGCATGCCAGAAGAGGGTACCAGATCTCATTATAAATGTGGTTGCTGGGAATTAAACTCAGGACCTTTGGAAGAGCAGACAGGAGTTCAAGGCCAGCCTGGTCTCCAAAGCGAGTCCAGGACAGCCAAGGCTACACAGAGAAACCCTATCTCGAAAAACAAAGCAAGACAAAAAAAAAAAAAGGAAGAGCAGACAGTGCTTTTAACCTCTGAGCCATCTCTCCAGACCCCTTGAGGGAGAATTTTGATGTTACATTATTGTACTTTTTTGAGATGAGGTTCTAGAGTCGGGGGTGGGGTATCTCACTATGTATGTAGTCCTATCTGGCCTGGAACCCACTAGAAGACCAAGTTGGAACAATTTAGATGTAATCTGAATAAGTTATTTAAAATTTTAAAAATTAGAAAGGAAAAAAAAAAAAGACCAAGTTCACTTCAAACTCCCAGAGATCTGCTTGTCTCAGCCTCCTGAGGGTTAGAGGTGTATATCACCATGCCCAGCAAAATGATTTTTCACACATTTTGAAATGTGTGTTAAATGAAGTTACGTATTAAGGACCCTTTTCCTTAACCATTTGGCATATTTTCTTTTACTTCTGAGTAAAAACAAACTAAGTGTATTTGTTTATCAGGAGTCATAATGGGGGGCTGGAGAGACGGCTCAGAGCTTAAGAGCGCCGGCTGCTCTTCCAAAGGGTCCTGAGTTCAATTCTCAACAACTACATAGTGGCTCACAACCATCTGTAATGACCTCTGGTGTCCTCTTCTGGCCTGCAGGTGTGACATGCAGGCAGAGCACTATATACATAATAAATACATCTTTTTTAAAAAAAGAAGTCATAATGGGCCTGAATCACATTTTATTTGTATTGTTTTCTCTCTAAAGTGTCTTTTAATTACATTGACTCTTCATGCCCTCCCAAAACTGCAGGAGAAAGTTGTGGCAACTTAAATGACACCAGTAAGGAGGCACTGGCCAAGACAGAAGTGTCCCTCACACTGACCAACAAGTTTGATGTGCCTGGTGACGAGAATGCTGAGATGGACGCTCGAACCATCTTGCTGAAGTGAGTGTTTCTGAAAGGGAGAAGGAAGGGGCGTGGCCATCCTGGCCTTGCCTGCCCACCACAGTGCTCATCCTCCTGCACTGGGCTTGGCACAGGGCTTATTCTCCTTCTGTCATACAATGGCAGGCTTGGAAATGCTCCTCTGTGCCCTTCCAGTGCAGTTCCCCGTTCCTTGTGGTAACTGCCCCTTTGGATGCTATGGGAGGCACCGTGGTGGTAGCAGTACTTCAGCTGCTGCTTAGGTGGGGCATACAGCCCTGTTGAGACACAGGCTCCTTCTTGTTGCAGCACAAAACGTTTAATTGTGGATGTCATCCGGTTCCAGCCAGGAGAGACCTTGACTGAGATCCTAGAGACCCCAGCCACCAGCGAGCAGGTACAGATGAAGGCCCCACACTCATCCTCTTTGACAGAATAAGCTTTTCTATGAAAGATGCATCCCTGGATGGAGGCAGGGAGGACAGGGAAGGACACAGATTTCATGGTGGAGGGCAGTGACAAGCTGTGTGTCAGGAAGGCACACCTAAAGCCAGGAGGGTTCAGCTGTGATGGAAAACAGGAGAGCCCACAGGAGCAGTGGGACCAAGGAGAGAGGAACACAGCGGCGGGAGAGGTCAGACTGTGAATGTGGGGTGAAGATGGGAGTCGGGGTGCAGCTGTGAGAAAAGCAAAGCCAAAGGTGGGACTATCTAGAACCCCAGAGCTAAAGCTGGTAAGGACGAATCTGCTGGGCCTGGCAGTATGGTATATAATCCTAGCTCCTTAGGAGGTTGAGGCAGGAGGATTACCAAGTGCACGGCTAGCCTGGGCTACCCAGCAGTGTTTTGTTTTTAAAGCCAAGGAAAGATGGCAGAGTCTAAGGAAGGGTAGCAGTGTTTGCAGCTGCCTGTGAGCAGGGGGCAGCAGGAGCTCCTTCAGCACAGCTGGTGTTAGGAGGAATTAGCAAGGGTTTACTGAGCTCTGCTGTTACATTAATTTATGTAGTTATATTGGGGTACACTCTGAATAAAAGGACAGTGCCTTCAGCACTTAAAGTAGGCTAGGGAAAGCTAAAGGATTTTGTAGCTCAGACTCCAGTCTCCTGGCTACACCTAGAGTCAAGGAAGCCGAGCATCTGGGTCCATAGCTGGCTGCTGTGGTGGATGAGGTTATCTCCCTGCATGCTGCTCTTTGTCTGGCATCTGGGAGGGGGAGGGAGGGGCGGCAGGAGACTTTGAGAACTCTGCGTCTGAGTACAGATGTGCTACGGAAGTCCAAGTGTAGAGCACCCGAGGTGGACTTACGAAGAAGTTCTGCTTTCATCTGTAGGAAGCTGAGCATCAGAGGGCCATGCAGAGACGCGCTATCCGGGATGCCAAAACCCCTGACAAGATGAAAAAGGCAAAACCCCTGAAGGAGGAGAACAACCTCAGCCTTCAGGAGAAGAAGGAGAAGATCCAGACTGGCCTAAAGAAGCTGACGGAGCTCGGGACGGTGGACCCAAAGAACAGATACCAGGAACTCATCAACGACATCGCCAAGGTACAGCACGTGAAGGGTGGTGGCCCGGCCTTGTTTACGGCCGCTTCAGGAGCTCTGAGAAGCCGTCTCTGACTCCTACACCAGGACCTCCTCACTCCCCTGAGGTGGATTTTTGGTATGGTCTAAATTATTGGGGAGACAGCCTTCACTAGAGCATCCGGTGCCTGGGTTTTTTGTTGCCCTTAAGGAATCCTTCAGACCTGTTTCATGATTGCTCTGGGCTATTAAGTTGGTCGTACGATTGACTTGATCTGTGTGACTCCCGCCAGCCAGGGCTCAGAGTTCTAACTTCACTGAGATAAGGCTGCTTGCACCAAGGAACTTGGTTCTTTCTCTCTCTCCTCTCAGGACAGAGTGTTAATGAGGTCTAGACCGGCTTTGTAAGTAAAAGCACAAGAAGGAGAGGCCAGAGCATATAGGCTGCAGAGATCTGAGTTTCTTTCAGGTTGGGAACGCAGGTTGCTGCCTGTTCAGAGCAGCTGGCAGGATTGAGCTCAGCCCAGCTGGGCCGTGGTGCTCATGAACATTGACAGTTCAAGAGGCACGGGCTGCCTGGCGTGGTTTTCCTAATTTTCATGGTTGCGTCTCAGGATGTCCGGAATCAGCGGAGATACAGGCAGAGGAGGAAAGCCGAATTGGTAAAGCTGCAGCAGACGTATGCGGCCCTGAACTCTAAGGCCACCTTTTACGGAGAGCAGGTGGATTACTACAAGAGCTACATCAAAACCTGCTTGGACAACTTGGCCAGCAAGGGCAAGTGAGTCTGCTTTGAACTGTTCCAGGGCAGGGCCTAGCAGGATGGGACGAAGGAGAAACAACCTCTGGTGATAATAGGAAGGGTTTTAACTTTTTATTAAATTTACTATTGTTATGTGGGGAAGGGAGGGAATATGGATGTGGAGGTCAAAGGTCAGCTCAGGCTAGTTCTCTGTCCACCGTGGCTTCCAGGAGCTGAACTCATCAGGCTGTCAGCCTCTTGAAGTAAGTGCTTTGACTAAGTCATATTGCCGGCTTGATACCGAATTTTTCTTTTCTTTATTTTTCCTTTTTTGAGATGGGATCTCACTGTCGCCCTGAATGGTCAGGAACTGACTTTGTAGACCAGGTTGGGCTCAAACTCAGATATCTGCCTGCCTCTATCCCCTAAGTGCTGGGACTAAAGGTGTGTGCCACCATGCCTGGCTAATAGTGAACTTTTTATTTTATTTTATTTACTTATTTGAGACAGGGTTTTTCTCTGTACCTTGGCTGTCCTAGACTTGCTTTGTAGACCAGGCTGGCCTAGAATTCACAGAGACCCACCTGCCTCTGCCTCCCTAAGTGCTAGAATTAAAGGCCTGCGCCACCACGCTCAGCTGACATTGAATATTTTTTAAAAGATTTATTTATTTATTTGTTTACTTATTTATTTATTTTGGTTTTTCGAGACAGAGTTTCTCTTGAGTAGCCCTGGCTGTCTTGAACTCCCTTTGTAGACCAGGCTGGCCTGGAACTCATTGCAATCTGCCTGCCTCTGGCTCCCTGAGTACTGGAATTAAAGGCATGCGCCACCATGCCCAACTGACATTGAACTTTTTTTTTTATATTTATTTATTTATTTGTTTGTTTATTATGTATGCAGTGCTCTGTCTGCATGCCAGAAGAGGGCACAGATCTCATTATAGATGGTTGTGAGCCACCATGTGGTTGCTAGGAATTAAACTCAGGACCTCTGGAAGAGCAGCCAGTGCTCTTAACCTCTGAGCCATCTCTCCAGCCCTGACATTGAACATTTAACTACAGCAGTTAGAACCTGCCCACTGCATTAGTTCTTTACTATTAGTGCTTTTGATGCCTGCATAATTGCCTGGCTCCATTTGCTGGTGTGATGTGGGGAGGCAGGCAGGGGCCTGGGGATGCTCGTTTCCCAGCACTTCTTGCTCTCATGTGTCAGTTTGCTCTAGAATTAGTGAATCATGGAAGGGCACCGACTGATTGGCTTCCAACTCTCCACCAAGCCCTGTAGTTCCAGCACGTGGGAGGCCTGTCCCTGAGCTGACCAACCTCCTAAGGACTTTATATTTAGCTCCCTGATGCCTACAGGCAGGGTCCAGGAAAAGGCCTCCTGTGCTGGCCACAGACCTGAGCTTGCCAGGTTTACAGGGAAGAAACCACAAACTTCCAACCTTTTCTTTAGAAATTTCAAGCCTCACAAAGACTGAAGGACTAAGACCCCACGAGCCCTTCCCAGGGATGCTCTGAGCTGAAGCTGTGCCTCCTGCACTCCTCCCCTCCATCTCAGTCCTCCCTGTCCTCCCTGGAGGAGGCAGGACTGGCGCTGGGGAGATTGCCCGCTAGCCCACCATGGAGAGCTGACTCCTGTACTCTGCAGACATGGGGAGTGTGCTCTGCCCCGGCCTAGAACGACGACTTCTCCAAGCCACCCTAGTCTCGTTTAGAAACCAAGATCTAGTGGCTTGCTGCCCTCACTGCCCCGGCAACATTTCTAGGCCTTTTAGTCAGACACGGCCAGGTCTTGACTTTGAATGGCTGCATACTGTTCCATCAGGTAGCTAGCTGAGATGCTCCCTGACTTAGTGGTTTGCTTTTAGTTGTTTACCATTATAAGAGCACTTGCTGCTCTCCCACAGGATTGGAATGTGGCTCCCAGCACCCACATGAGGCAGCGCATAGCTGTCTGTAACTCCAGCTCCAGCAGGTCTGACAAACGCTCCTGGCCTCCAGAGGCATTACACACACTGACATAGACACATAAATACATAAAAATTATTCTTGCAAAACAGAGCAAAACTGATGGATGACATTGGAGAGATGGCACAGCGTTTAAAAGCCCTGGCTGCTTTTCTGGGCCATGTGGGTTCAGTTCTCAGCACCCACATGGAGACTCACAGCTGTCTGTAACTTAAGTCCCAGGGAATCCAATGCCTACCCAGGCCCTGCACATGCAGGCGGCGCACCTG
The DNA here is from genome assembly GCF_964271855.1 of Acomys minous. Classification (NCBI taxonomy): domain Eukaryota; kingdom Metazoa; phylum Chordata; class Mammalia; order Rodentia; family Muridae; genus Acomys; species Acomys minous. Next base: position 116,192,096 of record NC_140484.1, on the reverse strand, counting down.
CGTGCAGGCAGGCAAAGCACTCACACACATTAAGTAACAAATAAATTAACATTTTTACTTACAATGTCTACATCAGCCTTTTAATCATGTGCTGTTTTGCAAATGTAGGCACTTTCTGAAAGTAAACCCCTAAAAGTGAAATGGACAGTCATGAGTTCTGAGTGACTGCTCCCTGCAGTTTCCAGTTGCCTTTCCTAAAGATTACCCACACTCTGGTGGCCTTCAACCTGCTCACTTCCCTGACCCCCTCTGGAGGCTGGGACCCTGGATGGTGTTCACCTGTCTTCTTCGCATGGCTACTTTTCCGTCTTTGATTTCCCTGATGGGCCACTAACTAAGACCTGTCTCCTTCTCCTTAACTTCTTGTCCTCTATCACTGCAATGCCTGCTGCAGCTTTGAAAGTTGTATATGTGGGCGGGTCTTTTTCTGACAAGACTCAGGGTTTACAGGGACTTTTATTATTTCATGTTTTGTTTTGCTTTGCTTTAGGGTGTTTGGTTGGTTGGTTGGTTTTTGGGTTGTTTTTCAAGACAGGGTTTCTCTGGGGTGCCTTGCCTGTCTTAGACTTTCACCTGTAGACCAGGCTTGCCTCAAATGCAGAGATCCGCCTGCCTCTGTCGCCCAAGTGCTAGAATTAAAGGTGTGCACCACCACGCCCAGCTTCATTTTTATTTTTAATATTTATCTCTGTGTTTATGTGCACAAATATGTTATAAACATGCTTGAATCACAGAACATGTGTGGCAGTCAGAGGACTGCAGTTGGGAATCAAAGCTCTCCTTCCATGGTGTTGAGGCAGGGTCTCTCTGTTACTGCTCTGTGGACTCCACACTAGCTGGCCAGCAAGTGTCTTAGGTAGTCCGCCTGTGTCCTTCCATCCCTACAAGTGCTGAGGTTCCAGGTGCACACCACCGTGTCCAGCAACAAGGGCAACAAGTGCTTTGACCCTCTGAGCCATCTCCCTGGCCCTCACATAGGCTTATTAGGGGCATGGTTCCAAAAATGACATGGAAGCACAGACACACTCTTAAGTTCATGGTCTTGTTCTCCAGTTTAATTTAAAATAAAGGTGGAAGCGAGGAAGTGATGTTGTCCGGTTTTGCGGAGGTTGCTAGTGTCAGTCTTCACATTTGTCTGCTGTTTTAGAATTGGTGTGTTGTGTGTGCTTGCGTGTGTTTCTGGCCTCAGTTCCGTGATGCCTAAGGCTTGTAGTAGATAATTACTTAAAGACAGTGTCATAATGTGGTTTTTACCTTTCACAGGGTCTCCAAAAAGCCTAGAGAAATAAAAGGCAAGAAAAGCAAAAAGATTTCTCTGAAATACACAGCAGCAAGACTACATGAAAAGGGGGTTCTTCTAGAGATCGAGGACCTCCAAGCCAATCAGTGAGTGTTTACTCTTTGTGTTATTATTTTTCTGTGGAGGGGGCATGTGGGTGTATGCACATGTATGTGCTGGTATCTGTGTGTGTGTGTGTGTGTGTGTGTGTGTGTGTGTGTGTGTATGTGAACTTATAGGCCTGTAGGCAGTACAAGGTGTCCTTTTCACTCTCCACTTTACTGGATATGAACACATACATGCAGGTGCCTATGCTTGTGTGTGTGTGTGTGTGTGTCTGTCTGTCTGTCTGTCTGTCTGTCTGTCTGTCTGTCTATGCATGTGAATATGGAGCCTAGTGACCAGTGTCAGGTGGCTTGTCCTCTTCACTCTTCAGCTTATTTTCTGAGGCATGGTCTTTCACTGACTGGAGCGCCACAGTTCCGCTAGACTGACTGGCAGGCCCCTGCGATCCGCTGGTGTCTGCAACCCTCACCTCCAGTGCGGCAGTTGTAGGCATGCACTGCTATGCCCAGATATTTACATGGATGTTGGCATGAACTGAGGTCCTCGTGCTTGGGCAGGAGTAGGCACTTTACCTGTGAAGCCATTTCCTCCTGCATTTCTATTTTAATTTTGTTTTACAAGCTGTTTTTATCTTATGTATTTATTTGTTTGTTTGTTTGGGTTTTTTGGTTTTTCTTTTTCTTTTTTCTTTTTTTTTTTTTTGTTTGTTTTTGGTTTTGTTTTATTTTGTTTTTCGAGACAGGGTTTCTCTGTGTAGCCTTAGCCATCCTGGACTCACTTTGTATACCAGGCTGGCCTCGAACTCACAGCGATCTGCCTGCCTCTGCCTCCCGAGTGCTGGGATTAAAGGCGTGCGCCACCACGCCCGGCTTGGTCTTTTTGGTTTTTCAAGACAGACTTTCTCTGTGTTAGCCTTGGCTGTCCTGGACTCGCTTTGTAGACCAGGCTGGCCTTGAACTCACAGCGATCTGCCTGCTTCTGCCTCCCTGCTGAGATTAAAGGTGTGCACCACCACACCCATTAACCTGGTAATAAAAAGAGATTATGTTTTTAATTTTTGAGAAGGGGGGGTTTTGGTACAGGGTTTCCCTATGTAGCCCTGGCTATTCTGGAACTTGCTCTATAGCCCAGGCTAGCCTTGAACTCATACAGATCTGCCTGCCTCTGCCTCCCAAGTGCCTCTCAAGATGTATGCCATCACCACCTAGCCGAGAATGCATTTTTAAAGATTGTGTTTATTTTATATGTGTGTACATGCATACACCATGGCATATCCATGAAGGTCAGATGTCAACTTTCAGGAGTAGTTCTTTCCTTCTACCATATAGGTCCCAGGGATAGAACTCTGGCCATCAGGCTTGAGGACAGGCACCTTTATTCCCTGAGAACAAATTTATTTATTTATTTATTTATTTATTTATATTTTTATTTTTATTTTTTATTTTTTTGGTTTTTCGAGACAGGGTTTCTCTGTGTAGCCTTGGCTGTCCTGGACTCTCTTTGTAGACCAGGCTGGCCTTGCGCTCACAGGGATCCACCTGCCTCTGCTTCCCGAGTGTTGGGATTGAAGGCGTGCGCCACCACTGCCCGACAAATTTCTTTTTCTCATTTGTGCACCATTTGTTCCAGGCACATTGCACCAGCGTGTGTGCACGCCCCGTCTTAATCTCACCTCTTAGAAGCAGGAAGCCATCCTTTCATTCTCTGTATCTGGCCAGACATACTGTCTCAGTTACTGTTCCATTGCTGTGACAAAGACAATGACCGTGACAACTTACAAAAGGAAGTATCCGTTTCAGAGGGTTAGCCTAGGATCATCATGGCAGGGAGTTGGCCAGCAGGTAGGCGGGCACAGCGCCAGAGCAGTAGCCGAGAGCTCACATCTGAGCCAAGGCTGGGCCTGTCATGGGCGTTTGAAACCTCAAAGCCAGTGACACGCCTCCTCCAACAAGGCTATACCTCCTGCCTTCCCAGATAGTTCCACTAACTGGGGGATCAAGCATTCAAACATACGAGCTTATGGGAGCCACTCTCACTCAAACCACCACCCTAACCCATGAAAAGCATTTACTTTGCTCCACATGGGCATCACCAGCATCCACGCTTTGACCCTGGGTCAGGACAGTTGAGCTCACGGACCCAGTGTCCCCTGGCAGCCTTGGCCTGCGCTGCTAGAAAGCACATGTTGATCTTAGGCTGTTGACTCTCCTGTCCTTTGTTCCAGAAGGGACTTAGCTCTTCTGATTCTGGAGTACGTATGTGTGACTGTCATTTGAAAGGAGGGCAAAGCACGAGAGAGGCGCCTGGGGCCCACAAGCTGGAGGGAAACTCTTGAGATAGTAGACTTCCTTATATGTTTTTATTGAGAGAAAGATAATCTGTCTGTCCACCATGTACCCAAGCAATCTACCTCACTTTCAAAACGTAAATTAGGATATTGTTTGTTATCATGTATCCAACTTTTATTGGTAACACTCTATTATGAGACATTTGCATAGCCAGGCAGAGTAGCTCACACCTTTAATCTCAGCATTCCAGCACAGGCAGGCAGATCTCTGGGGTCTAGCCTAGCTTGGTCTACAAAGCAAGTTCCAGGACAGCCAGAGCTACACAGAGAAACTCTGTCTCAAAAGTATATGTATACTTTTAATATATTATTGTACTTGTGATAATACTTACGTGTCAGCCAGTGTTTGCACTGAAGCACATGAGGGGCTGTGTTTTTTGAGATGGTATCTGCCTACGTTGCTCAGACTACACTGAACTCCAGGCTCCGTTGGTCTTCCCACCTCATTCTTCTGCAGAGCTAGGACTCCAAGCGCACAACGTCATGTTTAGCTTTTGTGGTGGTGACAAGGCCTCACGATGTAACGCAGGCTAACCTCAGACCCGCCATTCTTCTTCCTGAGCCTTCTCTGTGCTAGGATTACAGGCATGCACTGCCACTCTTGACCATGATTGCTTTTTAAAATAATAGATGCCTACAGTCAAATTTCTTTTTTTTAATATTAATTTGTGTGCTTTATTTATGTGAGTGCTTTATCTGCATGTACACCTGCATGTAGAGGAGGGCACCGCATCTTATTACAGATGGCTGTGAGCCACCATGTGGTTGCTGGGAATTGAACTCAGGACCTCAGGAAGAGCAGAAAGTACTCTTAACCTCTGAACCATCTCTCCAGCCCCCTACAATCAAATTTCTAATCTAAGAGTGATTCAGAACTATTACAAAAACACACAACATACACGTCACATCGTAACCATTTTCAAGGGGATGGATCAGTGTATTCACATCATGGGCCCGATCACCGGATGGTTTTCATCTTGCAAGATTCACTCCCTGTGTTTCCCTGCAGCAGCCTCTGGTAGCCAACATGCCCTTCGTGGCCTTTGCATTTGGCTGCATTAGTTACCTCACATAAGTGGAGCCATGTACGCTTCATCTTTTGTGACTGGTTTGGGCATTCACTTAGCATAATGTCCTAGAAATGTAACCACATGACAGGACTTCCTTCATTTTTAAGGCTGAATAATATTCCATTGTCTGTATGTACCACATTTTGTTCAACCATTCATGCATTGATGGACAGGCACTGTTTCCGCCCTCAGCTGTTGTAAGCAGTGCTGCAGCAAAAGGTGCCGACATCTCCCTGCCTGTCTACTCTCCAATCTTGTCTATGCCCAGAAGTGGGGCAGAGAGCCATATGGTGACTCACATTTTGGCTGTAGGGCCACTGTTGCAAAGCATGCTGCTGCATTGTTGCTGCAGTGGTTCCTGCCATTAGTGAGTATGGTAATTAATAGTCTAACGCACCTCCATAAGTGCTGGAGAGATGTGCTAGAGAGATGCTTAGTGGTTAAGAGCACTTACTGCTCTTGCAAAGCATCTGAGCTCTATACCCAGCATGCACCTAGCTCACAGTCAGTCGCCTGTAACTCCAGCTCCCGGGATCCAGTGCCCTCTTCTGGCCTCCATATGCACACATGCTCACACACACAGACTCAACACACACACACACACACACACACACACACACACACACACACACACACACATTTCTTTCTTTTTCTTCTTCTTTTTTTAAAAATTAAAATTAAAAGCCTTTCTAAAGTTTGTGTTGCTTAGATTTCTGGTTGAGGGGTTGGGTTTTGGGCAGGTTGGCTTTGGCTGTGATTTGGGAATGGCTCGTCGTCTGTTTTTGACTTTGCTCAGGTTTTTAACTTGACCTTTGTCTTTCTGATTTTGTTGTAGGTGGTGAGGTTTCTGTGGTAGTGGTGGTGGCCTTCTGCAGAACAACCAGTCTCTGCCTTTGTTTCGTCTCTTCTTTCTGTCATTATTTTCTGCGGCTCTTCATGCTACCCTCTATTTGCTTGTCTCTCGCTTGCTGCTATGGGCATAGAAACCAGAAGACTCACCAGGGGCTTTCAAACTAATCCCTGCACGGAACAGTTAGCCTCGGGAAGGACGTGCTGCAATCGGTTTCTGAGCACAATTCTCTGAGCCAGCCTTTATTCCTTGGTGCCCTCTTGAGTACTCCAGGTGGTTCTCCACTCTGTGAGGGGGTCACGGCTCCAGCGTGGTGGTTCTCCACTCTGTGAGGGGGTCACGGCTCCAGCGTGGTGGTTCTCCACTCTGTGAGGGGGTCATGGCTCCAGCGTGGTGGTTCTCCACTCTGTGAGGTGGTCACGGCTCCAGCGTGGTGGTTCTCCACTCTGTGAGGGGGTCATGGCTCCAGCGTGGTGGTTCTCCACTCTGTGAGGGAGTAATGGCTCCAGCGTGGTGGTTCTCCACTCTGTGAGGTGGTCATGGCTCCAGCGTGGTGGTTCTCCACTCTGTGAGGGGGTCATGGCTCCAGCGTGGTGGTTCTCCACTCTGTGAGGTGGTCATGGCTCCAGCGTGGTGGTTCTCCACTCTGTGAGGTGGTCATGGCTCCAGCGTGGTGGTTCTCCACTCTGTGAGGTGGTCATGGCTCCAGCGTGGTGGTTCTCCACTCTGTGAGGGGGTCATGGCTCCAGCGTGGTGGTTCTCCACTCTGTGAGGGGGTCATGGCTCCAGCGTGGTGGTTCTCCACTCTGTGAGGTGGTCATGGCTCCAGCGTGGTGGTTCTCCACTCTGTGAGGTGGTCACGGCTCCAGCGTGGTGGTTCTCCACTCTGTGAGGTGGTCACGGCTCCAGCGTGGTGGTTCTCCACTCTGTGAGGGGGTCATGGCTCCAGCGTGGTGGTTCTCCACTCTGTGAGGGGGTCACGGCTCCAGCGTGGTGGTTCTCCACTCTGTGAGGGGGTCACGGCTCCAGCGTGGTGGTTCTCCACTCTGTGAGGGGGTCACGGCTCCAGCGAGCTCTGGACATGTGGGGATGCACTTGGTTCTCTCGCTACCTGTAGCTGGTACAGTGCTGCTTCCTGCCGAGGGCAGTGTGTACTCGGCGTACTTGAGTGTGCGCAGGTGCTCTGTCCACCAAGCCTCTTGCTTCCTGCTGGCCCCCTTTGCTCTATTCACCCACCTTCCCTAATCCTCAAACACCCTTCTCCCTCAGCTTCAGCCCACTTTCCTTCTCTCTGGCAAAGGGTTTCCCTGTGTAGCCCTGGCTGCCCTGGATCTCACTCTGTAGACTAGGCTGGCCTCGAAAAACACAAGGATCCGCCTGCCTCTGCCTCCTGAGTGCTGGGATTAAAGGTGTACACCACCATGCCAGGCTCCTTTTTCTCACTAACTTTTGGCAGTAGCTTCAGGGAAGAGCCATCTGGCATCGCCATTTCAGGCCATCGTGGCATTCCCCACGGCTCCTGTTGGAATGGCGTGCAAGTGCTTCAGGGAGAGGTGACCGTTTCTGTCTCCAGGTCTGAAGGCAGAGGGCATGGCAGGGTGTCTGGCCTGGGGTGCCTCACCTGCAGGAGAACATTGGTGCTGCTGTACCTTCTACCAGACACCTTCATATCCCCCTCCCCCATCTCAGTTTCATTACCTGAAAACATGACGCTCATACATATGGTATTGTGTTTCAACAGGTTTAAAAATGTTATCTTTGAAATTGGTCCAACAGAAGAGGTTGGAGACTTTGAAGTAAAAGCCAAGTTCATGGGCGTTCAGATGGAGACTTTCATGTTGCATTATCAGGTGGGTACACAGGCCTGTGCCTGAAGCTCTGATGAGCTGGGAGACAAAATAAGAGAAGGCCCTTTGGGGAAAGCTTCGTGTGCTCAAAGAGCTCAGGGCCTACTTGATGTAGGAAGCCAAGGGCTCGGGGAGTTGGGCGTGGCCTGTGCCCTGGGAGAGTTCCTAAGGAGTATGAGCTTTAGAACACCTTGATACTGAAGTTTCACTCAGTGCACCCTGAACTTGGTGCCCTGGCCTTCTCCTTTGTATTTGATATGGATACTTTTGTTAGGTGTATTACTGAAAACATGTAAATAAGTTGCATCTTGGTAGATCTGAATGACAATTTAAACTCAAAATTAATTCTGTAGCAGTTTGTTTTATAGCATAAATATCCCTAATATTTATTTATTTATTTATTTATTTATTTATTTATTTTTGAGACAGGGTTTCCCCGCGTCTGGACTCACTATGTATACCAGGCTGGTCTTGAACTCACAGCTATCCGCCTGCCTCTACTTCCCAAGTGCTGGGGCCTAATTTTTATTTTTAAGAGTCTTAATTTTTTGTTTTTCTGGTGCTTAGGTTTGACTATCAGGACTTATCCTTGCTAGGCAAGCTGTTTCCCACTGAGCTCAATTTCCAACCCCAAATATACAGTTTTGTGAAGTGGGAGGACTCTCATGTGTAGCCCAAGCTAACCTCAAATCCACTATGTAGTTGAGGTTGGCCTTGAACTCCTGACCCTCCTGTTTCTCCTAAATTCTGGGATTTATGTGCCACCATGCCCAACTGCCTAAATATCTATCCTTGCACATTAAAAAATAACTGCCCAGTGGGGATAGTGGCAGAGGCAGGAGGATTCAGAGTTTATGGCCAGCCTGGACTTCCCCAGACTCTAGAGTAAAAGCCGTCTTCAAAATCCAAGACTAAAAACAATCAGAAAATCAAGAGGATTCATACGCAGTGTCCAGACTCCTCTAGCTTTGTGTGTGCACCACATGATGGGCCTCTTGGCTTTTTTTGTTGGTTGCTTTATTGCTTTTGCAGTGTTGAAAATCAAACGTAGGGCCTCACACATGCCCTGCTGCCACGCCCTCTTCCTCCGAGTCTCATCCCTGCCCTGCTTTGCACCACTGTGATCTAGCTGAGGCCTTTCTGTGGGCAAGTGCTCAGATTCCTCCACAGGATGCTCTCCCCTCACATAATTGGCCGCCCTTCCCCTCCTCCCTGCCTGCCTTCTGCCTCCATCAGTGAGCACTTGAACATGCTGTCTCCCCTGTAGCCTTTCCCCGTAGGAACAGTGCTAGCTCTTCCTTCTGCCTCAGCAGTCCTGAGAGACATCCTCTGTTGACAGTGCAAGCTGACTCATTTTCCTGCCACCCCCAAAACTGTGAGCTCCTAAAACAGTGTGTCTTAGTCATCTTCATTTCCTTCTTGGTAACCAGGAGTCTCTCAGAGCACATTAATTAAGCAAATGTGAAAGGATTTCTTCATACATTGTAGCTAAGTACTACACACAATCCCTTATCCCATTGGTTTCACCATGTGAGTGGAGCCAACCAATCTGCTAAGGAATCCCATACATTGGTGCTCAGATTCATTAAACTTGTCTGGCTCATAAGTGCATGGCATTAGGATTAGGTTAGGCAAAAAGGACATATCATAGCCTTTTCCTCATGACACTGTGGACCCTTCATGCCCTTTGACCCTGGCTCTTTCTTCCTTCCTTTCTTTTCTTTTCTTTTTTTCTTTTCTTTTCTTTTTCTTTCTTTTTAAAATATTTTTTAACTATTTATTTATTTTTTGTTTTTCGAGACAGAGCTTCTGCATGTAGCCTTGGCTGTCATGGGCTTCCTTTGTAGACCAGGTTAGCCTTGAACTCTGAGAGATCCGCCTGCCTCTGCCTCTCTGAGTGCTGGGATTACAGGCGTGCGCCACTGTGCCCAGCTGACCCTGGCCTTTTCATCACTGCTCTCACAAGGAACATCAACAGTGCAGCCATAAGCCTTCAGGACAGCAGAGAGTGCTGAGAAAACATTCTGTGTCAGATCTGGACCACCCCAAAGCCATCCCTTTCCTGATGGCCATGCCACCAACTATTTGAGCCTCAGCAGCTCATTTTTAAAGTCCGGATAATCACAGCTCATAGGGTTTTGTGATGAGTTGAAAAGGCACTGTGCAATGTGCCTAAACAGTGTCATGCACAGCCTGGGAGCCCAGTGATAGTGCGGTCTTCCTGTGCCTTTACAGCAGCACGCCTTTTTCATGTGGAGTAGAAGTCAGGGTCTGGTAGGGCTGCGGCTGTACATCAGAGACTATAGTTTCAAACTGCAAGAGGCCCTGGGTTCAGTCTCCCCAAAACAAGAATACAGTAGACTGTGGACTAGACATGTAGTTCTGCGTTGGTAGAATGCCCGTTTGGCATGCACAGAGCCCTGGCTTTGGCCCAGCACTGTAGAAACTGAGTGTGGTGGGACATACCATCATCCCAGATATGGAGACGGTAGATTGAGGCCAGCCTGTGCCAAATGAGACTGTGTCTCAAAAGCTTTTTTTTTTTTTTCGAGACAGGGTCTCTCTGTGTAGCCTTGGCTGTCCTAGACTCACTTTGTGAACCAGGCTGGCCTCGAACTCACAGTGATCCACCTGCCTCTGCTTCCCAGAGTGCTGGGATTAAAAGCATGCACCACCATGCCTGGCTTCAAAAACATTTTTTGAAAAAGGAATCTTGCAGGTACTGAGACAGTACTAGCTGTTAGCAAACTTCATCATGAATTGAAATTGCTTTACTTTTCCCGTGGGTATTAAAACCTCTAGCCAGCTGGGCTCATTGGAGTACATCTGTAATCGTAGCACTGAAGGAGGCAGAGGCAGGCAGAGCTCTGTGAGTTTGAGGCCTGCCTGGTCTACAATGCAAGTCCAGGACAGCCAGGGATACACAGAGAAACCCTGTCTTGAAAAACAAAACAAACAAACAACACACACACACAAAAAACCTTTAACCTACAGCTAAAACAGAACGAGAAAATGTCATTGTTTTGAAATAAGGTTTAAATGTATGTATTTTAACTGAACATAACTCCTTGTTTTCCCTCAAGTTTATAATAGTTTACTACAAACTAAATGATACCCCAAAACAAAGTTATCGTGACGGTTCCTTCGGCCAGCACTTCGTGTTGTGCGGTACCCAGGGTGGTTGTGCACGGAGAACTTGTGTCTTGCTCACCCTGTTTCACACCTGGCACATAAGGCCTGCCTCACCTCGCCTGGGTCCTTTATGGGGAACTTCTTTGTTCCAGATTCGATGGTTAAATTGTTTTGTTTTGGTTTAACAGGACTTGCTGCAGCTACAATATGAAGGGGTTGCGGTCATGAAATTATTTGATAGAGCTAAAGTGAATGTCAATCTCCTGATCTTCCTTCTCAACAAAAAGTTCTATGGGAAGTAACTGGCCGTTACTGCCAGCCCAGAAGAATTCAAAAAGGCAGCGCCTCACAGGTGCCTTTCTAGGACCTTCTATTACTCCTTGGAAGCAAAGACCTGGTCCAGCGGTGCCTCTGCTCACACTCCTGAAGCCCCGTGCTAAGTCCTCTCCCCCTGGCAGGTTTTTGTGGTGAGGTTGTTTCAGGCTTCCTCTTCCCCGCTTCCCCCATCGCCTTCATCACGTAGGAGAGATGGAACCCCACCCAACAACCCCTTTCACTTACTGCCTCCTAAGTGCTATTCTACTTTGTGAACATTGGTGTTTGCGCTACTTAGCAATAAGGATGGTGGGATTCAAATTCTTGTTTAGAAGTAGAAGCTGTCAGGTAGATAGCAGACTGCACATCAGAGTCACTGTTGGGGATGGCCCCTCGGAGCAGGCACAGGGTGAAGTCTGTGATGTCTTCCATTCTGCTGCCTTTGTAGGCAGAGCTAATCCAAGTTACTGTTCTCTGTTCAAATGAAGCAGCTTCAGGAGAAAAAGAGCAACTGCTTTTGAGTAAATCTAGGCAGTAGTGTTAGTGTAGACCCCTTCCTGGTGAGGGGGAACCCCACAATCATAGCTGGCCATAACGAGAGTGAGGATGGACCGAGGCTCCCAGCTCTGCAGAGCACCGAGTTCCTCTTCAGGATAGTGTCCGCTCTCTCCCCCTCACAAACGGATGGCCCAAAATGTAACTGTTTTCGAAACTATTTGCGTTCCAAGAGTGCCTTACTAAAGTATAAATTTATTTCTTAAAATGTGAGTGATAGGAATTTTGAAGATTTATATAATGCTGTACTCTGAGAAAAGGTTGTTTTTTCATTGGGTTATCTGTATATCTGAATTCTTGAAACTTTTCTATAGCCTACCTACACTAGGGTTTATCTACAAAGTTGCCGAGACAATCCTGCTTGATTTTAGCAACAGCAGCAGTGACCCCGTGTCATGCTTGACGTTCAAATCCACTTTCCCACTCTCCTTTCTGCCCACATCATGCTTTTATTCTGAAAAGCCTGGACCCTCAAGCTCTGACTAACAAAGGAATCAGCTCCAGACATTGAAGTTGGAAACCTTTCTCCTTGCATTAAAAGTCATAAACTTAAAAAACAACAACAACAAAAACGCTCTTTATCCAAAAAGATAAGTAGTCGTGCTCCTGGGCCTTTAATTTCTTTGATGTTTGGTTCAGTATTCTTGTACAAAACATAAAAGTTAAACTAACATGGCAGAGCTTATTGATGGACATCTAAGGCCAGTAAGCCATCTTAATTAGTGACAGATTGTATGGTGTGTCCCCATTACAAATGTAAGTCTTGGAGAAGTGTCCTTCACAATGGGCAGGCCGTGGTGGAGGCCTCAGTGGGCAGGTCCAGGCAGAGGAAAGATCTACCACCTCAGTGGCCCTGGTTTTCATTGTGTTTTGTAACATAGCTTTCTGAGAAATTTTTTCTTTGGGTTAAAGGGAAATGCTAAGGCTGACGTGGTAGCACACGCCTGTAATCTTAGCACTTAGACTGAGGCGGGAAGATCACTAAGCCAAGGCCAGCCTGGGATACACAGTCCTACCAAGTTCTCCAAGAGAGAGAGGAAAGAAAAGAGGGGGACAAAAAGAGAAAGATGCTGTTATAACCAGCATCACCTAACAAAACAAGGTTAACAGATGTGTCAAGTGTCCTTTCTTTTTCTTTCTTTTTTTCCTTTTTTTTTTTCTTTGAGACAAAGGATAAAGTCTCTATGTAGCCCTGGCTGTCCTCAAACTCACAGAGATCTGCCTGCCTCTGTCTCCTGAGTGCTGGGATTAAAGGCGTGAACCACTACGCCTGGCTTTTAAGTATGTTTCCTTAAAAAAGGATGCCATCACAATGTGGTCCCAGAGGCCACTTCCAAGACAGTAAAGAAAGAATACAGGTTACAACATCTTAAGATGCCTCAGTCACCTATAAAGATTCTCTTTCCCCAAACATCCTGTAGAACTGCGCTAAATGCCCATTGCGGATTTTCATGGCTGCTGTAGAGTCCTGCTCTACGCAGCACTGAGGTCACCTGGTGAGCCTCGGGTTGGTATGCTGGAGTTGTGCAGTGCTTGTGGTATTTATTAGCTGTAGCCGTCTCTGTCTTGGCTCTCTCCTCCTTCTCTGACCTCCCTGACCAGCCATCATGACATTTACTATGAATTCATTTCCTCCTAAGAATTTGGACTGGCCATCAGACTGTTGCTACACACAGTTGCCTTTGTATCTCCATATGAAATAAAAGGTCATTTGTTCCTGTTTGTGTTTATTTTTCTTGGTTTCATTGTCAGCAGTTCCTATTGGACAGTGTTAACCAGAGTAGGATTAAATCGCCCTGCTTCTTTATAGTCTTTCTTTTTTAGCCAAGTCTGCCTTTGAATCACAGAATCTCTATACATTTTATGTATTGTGTGGGAGTGAAGGTCAGAGGACAACTCTGGAATCAGTTCTCCCCTTAACCATGTAGGTCCCAGGGATCAAAATCAGGTTGTAGGTTTGGTAGCAGAATCTCACCAGCTCAGTGATATGTTTTGTTGTTGTTTTAAGATTTGTTGTATTGACTGCTCTGCCTGCCTGTACACCTGCAGGCCAGAAGAGGGCATCAGATCCCATTTCAGATGGTTGTGAGCCACCATGTGGTTGCTGGGAATTGAACTCAGGACCTCTGGAAGAGCAGCCAGTGCAGTTAATCGCTGAGCCACCTCTCCAGCCACCAATTATGGATGGACTAATTTTAACACGGTGTTTAGCCTTTTAAAATATATTATGCTTAAAGTAGCCTCAATGCAAGAAATACAGTGAGGGACAAACTGTTGTCATATAACTGTAATTGGCTAAAGTCTGAAGGTTTACAGTTGCCTTTTGTGTTATTTTTGAGCAGCACTCTAGGTGTTAAGCATACATGGAGAGTGTGTTTCTCGGAGGCTCCTGTCACATGCAACTCACCAGAAATGACTAGGGTAAATTGGATATGGAAAAAGCAAATCAACAATTGCAAAAAATAAAAAAATAAAACAGCCACAAGGAGACCATCAGGCTGGTTGATCTGGACCGGGGTCGGGGTGGGGGGCTGCACAAACTGTTGTACCAACCAAGAACAAGGCATTCAGTAAACCTAGGACACCCCCACCCCCACCCCTTTCAGATCTAGCCAATGGACAGCTCATTCTCCACAGTTGTGTGGAGAGCTGGGACTGCCTCTGACATGAACTCTGTGCTTCCAGTTTGATCACTTCCCTTGCTGGGAAGGCCTGGTGGATGACTCCGAGGAAGGGGATGCGGGCTATCTGCATGAGACCCGATAGGCTGTGAGCATATGGTGGGGGAGTAAATCCCCTTCTATCAGAAGTCTAGGGGAGGGGAATAGGGTAAAAGAGGGAGGAAAGGTGGGAGCAGGAAGATATAATCTGAGGGGATAACAATCGGGAAATAATCTGAGTAAATTAAAAAATTAAAGAGGAGCGGGGAATGGTGCTGGGGAAATGGCTCAGTGAATAAGAAGCATCCTGACACAATCACGAGTTCAAATTTCCAAAATCTACATAAAAGTTGGCACTGTAGCTCCCATATGTAATTCAGTGTTCCTACAGCGAGACAGAAGGGGGGACAGGAGAACCTCCAAACCCTGGAGTGCCAGTGAGCTTGGCATCCAAGGCAGCAAAACAAAAGACCCTGTCTCACAGTGGAAGGTACAGGCTGGCATCTAAGGTCCTGTGTGGCCTCCATATGAGTAACCAGTGCCCCTGTGCACCAATGCTCACACCTCACGCAGGAACATGTGTCTCTAAGTATCTTGCTGTGTTTGTTAGCTAGCCAGATGTGCGAGATCAGTGGCAATATGCTAATGACAATAACCCTAAAGTAAGCTTAAGCCACATGTTGGGATGGTTTGTGTGAGTGGCTGCAGTGACTCCCCCCCACCCCCCCAAGGAAGAATGTCATGGTCAGTACATGGCTTCCCAGATAGGGAACTCACATACCCAGAGCCACAGGGTGCCGCTGGGCAGGCTGCTTACTGGAACATGACATCTGTTGGCCTGTGGTCTACATTGTCCTGCAGAAAAGTCAAGGGAGTTAGAAAGAAGAATCATTAAATGCAGAGACCAGGCAGACAGTGCGCGACCTGACTAAAAGCAGCTAGAGAGAGGAAGGGTTTGTTGGTTTGTTCAAAGATGTATTTATTATATATACAGTGTTCTGTCTGCATGTAACACCTGCAGGCCAGAAGAGGGCGTCAGATCTCATTATAGATGGTTGTGGGCCACCATGTGGCATTTGGGAGTTGAACTCAGGACCTTTGGAAGAGCAGACAGTGCTCTTCACCTCTGAGCCATCTCTCCAGCCCGAGAGGAAGGGTTTGTTTTGGCTCATAGTTGAGGGGAATGTGGTGCACCATGGCAGAGAAGGCACAGCAGCTGGGAGGAGCGTGGTTGGTGGTGCCAACAAGAAAGGAGGAAAGGGAATGTCTGCCTAACCGGCTTCCCCGTCTCCCTCACCCACCCACCCCTTTCTCTTTTTGAGACAGGATCTCTCTGTGTAGCCTTGGCTGTCCTGGGATTAAAGGCGTGTGCCACCACCACCAGGCTTCTCCTCCAAGTTTTTGTATATAAATTGCAAAGTGTGAGGGCTAGGCCATTGATCTGTGATAACGCTCCCTCCTGGCTAGCATTCACATGTGTGCCATACCATATACACAGCAAATACTGTTTTAATTAAGTGTGTGTGTGTGTGTGTGTGTGTGTGTGTGTGTGTGTGTGTGTGTGTATAACCATAAGGTTATGAATTAGGAAAATCATTGCACATTACCATTATTATTGGTGCATGTTTGATCACAACAACGTAACATTTCTATACATAGTTATGGCTGAGCCAACCAACTCACTCTTGTAGAGTAAATAAAAATCAAGTCAGAATCCCAGTCAATCATGCAGACGTCAGATGCAGAAACCTTCATCCCTCCCAGGTAGGGTTGATTGCTGCCCTCCATCAGCATAATAGCTGAGCAGAGTGTGGGTCCTGTTCCCCTCCAGCGTTTGCTTGGAGTTGTTCTTCACTTTGTTAGCAATTTCCATCCAAACCCACTGGCAAGTGACACAATTTTGCTTTTCTTTCTCGGACAGGGAATGTTTGATTCTGAAATGCGTGGGAGACGTGGCAAATAAGATATGCTGATCAGAAAGGCAGACAAGAGCCAAAGGGGACTCTTTTTAACAATTCTGTAAGCTGTTTGGATCTCATTTTTTGAGATCAGTGAAGGTTCTCCAAGACCTCTTAGTTATATGTAAGAAAAAAGAAAAGAAAAGCAACCTCAGAGATAATCACATGATTAGGTCCCACCAGTTCTTAAAGGTGGTTTTGTTTTTTTGAAAATATTTGTATTTATATCCATGAGTGTGCAAGTACCCATGGAATCCAGGGGAGGACATGGGATCCACAGAAGCTGGAGTTACCCGCCTGATGTGGATTCTGGAACCTAAACTGGAGTCTTCTGCAAGAGCAGCAAGTAGCCTTCTATGTTTGTTTTTTGAGACAGGGTTTCTCTGTGTAGCCCTGGCTGCCCTGGGACTCCTGTAAACTAGGCTGGCCTCGAACTCACAGAGATCTGCCTGCTTCTGCCTCCTGAATGCTGGTATTAAAGGTGACGACCACCACCACCTTGAATGTAGTCAGCGTTAACTGCTAAGCCCTCTCTCCAGGCCCCTAGGCTCTGCCAGTTCCAAGGGGGGGGGGGTGTTACTGAAGGCTGACAACCCAGCATGCTCAGGGACCTGGATTCTATCCCCAGCTCTGCCTCCACCCACATTACCTTGGGGGCTGGAGAAATGGCTCAGAGGTTAGGAGCACTGGTTGCTCTTCCTAGAGGTCCTGAGTTCAATCCCCAGCAACCACATGGTGGCTCACAACCATCTATAATGTGATCTGATGCCCTCTTCTTGCATGTAGGTGTACATGCAGGCAGAACATTTATTATTTACATAATAAATCTTAAGAAAGAAAAGAAAGACATTACCTGATTTGGAAAGGATTTACAATCCAGTCATTACATTACGTAAGACTTTCCCAAAATAATATTATAGTCCTTGACTGAAAGACAGCTTGTACAATCCAATGTGCTAGAGATGCTTTAGGAAGTAGAATTAACTCTGGCCAGTCTTATGTCAACTTGACACAAGCTCGAGTCCTCAGAGGAGGGAGCTTCAGTTGAGAAAATGCCCCATAAAATCAGGCTGTAGGCAAGCCTGTAGGTCATTTTCTTAATTAGCGATTGATGTGAGAAGGCAAAGCCCATTGTGGGTGGTGCCGCTCCTAGCCTGGCGATCCTGAGCTCTAAAGAAAGCAAGCTTAGCAAGCCACGGAGAGCAAGCCAGTAGGCAGCACCCCTCCGTGGCCTCTGCGTCAGCTGCTGCCTCCAGGTTCCTGCCCTGCTTGAGGTCCTGTCCCGGACTCCCTTCGATGACAAACGGTGATGTGGAAACCTAAGCTCCGTTCACCCACCTCCTTCAGGCATGGTGTTTCATCCCTGCAGTAGAAACCCTGACTAAGACACCTTTGCATCACAGCTCTGAAACATTTTGGTTATGGAAAACTACGAACGTATGAGAAGGAACAGCATAATGACCTCCCACATGTCTGCCATCTGGCCTGGAAAGCTGCCAGCACCCAGTCAACTCAAATTAGTTTCCCTTATGCCCCACCCCCGTGGTTATTTTGGCAGTCCCTGATATATAACTATTTAGGATGTGTCTCTGACATAGATTCTCAACGGGAGCAGTCTTACCTTCCAACAGATACTTTGCCAAATCTGGAGGTTAAGAAGGACCTCTCCCGGCATCTGGTGCATGGAGCCCAGGAGTGCTGCTAGCCACCTTGGATGGACAACTCCCCACAGCAAATTACCCAGCTGCTCTTATTGATAAGGAAGAGGAAGAGAGTGAACAAAATCAAGTAAGAATTCCTACAGTATTATCAGACCAAAAACTAACTAAGGCATGGGCTGAGGAGATGGCCCAACAGGCAAGGGACCTGCCAAGTGAGCATGAGTTCCTGAGCTCAGATCCCCCGAACCAGTCAACGTAGAGTTCAGTGAGAGACCTTGTCCCAAAAAATAAAAGGGGGAGACCAAAGAGGAGAAGCACCTGGGTTGACGTCTGGTCTCCATGGTCCACACTAACAAGCACATGCAACACACACACACACACACACACACACACACACACACACACACACAAACCCAAATACCCATGAAATCAGTGTTTAAATTTACCCACTCACATTCATCTTATAACATCTAAACAGTTTGTAGGTTTGCCAAAAAATAAAAATCACACATTACGTCTAATTTGATAAGCTTCTGAAATTCTCTCTCTATAAATTCTCCAGTTCGGTTATCTCTTCATGCATATCTGATGATGGACCTCTGGATAGAATCCCATCCTGGATTTCTTATAACATCTCTGTGTGTCACTCAGTTTCAACCTTCTGGCAAGAATGTGTCAGGATTTCCCCCAGCATGTCAGAGGCTCCAGGGTGGTCAACTTGACTCCTTCATTACAATGCTTCCCAGGAGAGTTCACTCCACATGGACTTCAGTGGTAGGGCAGCTGTGGAGCCCCTCTGAGGCCCTGGGTGTGATCTGAAGCACCCCCCCCCAAAAAAAAGTTTCACACAAGTGCCTCATCTTGCTTCCCCCGAGGCTGAGCAGCTGCAGACAAGGGCTGACTCCATTTTTCACACTGTCTTAGCCAAAAAGGTCAACAAGTGATTGCCTGCATAGATTGGTGTTTGTTTGTTTGTCTGTTTGAAGACAGGATCTCACTGTGTAGCCTTGATTGACCTGTAGCTTGCTTTACAGACCAGCTGGCCTGAATCTCTGAAATCTACCTGCCTCTGCCTCCCAAGTGCTGAAACTAAAGGCGTGCGCCACTGCACTGGCTGACTAGATTTCTTACTAGCAGTTAACAGTGTCAGAATTCCTTTTTTTCAGAGCCAATCAAGGTGGCCCGTGCCTGTAATCCCAGCCCTCAGGAGGCAGAGGCAGGTGGATCTCTATGAGTTTGAGGCCAGCCTGGTCTACAAAATGAGTCCAGGACAGCCAAGGCTACACAGAGAAACCCTGTCTCGGTTTAAAGTAAATAATGAGATTTGTGTAAAATAAAATCATATGGATGGGCTGGGATGTAGTTAATCTGGTATGGTGCTTGTCTAGCATGTATGTAGCCCTGGGAACTGCATAAGCCAGCCACCATGGCACACCTCTGTAAGGCAGAAAATTGGGAGGTTAGAACAAAGGCCTGCAAGATGGCTCAGTGTGGAAAGGTGCCTGCTGCCACCCAGATAATGGGTTTGACACTCAGGGCCCACATGGTAGAAAGAGAGCACTAACTCCTGCAAGTTGTCCCCTGACTTCCCCACATGTGCTATGACACTTTTTTTAAAAAAAAAGATTTATTTCTTAGACAGCGTTCTGCCTGCACATACACTAGCAGGTCAGAAGACGGCACCAGATCTCACTATAGATGGTTGTGAGCCACCATGTGGTTGCTGGGAATTGAACTCAGGACCTTTGGAAGACCAGGCAACGTTCTTAACCACTGAGCCATCTCCCTAGCCCGTGCTATGACACTTGAGTGTCCACTGACACTTGTGTATATGCACATTTTGAAAAATGTACATATGAGGGATAGGGCATGAGAGGTCACGTCTCAAAAGCAAACACACAACAACAAACACACAACAACAAATCATTCTGAGCACATCTGAATATAGCATCTCGCTAACATAGTCCTGTATTCCGGTCCTAGAAGGCTGAGAGGAGGATCAGGCAACCTGAGACCCTGTCTTTAAAAAAAAAAGAAAAGAAAGAAAAGTGTCGGGGTTGGGGATCTAGCTCAGTGGTAGAGCTCTTGCCTAGCCAGGGCAAGGCCCTAGGTTTGGTCCTCAGCTCTGGAAAACAAACAAAGTGTCATTATAAACTCCTGTAGTTTATATGTATACCTTGGGAAGGCAGTAAGAGGGCCTTCTGTAGCCTAGGCTAGCCTGGAGCTCATTATGTATTGGCGCAGGGGTGGGGGTGGGGTGGGGGATGGGGACCTTGAATGCCTAATCTTCCTCAGGCTCCAACTGATAGGATTACAGGCATGGACCAGCACACCCAGCTCTAAGCTTTCCCAATAGGGGAAAAAACTTTAAAGAGAAAAATGCTTTGTGAAGTCAACAAAAAGACACTTTAATATAGATGTCACTCATGAGAGAAAAGAAAGAAAAAAGAAGCCTTGAGCAGTGACCAGCATTGCTGCTTTGGTAAATAGTACAGACCTCAGAAGTACAGCTCCTGCTAAGTAAGCTTCATGCCACCTAGCTGTCCCCAAAAGCCTCTGCCTCTGCAGGCTGGCCTTCCAGACGCTTGCTTGCTTCCTGGGACTCTGTGACCCTTCCCTGCTCCTGGTTCCCCTGAGCGCGTGCACTGGCCAGCGAATGCAGAGTTGAGGGAAGTGTGGGCAATCTCTCCTGAGCTCGCTCTGCACCACCCAGTCCCTTCTGAGGGCAATGGGGAGCAACTGATGAATTCAAAGAGCAAGAGAGGCTCGAAGTAATTTCAGAAATTTGACGGGTGGGGGTGGGGGTGGGGGGTGGGGTACAGGTCGGTAGGCTGGACTCAAGACAGGTGGTTCCCTTCTCCTGTGCCCTGGGAAGCCACCCTCGCAGGCAGCACTTTCCCCCTGGAGCTTCTGACTGAGCTTGGCCAATGGGACGCGTTACTAGGAGAGTGGAGAGGACAGGATTGTTCTGCCAGGTCACTGCGAACCGGCTCCTCTCTCTAGCCAGGCCTCCTATCAGGCAGCTTTCCCAAACACTCCCTTCTCCCCAGAGCAGGAAACAATCTCTCCCTAAGACCCTTGGGGCTGCAGCTAACAATCCTTGCTGTAACTAGCCCCCCGGGGGAAGCTGCTGCGTTATCCCTAAACTCCTCCCTGCCCCTTAATTAACTTCTCTTCAAATTACTCCCTTTGAGGATGGCACCTGTTTCCTGGCTGATACACAAGTGGACCAATTAAGGTCTCAGTTAGGGAAAGGTTTGGTGGCCTGCCCTGGGTGTTAGGATGCGAAGAGGTGGGTGAGTTCTAGGCGTATCAGGGAATTAGAACCATTTGCTGGCAATGGTAGGAAAAACAATGGGCCCTGGATTCCTGCGCCAACGAGCATTTCTCTCTCCTCCGTTATGGAGCAGGTGGTTAAATACCTAAGAGGCTGTGTATTTTTAGAAAGACTTGTTTCTTATTTTTGGTTGTGTGTGTGCCTGTGCATCTGCGGGCAGGGCGTGCGTGTACCAGCACAGCTGCCTAAGGATGTCGGAAGAGCTCACAGGATCCCCTGGAGCTCGAGTCTTAGGCAGTTGTGTGTCACTTGGTCTGGGTGCTGGGAACTGAACTATGGTCCTCTGCAAAAGCGGTCCATGCTCTCAACCACTGCGTCATCCCTCTAAGCCCCCAAACTTTGACCTTTCTTTCTTTCTTTCTTTCTTTCTTTCTTTCTTTCTTTCTTTCTTTCTTTTCCCTCTGTCTCTTTCTTCTTTGAACACCCGCCCAAGTCCTAACCGTGCTTGTCCTGCACTGTGGCCTTTCTCACTCTTTCTCCAAAGCCTGCCCTACCGCCCCCTCTCAGCATCTCACCGGCCTCCATCGCTAACCTGCTTGCTTTCTTTGCCCCTTACTCAAAGACGTGGCTCTCTTCCTCTTCTCCATCCCCCTCCACTCTGCAGCTGCCCAGAGTTACAGCCTGCTGGCCCTACTGTTTTTCCTCTCACACTTTAATAAAATTGTCTTCCAGCTAAAAGAAATAAATAAGGAACAAAACTAGTAACAATAAAAATGTGAGGAAAGCCGAAGTCAAGGAGTTGTGAGGCCCACTGTACTCTGCCCAGCACAGCTTTCCTCAGACTCTTCTGTCCCTACACTTTCATCTTTCTGACTCTTTCCAAAACCTT
Organism: Acomys minous; assembly: GCF_964271855.1. NCBI lineage: Eukaryota > Metazoa > Chordata > Mammalia > Rodentia > Muridae > Acomys > Acomys minous. The sequence continues at coordinate 116,170,190 of NC_140484.1, read as the reverse complement.
CCAATCTGTCAGAGGAAGTCATGCTGGGAGTGGGGGGCACTTTGAAACCATAGTGGAAGAAGCTACGATGAACTGTAGACTCTTTGTAAATGGTATTAGAAAACAAAAAGGGGAAAACATGCACAGGTGTATCTTAGGTTTGTGAATAATTTTTAGACTCCGTGCTGCAATTTTCTGATAGTTTTAGTAAGTTTGCTTAAGAAACTTTTGTCCTTGCTGACTCAGCATGCAGAAGGCCTTGGGTTCAGTCCCCACTGTGAGGGCACACAAGTCAAACAAGCTGAGCTGGAGGTGTTTCTCAGAAGGTAGAGACCTTGGCTCAGCACCACATAGACAAGGTGTGGTGGCATCCACCTGTTTCAGAGGATCAGTAGTTCAATGTCACCCTCAGAAACGAGTTCCAGGCCAACCTGGGTTAAAGCAGACCCTGCCACAAACAAACAATAAAGTCACCCTTTGGAAGACTGCACACAGCTTTTCCTTTAGGAGCATTTTCCTCTTGGGGAGGAAGTGAGTCCAGTTCTCAGCACTTGCATTGGGCGACTCCACAACAGCCTGTGACTTTAGCTGTGGAGCTCTGATGCCCTCTTCTGGTCTCCACAAACACACACAGAAACATTAAAAAGTAAAGTATAGCCTTTGGTCTTGAATTTGGTCTTTCGCTGCCTAGGAACATACTTTTTACATCTGTAGTATGAATATTGCATACTTGTGGGAGAGCGTTGGCTTACTACAGACAAGGCCCTAGGTGCCACCCCCAGGCCGGGGGTGTAAGGGGAGCATGCTTGATAAACTTACTGAATCATGGCCTCTGGCCTTTGTTACTGTAGATACACATAGCTCTGAATGGTGGCGGCGAGCTCTAGAGAGGCATCAACAGACACGCAATAGAAAGAGTGGTGTGATGTGAATTAAATAGTAACTTCTAGCTGGGTGTGGTGGCGCACGCCTATAATCCCAGCACTCAGCCAGGTGGATCTCTGTGAGTTCGAGGACAGCCTGGTCTACAAAGCAAGTCCAGGACAGCCAAGGCTACACAGAGAAACCCTGCCTTGAATAAACAACAACAACAACAATAACACCAATAACTTCTATAAAAAGCCAACTGCCTCTTCAGCTCTCACGCCATCACAAGGTGCCCGCATACCAGTCTTCACTGCCAGACACGAAGTTCTGTTAGTGGGAAAAGGACAGAGGAGGACGACGCTCGTTGGAGGCTGTGGACCTTTTAAAAGAGGACAGATGAGGAAGACAGATGGTAAAGCTGGAACCGCTTCCCTCCTGTGACTTTCAGAGAACTGAACTGTGGGAAAGTGACCTTTCCTTAACCTGAAGTTATTTTATTTTATTATTATTATTTTTTTAGTTCAGTGTGTGTGAGGATGTGGCTATGGTGCTCAGAGGACAACTTGGGGGTGGGGGTGGGGGTGGTCAGGTCTCTCCCTTGCACCACATGGGTCCCAGGGACTGTCAGGTTGTTAGGCATGGTGTCAGTGCCTTTACCCACTGGGCTATCTTGCCTGCCCCGAATCTATGGGTAAGAGCTGAGGATCTGGGGTCGAGGAGACTGCGTAGTCTGGTAAGTGCTTGCAGCACAGGGGGGACGTAGGCTCGCTCCTCAGCACCCTCTGTCAACAGCAACAAAATGGGGTGTGCCTGCATGTGCTTCCTACCCCCTCCTGCCCCCATCCCCCCCACCACTCAGGAACTGGAAGCAGAAACAGCCAGATCCCTGGGGCTGACTAGCCAGCCACTTTAACCTATCAGAATCTTCCAGGTCCCAGTGAGAGATCCGGTCTGAAGCGACACGATTTTTAGATTGAAATATACTCTTAAGTAAACAAGCTCTTTATACTTAAATATCCCTAAAGATCCAACTGATGATCAGATTGTCTAAGGAGAAACAACTATCCAAGGTGGCATTGGTTGGGGGGGCGTGGGCAGAAGAGCTGTGGGGGAGCCCAGCTGGTATGGTTTACCAGGTTAAGAAAACACTTAGACTGACCTCTGGCCTCCCCACAGGCACACACATGTGCACCCACATATACAGGAACAGCCATACACGTGTACTCACACACCAACAAAAGAAGGGCCGTGGGGAGACGGCTCATAGCTAGGGGCAATCTTGCTCTTGTGCAGAGGAACCAGATTTGGGTCCCAGCACCTGCTGGATCTCTAGCAACCCTCTGTGAATCCAGTTCCAGGAATACTAAGGCTCTTCTGGACTCTGCAGGCACAGCATGCTGGTGGGATGTCTATATAAAAGCAAGAAGACACTTACACACAAATAAGTGAGTAAGTAAGTAAATAAGCAAAAAGTGAAGGAGGCAGGTAGGAGGAAAGGGGAAAAAAAGAGGGAGGGGCAGGGAGGAAGAGGAAGCAAGGTAGCATGGTGGTGGTCAGGGTAACAGGCCTGGTGAGACTAATGACTTATTCCAAAGATGGCTTTGCTAGAGAGCGGGCATTTTAAGGTAAAAACAAAAGCCAAAGGACAATTTAGTTTTTCAACATCTGTTATCCCTTTACCAAAGAGAAGATAGGGATTATCTATAAAGTAATAACTATCGAACGAACGGAAAAAAACCCACCCAGAATACTGGGGCTATAGCCCAGTTGGTAGAGTGCTTACCCCCCCCCCCAGCCTCCCCATGGTTCTGGGCTGTGCCCTCAGTACCACAACAACTGGGTATGTTTATGCCCATCTGTAACGCCAGCACTTGGGAGGTGGAGCTGGGAAGATGGTTCAAGATCATCCTTGGCTACCTAGCGAGGTGGAGGCCAGCCTGGGATCCTTGACACCCTGCCTCACAAAGTCAATACGAGGACAGTCAGAGGGCTCAGTGAGCAAAGGGGCTTGCCTCCAAGCCTGGCAGAGTTCAGTCCTTGGCACACACATGGTGGAAGGAGAGAACTGCCTTCCACAAGTTGTTGGATGACCTCCATACATGCTCATGGCACGCTCCATATACTCCCAACAATAAATAGGCAGAGCTGATAATAAGGAAAAATAACAGTAAACAAGTAAACAGAGACACAAAGTCCAGATATGAGACGTGATGGGGGAGGAAGAGGAACAACAGGGAGGAATACAATCAAAGTAACATGACATATTCAGAAGAAACTGTCTTTCTGAAACCTACCATTATGTACAGTTGAATATACAATGGTTAGAAAAAAAATGCCAACCAAGGACCACACATGGACTGGACCTGGGCCCCCTACACAGATGTAGCCAATGGGCAGCTCAGGCTTCATGGGGGTCCTCTAGTAAGGGAAGTGGAGGTTGTCTGTGACAGGGACTCTGTTGTCTGCTTTTTGATCACATCTCCCTGGTGGGCTCCCTCACCAGGCCACAGGGGAAGAAGACTTGCTCAGTCCTGATGGGACTTAATGAGCAGGGGTGGTGGGGGCTCCCCTTTTCTGAGGAATAAGGGAGGGGGAGGGAGAGAGAAGGAGGAAGGGGGGACCAGAAAGAGAGGAGGGAGGAGGCTATGATTGGGGTGTAAAGTGAATAAATAAAATTTTAAAAATTAAATACAACAAATAAATAAATAAAATGCAAGCTGTAATAGTGCATGTCTGTAATGCCAAAAATTGGAGGTAGAGGCAGGAGGATCAGGAGTTCAGGGTCATCCTGGGTCACATAGTCTCGACTACATGAGACCTTATTTATAAAAACAAAAACAAAACAAAATTAAAAGAAGACATAGAAATCTTGGAAATGTGTAAAGTGGAAGATAAAATTCCCCAGGAGTCTTCATATTCCCATACACACATTCTCTCTTCTTCCTTCTCCTCCTCCTCCTCCTCCTTTTCTTTAACTAGTTAACAGTTGAGTACCTGGGCAAAATAAAAAAGGTTTTAAACAATCATCTCTAGAGTAGCAGTCCTGAAGCTGCCAAGGGTTCACACTTGACTTACTGAGCTACAACCCCAGTTCAGGAGGCATTTTTTTTGTGTGTGTGTGAGAAAAAAAATTAATAGAATATATAATGTTTACAAAATTTTGTATATGTATATTTTGCCTGGTTATACGTCTATGTACTACTTGAGGCCAACCAAAGAGGGTGTCAGATCCCATGGGACTTACTGGAGTTACAGACGATTATAATAAGCCTCTGTGTGGGTGCTGAGAATTGAACCTGGGTCCTCTGAAAGAGCAGCCTGTGCTCTTAACCACTGAGCCATCTCTTCAGCCTCCATGCATATTTTTCTTTTCTTTTTATTTTATTATTTGTTTATTTATTTTTCTGAGACGTGATTACTCTGTGTAGCCTTGGCTGTCCTGGAACTCACTCTGTAGACCAGGCTGGCCTCGAACTCACAGAGGTCCTCTTGCTTCTGCCTCCCGAGTGCTGGCATTCAAGACATGTGCCACAACTGCCCATCTATGCATATTTTTATTACATTTATTTATTTATCATGTGGTATGTGTGTGCCTTGGCACTTGTGCAAGAGTTAGACTTAGGTTGTGTGGTTTACTGGTCAGACCCTCCATTTTTAACTCCTTCCCCCAAATATACCAAAACAGAATCATAGTATACTCTGTAAACACTTAATACTGATTTATCAGATATGATCATTTAGTGGCATTAGAAAAATGGAAGCAGAGAAAACTGGTAAAAATTGGGTGTAAAATAGCAAAGCATCTTCTTTTGATTTTTCAAAACAGAGTTTCTCTGTGTAGCCTTGGCTGTCCTGGACTCGCTTTGTAGACCAGGCTGGCCTCGAACTGCCTCTAAACTCACTCTAAGCAATTTCAAACAATTTATTTATCGGATTAAAATTTAAGTTTAGGTGGTGTGACTAAGTGGTAGAGGCCTGCCTATCATGTGCAAGATGCTAGGTTCACTGAAAAAAAAAAAAAAAACTAAAACAAGTTAATTACAAGAAGACTAGAAATAGAGCGAATAGATTCCAAATCAAATGAGAGAAACAGGCAGGTGGTCTGCTCAGCACCAGGATGCCAGGCATGTGGATGCCTCCCACCCATTCCTGAGATGACATCATCACGCTCTTCTGATTGGCAAGCAGTGAAAAACTCATGAATTATTAATTTTTTGGAATGTCCCACTTAATATTTTTAGACTGTGGTTGACGGAGTATAGTTGAAGGCTTGGAGATGAGGCTGTGGTGGGGGCTCCGTCTGCCTCTCTGTGTTTTCAGCGATGCTAAGGGCAGCTCAGGGTAGTGACAGCTTTCCCACCCCGTTGGTGGCTTCCTACTTCAGGAGAGGCAGTGGTTCCTTGGCTGGCTCATTTCTGCAGCCAGGCCCTCAAAATCAGAGTCTGTTTGTTATCAGCCCTCCAAATGGGTTTTTAGGCGATTCCTTTACTACTTGAACTGGCTGGAATGGAGTCCTGGTTTATTTGGCTCTGTTTGTTTGTTAAGATGGTGTTAAGGAGGCCTGACTCACTCTGTAGACCAAGCTGGCCTCGCAGAGATCCGCCTGCCTCTGCCTCCCAAGGGCTTCGATTAAAAGTGTGTACCACCATGCCCGGCTTTTCTGTTTATTTGTTTTGATTATATTTAATTATGTGTCTGTGTGTCTCTGTGTGGGCATGCACACATGAGTGCAGGTGCCTATGCAAGTCAAAGGTATCAGATCCCCTGGAAAGGGAGTTACAGGTGCCTGTGAATGCCCAAATTGAGTGCTGGGTACCAAACTCAGGGCCTCTGAAAGAGCAGCAAGTGCTCTTACCCACTGAGCTGTCTCTCCAGCCTGTGTGTACTTCGCCTTTTTTTTTTTTTTTTTTTTGAGTCAGGGTTTCACTATGTAGCCAAGAAAGACCTCTAACTTGCAGTCTTCCTGCCTCTACCTTCCAAGTGCTGGGATCTCAGGTGTATGACACTATGCCTAGCCTAGTCCAGTTGTTTGAAACTGACAGTGTGACAGAAGGAAAAGTATGGATAGCGCTGGAGAGATGACTCAGTGGTTAGGAGCGCTGACTGTTCTTGCAGATGGTCAGGATTCCAGCATCCAGGAGGCAGCTCACACCCAACCATCTGTAACTGCCGTTCCAGGGGATCTGATGCCCTCTTCTGGCGTCCAAGGGTTCCTACACACAGATCCTGCACATAAGCTCATGCAAGCACACACACACACACACACACACACACACACACACACACACACACACAAATTAAATACAAAACATGAAAACAAGCATTGTGGGCAGGACAAATACAACAGACATATAAGCCTAATGATAACAAGACAATCTAAGGACTGGTGGGATGGCTCAGTTGGCAAAGGTGCTGGCCACCAACCTGAGTTAGAAGCAGGGGACCTGAAGAGTAGAAGCAGAAAACTGACTTCTGCAAGTTGTCTTCCGAGTACCACAAACTCAACTTGGCACATGTGAACACACACACACAATAAATGAATAAATAAATAGATGTTAAAAATCTATTTTCCTGTGTAAAAAATCACAGGAAATAAAAAAAAGTTGTATGTCGTGTGTGTGTGTGTGTGTGTGTGTGTGTGTGTGTGTGTGTGTGTGTGTGTATTGTTTGTTTTGGTGTTGGTTTTGGTTTTGAGACAAGATCTCATATATCCAGGCTGGCTTCCATCTCTCTGTGCAGCCAAAGATGACCCTGAACTCCTGATCTTCCTGCCTCTACCTCTCCACTGCTGAGATATGCCATAATACCCAGCCTTGGTTTTTTTGTTTTGTTTTGTTTTGTTGTTTTTTTGAGATAGGGTTCCTCTGTGTAGACTTGACTGTCCTGGACTCACTTTGTAGACCAGGCTGGCCTCCAACTCACAGAAATCCACCTGCCTCTGCCTCCTTGAGTTCTGGGATTACGGGCGTGAGCCACCATGCCCAGTCCCAGATTCATTTTTATACAAACTTTAAACATAAAACTTCATTTTCCACATACAGTAACTGGATTAATAAGTCATACACAATAAAGGCATAAAACATGAACAGTATACTCAGTATATGTTAATTTTGAAAAATATGAACAGTAATGAAAAGACAACATGAACATAGTTACTCTTTATGGAGACAAAGAAGAACAAGGGTTCTTATATTTATATTTATATTTTATATTTAAAAAATATAATCTCCAAATATATGAAGCAAAATTATTTTTTAAAAAGTTTTATTGTGTAGTGCCAGGCGTGGTGGCTCATGCTGTAATCCCAGCACCTGGGAGGCAGAAGCAGGTGGATCTCTGTGAGTTTGAGGCCAGTCTGGTCTACGAGGCGAGTCTAGGGCAGCCAGGCTACACAGAGAAACCCTGTCTCGAAAAAACAAAAACAAACAAACAAAAAACAAAACAAAACAAACAAACAAAAACCGGGCGGCACAGGGCGGCACTGGGAGACCATGGCTGGAGGCAAAGCTGGGAAAGAGAGTGGCAAGGCCAAGGCCAAGACTGTCTTGCTCACAGCTGGGCTGCAGTTTCCTGCCGGCCGCATCCACAGACACGTGAAGACATGCAGCACAAGGCAGGTGTCACTGCTGCTGTGCACAGTGTGGCAGTTGTGGAGTACCTCACAGCTGAGATACTGGAGTTGGCAGGTAATGCTTCTAAAGATCTCAAAGTAAAGCGCATCACTCCACGTCACTTACAGCTTGCAGTCTGAGGAGTTGGAGTTGGATTCACTTATCAAGGGTACCATTGCTGCGGGCGGTGGGATCTCACACTGCCTCGGAAGTGAGCTAACCAAACTGCTCTCCCTCCTTGTCCGTAACTGCGACAGAGGACACCAGTGGTGTGTGGAATTCTAAAGAACAGTTCGATGGGAAAGCATAGACAATTGCTGTAAACAAGATCAAAGAAATATTTGTGTATTTTTAGACTCATGAAGTTTGATAAGTCCCTTTCCCTGTGGTCAGTCTTACGTTGATTGGCCAGGTTTCGCCCTTTGTTTTATACAAAAATAAAATTGATAAAAAATTTTTTTTTACAAAATTAAAAAAAACCCAACAAACAACAAACAAAACCCCCAAAACAAACAACAACAACAAAAAATGCCCCACTTTTAGTGGGGGTGGGGGGGCGTCAGGTATATGTTCACCACAGCCTGAGTGTGGAGGTCAAAGGACAACTTTTAGCAGTCAGGTCTCTCCTTCCACATGAGTCACTAGCTGGCCCCGAAAAGCCTTTAAATTTTTATTTGCAGTGCTAGAATCAAACCCAAGGGCCTAAGGCTTGTCATGCAAGCGCTCTACAGCTGAACAGCATCCACAGGCCCTACAAAAATATTTTGATGGTTTAATCATGAGGTGCGTGGGTGTTATTAACGTTATTTTCTGTACTTCCCTGCGTGTCTGTAATACATCCTAATTTACAAAACACAGACACGCTCAACACTCTCCAGGACATCTTGGTGTATGATTACGTTGGAAGCAGCTTCTGGGCTGAAAAGGGCGAAACCTGATGAGGCAAATGGCTGTTTTAAAAGGCTGGAGAGACGGCTCAGGCATAAGAGTACAAGACCGCTTTTGCGGAGGACATGAGTTCGGTTCCTAGACCAGTAGGATCCTGCGTCTCTGACCTCCATGAGTGCCTGCACGCACATGAACATATGTATATCCACATAAGCATAACTAAAAAGAAAACGAATCGTCAAAAAGAAAAAAAACAAAAAACAAGAGTTGGCACCTGCTGAAGTCGGGGTTTTGCAAAGAATGTGGGCAAGGGGCTGTGAAGTGAAGAGGCTGCTCCAGGCCTGAAAGTGTCTCTAGTCGGTGTAAAACAGGAGATAAGGTTAGAAACTGAGATCCAGGCTTAGGCAGCTTAGGTGATGGTGACCTCAGAAAGCCAGCAGAAAAGTAAACCGGGATGGATAGGAGGAGGTAACAGGCTCCATCCAGGCCGGTCCAGAGAAGTCCCTAGGTGCGCCACTCTGTGTTAAACTCCCGCAAAGTGAGGTCGACCAGGTTGCACCCGCTGGCGTGAAGACCAGTAGGTGCATTTGGCACAACTCTGTTCTCGGTAAGTCACTTAAATGCAAAGGCCATCCCAAAGCTGGGGGATGTGGGCAGCGGCTCCCACGCTTTGGCGCGGTTTCGCTTTGCCGACGGGGTTACAGGTGTGACGGGGTCCCGAAGCAGGCTGGGGAAGTGGGCGAAGTGGGCTCCAGCCTCGGTCGGCTCGCCGGAGGCCGGGCTTCTGGGGCCGGGAGGCCGGGCAGGCGGCGCGGAGGGCGGGGCCGGCGCGCGGGGGCGGACCTCGGCGCGCTCCCGGCCCGCTGGCTGGCTCTGGGGCCGCGGCGGCTCCTCTGCCGGGTCGCGCTGGAGGACAGGCTTCGGGCGGCGGCTCGGGCGGCCTGCCGACCGAGCGACCGGGTGGGCCGAGCCGCGCGCGGGACCCCGCGCCTGCCGTCTGCCCGGCCCGCTAGCGCGGGGCGCGCGCCATGGCCGCCTCGCCCGGCTCGGGGAGCGCCAACCCGCGGAAGTTCAGTGAGAAGATCGCGCTGCACACGCAGCGGCAGGCCGAGGAGACGCGGGCCTTCGAGCAGCTCATGACCGACCTCACCCTGTCGCGGGTGAGAGCCGGGGCCGGTGCGGGAGGGCCGGTGAGGCGGGAGGGGTGTGTGTGGGTGGGGGAGAGGTCGCGGGGCCGAGGCGGCGGCGGCGGCGGCGGCGGGGCGGGGCGGGGGCCGCGGTCGGGGAGCGGGTCTCCGGCGGCCGCGGCCTCGCTTCTGGCCGGCCCTGCGACACCGAGTGCGGTTTGCGATCTCGGTGGACGTGCGGGGCTCGCCGGGCTTTCGGTGCGGTGAGCTGGAAACGGCGGAGTCCGGGGAGGCGGGCTGCGGGGCCGGGCGGCCTAAGCGGGAGGATGACCCCCGAGAGGAAATCGCACGCAGCTCGGAGGCCGGACCGAGACGCGCCCGGCTCGGGCGGTGCGGCTTCTCCGTGGACATCCACCGCTTAAAGCCCTTGACTATCGGCGTGGAAGGCCTCGGGGGCCCGAGGGTCGCACATCCTCCCCCGGGGGAAGCTCGTTGCACGCACAAGTGAAACGACGGCTGGCCACTGAGTGGCGGTGGCGGGGGTGGCCGGGGAGAGGGGGGTGAGACTTGGTACCACGACGTGATTCCGTGACGAGTTCGTAGCTTCTCTCCCCCCCCCCTTCGCCTCTTGGGGTGCTTTACGTGGTCCCGTGTGTATTTGTTCAGCATTAGATATTTACTGAGAACTGACAGGGTGCCCAGCGCAGATGGTGCCTGAGGAGGGACCCAGAGGAATGAGTACGGAGAGCTAGTCCGGACAAACACCTGGGAGGCTTAGACAACTGCCGCCGATTGCAGAGGATGGAGATCAGGAGTGTCGGTGCAGAACCGCTGAGGGTCCGCAGGAGTGGGCAGCCTGGAGGATTCAGAGTGCTGATATTGAAGGCACTTTGTCAGATCTGGGAGGCTGTGAAGATGCTGGGGTCGGGGAACAGCTGGAAGGAGACGTGAGAGCAGATTGCAAATTGGTTGTTTCTCTGCACCCTGAGGGGCAGACATACTATATTTTGGTCACCATAGTGTTTGGGAACTTAAACTATGTTGCCAGGGTTTAAGTCGGGAGTTTTTTGTTTGTTTGTTTGTTTTAATTAAGCTAACATAAATTTATAACATAAACAAAATATACTTACTTTAAAAATTGGGAGACCTGGTAACATTCTTGAATGTTATCACCCTCAAGTGGAGTGTGAACTCTATTTTGCTATAATACAGTTCATATCAGTCACTGTCACTGTCCCTTACACGGAGACCATTTATCGTCTTTACATAATGTTATCTTTTGGTGTAGTTAAGGGAAAAATGAAATGTTTTCTGAGCTTTCCTTCTTGCTACACTGAAGCAAGAAAATATATGGAGAGATAAATGAAAGATAAGAAAGACTGAAGAGTTCAAGAAAAAATTTCCTTATGCCCTGGCCAGCTTCATCCGTTACCAGTTGGCATCCACAGGCCTTTGCATTTGTGACCTTGATCAGACTGAGCCTGACAAGCTTAGAACATGTTGCAGAGGTGTGGGTAAAAGCCATGGATGAATGTAAGGCCTGTGTTGTGGTGTTAAGAGGCCCTTTATGTGCAAATACATATACCATATGTGTCTGTATACTCACGTGACTTTTGAGACCCCCCCCCCCCCTTTAAATCACCCTTCGTGGTAAGGTCGTGAGTAACGCACAGATTATTTTTGTTTTTATGAGACAGGGTTGTACTCTGTAGCCCAGAAGGCTTCTAGCTTGACATGCTGGGACTATATGCATGCACCATCATTTCTGCTTCAGATTTTTAAAAAACAGCCAAAAAGTTCTCAGAGACCCTTAGTGTTCACTCAGTTTTAGGTTTACTCATGCCTGTTCACGCATAAACTTGTATGTGAAGTTCTTCGCTATACCCATAAACCAAACAGTTATGTGTACAACATAAACTCAGGGTTACAAGTGCAATAAATCTAAGTAAAGTTTAATTTAGTATTATAAACGCTATTTTGCTGTACTCAACTTAGGCTCCCCGTGTGGCTATATTGAATTGAGCTCATCAACTGTGGCTTATAGGCTAATCCAATAGCTATTTTCTGCTAATTACTACAAAATCGTGTCTCTTTGTCCTTTATCTGGTACAGGGGTCATTTGCATGTTAATCCTGCTTGTGTTTTCTCCCAGATTAATTGCTTCTATCGTGTTGGGACACACACCACGAACAACACTGCACATGCCCAGGAGTTCTTGCTTATTTTAATATTTTAAAGGTTTATTTTCCCAGAGAAATCACAGAATGGATTGCTTCTCATAAAGAACTCCCAGGTCCTCCAGCATATGAGTGTGCTCCCATTTGGAGAGTAATCCATCTAGTAGTTCCTAGAGGGTAGTTGGGGGGGCTGGTATACTGGCTTTCCTTCCTGCTTGTAGCAGGCATGTTAATTGATGGCCAGGCTTTGCAGTTGCTCAAGGTACCCTCTCTTCTCAGAGCCTGTGTTGAGTTTCAAGTTTTCAGAGTAATCACAGGCAGCCCTTTCAGGGCTGAACTTAAACACTGCTTACCAGGCAGCTAGGAGGCTCTAGATCAGTGGTTCTCAACCTGTGGGTCATGACCTCCACAGTGTGTGTGTGTGTGTGTGTGTGTGTGTGTGTGTTGAAATCAGATGTTTGTATTATGATTCCTCACAGTAGCAAAATTAAGAGTTATGAAGTAAATGAAAATACTTTTATATAATGAAATATTTTTATGGTTCGGGGTCACTACAATATAAGGAACTATATTAAAGGGTCACAGCGTTAGGAAAGTTGAGAACCCCTGCTCTAGCTTTTGGAGAATTTTTTTTCTTTCTAGCTTTAGCTGTTCAGCTTCATCAGGAAACAATCCGCAAGGCTTTGTTTGTTTGCTTGTTTGTTTGGTTGGTTGGTTTTGTTTTTCGAGACAGGGTTTCTCTGTTTAGCCTTGGCTGACCTGGAACTTGCTCTGTAGACCAGGCTGGCCTCGAACTTGGAGATTCTCCTGTCTCGGCTTCTGGAGGGCTGGGATGAAAGGTGTGCGCCACCACGCCCAGCTAGCATTGAGAAAGTTTTGAGAAGGGAGTAGTAAGAGGATTTGCCCATTGTGGTACCTGGGACTTCTTGGTAAGGAGGAAAAGAGTAGAGGCAGGTCTGCCTGGGAAGAGCTGCTGTGTTTTGATTCATTTTTGTGTTGGTGAGTTGGATGCTGCCAGTACAGTGAGTGGACTGTCTATGGGGTGTGTGTGTGTGTGTGTCCAGTCTTCTTAGTGTGCTCACCAAGTGCTGTATCTGTAGTGTGTGCCTGGGGTTACCATGGTTATTTGGGATGTTGTAGAGAGTGAGCAACAACACCTTCTGATGTAGGGTCTAGCAAGGAAGAAATGTAAGAAGTAAAGACCTGGCCGGGTGTGGCAGCACATGCCTTTGATTCGAGCACTTGAGAGGCAGAGGCAGGTAGATCGCTGTGAGTTCGAGGCTAGCCTGGTCTACAGAGTAAGTCCAGATAGCCAAGGTTACATAGAGAAACCCTATCTTGAAAAACCAAAAGGAAAAAAAAAAAAAAAAAAGAGGTAAAGGCCCATTTTGGTGAATGTTATAAAAAGGAAAGAGCTGGAGCCCTGGGCATGTATAGCTAGAAAGTCCTTTCCACTTCTAAATGCCTACAGGATGGGTAGGTGTGGGGAAGGAATTTGGGGATGTGTGTGTGGGAAGGAAATGCGCTTCAGGCAGCGTCCTAAGGTCCAGGAGCAGGATTAGGAGAGAGATGGGATGTTCTGGGAACACCACAGGGTAGACATGGGGCTGGGGACCTGATCCTAAGAACAATAGTAGGCCATTGAAGAGGTTTGCATCCTAAAAGGGTCCCTCCAGCTCTAGAACCTAGAAGGAGGCCGCAGGAGAGAGCACGCTCTGAGGCTGTAACAGTAGGCTCAGGCAGGGGTTGGTGCTGTTGACTAGGGTGAACAGGTTGATGCTTAGAAAGTGTAAGGACAAGCTTTGCCGATGTGAGCAAGGTGAGAGAGGGAGGGCTGGATGTGGTCCCCAGGCTTCAGGCATGTCAGGGTCCTGCCTGGAGAAAAGTGGCAGGAGCAGGGCGTAGCTGTGAGGAGATCCCGAGTCTGAGGGCCTCTGAGGCACAGAAAGCACGTTTCAGCAGGCAGCTGTTTATATGGACCTGGGGCTCAGGAAGGAAGGCTGGGTGATGATACAAAGTTGGGGCTCTTTGGAGTGTGGCCACAGGAGAGTCACTGCGTAGGAAGAGTTTAGAGACCACACGCTGAAGGGAGGATGTAGTTCACTTGGTGCTTGAGTTGAATTTTCCAGTCCTGAGTTTGATTCTCAGCATAAACCTCATGTGGTGGCTCATATCTGGAATCCTAACACTTGCAAAGTTGAGGCAGGAAGATGAGAAATATAAAGTCATGCTCAGCTACATAGGATATTTGAAGTCAGCCTATACTATTGCAAACAAAAGAAAACAACCCCTGAAACCTCCATCCCGCACCCCAACCACTGCATGCCACTCAAATGCCAGAAACTACAAACTGACCAGTAGCCTACACTCTTATTTTAGTCTCTGACATATTTTTATTTTATTTTCTTTGCCCAAAATGGTGTGTGTGTGTGTGTGTGTGTGTGTGTGTATACTTATATCTGTTTAATGAGTGCCAGCAATGAGCATTGGAATTGTACATTAAAGTCTGGACTCTGAATTTTGGAAAATGAGATCATTTAGCAGTACCCTCCTCACATTCCTTTTTATATTAAAAAATTTTTAGTTTTATTTCATGTATATGTGCATGTATGAGAGTATACCACATATACTGGTGTCTGGTGCTCATGTGGGCCAGAAGAGGGTGCCGGATCCCTGACACTGGAATTATAGATGGTTGTAAGCTGCCATGCGGGTGCTGGGAACCAAACATGGGGTCTCTGCAAGAGCAGAAAGTGCTTTTGACTTCTGAGCCATCTCTTTAGCCCCTCCTTTTACCTTTATTCAGTGTGTGTATGTGGGTGTGAGTGTGTATGTATGTGTGTGTGAGTGTGTATGTGGGTATGAGTGTATGTGAGTGTGTGTGTGTACACGCGCACTTGCACATGGACGTACTTGTGGAGGTTAACCGGAAGGAGTCAGTTCTCTCCTTCCACCATGTAGGGCCTGAGGCCTGGACAGCAAACGCCTTTACCTGCCGAGCCACCTCACTGGCCGGTCCATCACATCCACAAAGCAAAGCACGGCAGCGACAGTCTGGTGATGGCCTGGTAGCTAGGACATGTATTTGGTATTTAGTTTGCCACATGGCCCGGCGTCCCTATGGAATGTCTTATGGTGCTCAGGCTTGCTTTACTGGCTCAGCTTCCATACATCAGATTTGAATTTGTCCCCCTGCTGTAAAGTGAAGGTGTGAAGAGGGCCAAGAAGTTAGGGAGCCCCTGCCATCTAGAGGGGAGGTGGAGGAGGCAGCAGAGCGGCCGGAGGAAAGCCAGAGGGCTCACAGTGAAGGGGATGGCCACCATAGGCAGTACTGCCGTCATGGTGAGGACGCGTCCTTTGGTCTAGTGGTGTGCAGGCCATCAGCTATCGCTGCATGTGCAGGATGCTGGGTGGAAGGTGGATTGTGAGCCATGAAGAGACGGGTGGGGGGAGAGGGAGACGAAGGGAAACGTCCGGGTGCTCGGCTGTGAAGGGCAACTTGTATTGAGAAATCTCAGAATAAACTCAACACAGCAACCCTGGAAGAGTTGGGAAAAGCCATTGTTTTCCGTTTTTGTTTTTGTTTTGTTTTGTTTTAAAGACAAGGTCTCATACAGCCGTAATAGTGGCCTCAAACTCACTGTGCAGTAAAAAATGCCCTCCACCTCTGGAGTGCTAGGAATACAGTGTATGACCATGCCTAGTTGATACAGCACTGAGGAGGGGACACTGGAGTCTCGTGTGTGGTAGGCAAGCCCTGCCCAGCAGAGGCACATCCCCAGCTCAGTGCAGTCACTGGTTTCCTGTGAAACAAACAATGCATTTGCAGTAGAATGGTGAGGCCTCTGAGCCTAGAGTAAAGAAAAAGCCTGGAAAGACCAGGGCTGGGTTAAACCTGGCTCTCTCTGTGCCAGGCTCTCTCTTCACTTGTTATCTCAGGCAGTCTTCAGAGTGACCTTGTGGTTGGCTCATTTGTCTGGATTTTCCATCATTTTGGGGATGAGTAAACTGAGGCCTAGAGAAATATCTTCACAAGGTTGGTAAGGGCAGAGCTAAGACTTGAGTCCGGTGTCACATTGTGTCTCTGTACACTCAAAGCTTTTTCTCCCTAGTAAAGGTGTGTGTGTGTGTATCTGTCTGTCTGTCTGTCTCCATGCCCCACTCCTGGGATTGAACCTAAGGGTTCATTCATACATGCTAGGCAGAGCCTACCACTCAGCCACCAAATCTACCCTAGATCTTTTTCACAACAGCACATTGGGTTACTGTAGCTTTGTAATAGCCCTGAAAACTGTTAACACATCTTGTAATTCAGCTCTTCGGGGCTGGAGATTGAGCCCAGGGCCTGTGGTATGCTAGCTAAGCTGTGCTCTGCCACTGACCTGTGCTTCCAGCTCCCTCCTGAGTTTTTTTTATTAGGATTGTATTGATTATTGTGAGATTCTTCCAGAAAAGAATTAGCGTGGTTTCTATCTCATTTATATAGGCATTAGAAGGCATTCTACTGAAGTGTGTGACCTCAGGTCAAATTTTGCTAATGACAATTACAGGGTGAGGTAGAGAAGGAGGATGGATGGAAGGGCCAACAACAGACGGCAAATGGTAGCAAATTCTTAGCCATCGTGGTAACAAGGTATAGCAAGACCTGGGGCCACACAGGACAGCACAGGCCCTGGGTGAAGAGCCGGCAGGCAGTGTTAGCAGGCAGTCTGAGGTAGGGCTAGTGAAATGGCTGTGCCAGTGAAGGTGCTGTCAGCTTGCTGACTTGAATCCAGTTCCTACATGGAGGAAGAAGGGAACCAGCTCTCACAAATCGCTTTCTGACTTCTGCTCACATGCATGCATAAGTATGTATGTGAACAAACACACCCATGTGTGAATGTGGTTAGTGTTGTTTGTCCTTTTAGTCAAGAAAGTTAGAAATGTGGATTTTATGCAGCCTCTCAAGTTCTAAAGTTGAAATTGAAAACATTGACTGAGTTAGAATTCCCTGTAGGCTGCCAGTCTGTGACCTCTGCCTTAGTCTAGTTGTATTTTCGTCTTTATTTTCATCATCTGTAAGCATGGAGGTGTTGAATTCAGTCTCAAGTATCTTTCTGGTTTAATGATTCAAAATTTTAAAAGAGGAAAGAGTCAAAATAACCGCAAGGTTTTAGAGGTAGCAGAGTACATCTGCAGAACTACTAGACAGAGAACCCGTTCCTAGAGTCCACACAGCACCATGCATTTCTTACAATCATCCCCCCCCCCCCCCCCCCCCGTGGTGGAGGGCACAGGACAGCTCACTCTGCCGTCACCGGTCCTGGGAGGCTCTGGAGACAGGCTCCTCCAGAGGTGGAGCACTTGTGGGGTCCTTGGAGAGGGCCTGAACTTCAGCTGAAGGCAGGTCCCCAGCTAGATTTATAATTGAGCCTGGCTGCAGTGTCAAGGCTTTTGGGTGAGGGCTGAAGCCTCTGTGGGAGCTCTCAGCGGGGAGGGACTTTGGCACGTGTGTGTCTTTGTAAGCTTGTGCCTGGCATGGTACCTAACACACAGTTAAGTTTTCATAAATGAATAAGTGGACTGAGTGATTCTTTCAAGAAGAAATGGAAGGCTTTAGATCAGGGTAATCAGGAATCTTGTGTGGCCGGGCATGGTGGCACATGTCTTTAATCCCAGCACTCGGGAGGCAGAGGCAGATGGATTACTGAGTTTGAGGCTAGCCTGGTCTACAAAGCTAGTCCAGGACAGCCAAGGCTATATAGAGAAACCTGTCTCAACAAAACAAAACAAAACAAAACAGAATCTTGTCTGAGCATTTCAAGGATTGCAAGTCAAATGCTTCTAGTAAGTGTGTTTAAATGTTAAATGGGAAGTTGGCTGTAGTCTTAAACTTGGCTCACAGGTGGCAGTCACTTACTGAGTCTTCAAGTCTGACCCTGAGATCTGAGTTTTGATTTATATAACACATAATTAATGTGTCTCCCTATACATCATTTTGAGAAATACCGTGAGAATAATAAAGTTAAGGACACCCAGGGGCTTCATATGCCTTTAAAACTTACAAACCAACATATACACTAATTTTTTAATATGCATATTAAATTAAGGAGTCTTATCACATCTGGGATTTCTCTCAGGGTGCCAAGGGTAGTGGAGGAGGCAGTGATGAACCAGGCTGTATCTCAGCTGGTAATCATGGAAACCAGAGGATGGATGGAAGAAGGGCTTCATCCTATTTGTCTCTAGTTTCATGTATCTGAAAGCTTTCATCTAAGTATTAGTAAATCAGAGATTCAAAGGTTCCACAGTGTATCTGTGAGTCTTTCAGCCTTTGTAAATAGCAAGGTCAGCTGGGTAGTGGTGGCGCGAACCTTCAATCGCAGTGCTCGGGAGGCAGAGGCAGGCAGATCTCTATGAGTTCTGAGGCCCAGCCTGTCTCAAAAAACAAAAAACAAAACAAAACAAAACAAAAAAAAAAGAAAGAAAGAAAAAAGAAAGAAAGTAAACAGCATAGTCATTGAAATTTTCTTATCCCGATTTCCTTACTTCCATAATATTTACATTGTATTAGATAACTTTTAGTAATTAGTTTTTAAAGCTTATATGTTTGTGTGCAAGTGTTCTTAGAGGCCTTAGAACTAAAATTCTGCCTGATGTGGATGCTGGGAACTAAACCTGGATCCTCTGTTAAAGTAATACCCTTTCCTAACTGCTGAGTCACCACTGTAGCTGCTACATTGTATTATATATTGTAAATAATAATAGTAGAGTACCCATAATAATAAACAATATGATCATCAAGGGGGAAATGGAGAACAGGAAAGAGCAGCGTAGAAGAGGAGTGTGGGCTGAGGTGAAGCAGCTGTGGTTGGCCCTTAGGCAGGACATTGAACTTACCTGAGTCTGGGTCCTCAGGTCTGTAAATGTAGGTGAAGCAACTTCCCTGCATCACCGTGGAGAAAGCTAGCGGGAAATGGACCAAGTGTCTGAGGACAGCACCTGGTCTGCCCTAAGGGCTCAGGTCTGGTATATGTTTTATAATTAGAGAAGGCCAGAGCAGTGGAAGGGTAAAAGCCTGCCTCAGGGACCTCACCATGCCCTGTCTTCCCTGTGTGAGTTACAAGTGGCAAGGGCTACATAAATACACAGCTAGCTTACTGCTTCAGAAGCACAGCTCATGAAGATCAGACTGGATGGCTTCAGGGTGTGCAGGAACCGTAACCATTGGCTGCCCTCTGAAAAGTAAGAAGGAAGCCTAATAGATCCGTGGGATACTGTTTGATACCTATTGGCTTGGCCTTCTTCATTAAATATTTTTATTACAAATTCCTGTGTGTGTGTGTGTGTGTGTGTGTGTGTGTGCGCGCGCGCGCGCGCATGCACACGCACATGTGCACAAGGCGCATGTATGGAGGTCAGAGGACAGCTTGCTGGAGTTGTTTTGTTTCTTCCCACCATGTGATCCTGGGAGTCAAATTCCGGTCATCAGACTTGGTTCTCTCACCCACTAAATCATCTCAGCAGCTGGTTGTGGTCTCGTCTAATAAACCCATATCTAGAGATTTAGTAATCATTCCTTAGAAGGAGTTATTATGATTTCAGGAAAAGAAATGTTATATAGCCACTAAAAATGATCATTTATATTATATTACATTATATTATATTATATTATATTATATTATATTATATTATAATGCTCTAGGAAAAATTTATAATGTAAGCTTGTGAGATGCTCTGTTGGCTGAGTGAGGTGGTCCATACTTGCTATCCCAGGACTTGGGGAGAAGAGGCAGTAGCAGGGGTTAGGTGGGAGGTGAAGAGGCAATATATCAGGAGTTCGAGGCCAGGCTCTGCTACATAGTGAGTGTGAGGCCAGCTTGACTACATGAGACTCGAGCTGAAAAAAGAAATGAAACAAAGCAAAGCAAAACAAACAACCCCCATGCGCTATGATCCCTTGCACATAGTTACGATTCATAAACGTACATGTGATTGGAAAGTCTGTGGAGAAGGAAAGAAGACAGTGTTTTGGGGTTTTCTTTATGTTTGTTTATCTTTTTGTTTTTGTTTTATGAGACAGGGTTTCCCTGTGTGGCTCTGGCCATCCTGGGACCCAATTTGGCTGGCCTTGAACTCATAGAGCCTGTCTCTGCCTGGGATTAAAGGTGTGTGCTGCCACCATCCAGCTTATGTTTTTGGCTTTCAGATAGTAGCTTAGTTTTTTGTTTTTAATTTAAAGGAAGTCTTTTATTGTTAAAGATTGTGCTAGCATACCTACATATCATGGTATATAGGATATTTGGAATATTCATGAATTCTTTCTAAAACTAATAAATTAAAAAACAAACAAACAGGCCAGGTATGGTGGCAAGGCAGAGGCAGGCTGATCACTGTGAGTTCAAGGCCAGCCTGGTCTACAAAGCAAGTCCAGGACAGCCAAGGCTAACACAGAGAAACCATGTCTCAAAAAACAAACAAACAAACAAAAACAAAGAAAGAAAGCCCCCAAACCAGAAAGAAGCCAGGCTGTGATGGTACACACCTGCAATCTCACCACTTAGAAGTTAGAGGCAGAAGGATCAGGATTCTTAGCTATATAGCGAGGTTAAGGCCATCCTGGGTTGTTTGAGACCATGTCTCAAAACCAAATCCAAACAAAACAGAACCCAGAAGGCTCTGGAAACCTGAAGGCTGTGGACACTTAAGTAGAGAAAGAAATCAAAACCAAGGCGTTTGTTTTTGGCGCGTTCTATAAAATACTGTACTTAAATGCTTCTTTCAGATTTTGCCAAACAGCCTTAAAACATTCTTGAAATCTCTCTGTTTCCAGGTTCAGTTTCAGAAGCTTCAGCAACTGCGCCTTACACAGTACCACGGGGGATCCTTACCGAATGTGAGCCAGCTGCGGAGCAGCACATCAGAGTTTCAGGTACACTTGCCTGCCTTTGTGACGCTGGATGGAGTGTAAAGAGAGAGAGATAAGCCCGAGGAGATTAGTTAGAAGAATAGCCTGGGCCTAAGTGCAGCGCGGCCTTCTGGGAAGTCCGTCAGTACAGCCTTTCACAGTGTCCACCGTGGAGGTGAAGCGACTCCACAAGTAGTCAGAGGCTGAGCATCCAGTTCCAGTGTGTGACGAGAACGTGCCTTGCATGTACAAAGCCCCGAACTCCATCCTCATCGACACCAGAAAACAACACAGAACACCCCGAACTGTAACTTGAACCACATGTTTAAGTTAGAGGTTTTTTTTTACTAGCCACACTAAAGGAAAATAAACTGGTGAAATTGCATTTAATTTAAACAAAGGGTATTTATTTTAAAATACAGTATTATTATATGGATGTATATGGTGTGTACGTATGTATTTAGGCATGCCTCCGCCACAGCATGGTTGTAGACGTCAGAGGACAACTTTCTACTGTATCCCCCTCACACACACATCCTCGCCCCCACACCTATTCCTGAGCCAGGTTTCTCTGTGTACTTTGTGTAGCGGTGGCTCTGGCTGTTCTGGAACTCACTGTGTAGACCAGGCTGACCTCAAACTCAGAGGTCTGCCTGCCCCTGCCTCCTGAACACCGGGGTTAAAGGTGTGAGCTCCACACCCAGCTTCAGAGGACAGCTTTCAAGAGTCAGTTGTTTCCTGCTGTGGGTTCTGGGGATCAAACTCAGGTCATCAGGTGTTTACAAGTGCTTTTGCCTGTCAATATCCTGCCGGCCCTTGTTTGGGTTTTCTAAGATAGAGGCTTGCTGTATAGCCCTGTGTAGTCTGGAACTTGCTAGAAAGACAATGGTGGCTTCAGAATTGTCTTGACCCTCCTGTCTGTACACCTCTTGAGTGCTGAGCTGACAGTTACCTACCACGACATCCTGACCTGTTCTTTTTTCTTTCTTGTTTTGAGACAGGGTCTTCCTGTGTAGTTCAGGCCGGTCTTGAGCAGCTGAACCATAGAGCTGAGGATGACTTTGAACTTCTCGTCCTCCTGTCTGTTTCCAAAGTGCTGGGGCTACCTGGGCCCTGGGGTTGGGACCTAGGACTCTCGTATATGTTATGCTAGGCAAACACTGCAGCTGAGCTGCATCTCCAGCCCTGTTCTTAAGTTCTTAATTCTCCTGCTGTAGCTCTCTGATTCCTGGGACTATAGGCCTGTGTCGGCACGCCCAGCTCTGTTTAAATAATGTGAATACTCACTTAACCCAAGATACGCCGTAATTCCATTTCATCATATAATTCCCATATTGTTTTGTGCTGAGTCTTTGAAGTCTGTTGTGTGTTTTACACTTAAAGCACACCTCAGTCTTGACTACTTATGTCACTGTAGTCACGTGACTAACGGTGGCCTCCCTGGGCAGGTGGGTCAGAGGCATAGATAACAGTGTTGCTGCACTGAGATCAGTGCAGGCTCATGGTCGTAATCATTTACCAGAAGAGCCTTATTCAAAACAATGTGGAGTTAGTGTTTCAAACAATAGTGTCGGGTACTGCAGTTAAGATGTGGGTCTTTGCTGTCCCGCCTTGCTGTTCTACCCACAAGAAAGTTAGAAGCCTGCCATTTGTAGTTAAACAAGTTAGGATTTGATGTTAGAGTTGAAATATAAACTTTGTGATGAAGCATCCTAACTCTATGCTTTTGGATACACTCCCGTTTTATTTTGGGATGTGTATATGTGGGGGAGGGTGTGTGGGTGATATGTGTCTGGCATGGGGTGTGTGTGTGTGTGTGTGTGTGTGTGTGTGTGTGTGTGTGTGTGTGTGTGTGCACGCGTGCGCGCGTGCTCACAGCAGTGGTCATGGGCACATAAAGCTGTTTCCAGCTTTTCCCATGGGTGCTGAGGGTTTGAGCTCAGGCTCTCGTGCTTGCACGGCGTGCGTCCTGCCGTGGCGCTGTCTTCTAGCCATACTCCCCCCAAGCGGTAAAGCTAGGTCTTCTTTGATAAGGACACTAGATTTGCTGTTTTTATAATAACCAAAATATTGTGAAGTGGTTTGGGTTTCTAGCTCTTAAAAATCTTTTTGTGAGCTGGGCATGATGGCCCACGTCTTTAATCCCAGCACTCGGGAGGCAGAGGCAGGCGGATTGCTGTGAGTTCAAGGCCAGCCTGGTCTACAAAGTGAATCCAGGACAGCCAAGGCTACACAGAGAAACCCTGTCTCCAACAATCAAAAAAAAAAAAAGTCATCCTTGACTATTTAGCAAGTTTGAGGCCAGCTTGGAAACCCTACCTCAACCCCAACCCCTACCTCCAATTTTTAACTTTAGTGACCCTGACACTTTTGGCAATTACAGGCCAGTTATTTTATAGAGTAACTCAAGTTGTCCCTGTTGTCTTTTGATGGCCTCTGGTGCTTGAGACTGAACCCAGGCCTCATGTACGGCAGGCACGCAGTCTCTGCTGAGCGCCGGCCCCAGCCTGTTGCTGAGGCGCACGTTGTATCTCTGTGATGAGGTTCAGATGATGGGCTGTGGCAGGAATAGCTCAGAAGTGATGGTCGGGTCCCGTTAGGCGCGTGATCTCAGTCTGTCCTGTGACTATGGGTGTGCCTTTTACCAACTACAATTCTTCTTTCACGCTCTCTGCTCTGAAGTTGCTCTTTTCCCTCTGTAGTGAACAACTGTTCTGTGCACAGCTACTGTAAATCTTCATTGAACTTTGCATTATAAACACACATACTCACGAATACATATTTATTGATATATCTTCCAAATAGAAAATTTGTTAACAAATTGCTATAGAAAAGGGAATCTTTGGGCATAGGTTTTCTCCTGTTACCTTCTTTTGAGGTCTCATTGCCTCTTTAAGTACCCAGCTCTATGCCGTGGAACTGCCGTGACAATCATGGGGGTGTAGAGAGGCTCCCTTACCGCAGAGCGCCTGTGCCCCTTGCTTACCATGCTCTGTCTCCCCCAAGAGTGTCCTGTGAGTGGAATCAAAAGGCTGTGGTCTTCTGGCTTCTTGTTGTCTTAACGACCGCACTGCAGCCTCATCTGTGCTGTGTGTGCACTTGTTTCCTGTGCCTGCTGGCACCAAGTACCACAACTTGGTGGCTTCAAATAGCAGAAATTCACTTTCTCACGTCTCTCAGTCCAGGAGTCTCAAATCATGGAATTGGCAGGGCCATGTTTCCTCCGAGCACTCAGGGAGGGGCCTTTCCTTACCTTCTCTTGGCTTTTTTTTTTTTTAAATAATAAAACCCATGGTTTGTAGCTCTTTCACTGCCATCTGTGTCTCTGTTGTCATGTGGCCTTCCCATGTGTCTGTGCTTTAAGCTCCCTCTCCCCTCTCTGTACTGTAAAGACAACAGTCCTTGGATGTGGGGCCATGTAGGATGACCACCTTCTAGATTAATGAGTAATTTGCAAAATATTTGATTTTTTCCTTTCCTTCCTTCTCCTTCTCCCCCTCCTTCTTTTGAGGCAAGGTTTATCCTGCAATCCAGGCTGGCCTGGACTTACTGTATGTCACACAGAACCCTCAAACTTGGGCAGTCCTCCTGCCTCAGCACCCCGAGTACTGGCAGCACAGGCACCACCGTGTCCAGCTTCGTGTGCAGTTGTAAATCCCTAGTAGCGGAACTGGGGATCACGTAGCAAGATAGATCCTTACCTCTCCCTCTCTCTTTCTGTCTCTGTCTGTTTCTGATGCTGGGACTGGACTTGGTTTTTTAAATAAGCTGACCAAGTCCTTCAGCGTTAGGCCGTATTCCAGCACCCTAGCTTTACCTTTCCAGGAGGTTGCCGCCTGGTTCCCAAAGTCACTGTCCAGTTTCACATTCCACCAGCAAGGTGTAAGAAGAGTCCAGCATCTTAGCATCTTCTCCAGCACAGCATGTTTCAGACTCAAAAAACAGAAAACCCACCAGGTGTAGCAGTGTGTGCTTCTAATCCCAGCAGCTGGGAGGCATAGGCAAGTGGGGTCTCTGAGTTTGAGCTGAGGTCAGGTGGGGAGGTGTATAGTAAGACTTCTCAAAAACCAGCCAACCAACCTAACCCGACACACACACACACACACACACACACACACACACACACACACACACACACACCTTAACATCTTAATAAATTTTGAAATACACAATTCAGTGTTTTTTTAAATAAAAACATTCATATGATAGTTCAGTCAATCTCCAGGACTTTTTCACCTTTTAAAACTGGAATTCCACACTCATTGAAAAACAATTCTGTTTTCCCTTTCCTGGCCTGGCAGCCACCCTCTGCTTTCTGTCCATGAAAGTGGCTGCTCTACGTGCCTCATGTATTCATACACTGTTTGTCTTTTTGTGACTAACTTGTTTCACCTCACACAGTTTCCTCAAGTTTCATCCATATTGTAAGAGGATTTCCTTCCCCTTTAAGGGTGAGTAATATTCTATTGTATGTGATACCACATTGTGTTTATCTGTTCATCAGGCGGACACTTGCATTGCTCTGCTCTTGGCTGTGGTGCGGAGTGCCCTGTGAATGTGCTGTGGTGTGCAGATATCTTAGGCCTCTACTTCCTGTTTGTGACAGGGCTCAGGTAGCCCAGGCTGGCCTCAAACTAGCTAGTAGCTGAAGATACCGGTGAATGTCTAATCCTCTGGCCTCTACCTCCCAAGTGTTGGGATTATAGACATGTGCCTCACACCTTAAGGATCTATTTTCAATTTGTTAAAGGTACAAACTAGAAGTGAGAATTCTAGATCATATATAAGCCTCAGGAGCTGCCTGTTTTCTCTAGCAGCTGCTCTGTTTTGTGTTCGTGCCTGCAGTGCACAGGTCTCTGGCTTTCCCACACCCTGGCTGACACTTGCACTCTCTCCTCCTCCTCAGTTGATAACCAGCCTAGTAGATAACGATGTTTCAGAAAACGTTTTGGTGTCTCATTGTGTCTTCAGTTCGCATTTTCCTAATAACTAATAATGTTAAGGGGTTTTGTTGTTGTTGTTTGTTTTTTGTTTTTGTTTTTTGAGAGTCTTGACCGGCCTGGAATTCACTAGCTAGCCTCCAACTGAGGGGTCTCCCTGCTTCTGCCTCCTGAGGGCTGGGAATGCTCACACCCAGCTTGAGCATCGTCTCTTTGTACTTTTAGTTGGCTTGCTGCTGCTGCTGCGGCCTCCTCCTCCCCTCCTCCTTCTCCCTCCTCCTCTTCTTTTGTCCTCCCTTTCTTTTGCCCATTCCCCCTTCTTTCCTTCTTTCTTTCTCTCTCCTCCCTTCCTCCTGCTGCACTCCCCTCCCTTTTTCTCCTCTTCTTCTTGATAACAACTTCAACAGCTATCATTACTGTTGTTTCACAGGCAAGGTCTCATTTTGTAGCCCAGGCTGGCCTTGAACTGCTAGTTAGCCTCTTGCCTCAGCCTCCGTAGTGCTGGAGTTTCAGGCTGGGGAGAAGGGACATCTTAATAATATGGAGTCTTTATTTTTGAGTATGGTTCTAATTCCAGACATTTCAGAAACACAGATTTTTTTTTAAGAAACACAGATTTTAATTAAGGTGCTTATAATCATTTACTTGCACATAGTCCTCTTTCCTTATGTGTTTCCCCCTTACTATATTTTAATTAACAAATAAAAATGTATATTATAATGTACAGCCTTTTTCTTTTTCCTCTGCCTGGGATTGAATGTAGGACATAAGCATGCCAGTCAAGCACTCACCCACTGAATTCCATCCCCTAGTGGTTAAGACATGTTTTGGTACTCGGGGAATGGCCAAATCAAGCTAATTAGCGCCAATACTGCCTCATAGTCTTACCACTTTTTATGAGACTCTGCTCTTAGAAGCTTTCAATTATCCAATATTGTAACTGTAGTCACTATGAGGCCCAGTAGGTCCTTTGGACTGTTCCTTTTGTCCATCCATGTTTATGTTTTATTTGGGGACAGGGTTAGATCTATAGAGTCCAGCATGGCCTACAACTCACTATGTCGCTTCAGGTTGGCATTGAACTCTATTCTCTGGCCTTGTCTCCTGGATGCTGATTAAAGGTTGTACCACCACACCAAGAACAAGCTGTGATTTTGTTTGTTTTTACTATACCGTAGGATGGCAGGCATACTATTTTAATATGAATAAAGGCCAGTTCTTTACCCCAGTGGCTGATCTGAAAGCACATTCTTTCATTTAGCCCAGAGACCTTCACAGGAGATACAGAGTATCAGCTGAGTAAACCAAAGCATGCCATTCAAATCCTCTTCTGATAGGCCTTAGCAGGGGTGAGCTGTCGGGTCAACCCTATCTGTAGGTGGGACTGCACATGTACACTACAGGCAGAGAAGACATGGGCAATTCCTCTGAGGGCTAGGGCTGCCCCCTTCAGTTAGAGAAGTAATTCTTCCACTGTCATCTTCCAGTCTGAATCATAGCTTGGGCACCTGTTGGCTGCATGGCCTGCTTATTGGCCATCCACAGAGCAAGGGCCTAAAGGCTTCTCTCTACACTAGACTCTCTAGGGTGTAATTGTAGCCTTCATATAGCTTACCTTGTCCTTTCAAATTGTATCACGAAGACGTCTACATTGTAACAAAATTACATCATCCTGTTTATAAACTGAAGGTTCCTAAATTCTGACTGAATTTGAGAACAATCTGGTAACCAAGGGGAAAAGCCCTTGTCAAATGGTGGCAAAGGCTTTCAGGGAGGGAGCAAAAGGACAACTTGACTGAAGTTCACTACCAATACATGTGGACACAGTAAAGCCAGGGTTTGCAAAGCAAGTGTGTTAGAGAGCCAGGGCTTAAAGACCAAGGCTTTGACCCTAGCTCAGTCTCAGTGGCCTTCTTTTACTGTGTTTTCTTCCACAGTTTCATGAGGTTCTAAGACACAGTAAAGTAAAGCAAGAAAGCAGCCTGACAGAACCCTACTGGTCCCCACAGAGGCATGTACTGAGCTCATTCTGGGTGCCAGATACTGGATTCAATTCTCTACATATACCATTATGTTTTTATAGAATCCCCCCAGGGTTGGTGTATGGATTTGGTAGTTGTCAAACAGCATAGCCACAAATTGTCCAAAGCAAAACCCCTAGTAAATAATAATGGAACAGTAGCGAAGCTGCAGATTTTAATTTACTGTAATGCCTTGCGTTACTAGACAAAGGTAATGAGAAGGGCATCATTAACAAATGAGAGTCACTGTTTACCAGGGTTTGTGCATTTGTGTGTGTGTGTGTCTGTATGTAACTTATTTTCTAAAAGGAAAATTTTCTTTTTAGATATTCATAGAAAAAACATTTTCCTGATTTTAAATGTGACAGTAGCATCTTTTTTTTATATTTTGACTTTCCAATAGCTTTGCTTCGATAAGTGTTCTTAACAAGCAAGCATTATCCCACGAAAGCCTTCACTTACCAGGAAACTGAGACAGAGGAGAGGACATTCTAGTGGGATTCTAGATGAGAGAATCATGGGAGAAAGGCAAAGTAGAAGGACCCAGAGGGTCCAAGAAGCCTACAAGTAGAACATTATGATAGGCAGATTTGGGCACAGGGGTCCTGCTCAAACTAAGGCACTAGCCAAGGACAATACAGGCAGTAAACCTTAAACCCCTACCCAGATCTAGCCAATGGACGGAACACTCTCCACAGTAGAGTGGAGAGTGGGATATTACTTTCTCACATACTCTGGTGCCTCACCTTTGACCATGTCCCCTGGAGGGGGAGACCTGATGGCACTCAGAGGAAGGACAGCAGGTTACCAAGAGGAGACTTGATACCCTATGAACATATAGAGGGGGAGGTAATCCCCCTCAGGAACAGTCATAGGGGAGGGGAGTAAGGGGAAAATGGGAGGGAGGGAAGAATGGGAGGATACAAGGGATGGGATAACCATTGAGATGTAACAAGAATAAATTATTAATAAAAAAAAAGTGAAAAAAAAACAAGCAAGCATTATATTGGATGAATTATTTCTTATCCTTCCTTTTGTTCTGTCATGAACAATGCCCCCTGTGTTTAAACAGTTTTCTAAGGAAATTTCTGCTTGCTCCTAGGGTTTTATCACATACATACACCACAGTTTACTTAGCTGCTTCCATTGTTGGGCCTGTGGGTTGCTTTTGCTCAGTTCAGCCGACATGTGTTTGTGCGTGTTGGTGTATGCGGGCTTGGGTCACTTCTATAAGACAAAGAAATTCTTAGGAGAAACCAAACCTGAATGATGTAAAATTATAAACCAAAACTAGTTTAAATTAAATCCTTAAAAATATTAGATGTGTTGTTAAAGACTGTCAGAGTGACAAAGAAGGATCACATTGAATATCTTATATGCACATAAAGTGCATTATATAAACATACAGCTGATAGGACATTAAGGCAGAGTGTGTTTCTACTTAAAGCACATGCTCTTACCTAATTCTAGAAGAACCCTAGCACTTGGGAGGGAGAAGCAAGTAGATTAGGAGTCATGGTCAGCCTGAGTTACATGAGACACTGACAGAGCAAACAGAACATAAGAACTATATGGAACAATAAAGCATGAGGGCAGATAGGAAAGAGCTAGGACAGCGTCTTCCTGCTGAGAGCAGCTGGAGGTGGTGGCTCTCTCTCCAGGAGACATGTATGCATACCTCATTCCCTTTTTTGAAATCATACTTTGAAAAAAAAGTTTTGTGATAGGGTCTCACTGTGTAGCCCTGGCTGGCCTGAAACTCACTGTGTAGACCAGGCTGCCCTTGAATTCACAGAGATCCACCTGCCTCTGCCTCCCAAGTGCTAGGATTAATGATTTGCACTACCACGCCTGACCTGAACATTCTGCATGTATCTCTGTGTAGGCATGTGCTTGTGGGTAGGTTACCTTGGAAACCAGAAGAGGACGTAGGATCCCCTGGAGCTGGAGTTACAGGTGGTTGTGAGCTGCCTAGTATAGGTGTGGGGAATTGAACCTAGGTCCTCTGGAAGAACAGAAAATGCTCTTAACCTGCTGAGCCATCTTGTTAGCCCATCATACCCCCTTTTAAAAAAGCCAGGGTTAGCTGGGCGGTGGTGGCGCGTACCTTTAATCCCAGTACTTGGGAGGCAGAAGCAGGTGGATCTATGTGAGTTCGAGGCCAGCCTGGTCTACAGAGTGAGTCCAGGACAGCCAAGGCTATCGTAGAGAAACCCTGTCTCAAAAAACAAAACAAAACAAAACAACAAAAACAAAAAAAGGACAGGGTTTTGCCAGGTAGCTCAGACTAGCCTGGAACTCTTATTTTTCCTACATCAACCTCACAAATGCTGGGCTTGTGGATAGGCAGTCCCCTCGCCCTGCCTGCAAAAATACACTTTTTATTAGATAAAACTTTAAATGTATCATTCTCATTTTTGTCTATGTTTTTTTATCCTGTGTCGAGAACTCTTGGTGTAAAATGATTTACTTTGTAAGTTGTACTAAATAGAAAATGTCAACATAAGTGCTCTCAGCATCCAGGAGGCTGAGTCAGGAAGATCATAAGTTCATGGCCAGCCTGGCCTATGTGAAAAACATCCTGTAGCCCCCGAAAGAAAATTATTCTCTTGGTTTTTGTTGTTGTTTTAAACTTGGTTTTCTAGTTTGCAAAGTATGTCTAAAGGAAAATGGCAGAATATATTGTAGTGACTTGGAATTGTGTCTGGCAAACAGATAAGGAGCGATTTCAAATACTTGTTTCCCTGTCACTTCCTTGATCTCTATAGCAGCTTTTGAAATCCCTTCCATCCTCACGGAAAAAATCCATTCCTCGCTGTGTGTTTGCATGTCAGCTCTGGTGCCTTTGCATTTCAGAGTAGCAGCATAAGTGGCCTGAGTGTAGCACGGGCAGCTATAGAACACTCTTGCTTTCCAGGTGGAAGCTAATCTCTCAGCTTTCTGGGCCCTTGTCCTTCTTCTCGGGGTTCTGAGTCTGGGAAAAGGAATACCCTAGTTTGGTTTCTATTGCTGTGGCAAAGTATATGGCCAAAAGCAACTTGGGGGAAGAAAGACTTTCTTACATATCTGAGTCCATTGAGGTAGCCAAGGCAGGAACTCAAGTAAGGGACCTGCAGGCCAGAACTGAAGCAGAGGCCGCGGAGGAGTGCTGCTTGCTGGCCTGTTCCTCACGGTTTTCTCAGTTTGCTTCCTTGTGCTCCCCAGGGCCCTGCCCAGGGGTCCCACTGACTTCTAGCCTTCACTTTACCACTCTCAGGTGGTATGTGAAGCAAGGATACCTGCAAACCCAGGCTGCTCGCACACCACACTGTAAAGCAGCAGGTGCCTGTCAGAGCCCTTCCTCCTGCTGTGTGCACAGCTGCTCTGTGCGGGCTGCCTGCTCTGCTCCCTCCCTTTTCTGAGAGAGGAGTTAGCTACTTTCCTCCTCCATTCCAAAGAAAAAAACTTGGCAAACATTTCTTTTCCTGAGACAACGTCCTGACTATTTCTACTCTGTAGACAGGGCTGGCTCATACTCACGGAGATCCACCTGCCTCTGCATGCAGAGTGCTGTGGTTAAAAGCGTGCGCCTCCACCATGCCAGGCATAATCTTTGCTTTTGTTTGTTTGCTGGTACTAGGATTAAACCTCCATCCTTTACTACTGAGCTCTGGCCTCATCTGGCAAATGTTTCTTGAATACCTACTGTGTGGCAGGCTCAGGATAGGGCCTAGGAAACATGGAAGTAGGTGAGACAGCCCCACCCCCACCCCACTTGCAGTCTCATTAGTTCTGGTTTAAAACCCCTCACAAGGAAGGCTTCTCTGCTTCCAGCCACAAATGGCCTTGAAATCTCAGACAGCATCTGTGGAGACCACACAGCAGGTTTTGCTTTTTTTATATCATGTCAGACCCTCTCCGTATCTCAGCTCCTGGCTCCTCACGTCTTTCTGGCCAGCTCTCACTGTGAGACTTCCGGGCTCTGCAGCTTTGCCTGTGGCTTGCCCTCAGCTCTTGCTTGGGTACTGTTCAGGAAGAGCTGTTCTGTGAGGAAGAGTGTGGGCTGACAAGTCGCCATCTGTGACTCTGTGCTTTGGGCATTTTCTCAACCTCTTTAAGCCTGTTTGTGGGGTATGAGACTGATAATTGTATGTAGGGTAAACTGAAACCACAGGAAGCAGAGGCATTAGCCAAGGGCTCTGGGAACTGGTGTTTCAAGGGAACTAGAGTTTAAAGATAGCAGGTTCCTTCCAAAGCTACATTCTGTGTGTATATGTTTACTGTCATAGTTCATGGCTAATGTGGTGGAGTCGGCTGCTCAAAACTTAAAAGTGAGAGGGAATTTTGTTTCCAGGGTCATAATAAGCCGTAGTCTCCAGCCCTGCACTTGGCACTGCATGCTCTCTGCCAACTTGCAAACAACACTCATTTGTCCAAGTGCTGTTTGAGAGGAGATAGGCAGTGACCTTGTGTCTCTGCATGAGATTTAGAAGATAACTTTACAAGTCACTTTAGCATGAATTATTTCCAGGAAAGACTTCCATTGCTCACTACTATTTGTTTTATGTTGTGTCTTACTTTCTTTTGCAGAAAGTGACCTTATTTCTAAGTTCCATATGGGAGTATGTTGTCCCTTGCAGACCAAATGCGCTTTGCATCTAGGACTTCGCTGTGTGCTGTGCTCGCTGGTTGCCTTTGAGTTTTACTGTCAGCAGCGCCTGCTTCTCTTCTGCTGAAGGGGAGACTGAGAAGCACAGAAAGCGAGCGGCTACTTAATGCTCGTGGAATGTGCATCTGCCTCAACGTGGGAGCTGTGGCCAAGGAGATGGTTGTCATATTTTAATACAGATTTGATTGTGCTTTTTTCTCTTTCTTTTTATCTAACCATATGTGTTAAAAAAAGAGACTTAGAGAAGAAGAGAGAAAAGTAGACAGCTCATGAATCTCTCGTCGTCTGGAATTAGCCTTTGTTTGAAACTGTAAAAGGACTAAGGAAATGCTGGCCCCCAGCACTGAATTAGGAACATCTGTATCTATGGGAACTTGAGCAAGAACACTGAGCAGCTGGAGCATTGCCATCTGCATCCTGCCTTTCCATGTGGTCCCGCTTGTTCCTGCCATGAAGGGTCACCAATGGCACAGACCCTTGAGGGGCTGGGGGCGTGGATCAATTGGTGTAGCACTTGCCTTACATAGACGAAGCCCTGCATTTGATCCTTATCACTGCATAAACAAAGTGTGGTGGCACACACTGGTTTTTGTTTTGTTTTGTTTGTTTTTCCAGACAGAGTTTCTATGTGTACCCTTGGCTGTCCTGGACTTACTTTGTAGACCTGGACTCACTTTGTAGACCAGGCTGGCCTCAAACTCACAGTGATCTGCCTGCATCTGCCTCCCCCGAATGCTCGGATTAAAGGTGTGTGACACCATGCCTGGTGGCACATCCTTGTAATCCAAGCATTTAGAAATGGAAGCAGCAAGGCCATCCTCAGCCAGTCTGGCACACATGAGATGCTGTTTAAAACATGGTGTTTTAAAAAGGTGGTTGCTGCAACAGCAAATACCTGTAGTCCTCACTTTTCAGGAAGCTAAGGCGGAAGCTGTTTTCCTCAGTTTGTCCACTTCTAAACTGGAGGTAATCAATAATGCCAGTGTCATTGGGGGTTTTGCCCTATTGGGAGGTATAAATGAGTTCTTACGTATAACACTTCTTTTTTTAAAAGATTTTTTTTTTTTAATTACGTATTCAGTGCTCTGCCTGCACGTACGTACACCTGCATGCCAGAAGAGGGCATCAGATCACCTTATAGATGGTTGTGAGCCACCATGTGGTTGCTGGGAATTGAACTCAGGACCTCTGGAAGAGCAGGCAGTGCTCTTAACCTCCGAGCCACCTCTCCAGCCCCTGTATAACACTTCTTGAACAGTACTTGGCACAAAGTGACCCAGGCTGGTGTTTCCTCAACCTTCCTCCCGCTACTCCTGCTATTGTAGAGTTACTTCTGCTATCATGCCCCCTCTACACCATGCACATGAGCAGTGTAAGTGCTGCCTCTCAGCAGCTCAGCGTCCTGTGTAAGTCTCAACCTTGCTTCTGCTAACAGGACCTGCCTCTGAGGACCGTTGGAGGTAGTGGTCTGGTGGGATATAGCAGGCAGTCTACCTGGCAGATGGGGACTGCTGGGTTATAAAACTACTTAACACTGATGTTACTGTGGTGAGCACAGCCACTCCTGACGGAGGAGCTGTTCACACCTGGGTTTTATTTTCCATTGTGAGTTGTGTCCCTTGTACGTCATTTGCTCTTAACTAATGAAGTACCATTACTTCATTACTATTATTATTTTTTTTTAATGACTAAAGGTGATGGTTTCAGTAGCTAAGAGTGGGCACTGCTCTTGCAAAGGACCCAAGTTCTGGTCCTAGCACCCAGACTGGAGAGCTCACATCTGCCTGAAATTTAGCTCCTGAGCCCGCTGTCCTCCTCGCCCCTCCTCAGGCACCTGTAATCACGTGTTCACATCTCCACACAGACAGACAGACACACAGACATAATTAAAACACAAGAATCTTTAAAAATAAATGAAAAGGCTGGGTATGGTGTGTGCGCCTTTATCCCAGGAGGCGCAAGTAAGTCTCTGAGTTCAAGACCATCCTGACCAAGCTCAGGACAAGAAGACTTCATAGAGAGACTCTGTCTTAAAAAGCCAAAATATATAAGTGAATGAACATAACTAGAGCTAAATCAAAGCTGTCTCCACCCTCTCTTTACTACCCTTCCTCTTGTAAAGTAAGCGGGTATTTGGAAGAGAGGCATGCACCCCCGGGATTGCTCACACCTTGGCTGTACTCTGGGTATGAGGGTCCTACAGCTGCTGCTGAGTTATTTGTGTGAAAAGAAAACAAATTTGAAAGCTACAGCCTTGGGGTGCTGTTGGGACACTAGGACACCATCCGTGCATTTCCATATCACCGTCATCTGTGTGGCAAGCCTTGGTTCCTAATGGTTGCCAGGCTAAGGCGGCATAATCCTCTACAGTGCAGCTGTGCTTATCTTGCCCACACACGCTCATATGCCAGCAAAATACTTCTTCCGGTTATTAAAATCACTTTTCTATTACATCAAGCAGCTATTGTTACTTGCCCTGAATTACTTATTAATGTTATAGAGTGTCTGTTTGGAATAGATATCCTGGGGCTTATAATTCAGAGACTTATATATAAGTCATGTTTACGAAGTTTTCAGTTGGGCATGGTGGCTCATGGCCACAATCCCAGCAGTTGGGAAGCAGAGAGAGAAGGAGAGTTCCGGGCAGCCTGGGCTACACAGTCATACCCTGTCTCAGCAGTAGCAATAAAAGCCACTTACAGTCAAGTCTGATAAACTGAATATTTGCGTAATAACCACAGCACAAAATTATCAACCCTAGCATTCGTCTCTTTCTGTTTGTGCCCCCCACAGCGTGTGTGTGTGGCAGTGTGTGTGTGTGTGTGTGTGTGTGTGTGTGTGTGTGTGGCACATGTATTCCTGGGGCATTAGACTCAAGGCCCTGTGCACTGTAGTCAGATATTCTGCAGCTGATGCTCCTGCTTCAGTCTCTCCAGCCCTTTCCATGTTTGTGTTCTAGCATTTTCCTCTCTTTTTGTTTCAGCTATTAATAATAACTATTTTTCCATATTATTAGTATACTTTGTAAGTACAGTTTTAAAAGCTAAAGAATATTTTATCATCTTTGAGATATAATTCCCACCCATTCCCAAAATGTTAGGTACTGGTTTTCTTTTATTAGAAACAATTAGAAATAAGCAAATATATTTGTGTGACCCGTCTATAGTTTGATTATAACTTTCTGCCAGTAAAATCAGTCAAAGGGAACTATGTGCCAGGGTTTTACTTTGTGTGGTTTCGTTGCTTTTGGTAATGATGTTTAGCCTCACAAACTGTGGTTCTGACTGATGTGGATATTTATTATCCAACTTCAGGAAACGCTTTGCCTTTGTTGTTGTTATTGTTGTTTTAAAAATATTTATTTATTCTGTATACAGTGCTCTACCAGAAGAGGACATCAGATCACATTATAGATGGTTGTGAGCCACCATGTGGTTGCTGGGAATTGAGCTCATGACCTCTGGAAGAACAGTCAGTGCTCTTAACTGCTGAGCCATCTCTCCAGCCCCCCTTTGCCTTTTTGAAACTCACATTCAAAGTGTGTGTTTACTATTTAAGAAAGACTCCAGAGCCTATGACATAAAGAAGTGTTCATGCCGGGTGTGGTGGCGCACACCTTTAACCCCAGCACTCTGGAGGCAGAAGCAGGCGGATCTCTGAGTTCAAGGCTAGCCTGGTCTACAAAGTGAGTTCAGGACAGCCAAGGCTACACAGAGAAACCCTGACTCAAAAAAATAAAAATAAAAAAAAGAAGTATTTGTAATTCTATGAGCTAAGCAGCTGAGGGGCAATCCTGCTTAGCAAATGTGGCACTGCGGCTTCCTAGCCCTGTGAAATACCTCTTATATGTTGACTTAAATATTTACCTTTTCTGAGTATAGAGAACGTCTGTGGGGACTGGAGAAATGGCTCAGCAGTTAAGAGCACTGGCTGCTCTTCCAGGGGACTTAAGTTCAGTCCCCAGCACCCATATGGCTAGCAACCATCTGCAACTCCAGTTCCAAAGGAGCCGATGACCTTTTTTGGCCTCTGCAGGCACCAGGCATGCTTGTGATGCACAGACATACATGAGCACCTTAACACAGAAAATACAAATAAATAAATGTTTTAAAAGGAGGACTTTTGTGAAAATTGGCAAGGCCATTAATTTATGGTATAGAAACCTGTAGAGGAAAGCTGTATCTGCTAGAAATGTACTCAAGAAAAAGCCAGAGGACACTGACACTTCCAACTGAAGGCCTTCAAATGTTACCTAGTTTCTAGTCATTAGACTGTATACATTAATCTTCCTCTTCTAGCAGATAAATCTGGGTTTATTCTTAGCACCAATTGAAGTAATTATTTTTTAATTTATTTACCTTTATTTTATGTGAATTGGTGTTTTGCCAACATGTATGTCTATGTGGGAGTGTCAGATCTTGGAGTTACAGACAGTTGTGAGCTGCCATGTAGGTGCTGGGATTTGAACCTGGGTTTTCGGGAAGAACAGTGAGTGCCCTTAACCATTGAGCCATCTCTCCAGCCCTGTGTTTATTCTTTTTATAAAAAGCCATGAAATTATACGTGCATGTAACTAAACATGAAAATAAATACATCAAGCCAGGCATGGTGGCACACACCTTTAATCCCAGCACTCAGGAGACAGAGGCAGGTGGATCACTGTGAATTTGAGGCCAACCTGGTATATGAAGTGAGTCCAGGACAGCACAGAGAAACCCTGTCTTGAAAAACCAAAAAAAAAAAAAAAAAAAAAAGAAAGAAAGAAAATAAATTAGTGAAGCTGTATGACCTTACCTACTTTAATTTTAAAGGGAGTGTTTTAAGAAAGAAAACCTGTGGAAATAGTTGAATCAATTTCTGAGAAAAAAAATGAGCAAGAGGGACATTGCTCTGAGCACTTGCACGTGTGTGTTAGCACCTCTGCTTAACCTTGCAGCCTTGCCCACTCATCCGACTAGACCCTGGACAGTCTGTGGAGTAGCTTGCTTCCTTCCCTCTGCTGACAAGGGCAGTGCTGGTAGCTAGTTGCCTACTGTCTGGTCCCAGGAATGTTTAGTGCTTTTGTTTCATAGTCTGGCAAACTTGCACCCCCGATCCTTCCTTTGAAGGATTTTTTTCCTGTTGAAGATTTTAAACACACCCAAAATGGCACCCCTCTTGGATGGCCTCATACTTCTTCATGTCTGGACCTTTCATATTATGAGCTGTTCCAGGCATGAACTTGACCTGTAGTGTGCCAACCTGCTAGCAGTGTTATGGCTGTAACGGGCTAACTGCCTTCAGGTCTGGTTGATTGTTTCCCGGGCCTCTGGGCCACTTGACCTCCAGCTAGCCTTCATCCTGCCCATCACCAGGTTCCAGCCAGAACCAAGGCAGAGGGACTCAGGGTGCTGCACATTCTGTAATTTGGCCTCCAGTCCCCAGTGTTTGGCCTTGTGCCTTGGCTCTGAAAGCTGGACTCTTGTCCAGTCCTCTGTGCCAGAATCCCATGGTAACCTGCCTCGTTTCTCTGTGGTCTGTTTGTATCATCCTCATTCCCAGGGACTGAAACCCAGTGACCACTGCGCTGTCCTGATGGCAGCCTCCAGCCTGCCGCTCAGGTCACACTATGGAGCACCGTTTCTGGTACCCACAGCCAGGAAGTCTCTGTTCTGGACACTTATCTCAGCAAAGGGCAGCTGCATCCTTCCCATTCTTCAGGCCTGAATTGTGGGGTCATCCTTCGCCCCTCTTATTCATTCACATCGGCTTTTGAGCCTTTAGCAAATTCTTGATTTTATGTTAAGCCACATTCAGTACAGGGGATGTAGTTCAGTTGGTAGAGTGCTTGTCTAGGTAGGTAGTGTGCACAACACCCTGTACTGGATGACAAGGCGTGGTGATGCATGCTTGCATTCCCTGCATAAAGGCAAGAGAGCCAGAAGTTCAAGATTATCTTTAGCCACATAGTGAGTTTGAGGCTAGCCTGGGCTCCATGAGATTACGTCTCAAAATAAATATATGAGCCGGGCGGTGGTGGCGCACACCTTTAATCTCAGCACTTGGGAGGCAAAGGCAGGTGAATCTCTGTGAGTTCGAGGCCAGCCTGGTCTACAGAGTGAGTTCTAGGGCAGCTAGGACTGCACAGACCCTGTCTTGAAAAACCAAAATGAACAAATACATACTACGTACGGTCATACATTCATATGCACATACATATAAACAATAGTAAAAACCCTTCAGAATCTTGACTGCCCCTGTCTGGCCCAGTGTCCTCTCTTCCCTGGATTCTCCCGCTGGGTTCCAATAGGGGAGTCCTGTTACTTTCATAGTATTTTCAGAACTGCCTCTGAGTGACCCATTAAAACATGACCCAGATTGCTTCATGGCATTCAGTATGTAGGCAAAGTGCAAATAAAGTATATCCAGTGCCCCGCAAGCTCCCGCTACCTCTGTTACCTGCTCATGGCCCCAGGCCTGACATCCTTCCTCACTCTGGACACGTGGCCATACTTACATGTCCCCTGTCCCTTTAGCCTTCTCTAGGGCTTTCTGACAGGGCCATTGTTCCATCTTTTCGAATGCTTGTTTTCCAGTCTCAAAATTTTTTTGGGTACCTCCCCCCCAAGGACAGGGTCTCTCTGTATAGCCTTGGCTGTCCTGAATTTGCTTTGTAGACCAGGCTAGCCTCGAACTCACAGTGATCTGCCTGTTTCCTGGGATTAAAGGTGCACGCCACCACACCCGGCTTCCCATCTCAATTTTTACAAGTGTATTATATCTGTTATTCACGTTCTTCTATCAGAACTGCAGGAAAGACTGAGAAGCTGAACGTTTTTGAAGCGTATGTGTTAGTACCTCTTGTATGTATTAATGTAGTGTCCCAATGCCCTTACATGATGCTACTCAGCATCGCATTTTCCAGGTTAAGTGACTTACTCAAGAGCATCTGAGCCACCAGATGGGGCCACGTGGCTGAGGGAGCATAGACTTTAGCGTGTTACCAGCTAGGTAATTTCAGCTCTCAGCCAGTGACTGAGTTTAAATTTCCACAGCCTCAGTTTCCTTACATATAAAATATGGACAATGAATCTTCCTCTCAGACTCCTGGAAAGGTTATGGGAGACCTTGAGTGTGTTATTTTCTTATGTATTTCTCTGATTATTGGGAGAGTTGACATTTTTTTAAATGTTTTTATTGGCCTTTCAGGCTTCCTCTGCAGAGTTTCTGTTTATAGCTTTCCCTAGCTTTCCTTTTGGTTTCTATCTGATTAAGTTGGGAAAAATTCTTGAATATTAGAGCTCGTATGTTGTCTTTCAAATAGTTTTTCTCACACTCATTCACTGTTTAATGATGTTTGGGGGAATATTTTCCCTTTGTGTGGCCAGAGGCCCAGTGTTGCTTGATAATTAAGTCACTGAGATACAGATTTATTCACTCAGCAAATATTTCCTTAAGGCTCGAACATTCGGAGTGCCCATTCAGCTGGGACAGCTCTGAATCCTGACTTGGAGTTGGTGCCCCTGATAGTGCCCTTCACACTGGTGTTAGCAGATTCTTGAAAGAAAATAATGTTTTCTCAGAGGCAAGGAGACCCAAACATTTCCCAGATTTTGGCCACATAATCAGAAATTTCCAAAGAGTTCTGGAATTTGTGGGCTGGCCTCCAAGTTATCAGGCATCTGCTGCCTTCTCTGAGGGCGGGTTTCTTTCAGCTCACTCCACCCTCCCTCAGCTGTGCAGCACAGATGGGGCAGATGATGAATGCTTCAGATGTCCTCTGTGGGACCAGCTCCAAAGGCAGTCTCAGAAGCTAGACTCGTAACTCACATGGTCAGAATTGGCAAGCTCTTCTGAAGCACCGTGACTTCCTATCAGACCACCAGCTCTGCGGAGCCTCCAAGGTCTGCCTGCTGCAGCCCTGTGAGTGAGTATGGCACCCAGATGCTGCCTACTCTAGCTCAGGGTCGCTCTAGAATCTGAACTGAAAAATCTTAGTCCTTTGACTGTTGCCGTGAATGCCCGGAATGGCCCTCTTAGCCCAGGTTTGATGTATACAGATGTCTCGCACAGGAAATATCTCGCAGGCTGAGCCATGTGGTGTTCAGTGAAATGGGTCTCTCTTAATTATGTAGGGGTGGAGTGCATATGTGCGTGTGAGTACAAGTACTGGTGGAGGCCAGAGGTGTCTCTGGAGCGAGAGTCATAGGCAGTTGTGAGCTGCCCAGTGTGGGTACTGGGAACCAAATTTGGGTCCTCTGTAAGAGCAGTGTGCTTTTTACCACTGTCTAGCTCCTCGGATACCTTCAACACTGTGCAAGTCTGTCTGTTCAGCTCCCTCTCCCACTGCGTGTATGTCTTTCTGTCTTTTGTTCTTTATTTGAGACAGGGTCTTATGTAGCCTAGACTGACTGACCTGAGACTCACTATGTGTATGTAGTCTAGGGTATCTTTGAACTTCTGTTCTGCCTGCCTCTACTTTCCAAGTCTGGGACTATAGGCACACAGCACCATTCCAGGGTTATGTAGCGCTAGAGTCTAAACCTACAACTTCTGCACATGCTAGGCAAACACTCTACCAGCTGAGCTACGTCCCCAGTCCAAGTCCTTTCGCTTCTTTTATATTGTTGGTGTTTTTGTTGTTGGTTTGTTTTTGTTTTTGTTTTCGAGACAGGGTTTCTCTGTGTAGCCTTGGCTGCCCTGGAGTCACTTTGTAGATCAGGCTGGCCTCGAACTCACAGCGATCTGCCTGCCTCTGCCTCCTGAGTGCTGAGATTAAAGGCATGCGCCACCACCTCCCGGCCTTATATTGTATTTTTATTGGTGTGTGTGTGTGTGTGTGTGTGTGTGTGTGTGTGTGTGTGTGTGTGTGCAGGCGCGCACCTGCAGAGGCCAGAAAGAGGGAGCTGAAGTTACAGATGGTTGTGGGCTACCCAGTGTGAGTGCTGGAAACTGAGCTCAGGTCAAGAGCTCTCTTCACTGCAGAGCCAGCCTTAGACATGGTGGCATGTTCTAGCACTCTACAAGTGGAAGTAGAAGGATCACAAATTTGAGGACTGCCTGGGCTACATAGTGAGACTTGCCTCAAATAAAGCAAAGCAATTAAAGCGTATCAGCCATCTGATGCATGAAACATAAAATTATCATGCCCCAATTTGTCATCTTAGGTTGGCTGTTGGTCAGGGGTATTGTCCCCGAAGGCCAACTGGATCTCATTACCAGCTGCTCCTTGACTTGCACTGGGACCTTAGGCAGGATCACTTGCCTCTCTGCACCTAGTTTGTGCATCAGTAAGCCTTGGTGGCTAAGTACTAAGGTAGACTGGCAGGCTTAAATTAGCTCATACGCAAACATCCTCATAATAATGCCCAGTGTGTAGCTATTGCTTAATGAATGTTGCAAAATTCCTGCACCAGCCTCTCTTGAGTGGGATGCTGGAGGCTGGGCATGTCGGCCTTCCTGTGTGATGGCAGTAAATTGCTGGTACCATTTTTCCTCTGTGTAGGTATGCTGTCTAGGGCTAGGGAACTAAGTTTTGCTATTTATATAAAGATTTGTTTATTTATATTTGTTTGTTTGTTTTGGTTTTTCGAGACAGGATTTCTCTGTGTAGCCATGGCCCCCCCAAAACTCCATCTGTAGACCGAACTGGCCTCAAACTCACAGAGATCCACCTGCCTCTGCCTCCTGAGTCCTGGGATGAAAGGCGTGCGCCACCACCGCCCGGCTTTATTTTTATATTTTAAGGTGCAGTTCCACGTATCCAAGACTTCACTAGAGCTCAGATGAGGATAACTTAGAACACTGGGGGTGCGGGAGGGGGTCGAGTGGGTGTGAAAGGGGGACTCACTATGTAGCCCTGGCTAGCCTGAAACTAACTTTATACATAGACTAGGCTGACCAGGACTTAGAGATCTGCCGGCTTCTGCCTCCCAGATGTTTGGATTAAAGGTATGTGCAATCTTGAGCTTCTAATCTTTCTGTCTTCCACCTCCCAACTGGTGAGACTATAGGCACGTGCCACCACGCCCAATTTGTGCCATGCTGGGGAATTGAACCCAGGCCTTCATTCACTTGTGTTAGGTAAGCACTCTACTAGTTGAGCCACACCCTCAGCCCCTCTCCACCCCCCTCCCACCAACCAGCTCTTACTGTGTAACCTAGCCTGGCCTGAATTTATAATCCCGCGTCAGCTTCTTGAGCACTAGAATTACAGGCATGTGCTCCCACACCGGCTTCTTACATAAAGCTTCTTAGATTCTGTGCAGGCTGGTTACCATCTGAGTGATTCCTCATTGGCTGGGTAAAAATACCCTTGCTGGAGTCTTA
The DNA here is from genome assembly GCF_964271855.1 of Acomys minous. Classification (NCBI taxonomy): domain Eukaryota; kingdom Metazoa; phylum Chordata; class Mammalia; order Rodentia; family Muridae; genus Acomys; species Acomys minous. The sequence continues at coordinate 116,127,737 of NC_140484.1, read as the reverse complement.
GCTGGCCCAGCCGGGGTCATCCAGACTGTAAGTGAATGCCCCGACTCAGTGCAGCTCCTGGAGAGGCAGGGACGGTCAGACAGAAGGCAGGGCCTGGGCCGGGGCAGAGCTGCACAAGGGCGGCAGCTAGGGCTCCAGTTGGCCTTACATTTGGACTCTGGAATTCAGTGCTCTGTCCTCTATCCGGAACCCAGGCCCCGACTGCTATGTCATTAGGGAGGGGGAGGGGAGCAGCAGGCTTGTCACTAGACTTCTAAGTCACCACATATTTTGGCTATAGAATCAGCCAAAGTTTTGTTCCAGTTCCTTACAAAATTTCACAATATTCAGGCGTTAGAATTGGTCCTTATGTTGTGAAACAGCTGGTTTTTATACTTTAAACTTGACTTGAAGACTTAGCTGTTGATTATTACTTTGGAAGTTTTCCAAGAGGCAGAATGCTGCCTGTGGAAGTTTCTCCATAAGCCATGATGCCAGATACTGTAGCAGTTTCTCTGTTCAAAGACAGTCTGTGTTTCAAGGCACTCCCTGGGTACAGAACTTGGTTTCCTTGACAACAGATAGCTGATGTTTTAGCTCTTTTCTTTCTTTACCCCTAACCTCTTGGGATGTGACTTCAGAAAGCTCTCTCCTCCCATTTTCTCCTGGAAACCTGTTTGAAGGCAGTCACAGTAGTAGCCATTTGGCACCCATCTCCCAGTACCAGAGATTGGACATAATTTTTGCTAAGCAGGTACTCATATCATTGAGCCATATCCCACCCCTTTGTAGTTGTTTTATTTTGGGGACAGTATCTCAGTGAGGTGCCCAGCTTGGCCTCACATTTGCTGTGTAACTCAGACAGACGTTGAACTTCCAGCCTTACTGCCTCAGTCTCCTGTAGTTACAGGCTTGCACCACCAGGTCCAGCTCCAGCTTTCCTTTCTAGGAGGGATGGGAGGATCCCAGGGATTGAGCCCAGGCCCTCCTGAGTGCTGGCACGTGCACTACCACTAAGCTGGACCTCTAGCTATGAGAGAGAGAGAGGGTGGGGAGAGGCATTGTAAGCCACAGAGCGTGTGGAGATCAGAGAGCAGCATGCACGAGGAGCTGGTTCCGTCCTTCCATCACGTGGGTTCTGAGGATAACACCTTGGCAGCAAGTGTCTTTGCCTTCTGAACCATCATGCTAGCCCCTATTCTGATTTATTTACTTATGTTTTTGTACATGTATGGTTTTTGGCTTTCGTTTTTGTTTGTTTTGGCTTGGGCTTTTTTGTTTTTGTTTTTTTGCTTTTTGAGACAGGATTTCTCTGTGTAATAGAGCGCTGGCTGTCCCAGACTCATTTTTATAGACCAGGCTGGCCTGGAATTCACAGAGATCTGCCTTCTGAGTGCTGGGATTAAAGGTGTGTGCCGCCACCACCTGGGTCATAGGTGTTTTTTTGTTTTTTGTTTTTTTAAAATTATTGTGTGTGAATGTGTGTGCATGCATGCCCCGCTGCCACCTACCATATGTTTGGAAGTTAGTTTCTTTTTCTTTCATGGGGTCCAGGAGTGAACTCAGTCTTGGGCGGCAAACACTTTTATGCACTGAGTCATCTCACCAGCCCTATTCTAAAGGAAAACACTTCCCCACAGGTGTTAGCCAGGAGGCGTTGGTTTGATTGAGACAGCTTGCCTAGCTAGCCTGGAACCCTCATCGTAGACCAGGCTGGCCTTGAAGTTGTGTTGATTCTCCTTTGCCTCCTGGGGGAGTCCAGGAATGTGGCACTGCGCCTGCTGTCGTCGATTTTGTTTTGGTGCTGCAGGTTGAACCCACTTTCCTAAGCCACACTGCAGCCTCTAGGCAGGAGTCTAGTGGCGGTGGGGGACAGAACCACTGCGCAGCTGAGCTCTAGTCTGTGTGCTCTGTATCAGTTCTCCTACTGGAGTATAGACTGGCATCTTTCTCCATTTTACTGATGCTTAGACAGGAACATACGTAAGGCCACACGGTGGAAGTGACAGCATTAGGATTCTGACCCAGACTTATCTTTTCTAGGCCTTTGCTCTTATTTAGCAAATAAAATAGGACACACAGAATCATTTGCTTTCCGTGGGAATGTGTTCTATTCTTTTCCAGTCTGTATAAATGCATTTTCCTGGCCTCTTGGAACCTTCAGACGGCTACCTTGGTGTCACTTTTGAGTGGCTATTTTCTTAGGTTATATGCTGTTTCCTTCATTCCCTCAGCCACCTGAAAAATATTTTTGTTAATGTAATCCTACTTTCAGCCCTCAGCAAATTTCCCTTCCTTCAGCTACCAAAGAAATGTGTCTTTGTGGCAGTCCAAAGTCCCCAGGCACTGAGAATTTCACACTGGAACCTGGTCAGGAAAAGCCAGAACTGGGAGTCTGTACCCTGATGGAAGTGGTCCCTTAATAGGGAAAGCATCAACGAGACCAGGAGGACAGACCTGACTAAAAGTCAGAAGGCCAGAAAGGATAAGTGGCCAGCGACGGCAGCCATGTCCTCACAGAGCATGGCCTTCCGTCCGCTGAAGTCTCATGCCCACAGTTATCTCATCGACATCTTGGCACTCATGAGGTTGCTCAACAGACACACTGGACCAGTCTCTACCTGTTTAGGCTCTGAGTAGTTTTGGAGGTTTGTTTAGAATTAATTAACTAGAGTAGTCATTTAGACATTTTAATACATGCAATTATTACATGTTAATTAAAAAGAAAAAGTTAAAAGCTTAAAAAGCTCCTGAGTTAAAATGTAACTTAAAACCATGTGGAGAGATTGCTAAAGCAAAGCGTTGAGGAGCAGCACAGCGTAGCCTTGACTGGGTTTCTGCCAACAGCTGTGGCTCTGATTTGTCACAGCCCTCTTTCCATTTTGATTACTTGTCTGGAATGACAAAATTTGTATCACCAGAGGGGACTCTGTACTCTTTCAAGGCATAGGTGGGAACTGAAAGCAAGGCAAATGCAGCAGTCAGGCAGAGCTGCTCGGCCAGCGGCTGCTCACCTAGTCTGAAGCCTTACAAACACTGTGTGTAGTTTGCCGCCATATTCGCCTTTGTTTTTAAATTAAGTGAAAAGGGAAACTCATTTCTTTCTTCTTTTCTTCTCTCCTCCATTCTTTCCGCTCTTTATCTTTTTTATTTTTGTTTTTATTTTGCTGTTGAGACAGTATCTTGCTATGTAGCTTTGGCTATCCTGGAACTCACTATGTAGAATAGGCTGGTATTGAACTCACAGTGATCCTCCTGCCTCTGTTTCTCTCATGCTGCGATGGCAGATGAGCTTCACAATGCCTGACTCCCTTCCCTTCTCTCAATCAAGTTTCTACCAGGAATATTTTGTGCCCCTGCTACTTCTGTTACTACCATTACTGGTTAAAACCCGTGTGCTCAGTCTGTGCCATGTACTACTACTGTGGCTAAGTACTTAGCATGTGTCACTTATTCTTCCCAGTGACCCCAGAGTAGGTGCTGACACATAGGGACAAAGACGGAGGTTAGTAAGGCTAAAGGACCTTCTAACCCAGGGAGCTGTATAGTAATGGCAGAAGTAAGCCAGGTGCTTTTGTTTTAGTGCTTAGGCCTGTAACCATAGCTGTTTTGCCAATAGCTTTTGTTCTTTTGTTGGTTTTCTGAAACAGAACTATTTTCTCTGAATGCAGAAGTTGAAACCTGTTAAGGAAATTTAACCAGAGTATTTCTTGAAGAAAAAAAGAAACCATTTCCTGATTTCTTCATTTGTAAACTCCATGACATCATCAGGGCTGGTACACTTTGCTCTCTCGATTTCATACTAAGAATAAAGCGGAGATGATACTTCGGGAACTTCTGACACTGTTTTGGGACAACGCTTGGGACCCTTTGATTGTTTTGTTTTGTTTTGGCACCCTTTGTTTTTCTGTGCCTTATATTTGGTTCTTGAAGCTTAAAGAACCGTGCCCCCTATTCGTCAAGTAAAGGCAGGCAGCAAGATCTCCAAGCTAGTCCTGCTGTGGCTGCAGGCCTCCCCAGTGGTGCTGGGCAAGTGTCCCTCTAAGTTGTATCCCTAGTCTGGTGATGTCTGGATTCAGCTATCTCTGACCATTTGGGTTTGTTAGTATTTTCCCATAGGTAGAAAAACCAGGAAGTAGCAAACTAAAGCAGCAAAGAAACATTTGGAAGTGTGATTGTTGTTATTGTAGTCGGTAACATGCTCCGCCGCAGGCAGGGGTGCCACGGTCAGAAGTTAGAGAGCCTGGGTTCAGATGCGTCTCATCCCTTCCTGAGCAGGTTCCCAAGCCTCAGTTTCCGCATCTGTTGAATGAGGATAACACTGGTCCCTCTGCACAGAGTTGTTGTGAGGATTGAGACAAGTGTGAAGCCTTAGCACTGTTTCTGGCACATTCTAAGTGCCAATACAGCATAATTATTATCAGCCTTTTCACCCATTCAGTTAAGAGACAGTTTGAGTTACCCTTTGGTGTTGGTGAGAATACTAAAATTTGTTTCTAATATTATTACAGATGTTTTAATTTGGTACATGTCTTTTAAAAGCAGTTTAAGACCATGTTGCACATTAGTATAAAGAATATTAAGATTTCAGCCGGTGTGGTGGGGCATGGGTTTAATCCGAGCACTCAGGAGGCAGAGACAAGCGGATTGCTGAGAGTTCAAGACCAGCCTGGCCTACAGAGTGAGTTCTAAGAGAAACCCCATCTCGAATAACAAAAACAAAACAAAGATTTCTTAGATGGATTATACTAGGGGACTCTGTTGTAAGAAGATATAATCTAAAATATAAAAATATTATTTGTTAAATTGAATAATTGATTTCACTGAAGTAAGATAATTCTGTTTACAATTATGATCGAAAAGACTGCAGCCATATGGAGAAATGATTGTATTATGTGTTAAGCAAAATTTTCTGGGTTTAGAAAAAAATTTTTTAAGGAAAGGTACAAAATTGAATGCACTGATGACCATAGAACTACGTCAAGTCTTCACACAGCTGCCAGGAGCTAGTTGGGAAGTCCCTGGAATCTTTTTTAAAAAGTCATCAAGTAAACCAGGTGGTGTACATCTGTAGTCTCAGCACTTAGGAGGCAGAGGCAGGCTTGAGTTCAAGGCCAGCCTGTTCTTGAGTTCCAGGACAGCCAAGCCTACACAGCGAAACCCTGTCTCAAAAAACAAAACAAAACAAATCAAGTAATGAACAGACAGTGTAATTTCATGCATGAATTCCACCTCCTATTGCCAGCCTCTCATTTCAGGGTGGAGGTAGTAGGGAGGAAGTAAGGGTCAGAGGCGCCCTTAGGACACACTTGCATCCTGCAGGGGGCTCTCTTTGTAAGCATCAGCAGGTTATGTGGGGTCATTATGGCCCCTCATCTCCTCTTGTGCTTGCATGTGTGCACTAGGGCTTGAAGCCAGGACCCCTTGCACGCTAGGCAAGTGCTTCACCCTAGTTCTTGATCGCATACTCTGCACTAAATCACTTTTCAAAACATACTCAAGGAAACTGATAGTTTCTTAAGTAATGCATATATTAGGCTACTGTACTAATGACACCAAGTAATGGTTGCTATAGCTAACCCAAATGACTATAATTTAAATCACTATTTTTTAGAGTTATTATTAGGCCAGACATAGTAGTGCATAGCTGTTGTCCCAGCTCTTGAGAGACTGAGGCAGGAAAATTTTGGCAAATTTGAGGCCAGCCTGGACTACATAATGAGTTCTAGGCTAGCCAGGGATATGTAGTGAGACTCTCTGCTTTAAGTAAGTAAGCAAGCAAGCAAACAAACTGGGGAGGGCAGGAACAAGCCAGGCATGGCAGCACAAAATTCTTGGCTTTTTAAGACAAGGTTTCTCTGTGTAGCTTGAGCTATCCTGGACTCACTTTGTAGATAAGGTTGGCCTGAACTCACAGGTCTGCCTGCCTCTGCCTCCCGAGTGCTGAGATCGCAGGCATGCACCACTGCTCCCGGCTTGGAGGTAGCATACACTCTTTTAAACCCAGAACTTTAGAGGCAGGAATAGAAGAATCAGGAGTTCAATACTATTTTTGGCTACGTAACAAATTTGAGGCCAGTCCAGACAACACTTGACCATGTCTGATAAAAACAAACCCACAAAAAGAAGTGATTTGAAAAAGCAGCAAATTATGATAGGCAGATTTGGGCCAAGGGGTCCTGCTCAAACTAAGGCACCAGCCAAGGACAGTACAGGCCATAAAACTTTAAACCCCTACCCAGATCTAGCCAATGGTCAGAACATTCTCCACAGTAGAGTGGAGAGTGGGATATGACTTTCTCACATACTCTGGTGCCTCACATTTGACCATGTCCCCTGGAGGGGGAGACCTGGTAGCACTCAGAGGAAGGACAGCAGGTTACCAAGAAGAGACTTGATACCCTATGAACATATACAGGGGGAGGTAATCCCCCTCAGGAACAGTCATAGGGGAAGGGAATAAGGGGAAAATGGGAGGGAGGGAAGAATGGGAGGATACAAGGGATGGGATAACCATTGAGATGTAACAAGAATAAATTAATAAAAAAAGGAAAAAGAAAAAAGAAAAAGCAGCAAAGCCATTATTGTTACTTTGCCACTCCTCCTGAGAGCTCAGCAGTGCAGTCATGCTGAGAACACGCCCCTCTCCAGCTGCTCTGTGTGTACCCTACTTGAAAATTAGCCGGTTCTCTTTATTTTGGCTTCACCTGGGCTCAGCAAAGCATCCCTAACCAGAATGGCTGTCAGAAAGGACCTGTCAAAATGCTCAGCTTGGGAATATATCTAAGAAAAAACATCGGGAACAGACACACTGGGTACCTTCTGGATGGAAGGACTATAGCCTTCCTCCTCCTCCTCCTCCTCCTCCTCCTCTTCCTCCTCCTCCTCCTCCTCCTCCTCCTCCTCCTCCCTGTTCTGTGGTCCTAAAGTATGTAATGTGGAATGTTTCTTGATAGTGAAAGTCTCATTTAGTACATTGTAATCAGCATTTGGGAGGCTGAGGCAAGAGGATTGTCACAAGTTCCAGGCTGGCTTGGGCAACAAAGTAGAACCCTTTCTCAAACAAAACAAATCACAAAAACAAAGCAGTGTTCACATATTTATTGAATACAGTTTATGGTCTAGCCACTCACTTCATGCTAGGGATAACAGTCATGACCCAGCATGCCGGGTCAGTGCTGGGCAGAACTCCAGTCCAGTGATGACTTGACAGGCAGATAATTTTTACAATTTTTAACACCATGATAAACCTACAATTGAGGACTGCAGAGCTGGAGCACCTCAGAGTGCTGCCTAATCCAGACTGCAGCCAGGAGAGCCTTCCCGAAGGAAGAGGTGTTAAAGTATGACCCAAGGACAGTACCGCTGGAAGTTGGAGCAGAGTGTTCTAACAAGGGAAGCCATGTTTGGCAGAGAAATCTGAGAGGTAGGAGAAAGCGTGTGTTGTTTGAGGAACAGAAAGTTTGGTGAGTCTGAAACTGCCATCACTGTGAGGAGTGGGGCTAAGAGCCCAGAGGAGGAAGCCAGAGTCAGATCACAGACTTCACTCTTTTATTAAGGAATTTCAAGTCTGCCTTAAGGACAATGTAAGGCTGTTAAACGAGTATTTACTTGTTTGCTCACATATTTGTTTGCTCTTCCAAATTAAAAAAATAAAAACAAAAAGATAATAAACAAAGAAAGAAAGAAAGAAAGAAACTCAAATAAGAGCCAGGCAAGGAGGTGCACATCTTTGATCCTAGCACTGAAGAAACAGAGGCAGATGGATCTGTACAAGTTCAGTGGCAGCCTAGTCTACATAGTGAGACCCTGTCTCAAAGCCAACAGATAAATGAAAAGCCCCATAAACACATAAATCCTTAAAGACCCTCAAATAATATTGAAGCATTGTAAAACAAGAAGCAAAAGTCCTCTTCTCTCATTCACATCGTACCCAGATTCTAATCCCCAGCAAGGCCTCCTGCTGCCAAGTATTGTTCTCATATTTCTAGAGGTTTCCTGTGCATATGCAAGCCTGTCAGCTTGTGTATGCATACTCTCCTTTTACACAGAAGGCACTGTGTTACCTTACACTACACACTACACACACACATACACACACACAGCGTAGTATACATTTCTGTACTGTTTTATTTGCTAGACCAGTCTCATACTGAGAGAAATTTAAATTACTTGTAGTTTTTCACTATTACAAGGCAATACTGGGGCACACTCTGTAATCCCAGCATCTGGAAGATGGAGGTAGGTGGATCAAAAACGCAAGGCCTTAGTTATATAACCGGTTTGAAGGCAACCGGAGACCTTGTCTCAACCAAACAAGAAACTCTAACAAAACTGCAGCAAATATCCTTGATATTATTCATTTTGGGTATTTACCTGAAGTTGTATGTGGCACAGATTCCTAGAGACAAAACAATAAAGTAAAAGGCCGCACAAGCTGGACCTGTCATCCCAGTGTAGGAAAGACTGAGGTGGTAAATTTGAGACTAGCTGATCTGACAGTGAGCTCTGGTCCTCAAAAAAGGTGTGTGTGTGTGTGTGTGTGTGTGTGTGTGTGTGTGTGTGTGTGTGTTTATTTTTATGTGTAGTTTAGGGATGTTATGTATACTCATTTGTTGTACAAAACTGATCCCCAGAACCTCAGAACCTCTTCATCTTGGAAAATAGCTAGTCCTTACCCATTAAATAATAACTCCTGTTTTCTCCTCCCCTCCTCCCCTGGGAGGCACCATTCTGCTTTCTGCGTCTCTGGCTGACTGGGCTTGGCCTTGTAAGTGAAATCCTACACACTCTGTCTTTGTGTGACCAGTCTCTCTCATTTAGCATGATGCCCTGAGGGCTCATCCGTGTTGTATTCACAGGATTTCCTTCCTTTTAAAGGCTTAGTAATATTACCTTATGTGCATACGCCACCCATTTACCCATTCATCTTATGAGGGACACTTGAATTGTTTCCATCCTTTGGCTATTGTGCTTAAAGCAGCTATGAAACTGGCTAATAAATATGCTTTTGGATGCATACTCAGAAGTGGTATTGCTGGACCATAAGGTAGTTTGAGGTTGGTTTATTGCACAGACTGGCCTGGAACTCCTGGGCTTATGAGATGCTCCTGGGCCAAGCTGTATCCCACTTCCCTGGTGTTTTTGTTTTGCTCTTCTTGTGGCACCTAGGGCTTGGGCATGCTGGAGCTGCCGCTGAGCTGCTGCAACCCCCGCTCCAGCTTTACTTCTAGATTTTTGGGAGAGGGCTATCCATAGAACCGATACCCATTCCACAGTCCCACAGACAGCATCTGCCTTGCTTCATTTCTGCCGCTGTGATAAACACCCTGACAGAAGCAGGTTAGGGGAGAAAGGGTTTGCTTAGCTCGTGCCTTTGCTTTTGTTTGTGGGCTTGGAGGGTCTTCCTTTTTTGTGGTGGTCACTCTGGCAGGTATAAAGCAATAATAACTCACGACTTCCTGCCTCCCAGGTCATTAGATAGGAAGCCTCTCAGCTACTTGTGTAGCTTCCTGGGGGAATGCTTACCTAAGTCATATCTGTCATCATCTTTGCCAAGAATGTAACCGGCGAAAGTTGGAGAAAGTATCTCCTTGCCTAAATCAGCATGTGTCTTACTATGAGATTAACTCATTCAACAAATAAAATCGAGTGAGCCCATGTGTGTGACATTCTGAAATCCTGTAACATATAAGTCAGGCTGAATACTGTTTCATGTTTCCATGGCCACTTGTAGTTCTGAGTGCTTTACCTTTTATTAGCATATAAAAACACTCTAACTATGCTCAGCAGATTGGGTCTGGGGTATATTGGTTTACATTGTTTCATTTCAGAAAGCCTTAAGTGTGAAGGGTTAAAGCAGCACACACCTTACTGTCTAGCAGTTTCTGAAGTGAAGTCCCAGGCATGGCTTACCTGGGCTGTCAGTTTCAGGGGCTCTTTAGGCTCTAACCCAGTTATGGGCAGGGCCGTGGCGTCATCAGAGACTGGGGATTATCTTTCATTCTCTCTCAGGGCAGCCAGATTGACTTTGTGGTTAAAGCATACAGTGTCCATTTGGGGCCACAGCTACAGTGAGCTCCTAGAGGCCACTTGATGCTGTGTGGACTTGTCCAGCATGTCCGTTTGCTGCACAGCAGCTTACTTCTTTACCCAGAGAAGGCTTTAGAACAGGAGTGTTGTCTTGAGAATCTGTTCATCACTGTGACTGCATCCTGTTAGTAGATGCGTGTTGCAGGCCCTGCCCACAGTCTAGAGCTGAGGACCATAATACCAAGGAGTGAAGAGTGGGGAGGAGGCTGGCACTGTTGGGGTTCCCTTTGCCTGGTTTACCACGGCCTTCTGTGGATATTCCAAGCAGTCTCTCCAATCAGAATGTGCCTAGGGGGTTTCTGTTCTAAGTACTGAAGACATTGGTATTTTTTAATGCTGAGCTTTAATTATTAGTATATTTAGAATAGTCTTCACTCTAAGACTTCTCATTCACTCTTTTTATAATTCATATTCTACCATAATACTATTACTATTTTGGGATTTATTTGCTCCCCTGCCCCCTTTTTGAGACAGAGTCTTGCCTTGTAGCCCAGGCTGGCCTTAGAGTCAGAATCTCTCACTCAGCCTCCTGAGTGCTGGGACTACAGCATATGTTACCATATCCCCTGGGTATTTTTATTTTGTGTGTGTGTGTGTGTGTAAAACATGTATTTATGAGTGTGGACAAGCATATAATACAGTGTATGTGTGTGAAGGTCAAACATTGGTTCTGGGGTTATCAGTGTGGCTAACACTTCCACTAGCTGAGCAATAGTTAGTCTATAGTTAATTTACTTTCTAAGATTTATTTTATTTTTAACTGTGTACTTGTATGTGCCCATGTGTATGGTATGTGCACATGAGTTCAGGTGACACTGGATGCTAGAAGAGGGTATTGGAGCCCCTAGAGCTGGCATTTAGGTGGTCGTGAGCTGTCTGATGTGGGTGCTGGGACCTGTACTCGGGTCCTCTGAGAGCAGTATGCTCTCCTAACAGCTGAGCCATCTCTTCAGAAACCCCACCCCCGTTTCTTTCTATGTAGTTCTTTCCAAGTTTTCTTTCTCTTTTGATCCACTGATGTGGTTGTCCATTTCTTACTGTGCTTTGTATCTGCGTGTTATTTACTGTAGGTTTAGAATATAACTTAAGAGTTTAATTTTAGTTATATGCACATATTTATATATGTATATACACATACATACATACATACATTTTATATGTTTGTATGGTCCAGAATTAAGGGTGAATGAAAGCATGTTCAGTTTTTGTTGTTGTGTTTGTTTGCTTCTCGACACAGGGTTTTTCTGTGTAGCCTTGGTTGTCCTGGACTAGCTGTGTAGACCAGGCTGGGCTCAAACTGACAGCTATTTACCTGCCTCTGCCTCCCAGAGTGCTAGGATTACAGGTGTGCACCACTGTGCCTGACAACAGATCTATTTTTTAAAAAACATGTTGTTAATAACTTCCACATGACTAAGCAGCGCCATCAGATTCATTTTTAGGGGCTTTTCTGACTGCAGTGTGCAAACAAGGTTGGAAATAACAAGAGTAGTGACCAAAAGACAGTTAGTTATAGCTCAGCGTGGTGGTACACTGCGGATCAGGTGAGTTTCAGGCCAGCCTGTGCTACACAGTGAGACTTTGTCTCAAAACAATGAAAAATAAACACCACATCACAAGGCTGTTTCACATATCTTGGAGAGAGTGAATGGATGGGGAATTATGGACCAAGGTGGCTGTGGAAGAGACTCAGTGTAACCAGGCATTGCTGATGACCCAGATGGAGAGAGGAAGGGAAAAGTGCTCAAGGACAGTCCCAAACTTTAAGGGTCAAGCAGCTGGCTAGGGCCATTCCAGATGCCTAAAGTGGCAAGTCAGTGCTAGTGTGAGAGGGAGGTGGCAAAATGACTTGTAAAGGTGTACAGTCCAAAGCATCCGCTGAAGTGCTAAGCACCTGGCTGTTGGGCTGTTGGATACAGTCTGTAGCTCTGCTGCAGGCCTGGGCTGCAGGCAGAGTTGTGTGACTGGTGGGTGCCTGGGGGAAGCTTAGCATTTAAAGGACGGTTTGTATGTTCAGAAGTCTCTAGAGGCAGGAAAGCAGGAGGGTATGGAATCATTTGGACAGGTTTCAGATCAGAACAGATAATCCAATTTCAGAGACTTTGGGGAGTGTCAGTAATTTAGGAGCTGAAAAAGTCCGTTTGTATTTAGTGGCAAGGAAAGGCTGTGGTGCCATGGGAACTTGGCAGTGCGCCTGTGCTGATGGGAAGAGCCAAGAGAGGAGGAGGAGGAGGAGCTGTGATCCTGTTGCTGTCAAGAGGAGTGGGGCTTAGAGAAATCAGCCAGCGTGGTCTGTCTGCAGGAGAGTGAGACACTGAGGCTGTGGGCATATGTGAAGATAACAAAGAGCTAGTGCTGCAGCTGGAGCAGAGGGATTGCTGAAGGAAAAAGACAACAGGAGGAGGCAGCAGCCGGGAACAAAAACTAAGGCAAGGAATCAGCTTTAGGAATTTAGTGAAAGTGTAAGTAAGTTTAAGAAGCAAGCTATAATGTTTTGATTTGTTACTGTTCATGCTAAAAGAGAGGAATAGAAGCAACATGTCCATTCCTACTTGCTGTGCATACATAATGGTTATTTGAAGGACTCATGAAACTATTCCTCTGGCTATATATTTGGAAACAAGAAGGGGAATTGGGTTAGAGGTTGTCTCACACTCTCTAACTTTATATTTTCTATTTATTGAGAGTGTGAATAAATACTTATTAAAATAACTTAATAAATAGTTGATTGCTTTTAAAAGTAATAATTCCAATAAGACTTGAATTTTCTTTTTGAGACAGGGTCTCATGTAGCCCAGGCTAGCCTTGATTTGCTATGTAATTGAGGATGACCTTGAACTACTTTCTGATCCTCCTTCTTGTACCTCTGGGTGTTGGGAATACTGGTGTGTGACTGCTGTGGGGTGCTGGGGTGGAAGCCAGGGCTTTCTACATGTATACAAGCACTTTACCAGTTGAGGTATCCTCCCAGTGACAGGGCCTAGATTTTCTTAGGCCCTAGGGTGCCTCTGATTTGTCTGTTCAGCATCTAAGGAACAAACCCTTGCTTTTTGCCTGAGAGAACTTTGCTTACTATTTGACTCTCCCTGACTGGGAACCAGTAGCCTTGGGGAAGTATTCCTGGACCCCTGGGTCAAGAAAGAGGTCCACAGTCTGCCACAGGTGGTCCTCTAAACTCCATCTTCATTGAGTGGGCTTTAAGGCTGGCTTTTAGCCCCAGAAAGGAAAAAGAGAGAAGTCAGTATCCTGGTTGAAGCTGACACTCACCCTGGCTATCCACATCCCAGCTTTGACAACACCAGTGACAGTTAATCCTTCAACTTGTCACACCATCATCATTATAAATAATTCCCAGACCTTAAATATTTTCCCCCAATAAGCAGAAGTACGAAACACAGAAATTCAAAGGGGGAAAGGGTTCTAGCCTTCCTCATTTCATTTTGGTGTTGGAGCAAATAGTGAAATGATTGCATGGGTTTAGCACATTTTATTTTAAATGTCTAGTTCTTACATTACATGCTGATTGTGACTTTAACTTGAAGCATCACAAGAAAAACAAAACAAAACAACAAAAACCCAAGTGACTTCAGAACATTCAGGTTGTGGACGAGGTACCTTAGTGGCAGAGTTGTTGACTAAACTTGTGTGAGACCCTGGTGTGTCCCCTTCCTATCACAAAGAAAAGAAAGGAAAACAGCTCAATAAATACACAAATGAAGACTGTTGAAGTTATTTTTATAAAACTAAGTTTGTATCTTTTAGCTTATTTCTTAACCTAGCTATCACACAAATGATTAAGACTCTTTTATAATACAAGGCTTCTTTTGTTTTTGTTTTTGTTTTTTTCCAGATAGGGTTTCTCTGTGCAGCCCTGGTTGTCCTGAACTTGCTTTGTAGACGAGGCTGGCCTTGAACTCACAGCAATCCACCTGCCTCTGCCTCCCAAGTGCTGGGATTAAAGGCTTCATAACACAATCTGAGCAGTGTAAGCCTGTCCTTACCCCCTAGGCTATCCTGTCTCACTCCCAGCAAACATCCCAGCGATACTTGCACTTTGTACCTTTCCTGGGCTCCTTCCTCCTGATCCTCCCTGGACCTCTACCCAGGGCTGAATCCCCTGCTTCCTCTCCTAACTCCTCCTCCCCTGGCTGGCAGGACGTGCAGCCTTAGTCTCACCCCTGGCTTTAAGCTGCTTTACAGATGTATCAGGGGGACAGTTGGGGAGCAGAGTTTATACAACATTTAGATGGGTAATTCTGAGAACAAAGCTTGCAGACAGATATGGAGGGCACAGAAACCATCATTTGAGATACACAGTAACCTTATGCATATAGAAAACACCAGCTTCACTAGTGGCCATTTCTCTTTATCTGCACCCTGTTGTTCTCAAGACAAGGCTTCTCTGTGTAAGAGCCCTGGCTCTCCTGGACTTGCTCTGTAGACCAGATTGGCCTTGAACTCGCAGAGGTCCCCCTGCCTCCACCTCCTGAGTGCCAGGATTAAAAGTGTGCACCACCACACCTGGCCTCCTTTACCCATTTTTAGTGCACTAAGTAAAGTAAATAGTCTAACCTGAGGGCTGTGCTAAGAGTGTGGGTGAAGCCAAGTGCAATGGCACATGCCTATAATCACAGCACTCTGGGAGGCAGAAGCAGGCAGATCTCTGTGAGTTCAAGGCCAACCTGGTCTTCAAAGTAAGTCCAGGACAGCCAAGGCTACACAGAAAAACCCTGTCTCGAAAACAAAAAACAAAAAACAAAAATAAATAAATAAAACAAAAGGGGGTAGTGGTGAGGGGGGCGAGGGTGCATATGTCACCATGTCAGTAATCAGGTTTCTCGTATTAAATAATTCACTGGTGCTGTATATGTCTCAGTCTCGAGACTGAGGGGCTTTTTAACCACTGGTCTCTGGTCTAGACGATCAGTGATAGTGAGCCTGTGAGAAGTCAGTGAAGGGTCAGTTGTCCCTTCATACACTCTGTGTATGGTGGCCTGGACTGTGTGAGTGGGTCATGCTTCCAAAGTGAAGCCAGCTGAGCCTGCAGTAGCTGGGCTGCCACCCTTCCCTGGTTGTGGGCTGAGAAGCTGGGGGGTGCTGCCCAAGCCCACGGCATGTTATCTATTCACAAGGGAGGCTGTCACCAGCTTGGCTTGAGTGGCCAGTTTTCTCTTCCATGTCTAGGCAGAAGCAAGGGCTTGCAGATAGGAAGAGACTCCATCTAGGTCCTACAAGTTTGCCTATTTGTTTGACAAAAGAATTTCAAATCAATTTAACTCAGCTATAAGTAAGAAACCAGATCCAGTTTTGATTAAATGGAGAACCCAGGAAGGAGGGGGAGGAAACAAGGAAGAAAAGAGGGAAAAATTATTAAAAATAGAAACCAACAACCCAAAAAGAATCTGGCTCCGCAGACCTGTTCTTCACTCTGGGTATCTTGGTTCCTCGTGGGGACAGCTGAGTGTGAATTTTTACCAACCTCTCATCTGGGCAGATGCCCTCAAGACATGGCGAACACTTTGAGGACATTTAAGCTTTGCCTGAAAGAGTATATGCAGAAACATGCTACATAACAAAGGACTGCGCCCTGAGAATGTAGTGTGTTCGCACGTTCAGTGGGGCCTGGAGGCAGCCAGATAGCCCTAAAAGGTCATCATAAGCTCTTGTCACTTGGTGAATCCTGAAGAACAGGACACTGTCTGTCTCATCATGAGCAAGAAGCCAGACGAGGATAGTACCCTGTGCTCTTTCAAACCAAAAACAGGATGTAAGGATTGTGAGGTTTTTAAACCCCATATGTTTATCTAGAATTACCATGTTCTGTATCCAACTAAACATTGCAGATTATTTTATTCTTTCCAAATACACTTTTTCTTACACTTTATTACTTCCTTTATACAATTAAATACTTGTTTTGTTTTTTATTCATTTACTTCATTTTTTCCCAGTACAGAAATGGAACCTAACATTTGCTCTGCCAAACAGCTCCATATCCTTACTTTGTTCTTTAAAGATATGAGTAATGCGCCAGTGAGCTGGCTGAGTGAGTAAAGGTGCACGCTGCTAAGTCTGACTGCCTGTGTCCGTCCCAAGAACCCACTGGTGGAAGGAGGGAGCCTGCCACAAGCTGTCCTCTGACTTCCACAGTCACACTGCAATGTGTGTGCCCACACACACATATGAATACATGTTTTTTAAAAGGCATCACTAGTAAAATAAAATGGCAACAGATAAATAACAAACAAAACATAAAGATACACATCCTCTGGGGGTGAGGGGTTTTGTGGGTCCCCCCCCCCCCCCCGCTCTTTGTCTACTTGGCATTGAACCTAGGACCTTGTGAGTTCTGGGCATGTATTCTACACTTTTTAATTTGAGACAAGGTTTCTCTAAGCTGCCCAGGCAGGCTTTGAACTCACTGTGTAGTCCAGACAGGCCTTGAATTTGTGATCATCTTGCTTCAGGTTGAGTAGCTGCCATCACAGGCCTGAGCCACTACCTGCTACAGTGTCTTCCATGCTTTGCCATTCTTGTTTCATCTAGTCCCCTCTTAGGTTTTTTTTTCTCCTTTTAATCTGAACTCTAGATCTCTCTGAAACTCAGTGAAGTATCTTACCAAGTGTAATCACAGTGGTGAATCTGGTGTGAGTCAGAATGCAGCAGGGCTTAAGGAGGGGCGCAGGGCAGCATGCCATGGCCGTCTCCTCTACCCATTTTCAGTGGCAGGTGCTTTGGTTCCCTCTCTAAAAGGGGACCTAAAGTATCCGCCTGGCCCTTACACCTGGAGGATGCCTCTGCTGTCCTGTTGAACCAGGGCTGGATCCTTCTATTTTGCCCTGTCCTGTCTCAGCTGAAGCCTTGCTCGGTCGGTCAAACACCAGTTCTGTCTGAGGGTGTGGTGGCACATCGTGCAGCCCCAGTACACAAAAGGCTGAGGCCGAGGATGTCCAGTTTGAGGACAACCTGGAAAACACCCAACCAAACAAAACCCCAAACCATTTCTTCCCTCCCCAGTTCTTTCTGTCATCGAAAGAAGCAAATGAGCTGACTCTGGAGATGAGTGGGCAGACCTGGTTTCCCTAGAACAAAGTCTCTAGTCACTCCAAGTTAAAGGGGAGCTACACTGAGCAGAAGGCCTTGCTTGCTACCAAACACATCACTCCAGGCAGGGAGGGGGGAACAAGCAGTTTGAAACGTCTTCTCTGGGAGCCTGGGCAGCATGCCCTGGGAGTACAGTACAACGCTGTTAGCCGGCTCAGGGCCTGCATTATCCACTGCCATGCTCATGGCCACCCCTGAGGATTTGAGGTTGAAATTCTTCATTTTAATATGGAAATTTTCAGTTGTACACAAAAGTAGGAAGAAGAGCATAATAAACCCTCACCGATTTTAAACAATTATCAAGATCTTGCCACTTAAACTTTTTGATCACTCATGATAATGGTAAAAAAACAAAACAAAACCCAAAACAACAACAACAACAACAAAAACCCCTTGTATTGCCAATTTGGGCATATCGTTTGTTTATAAATTGTATACATATGGCACTTTCCTGTTAAACACACACACACACACACACACACACACACACACACACACACACAAAACTAAGTGGGAACAGAACTGTATGCATGCTGTGAATCCCTTGGGGGACATGCTCTGCTTCAGAGCCTGAGTCATTAGAAACATTAGATAATTAACCAAATATGTTGGCACCTGTTCCATGGCAGGCACCATGTGGGTGCCGGAGGGAGGAGGCTGAGCTCTCAGTGCTTGAGTCTGTTGAGCCAGAGTGTCGTCTCTCCTCTTCAGGTTGGCAGCCTGGGGAACCCCTCCAGAGGCGCTGCCCTTCTCATCCTCTTCTTAAACTGTGGGCTCAGCTTAGCTGGAGCCCCCATGCCCACAGCATGCTTTGCATGTTATTTTGGTTATGCCTTTGTACGTTTTCCTCTTTTGAGACAGGGTCTTGCCAGCCTTGAACTCACCTGTTGCCTTGGCTACCTGTGTTAAGGTTCAAGCACGTGCCACCATGCCCAGCCTTTCCTTTTGTTAGGACAGGGGGTCTTGCCTAGCCCTTTGAACTCATACCAGTTGCCTTGCTTTTGATCTTAGCTGCCAAAACAAATAACCCTACAATCAAAAACATGTTTCATTTTACGTTTTGTAGAGTATTCTTTTAGGCCTATGTCCCTTTTGTGTGGTATTTGGGAATAAGGACAAGGAGGAACTAACACAGAGAGAAAAGCATGGCTCTAAATGGTTAAGAGCTTATAGGACTTTGTGAACTGAAATCCCGTTCTCCGCTGGGTTCTGATGCTGCAGAGGGCCAACGAATATGGGGTTGTTGCAGTCAGGGGCAACATCTGTAGGTCATCGGCACATCTGGCTGTGGGCAGGTTGGTTTTTGTCATGTGTGCTTCTTGATTTTCTCAACTTGACACAAACCTAAACATGCCTGGGAAGAGGAAATCTTAGCTGAGAAAATGTTTCTATCAGGCCCAGGGGTCCTGCTCAAACTAAGTCACCAGCCAAGGACAATACAGGCCATAAAACTTTAAACCCCTACCCAGATCTAGCCAATGGTCAGAACATTCTCCACAGTAGAGTGGAGAGTGGAATATGACTTTCTCACGTACTCTGGTGCCTCACATTTGACCATGTCCCCTGGAGGGGGAGACCTGGTGGCACTCAGAGGAAGGACAGCAGGTTCCCAAGAAGAGACTTGATACCCTATGAGCACATACAGGGGGAGGTAATCCCCCCCAGGAACAGTCATAGGGGAGGGAAATAAGGGGAAAATGGGAGGGAGGGAAGAATGGGAGGATACAAGGGATGGGATAACCATTGAGATGTAACAAGAATAAATTTTAAAAAAAAAAGAAAAGAAAATGTTTCTATCAGATTGATCTGTTGGCAAGTCTAGGGAGCATTTATTATTATTGTTGTTGTTGTTTTTGTTATTATTATTACTATTAATGATTGATGTGATAGGCCCAGCTCCTGTGTGTCTGTGTGTGTCTGTGTGTCTGTGTGTGTCCTGAGAGTGTAGTTCTGGATTGTCTAAGAAAGCGAGCTGAGCAAGCCATAAGGAGCATGCTAGCAAACAGCTTTCCTCCATGGTCTCTGCTTACTTCCTGCCTTCGTTCCCTCAAGTGACCCAGGATATGCAAGCCAAACAAACCCTCTCCTCCCCAAGGTGCATTGGTCACAATGGATGTTTTACTACAGAGATAGGAACTCTAACTAAGACATCATGAGAAGCAAAGGTGCTTCTGGTGGTGTCTGGAGTGGTTCCCTATTGGGTCCTTCTAAAAGAGCGAGCCTGTAGAGTCTCTCAGTTCTAACCCCAGTGCAAACAAAGCTTGCTCATAGAGCTTGCCTTAAGTCTTGCTCTTCCTCAGCTGAAGCACGTTCAGTACCAGGAGTCAGTCTTTACAAATTTACCAAAAACTAAAGAAACAAGCTAAAGACAGGCTAGCTAAGGGGTCATTCTGTAGAGTTCAGTGAACCATTTAAGTGTGACCTCGGGCCAACCGCTAACTCACCCTGTCTACTATCTTACCTTCCAGCCAAACTTGCCTGCAGTCTCCTTGCTTACCCTCATCAGGGAAGTAGGAGGCAGCTGTGGACCCGGCTGCAGCGAGGAATGTAGGCTATGGAAGTAGCATTTTCAGTCTAGAGGAGGAAGCCTGGCTACCAGTAAACTGCTCTAGGGCTTTTAGCTAGCCGGCCATTTGTGAAGTGTTAAGTTGGTTACCTACCTCAAATGACATCATAGATGCATATCAAGCCATTAGGTGTATTATACACACTGTAGCTTCATCAGGCCTCTTACCAGGCTATTGTCACTTGAATTTTAGATCTTCAGTAGATTTACAAACATAGTAACATTTAAATGGGGTGTGTGTGCATGTGCGCGCATGAATATGCAAGTGTGTGTGCGTGCACACATGTAGTGTGTGAGTGTGTGGTACTGAGGATTAAATGAATGAACTAAGGGCTTTACACAAGTGTGCACTACCACTGACCTTAGAGCCTAAGGGATGTATATCTCCGTCTGTACATCCCCTGGAAACAGAATCTTGATTTGTAGCCCAAGCTGACTTTGAACCTGAGACCCTTCTGCCTCGGCTGCCCAGTGCTGGGATTTTAGACATGTGTTAATATGCCTGGGTAGGAAGAGTCCTTAAACTCTACTTTAAAAATCTCAAAAGCAATTGGTTGTATATAGACCATTTAGCAAAGGTGTCAAAGTGATAAGGTGCAAAAAGATGGACCTCAGAAATTGAGAGTTCAAGTTTCCAAGCTGCTGAGCGTGGTGCCACGCACCTATAATCCCAGATCATAGGTGGTGGAGGCAGGAGCCTTGGCAGCATAGCTTAGGGTCAGCCTGGGCTGTGTGAGAGGCAAACCATTTAACTAACAAAAACATATTTCTAGCTTTGCCTTCCTGAGAAAAACCACTCTATCCCTCTGGACCTAGTTTCCTACCTCTGGAAGGCAGACGAGCCAGACTGCCCTCTGTGGCAGTCGCTGCTTTCATTTGTCTAATGCACATGGATAGACCAACAGCCCCATTACCGACCTTGTTCCCCCGCTGTGGCCGAAGGGAAGAGAGCCCTTTACTAGGCCCATGTGTGGTATCGGAGGGAATTCTGGGAGTTCCCTCTTAGTGTTCTTTGTTGCCATTTGCTTCTGTCATTTGGTTCCTTGCTTACTTCCGAGACTGTTGAAGCGGCCACATAAATTACAGTGTCGAGTTCTGATTCTGAGTGATACTGACATTTCAGGGCAGTATGTATTTCTGGCACTGGTGATGGCTTTCTGTTGCTTTTGCAGTTTCTTCCGTTCGTTGATCTCTGTTCATCACTGTGCTCATACAGCTACTGAGGGCTGCCTATGTAGATTGCTTCTGCTTGAAAATACCAACTGGGCAATGCTTTTGTAAAGATCTAGGTTTTGGTATTGTCAATCAGAATTTTCAAAAGATCTATTTATGGGCTAATCTTGATCTTCTGTCATTTTTTTAAACAGCTACCCTTAAACTTCTGGGCTTCAGCCATTCTCCGGCCTCAGCCTCTAGAGTAGCTAGAGTTCCAGGTGCACACTACCAGGGCCGGGTTAATATACATACAAGCATCCAAGTGTGCGTGCGTGCGTGCGTGCGTGCGTGCGTGCCTGCCTGCCTTGTCTGTCTTGGTAGTGTTAAAGATCCAAACTCAAGTTTCATGCATGCTATTTTTAAAATGTTAATAGAACTCCTTAAATATAAAATATCATTTGGTCATGTAGTCTGGGATACACAGAGAAACCCTATCTAGAAACTTCTCCCCCCCAAAAGATTAGTACTTTGAAGCCTTTGTTTTACTTGAAAATATTATAATCGTATTTTTTCTGCTTTTTAATAACTTTGTATAGAAGTATAACCTTAAATTAGAATTATTTTTTCTATTTTTGTGCAGAAATAAAGCATGTCTTAGTTAATTATAAATAAGTCATATGCCATTATATTGTAAGAGGGCGGCTTTTCTCCCACACCCAAGCACCTGAAATAATGATTCATGAGATTCAGTCACTATTTGCAAACACCTAGGCCATATAGCTAGGTTCTTCTCTGACTAGCTCATAACTTACAATAACCCATTATTTTAACCTATATCCTGCGACGTGGCTGGTTACCTGAGCTCAGGCACCATGCGTCTATCCTCTTCATGTCTTGCCAGCTTAGATCGCACACACCCAGCTCTATCCCAGAATCCCTTCTGCCCAGATGTCCCACCTGTTTCCTTAGTCAGCCACAGACCATAGGGTTGTTAATTGACATGTACTACATCCACACAATACACAAGAGATTCCTTCCTTCTACACTATTATATGTGTGCACTATTTATTTATTTATTTATTTATTTATTTTTGAGACAGGGTTTCTTTGTGTAGCCCTGGATGTCCTGGAACTCATATAGATCTGCCTGCCTCTGTCTCCTGAGTACTAGGATTAAAGGCATGCACCTTTACTGCTCAACCATATGTGCACTTTTAAAATTTATCATTTATTATTATTGTTGTTGTTGTCTTTCTGAGTCATGGTTTTTCCACATAGCTCTGGCTGTCCTCACACTCACTGTGAGGACCTGGCTGATCCTGGACTCATAGAGATCCACCTGCCTCTGC
Organism: Acomys minous; assembly: GCF_964271855.1. Taxonomy (NCBI): domain Eukaryota; kingdom Metazoa; phylum Chordata; class Mammalia; order Rodentia; family Muridae; genus Acomys; species Acomys minous. The sequence goes on along the minus strand of NC_140484.1, from coordinate 116,105,495 downwards.
CTCCTGAGTACTTGGATTAAAGGCATGTATCACTATACCTAGCTCATTTTTTATTTTTAAAGAATCATTTATTTTTAGTTTATGTGTATGGGTGTTTTGTCTGTGTAACACATGTGTGCAGTGCTCTGCAAGGCCAGATAATGGTGTGGATCCTTTGTCAGCTGCCATGTGAGTGCTGGAAATTGAACCCATGTTCTCTGGAAGAGTAGTCAGTGCTCTTAGCCCTGAGCTATCTCACCAGCCCCACACAGACCTTTGATAATGATAACAACCTTAAATAAATATATAGCTCTCTGACTCTAAGACTTCAGCTCACTGAATGACCAAAACCGGACTTAGTAGGAATCCCCAGATTGTCCACATTGTCCGTGACAGATGTGGGCTTTCTAATTAGCTGTGAATGCTAGCAGTGCTGGACAGCCCTTGAGAGAGTCAGTGTAAACATAACCACAGTGCTGAGCAGGGTGTCTACATAAGGCAGTGCACTCCTCTAGTCACTAGACTAGACCAGAGTCTAGTGGAAGGTGAGGAACCAGCTGCAGCAGCTGTAGCTTTCAGAAGCGATATGATGTGGACACTTAGGCCGTGTCCTGCCCAGGGCTGGGCGTGTAGCTCAGTGCTGGAGTGCTTGCCTAGTTCCTTGGTGGTGCACGGTTGCAACCCAGCACTTGTGAGGTGACGGTAAGAGGATCAGGAATTCAAGGTCTTCCAGCTAAGTAGCAGGTTTGAGGGCAGCCTGGGCTATATCGGAACCTGCTTAAAAACAAGTGAACAACCAGAACTCGGATAGTCCTATCTTGGAACCCTTCCCACTCTAGCAAATTGTTTCTTTCTTTTCCCTAGTCTCCTGTGTGCTGTGTGTACATATACATGTGCAGGCATATGCATGCGCGCGCACACACACACACACAATGGGAGAGATTGACTCCTCTCCAGGATCTAGGTGGCTTGGGAGAGTGCTCTGAGACTATAATACAGTGTGCTATTAGCTCTACATTTCCTCACTGAACTCCGTAACTCACAGTGACCCGGTGTTCTAAGCCTGTAATTTCAGCTCCTGGGGAGGCTGAGGCAAGAGAATCACAAGTTCAAAAGCCAGAGCAACAGTTTAGTAAGAACCTGTTGGAAAATTAAAAAGTGGCAGCTGCCCCAAAAAATGCATCCAGAGCTGGGAATGGAACTCAGTGATAGGTTGTTTGCCTGGTCCGGAAGGGACGGACAGGGGCCAGGGACAGACAGATGGACAAACACACACTGGAGTCCAGAGGAGTCATCTCAGAAAGGTTCTGCAGGGGCTCTCCTGCCTTGTCAGCCACTGTAGTACGTGCGAGGCTGGGTAGTCTGCTGCCTTGGTAGATGTGTTTTTCAGAAATGCTCAGTTTACAATCTTACAAGATAAGGAGAGCAAGGTTCTTCATCTGGTTCCCAGGGTAGTTTGGACTGCTTTGACTATCCGAATATCCCCTTTCCTCGTAGCTCACCCACAGAAACAAAGAAGTGCCCTCTGCTGTCTCCTTGCCTACCTGAGCTAGCCTCAGCCTGCTCCCCACCTACGGAGGACAAGGAATCTTGGTTTTTTGCATCAGGCTCTACCCACAGATTGGTGACTTAGGCCCAGAATCTTTGTCCTCTCTTGAGTTGCTACTCAGGCATTTCCCTATGCTCACCCTCAACAATTAGGTCATCCTGTAAGAGAACCCAGCAGGCCAGCCCTTTACCCTGAAGGTCCTTTCTGGCCTCCCCGTGTTAACTTGCGCTTTCAGGCTATTGATGTTGTTTTAGGTTGCCACTAACAACATTGTATACTACCCAACTCTGCTCTCTGGTGCTCAGGGATCGGACCCCAGGAGATTACTTGGCCAGCCCTCTTTTTATTGTTTTAGAATAAAACTACTAAGTTACCCCAAACAAATAAAAAACCAGGGAAGTACAACCGAGTTTGGATTTCTCCCACAATGAATGCTTGCAATTGTTAGAAATTCTTTCAGATGATTTCCTCCTCTGCTGCTTATGCTGTGCTGGCAACATGTTCGTCTGCCCTGAGTGGTCTACACTGCACCCCAGATAGCTTTTACATCGGCACTGAGGTCTCCTGAGTCTCGGTTCAGAATTGTTACAATGCTCCACAGACCCGAGCTGTGGCCCTCCTAAAAGTATATAGGTGCCAATTTGTGGAGTCGTTTGGCTTTGTGCCTCCTGGTTTTCCTCCTGCTGTCCTCCTGGCAGCCCTCCCTGCCATCACTACAGTATCAGAAGGCTTTGCTACAGGAACAGGCTATCTAAGCATCGTGCGTCTCTCAGCAGACATCTGCTTCTCACTTGGATTACAGTCCATGGTTTCAGGACACCCACTGAAGCTCTCCTCCTATGACCTCCTGCAACCCAGGCAGAAGGAACGCCCCTTATTTGAGACCTAGCATTTTCACTGCAGTAGGAAAAGAGTATGAGAGTTTGTTTGGACAAGATACATATCCATCTGCTCCTACGTCATTAACCTTCTGCCATAGCAGGTCACATGGGCCACTTACCTTCCCCTCCCCCAGCATTCATTCCAGCTCCTAGAGGTGGTATGACGTGAGCAACAGGAGGTACCTCACTGAGGACTAGGTCTGTTGAGGGAGACATAGGGAGCCTTCCCGTGCTGGAGAAGGCACTAACCATGAGACGCATCTGTAGTGTGACCTCTAATATGATGTAATATGATGCGTGCCATATCATTTGCACATCCCTTCCAATGCCCAGTCATGTCTGGGACAGGGCAGTCCACATACATAAAGGATCTCATTTCATTTTATTTTGTGTTATTTTTATTATATTTATTTGTTTGCTCATTGATGCATGAGTGCTGTGGCATTCACATGGAGGACAGAGGACAATTTAAAGGAGTTACTTTTCTCTTTCCACCATGTGGGTCCTCGGGATTGAACTCAGGCTTGGTGGCAAGTACCTAAAACACTGAGCCATCTTGCTGGCCCTTCTTTCATTATATTTATTAAGAATATAAATTCTTAACAAGACTGGATGGAAGTTATAATTCCTGTCTTATAGCTACTGAAGACAGAGGAACTTGTCAGCAAGTAGAAAATGGTAAGGTGTCTCTCGATCCTACTGTGTTTGAAGTAGACTGTAGACTGCAGGTTTTTTGAAGATTATAAATGAAGGACTGTATGATTTCTGAGTTACTGAATAGAGTTTATAATATACTTATGAAATAATGTTAAATATAAAGCCTAGATCTCTGCATGGGGAGACCTGGTGGCACCCAGAGGAAGGATAGCAGGCTACCAAGAAGAGACTTGATACCCTATGAGCATATACAGGAGGAGGTAATCCCCCTCAGTCACAGTCATAGGGGAGGGGAATAGGGGAAAATGGGAGGGAGGGAAGAATGGGAGGATACAAGGGAAGGGATAACAATTGAGATATAATATGAATAAATTAATAAACTATACAAAACCCTAGATCTCAAATATATTCACTCTTGAGGGTGCAACAATGTAAAAGCTATATACAGGTGAGCTTGAAAAGCAAGGAAAAAATTAAGTACTTCAGGGCAACAGAGTTTAATCTCTTTTTGATATTTATTTATTAGTGGGTTTTGTTTCACTCTGTGGCCTAGGTTGGGCCTTGAACTTGTGATTCTTCTGCTTCTGCCCCTCAAATTGTAGGATTACCAGTGTATGGCAACCAGCTCAATATTATGTTTTTAAACATTTGTGGTATGTGTGTGCATACATGTGTGCATGTGTGCATAGAGAAGGGTGTACATCCCATGGCACTTGTGTAAAGATCAGAGGACAACTTAGTAGAGATAGTTCCTTTCACCTTTTGTGGGATCTGAACTCAGGCTCAGGCTTGAGAGACAGGGACCTTTACTTTACCACTGAGCCATCGCACTGCTCCAGTAAATACATGCTAAAATAGAATTCTCCATGTCCTAGTTGTGACGATTTTTGTATATAGTCCATCTGCTTCCATATTAACACACTAAGCGCTATTTTTGATACATTCTGTAATTATGTAGAAACGGAGCCACATGTGACATTTTGTTTATGTTGACACAAAGCACTGATATGCAATAGTAGAATTAGAAACTCAGGCCTTTTATGTTTCCAGTTGCTCTTGAGAGTGAGTGGCGATTTCCTGGTTAGAGGCCAACGGTTCTTCTCTTCTCTCTGCAGCCATCATTTCATCAAGCTGATAATGTCCGTGGGACCCGCCACCATGGGCTAGTGGAGAGGCCAGCCCGGAACCGTTTCCACCCACTTCACCGCAGGTCTGGGGACAAGCCGGGGAGACAAATATCCTTTTTCACTGTGTGAGGAGAGTGTGAGTTTTGAAGTGCTTCAGAAATGGTCAGGATTTATCTCCCTGTGGTTCTCCTGTGGCCTCAGAGCATCTGATCTGCAGAAAGGAAGCAATAAAAGTAACCGAGTTTAAAACTGTAAACATCCTACAGTCAGACCGGGAGAGACCTTGGCAGGTGCTTATGAAAACATCAGTATGAATGAAACAACAGAACATAAACATTCTAGCATGCAATGGATCCTTGGCATTTTCTTCAGAAATCAGCAGCGTTGAGTTTGACTTTGAATCAGTTTAGAGAGATTTAGTCTATTTAACAAAACCCAGGCAAATTGATGATCTGCTGTGTTTCTGTTGACCTGATGGCCTGCTTTCGGGACTTAGAGAAGAAATCTCATAAGATTCTCCATTTGCATAATTTCAGGCTCAAATAAATGACAAGTAAATGTGTAAAGATAGTATTTAGGAAAATTCTTAAACAGTGATGTGCCGCCAAACTCTGTGTTGCTAAGTAATAAAGAAAAGGGGGCGTGAATTCATCTGGCAGTCTGATGCTTGTTGGGAACAGGGGTTGGGGGCAGGCAGGCTGGGGTGAGGCCACTCAGTGCTGAGGGTTTGGGGCAGGCAGGACTGAGCTGGATGCTGTGGGAGAGGGAGAGACAGATTGATGCAGGGAGCTTTCCTCACTTCAGTCTCCTCGGGTAGAGGAAGGAGCAGAAGGCGTGGCGAGTCTCCCTGCCGAGAGCTGATTCCTGGCAGTGATGGTAGAGTTGGCTTCACAAGCTTAGAAACCAGGAAGTGGGGGAGGGCACTCATGTTTACTGAGCACCTACCCATGCCAGGCACTGTGCTGGGCGATTTATATGTCAGTTAGTCCTCAGAATTCAATGAGTCGTTTATTTTTTTAACCCTCATTTGCCCACGAGAAAGCTAGATATCAGAGTAACTGGCCTAGGATTCCACTGCTGTGACTCATGTAGCCCAGGCTTGTCCACTCAGTGGCCATGAGAACCACGTGCTAGAGAATGCTCCTGTGAGAAATTGCAGGGATGTGCAGAGGAAGCCCCGACTTTCCTTGCCTTTAGGGCCCCTGGGTGAGGTGAGGACCATGACTCTGGGGAATGCTGATTTCTCCCAGCTCTCCTCTCCACACACTCCAGATTCGACCACAAAGCTGCAGTGGCTTCTGGTTCTCTCTGTTATGTGGCTGCCATCAGGGAAAATGAAGATGACAAATGGTCTTGAGAAGTCCTTCCTGGAATGTGTGATGACGTCATATAGATGCAGCAGGTAAAAGGGCAGCTCAGTCTATCTCACTAGCACATGTGAGTATGGAGTGGCGCTTGGAATTCTCTGCTATGTGGCCACATGTTTCTCTGCCTGATTGAATAACACAAGGGCTGGAGTATTTAGCTCAGTGGAAGAGTGAACCCTTGAGGGGTTGAGTTTAAAGAAAAATGTTCGTTTGTTTCCTGCTAGTGTGGCTCAGTGGTAGAGAACCTTGTTTGTGTAAAGCCTTGGGTTCAATTCCCAACATGAAAGAAAGAAAGGACTAGAGGGGAGGGGAGAAGGAAAAGAGGGAAAATAGAAGGAAATAAGTGGGGAGAAAAGGAAGGAAAATAAAAAGGGAGGGAGACTGAAGGTTGAAGGTAAGTAAGAGTAGGGTGTAGTGTGTCGGCTCATTAAGCCTGCATTCCTGGAGACTCTTCCCTGAACCAGGCAGTGTCTTGAGCACCGAGGACAAAGTGAGGAATGAGATATCAACCTTGTATTTTTGAGTTTTACAGGGAAATGATAGTTAAGAGACAAATAATAATCAATTAAGGAAAATAATTTCAGATGGTGTCTTAGTTACTTTTCTATTTCAGTGATAAGACACCATAACTGAGGTACCTTATAGAAGAAAGAGTGTATTGGGCCTTAAAGGGGGTTTCCGAGGGTTAGAGGCCGTGGCCGTCATCACGGGGAGCATGGCAGAAAGCAAGCTGTCAGGCATAGCACAGAAGCAATAGCTGAGAGCGCACATGTTGAGACACAACCTCAAAGCAGAGAGAGCAACTGGGAATGGCTTTTGAAACCTCAAAGCCCACCCCAAGTGACACATCCTGCAACAAGGCCACACCTCCTCACCCTTCCCAAGTAGTTCCACCAACTAGGGATGAAATATTCAAACATAAGAGGCTATGGGGCTGTTTTCATTCAAGCCACAGACATAGAGTGTGTAAGCAAAGGGAATGGAATGCAGAAAGTCCCCTAAAGGACTGCATTGCACATTCAGGGAACCTGTCCCTTTTGGGGTAATCTACCCTAGAGAATGAGCTGGCTCTGAGTCAGCTTGTAAGAGCATCAGCAAAGCTTGCCAGCTCCCAAGAGAAAGGAAACACTGAACAGATGTACAGAGAAAGTTGGTGAGCAGAAAGTGTGAGTCTGATTCGCTGATCATAAGCCATCTCTCTGTGGTCTTTTCCTAAGCCCCTAATTGGGATCCGAGGCCTGGACATCTGCTGCTGTAGAGAAGCTCGTTAGCCTAGAGTTGTCACTAATGAACTTCTGAGTCCTGATTGAGGAGTTAAAAGACTCAGCATCAAGGGAATAGTAGGGTGATTTTATATCTCAGGTGGTAGCTTAGAATTTGGAGGGAGACACCTGGGACCTTTGCTTTTCAGGCCTATTTTCTGTTAGATATGAAATAACTCACTTTAAACTGTTGCCTTACATATACATATTGTATATGATGTTTTGCCTGCGTGCATGTCTGTGTACCATGTATGTGTCTGGTGCCTGCAGAGGTTAGAAGATATGAGATTTCCTGGAACTATATATAAGTACAGACAGCTGTGAGCTGCCACGTGGACTCGGAAAACCAAACTCGGATCCTCTGGAAGAGGAACCGGTGCTCTCACCCTCTGAGCCATCTCTTCAGCCCCCAAGTTTTGCCATTTTAAAAGCCAGAAAACTGGTTTGAATCTCTGTTGGTCCAAACAGAAAAAAAAAAGAAGAGATGTATTCAGAATTCTTTTATTGTAGTCATTTCTTAGTGTGGGTATTGTGTTGGGCTCATTGGACTGGCTAGCATAAGGGCTTGGTCCAGCGCTACAGTGGTCACAAAGAAAATGAACATTGTTCAACAAATACTCCGGCTTCCTCTTCGAGTGGGCAGCCATGACCCACAGGGCTCAGGCGCATAAGATGCCTTCTGCAGTAGGCTGCATTATTAGCATGCATAGCCACCATAAGGCCACAAGGTGACCCTGGTCGACCCCTGACACCTTCAGGCACCACAAAGGCTATTCTTGGCTCAGGGACCTCATTCCAGAAAGTACCTTTTTCAGCCGTCCATGCCTTTACCAGCCACCCACCCCCCACTTCTCAATAATAGCAAACCTGTTCCATCCCGAACACCATTTTGTTGCGTTTCTGGATTATTTACATAAACTGACAGCACACAGCTATTTTTCTGATCTGTAGGTAATGCAGTTAAAAAGAGGACACACTAGCAAATGTCATCTTCTAAGAGGTGCGTTGTTTTGAAAGGGAGGAAACAGCGGGGCAGTGGTGGCACACGCCTGTAATCCCAGCACTCAGGAGGCAGAGGCAGGCGGATCTCTGTGAATTTGAGGCCAGCCTGGTCTACATAGCGAGTCCAGGACAGTCAAGGCTACACAGAGGAACTCTGTCATGAAAAACCAAAAAGAAAGGAAAGAGGAAGCTGGGCATGGTGGCTCACACCTGTAATCCCAGTACTTGGTAGGCAGAGGCAGGCAGATCTCTGTGAGTTCGAGGCCAGCCTGGTCTACAAAGCAAGTCCAGGACAGTCAAGGCTACACAGATAAACCCTGACTTGAAAAAAAAAAAAACAACAACAACCAGAAAAAGAAAGAAAGAAAAGAAAGGGGAGGAAGGGAGGAAAGTGGGGAGGGAGGGAGAGAGAACTGGGAACCACCCTGCTCTGCTCTGCACCAGGCCTTGCTTTGATTGATCTCAGCACAACAGGATGGACATTTGAGAACATGGGATGTTGTTCTTTGAGATTCCAAGAAACACTATTCCCAACCTGCTGTTGGAGTTTTATGGTACACAGTCAGGGCTCTGAGGAGCTCTGGGCCTTGGCAGTCATGCATTCCCCCCCCCCCCGCCCCCCGCATCATGCACATATATATATATATACACACTAATATGTTAAAGTTTTTTTGACTCGTTCTCTTTATAGGGGCATGTTTGGGTTGAACATGGTGGTTTATAAGTACAGTTCCAGCATTCAGGAAGCCAGGGTAGAAAGGTGACTACAGTTCAAGGGCAGCCTGGGCTATACAGTGAATTCAAAGCCACTCTGGCCTAGAATGAGACCATGTCTTAAGGAAGCGAGAAAAAAAGAAAGAAAAGGAAAGGAGTCAGAGGTCAAGAGAAAACAGTAGCAATAAAGATACAGCATAGGCAGTTGGAAGCACCCACATTGCATCCCTCCTTGGACCGGGAGGCCTGGCTTCTCCACCTTCCAAGCTCACTCTTTGCTGAGCTCAGCGTCAACAGCAGCACCTCCCTCCCTGAGTCCCCTCAGTCAGTGAGGAGAAGCCAGACTGGATGAGCTAGAACTAAAGAACAGTGTCCATAGGCCACGTCTCCTAGCTTCTTGTACCTCAGCCTAGTCACAGGAAGAAGCCCAGGGACTCACTGCATTGTCATGTTGAGTGCTTATTAACCAGGTTGCTATGCAAACTCAACACCTCAGCAGTGAGGTGGCAAATACCTGCCCGTTGTGTTGTTTTTAGACCGTCACATTCTGACTTGAATGGCCAGTACTTACTTGGTGATGGGACCTAATGATTTTTTTTTTCTTTTTCTGAGACTGGGTCTTACTGTACAGCCCTAGCTGCCCTGAAACTCACTATATAGAGCAGGCTGGCCTCAAACTCACAGAGACCCTCCCGCCTTTGCCTCCAAGTGTTGGTATTAAAAGTGTACACCACCATGGTTTAAAGGATGGCGGTGTGCTTGAAAAGCAGTGCTAGACATTTGTTTTATGAATTGACCGTCTGCAAGCAGAAATGCATCAAATCCTTCAGAAGAAGGAAAGGCGGGTAAGCACAGGCGGTGAAACTTGCCTCCTCCCGACAGGCTTTGCCAACCCCGATACTCCAGGATTCGTGTCTCATGGGGCCTTCTTCCTCCTTCATCACCTCTGTCTCTCTTCTCTCTTCCCGAGATCTACCCTGAACTTCACAGACAGTAAGCCTGATCAGATGGAGAGAAGGTGTCTGGAAAGCATCTCTGTCTTCTTGTGTTGGCTCAGAGTCAGATTAAGAAATAAGATAATGAGACACGACAAAGAAAACAAGTATCTGGAAGGAAAACTTGCAGTCGTAATGTTTTTCTTGGCAAAGGAAATCATTAAGATCCCATTCGTACCCACATTTCCCTAACTCCACGTTTTGTATTTACTTAAGATGCCCAGCCAGAGCTTCCATGGTAGGTCCCCACTTCATTAGGACTCCATTTCCCGCTGATCCCAAAGAGGTGAGACTTTCCTCTCTAGGCCCCATCTTCTTCTGAGGACACCCCAAAGAACACGTTCTCTCATTTCTGGGGCCCATGGCCTAAAGTCTTAGCCTTTCAGCAACATGAGAAGGTTGAAAGGTGATTTTTTTTATTTGTTTGTTTTTCTTAAGATTTATTTGTTTGTTTGCTTGTTTGTTTATATAGTTTTCGAGACAGGGTTTCTCTGTATAGCCCTGGATTGCCCTGGAACTCACTCTGTAGACCCAGCTGGCCTGGAACTCAGAGATCTGACTGCCTTCTGAGTGCTGGTTTGTTGGTGTGCGCCACCACTGCTCAGCTAAGATTTATATTTTATTGTGTTTAATTATATGTGTTGGGGGGAGGGGTGTATACGCATGGGTACAGATTCCTGGGGAGGCCAGAGGCATTGGCTCCCTGGGAGCTGGCTTTCCAGGTGGTTGTGAGCTGCCCTTGCTTAACTATTTAGCCGTTTCCCCAACTCCCTTATTAACCCTTATCATTAATTGTTCAATTAATTTATTTTTGAGACATAGTCTCACTAGGTGAGCCCTGGCTGGCCTGGAGCTTACTGTGTATACCAGGCTAGACTTGAAGTCACAGAGATAAGCCTGCCTTTGCCTCCCAGAGTGCTGGGATCAAATACATGGGCTACCATACTTAGCTCTTCAGTTTTTTTAAAAGCAGAATAGTATGACTCACAGTGTTTTAAGGTGGGGTCCTCTGAGCGCATGTCACTAACCAGCACTCACAGCCCTGCTGTACTAAGTGTGCATAGCAAACATTCTCTTTGTCTCTCCATGTATTTGGAATGGGTCTTCAGGCTCGCCAGACCCAGTAAGCAACACAGAACCTAGAAAGAAAACAAAGCCCTTTACATGAGAATTTCCACCTACTTCAAGTCTAGTACAGTTCTCTTTTGATCCAGAAGCAACAGTAGCTCACCTTAATTTGGAAAAAGAATTTTTTAGACAGATATGGTTGCACACTCCTATAATTAATCTTAGCACTTATGAGGCTGAGGTGGAAGGATTGCTGTGAGTCGAGGCTAGCCTAGGCTGTGTGATAAGTTTTAGGCCTGCCTAGGCTACTTAGCAAGACTTTGTCTCAAGAAAGAAAAAAAGAAGAAAGAAAGAAAGAAAGAAAGAAAGAAAGAAAGAAAAGTCCCAAAGCCTCCCAAAAACAACCTCAAAAAGGAAGTGCATCTCCCAATGCTGGGGACCCAACCCAGGGGCTTACACATACTAGACTAGTACTCTACCATGGAGCAATATCCCCACTACTTCTGGTTTCTCCTTGGTATGAGAAAGTCTCACTAAGTTGCCAACTCTGCTCTCAGTCGTGCCAGGGCCTATGGCCAGGGGGCCATCATTAAGACTACCCCTGTGATGTTGACGTTTTGCATAGACAAGCATTCAGCAAAAGGAATCACCGGGCCTCAAGCACCTCATTCCCACCAGGAAAGCACTCTTCTTGGTCCTGACTTGAACCTATCCCTGAAGCAGTTACTGTTTGCAGGAGAATGACATGCCTTGACTAAAACTAACCGGGGCCTGAGTTCATCCATCCCATGAGAAAGGGAGGCCTGCGTAGGATGACAGTCTTGCCATTGTTTGTCATGCAAGTAGGCAAAGTTCTTAAAAAGAAAATCTTGGGCAGGAGATGTGCACTCACACACATCCACAGAAAGAGACAGAGAAGTGTGTGTGTGGTGGGGGTGGGATGGCTGAAGCAGTAGCTCAGTGGGCAAAGTGCTCACCATGCAAACTTGAGGACCTGAGTTTGATCCCCAGAACCCATGTGAGAAAACGGGACATGGTGGTGCACACTTGTAATCACAGCTCTGGGAAGGCAGAGGCAGGCAGGCCCCTGGGTTTGCAGGCCAGTCAACTTTGTCTACTCAGCAAGCTGCCGGCCAAGGAGAAGCTCTGTCTCAACTAACAAGGAGACAGGCCCAGTGGCGCACGCCTTTTATCCTGGCACCCGGGAGGCAGAGGCATGGTCTACATAGAGAGTTCCAGGACAGCCAGAGCTACATAGGGAGACTGCCTCAAAACACCGAAATCAAACAGCAGTGAAAGGCTTCTTGGTTCTGAAGAATGGCATCCGAGATGACCTCTGACCTCCACAGACACACCTGTGCGTACGCCTTCACTCGTGCACCCACACACACACACAACACAAAAGGAAGCATCGTGGGGGAGACACGATTAGAAGGTGGCAGCATAGAGCTGCCGAGGATTGTGTGGAGGGGGCGCCCCCAGCTGTGGAGATCCGCAGCCGAACCCTCCAGTTTCAGTTTCTTAATTCTCCTTCAACTCCCCATACATTTTGTTTTCCTTTATTAAAACTTCCACTTCGATGGAAACACTTTTGCAGCTAGTTACTCTTCACAGCCCCTGGATGAGAGTTGGCCAAGGTAAGTAAGCTCTATAGAAACTGTTTGTTTGTCTTATAGAAATATTTTAACAGATAGGAGGGAACCTCATTTTAAGATGCCGTCACTTTATTTTAACTGTCTTTAATGCTGTTTTAGACTTATTTATTATTTTAGGTTTTTAAAAAAATATTTGAGACAGGGTCTCTTGTAGCTCAGGCTGGCCTCAAACTTGTGATGTAGCCAAGGATGGCCTTGAACTCCTGATCCTCCTGTCTCTACCTCCCTAGTACTGGGATTAGAGACATAGTCCACTATGATTTGTTTGGTGGTGGTGGTGGGTTTTTTGTTTTGTTTTGTTTTTGTTACAGGGTCTCTCTATGTAGTTCAGGCTGTCCTGGAACTTGCTATGTAGACCAGGCTAGCCTTGAGCTTACAGCCATCCTCATGCTTCTGCCTCCCAAGTGCCTGGCCTACATAGATATTTTTAACATTAAATTTTGTTTTATCTTGGAAAATCTAAGTCTTGAGCTGTGGCGGTACATGCATGCAACCCCCAACAGTAACAGGCAGGAGGGTCACAAGTTTGAAGCTAGCCTGAGTGACAGTGAACTCCAGGTAGCCTAAGCTGTCTCAAGTCACAGCGACATCAAAAAACCCTCATCCTTTCCATGTATAATTCTGAGCTTGTAAGAAAATATAGAGTAAAAATTACGTAAGCAAATCTAGATCCAACTAGAAACACATTGGGGAGTGTTGGTCTGATGTGGTAGTCTTATGGTAGATGTGAAAAAATTAACCCCTTCTTTGCCATTTCTCAGTCAGCTACTGAAAGGAGTGAAGGACTTCTCAATAGAAAGTGCGTGGGTGCAGTGAGCTGGCAGAGGCTCTGAGGACATTTGTATCTAGTGTAATGGTGGCCCACCGTGACATTAGTGATGCATCTGTTGTGTGTGTGGCATTAGTTTACACCTCCACATCAGACTAAGAGATTCTTAGTGCATGCATTACCAGGAGTGTGTTATACACCTGTATGTAATCCCAGAATGTGAGAGGCTAAAGCAGGAGGATGACCATGAGTTCAAGGTCAGCCTAAAATACAATGTGAGACCCCATGCTCCCCCCCAGCCCCTAAAAGAACTCAACTCTGAAGCCTTTGGGCTTTCTTTTCTTTTTCTTTTTTTCTTTTTTCTTTTATTTTTTTGACTTGCTTTATAAACCAGGCTGGCCTCCAACTCACAGAGATGTGCCTGCCTCTGCCTCCGAAGGCTGGGATTAAAGGCGTGCGCCACCACTACCTGTGGCTGAGCCCTTATTATGGATAATGTAGTCTGGATCTGAGAAAGGAGGTCAAGGTGGCCAATACTGGCCCACCTCACGTTGGTTTTCAGCCTCCTCAGGAGTCCTGAGTTTCCAGTTTGTAAGCTAATAGAGTGTTGAATTTTAAGTCAGAAAGGGCAGATCCCCAAGTGATGTGCTTCATCTGTGTTCCTGAGAAAAGTGTCTTTTGCTTCTTAGAGCCCTGGATTTAGTCAGGTGGATATTTCACAGGATGGCTACAAAGTGTACAGCTCTCCATGGCCTTCCACATGACAGCAAAGTGTTCACATCCAGGATTGCTAAACAGGCCCCTACACACACACACACACACACACACACATACACACTCAACGTACATGATCAGGGTAACTGTTACACACCTGGACTACGACCTCCCTTCCCTTGGGCTGGTGTTGCAGGGTGTTAGCTTTCCCTCTGCCCCGCTCAAGCCAGCATTTGAGTGTGCCCAGTAGCTGATGCTATGCTGTGGATTCATAGTAGTTATCCTGAAAATCAGAGCTACTGGGTCCTGAGAGATCATTCAGTCTGGCCTCCTCTCCACAGTGATGAGCAAAGGGAGGCTGATGTTTTAGGTAACTCTGAGCCTTTATAGCTAGGCTAGAGGAACCAGCTGTCAGGCCCAGGCCTGAAGCACTCCATTGGTCTGTCCCAAAGCTTAAGCTTCTTTCCTTTTTATGTCATTTTGGTTTCTAAAGGCAACAACCTCCTTGGAAAGAAGAAAAGCATCCTGGATTCAGGCTAGCATCTGCACTTAACAGGTATGTGGGCTGTCTCATAGTAGAAACACATTTCAAGAAGGAGACAGCTTTGATTGGCTCAGGTAGTCTTTGTGTGTACTCTTGTGGCCCATTTTGTTTATATCAGTTGTGTTTATATGAAATTATTTTTTAAATGCGTTGAGTGTATAGGAGACGGTGTAGTCAGTAAGAACATGAGGTCTGAAGGGGACCACCACCAAGGTCTGCCTCCTACCGTGTGGTCCTGGGCAAAGTAACGTCTGTCTGCCTTAGTTTGTACCTATGAACATGGAGGTAGCTGCACCCGTGGTGCGGTGGCTGTGAGGATTAAGTAGGAAGCTACACAGAGGCACAGTGCACAATAAATACCAGCTCTTCTGGAGGCTACTCTGGGCTGGACTGTAGGAATAACCCAGGTCATTTTCAGTCCCAACATCGCAAGAATTAGTGTCCTTTCCTGCTATAAGAGGATAAATGGCTTGCCCCAGAGCCCGTTAGCAAATAAGCAACGGGGAATTTGAAAAACAAAGCCCTCAAATCAGGCATGGCGGCTCAGGCTGGAACCCAGTACTCTAGAAGTTGAGGCAGGAGACTGCAAGTTGAAAAACAGTACGGGCTATGGACATACCTTGGGAAAAACTTAAAATTAAAACTCAGTGGTGTGCCGGGCGTGGTGGCGCACGCCTTTAATCCCAGCACTCGGGAGGCAGAGTTGGGCGGATCGCTGTGAGTTCGAGGCCAGCCTGGTCTACAAAGTGAGTCCAGAACAGCCAAGGCTACAAAGAGACCCTGACTCGAAAAACCAAAAAAAAAAAAAAAAAAAAAAAAAACAAAAACAAAAAACTCAGTGGTGTGAGCTTTCCAGTATATGCAGGAGAGAGAAAGTTGTAAGCAGCCCCTGTGCCCACTCACAGTGTTTCTGCCTCGGTCGGCATCCCGCCTGGCTCGTTTCTCCTCTCCCTCCTTCATATGCCATTCCACGGCCAGCCAGATAAGCTGCTCACCTGTAAGTGCCCCTAGCAGCGGAAGGCCAGCGAGAGGCTTAAAAATAATAGCCGCAATGCAACTAACGAATTAACCATAATTTCCCCTACATGGTTCGATAGCCAGTCTGCATTGCCATTTTCAATCATCCCTCTGTGTTTGACTGGTGTTTCCTGGGTTCCTGTGACTCGGGAGGAACTGAGAGCCCCAGGGCTCTCGCTATTTGTGCTGCATTCCAGTGGTTCTCCCTGTGTCGCCTTTTCCCTCCTCGGAAGCCACGTGGTTCAAGTCACATGAGGCTGTTGCCTGAAGCAGACCATGAAGAAGTATTTTAGGTTAACTTGAAGTTGCTCATGTGCCTCTTCATAACAGACAGTTTGATTTGCCCTTTGGATGGAATAAAGAAAGAGTTGTCATCTTTTGGAGTGGAAGTTGTGCGTACACTAGAGCTATCTGAGAGCATTTTAACCACTTGCTACTGATTCGCAGCCCCCAGACTTTTGCCTAGATCCATTTATACTCCGAAACCCACTGAAGCACTGGAAGACCATTTCTCTGTGCGGGTACACCTATTGGTACCCGGCTGCTGCTGCTAGCAGTCTAACGGAGAGAGGTGGTGTACTCATTGGTGCATTTCAGCATGCAACAATACGCCCAGCACATGCCAACAGAAAGGAACACAAGAGCATTTTCTAAAACAAACGAACAAAGTGTACAGAGGACAGTTTGAGCTGGAGTCATCGTGTTCAATCTGCTGTACTGTGACATATCATAGCACAACTGCTGGAAAGCTGCGCTGTGCCATCTGAGGGTGAGAGTGAAGAGAAGGGCGCAGCCGTGCTGCCCCGGCCTTCATTCTCCCTGGAAGGACATAGGAAGCGCTGTTTCAGGTGCTTCTTCACATAGGCACAGGGATTCTCAGCAACCCTAGTATGGCCATGGATTGGACTGGCTGCACACCATCTTCTGAGTGACAGAGAGGAAAAGGGTGATCTTAGGGAAGCTGCAAACCCGAGGCCGGCCTTGTGCCATTAGCTTCATAGTGTAAGGCTATCCAAGCACAAACTCTTTGGGCACATGGTGGTCCTCAGATACCTTCTTGATGTAAAGGACTGCAGGTAGGTCCTGACCCGTTGCTGTGTGGATGTTTGTTAGTCTGTTATTCTCATCTTCTCTTCTGTTGATAATACTCAGCAAAAAATATTGCACTCCACTAAGGAAAAAATGGATTTTCAGCCAGACTCTCTCCTCCCCTCCTTAGGACCAATTCTGATTCTGCTCTTCACACAAGTGCTCTGAGCACCAAGCCCCAGGACCCCTATGGAGGAGGCGGCCAGTCAGCCTGGCCTGCCTCATATATGGGTAAGACACACAGGCTCCTGCTAACAGCATCTGCGCCTTCTGCTTCTGTGCTGTCTGCCCTGCATGCCCGTCCCCAGTTCGGTGGTCTTCGGAGAACAGGTCCAGCAGGGGAAGTGTGCGTGTTGATGATAGAGTGAGCGCATCCTTTCCTCGCTTCTCCCACAGCACCTGCTTCCCTGTCGGCATCTCTTGGCTCTTGAGCTTCCTCTCCCTGGGGCACCAGCGCTTTTCTAGGCACGCAGGCTCCTGCAGCTGCATCCTCCCTGCTATGTGTCCTAGCATACATCCTAGCAGCCTCACTTGATGTTGGGTCCTCTGAGGCCTCCTTTTGTTACTGGTGAAACCAGATTGGAGGGAGTAGCTTCATTCTGTGGGTCCGTGGAGTTTGTATGGCTGAACCTCAAGATGAGGCAAACCCTCCCAGGGGCCTGCAGTACTGGCACAGGCAAGCCCTCTCGGAGGAATAATCAAGACCAGGGGCCAGAGAGAGCCAAGGAGACATCTGCAGGAAGGCATTTCTCAGAGAAGGTAGGGGAGAGGGGACAGAATGGAAGCTAAGTATTGTCGCCTCCTTGTTGCCTGTTTCTGCTCAGAACACATTTCTGTAAGCTGAAAGAGAAAGGCCGGAGCCAGGCAGTGGTGGCGCACACCTTTAATCCCCACACTCAGGAGGCAGAGGCAGGTGGATATCTGTGAGTTCAAGGCCAGCCTGGTCTACAGAGTGAGTCCAGAGTGAGCCAAGGCTATCTCATGCTCTCAGCCTCCATCATTAACCCTGTCTGCTCCTCATACTCTCCTGCCAAGACCTCCAGCACACCTCACTTCCAGCGCACCCCACCTCCAGGCCTGAGCCGTGGCGTGCCTCCCCTCCCTGCTCCCAGCCTGCTCTTCATGGCGCTGTGAGCTCGCTGGGGTTTTCCTGCTGTTTCATCCTGTTTCTCATGTCTCCCACTCCTACGTCAGTGTGATCCCTCGGCTGTGTGTGTACTTCTGTGGAGCCTTTCATGGCCTTCCCCCGTCTCTGCTCCTAAGTTACCCATGTCCTCCACTACCCCAAGCTCCTCTAAGCAGATGCTGTGACTACTGCTTCCCCATGTAGACATACTCCCCCCACCCCCACCCCCCACCCCCACTTAAGCTGAGTTTCTTGAAGGCAGTATCTTAAAAGTTTTGTCCTACCTGACACAGTAGTACCTGGTACAGAGGCACGCTCACTGCTGAAGATGTACAAAGACATCACACAGTACCGAGCACACCCAAAACTCACTCGAGGTGCTCATATCTAGCCTGCACCCCAAGTAACCATGCGTCCTTCGGACTCTTGCCAAGCCTGTCTTTCTGGGCCTTCTAATCTGGAAAGTACACACACAGGCTTGAATTATCTGTTCCATATATAGATTAACTTTGAGTATGAGGACTGGCCTAGATACTAGCTTTTCCAGTTTTCTTGATAGTTTTGGTCTATTTAAAGCCTAAAATGTTCGTTCTTTCTGAAGAGAGCCATTCATGGTCTTTGTTCCTTGCATATAGTACAGAAGGGATTTTATAGTAATTGTGACTACATTTGCTCCCTTGGTATAATTTATTTGCTGAAGTGATTCTTTGCTCGTAAAGCCCGGGAGCATTGGAATTAGTTGGGGACATCTGCTGTGCTTCCACACATGGGAATATGAGAGGGAAGTTGGAATTGGACATGGGTCACCGAGCAGTGCTTGGAGAAGTGGTGTGTGGGGAAGAGACTGGCTCCGGGGTAGGTAGAGTCGGAGATGTATAGACAGTGCCTTAAAAAGCAGAGGCTGTAACCGCTAGGGTGCCTGTGCGCACAGCGAGGTCTCTGTCGCCCTGCCTGGGAGCCAGCTAGCCTAGT
Organism: Acomys minous; assembly: GCF_964271855.1. Lineage (NCBI taxonomy): Eukaryota > Metazoa > Chordata > Mammalia > Rodentia > Muridae > Acomys > Acomys minous. Next base: position 116,087,008 of record NC_140484.1, on the reverse strand, counting down.
GGGATCTTCCCCAGAGCTCCTGCCTTGGCCTCACCCTCTGTGCTGAGATTATCTGTCTCTAGCAGGGACTAAAGGTCGCGAGAGGACAAGGGAACCCGTAGGGAATTCAAGGAGCATTGGAGCTGAAAGAGAAAGAAAGTAACCAAAGAAATTGAAGATTTATTCTAAGAGATATTTCGTCTCTGAGGGAAGAGGTGAGAACGGTCAGTAGGTGTGAGGCTGAGTGTGCGAGGTGGAGCATCCCAAACCCTGATCATGAGCAACAGGAAGAAAGGAAGAGAAGAGGGGTAAGGCTTGGACAGCGCTCCTGGTAGCCTTGGGAACTTGGGTGGTCTCTGCTTTTCAAGTCAGTGTTAGGAACCGTGGGGTCCTGGTATCTGCCAACTACAGAAGGTAGGCCAACCCTCAGCATGGATGCCTGCACTGTGTGCCTGCTCCTGAAGTCGCCTTCAAGTATCACAGAACTCAGAAACACATCCAAATATGGATGTGTTTACATGGGAAAGCCAGTGTGTTTAAAATATTATTCAAGTCTCCAAGGATGGGAATTATTTCTGGAGAATTATATTTGTTGGTGGGAGCTATTTTAAATGGTTTTATGTATTTTCCCCCTGTAGTACATTAAAGTTTTTCATTTTCTTTCCTTTTGGATTTTAAAAATATCAACTAGCTCCACAAAAAAGTATTTCTTTTTATAGGACCCACCAAATAAAGTAAAGATTTTTTAAAGTAATGGGAAAATACAATCAAAGCCCAGAACTAGGTTCTGTCATCAGAACAGAACGACAATAACAGCCCTTTGCTGGGAGCGTTTGCTGGGCGTGGTGATGGAAGCCCTTCATCATCCTTGTTGTGATCGGGACAGGTGCTTTTAGTATTGCTACACAAGGCATCAAGAATGTGGCTTTGTATCCCCAGGAAGCAAAGCCATTAGCCTGATACATGGTTGTTAGTTTTCCTAATGGTTATTGAGTTACATGACAAGTAGACACAAGCGGTATGACATTGTAAATGACAGAAACAAACTTTAACACAACCAAGCAGGGTTTTTATAATTTCTCTCTTTTCGTTTAATTACGAATTTCCCTGGTAGTGTGCAGCTTAATTACTGTTTCGTATACACATATAGATGGATCAGCACAGTGGCTCTTTATGATACTTATCCTGTCCCACAGCCTGGCTTTATCCCCAAACTGTCCTCCTCTCGTAGTAGCATGTAGGAGCTAAGGTGGCCGTTATTCTCCAGGCAGCAGAAGAGTGCAGACTGGGACTGCAATCCGCCATCTCTGAGCACTGGAGTCCCTAAGTCTGCTCTGAGGGGTAGAGATGTAATCTGTATCTCCATGGCCCGTCAACCAGCAACAAGCTCAGACTCACAGTATTAAAGAGACGGTTTAACATCAAATAGCCTGTTAATGATGTTTGTCTACTGACACAAGCACCTAAGCTCTAAAGAGTCACCAAGCGCTGGGGAGAACGCTCAGCAGGTGAAATCCTGGCTGTGCAAACATGAGAGCCTGTGATTGTATCCCCAGAATCCATGTAAAAGCCAGATGTCGCAGTACTTCCATGGGGGGGGGGGGCGGGGTGGAGACAGGAGGCTCTCCAGGAGTTCATAGGCCAATAGCCTGGAGTACCCAGCAGCAAATGAAAAGAGCCTGCCTTGAAGAAAGCCGAAGGACCAACACCCAGGCTGTCTTCCGACTTCCACATGCACACACGCCATGGCTCCTGTGTGCGCACACATTCACACACACACATACATGCGCACGCACACACAGAGAGGGGGGAAGAGGAGGGGCAGAGAGAATAAAATAAAATATGAAACAAAGGTGTGTTATCAGGGTAGCAGACTGAGCCTTTCCGACTTGGAAGGCTGAGACTCTAGAAACTCCTCTTAAGATGCACTGTGGTTACAATCTGTACACCTTGTCTTTCTGTTTCACAGGAAGTCTGTGGGGAGTTATTTAGGCTTGCTAGACGTGGGAGCACATAAAAGGATGTATTGAGGAGCCGGGCGGTGGTGGCGCACGCCTTTAATCCCAGCACTCGGGAGACAGACAGGTGGATCGCTGTGAGTTCGAGGCCAGCCTGAGGTCAGCCTTTTAAGGCTTCAAGGCTACCAGGTTTCCTGCAACACATGTGACCTTGGTCATTGCTGTCCTGTCCCCTGTGGGATTGCTGTGGATCAGTCTCCTCTATTCCCTGATAACTAGTCATTACTCTGTGCTTTTTGGTTTGTTTGGGGTTTTTTTGTTATTTGTTATTTGTTTGTTTGTCTCGAGACAGAGTTTCTCTGTGTAGCCCTGGCTGTCCTGGACTCCCTTTGTAGACCAGACTGGCCTCAAACTCACAGAGATCTGCCTGCCTCTGCCTCCTGAGTGCTGGGATTAAAGGCGTGCGCCACCATGCCCATTTTAAATGTGGCTATTTTATTAGATGTTAATCTCAAATAAACCTGTTACTCATTGCTGCCGCTGTCCTCTGGTCACTTGAGTGGAACACCTGAGAGTGATATTTTCTCTCTCGTATTGTCTTCCCCTTCCCCCAACACTGCGGTCATAGTCAGGGTCTGCTCTTCCTCTCTCTGTGGCGTGCCTGGTAGTTTTGGTCCTCGCTGCCATGGGCCCTACTTCACTGCTTCTTGTCCAGTCTTCTGGTTTTCTATCTGGTGTCTTGGCCTCGAGGCTGTCCCAAAGGCTCATTTCTAGCCCATGCCTCTCTCTGTTCTGCACTTCATCCCAGTGACCAGCAGACTCTGTCACCATGGCTCCCAACGCTCTAGCTTGTGCATAGCCAGGCTTCCCCATTCCCTACCCCTGCAGAACAGTCTGCCTCTGCTCCCCTTTTCCTTCCTCCGCCCCACTCCTCCTGTTTCACTGAGGCAGCCCTTTAGCGGCATTTCCACCCGCCTCAACTCCTCCAGGCCCAGCACACTGGCTAGGAGCATGGACTTTGGGAAGTCCCCCTGCCCAGAGTGCTGGTCCCAGAACTAGCAGTGTGGTCTTGGGCATGATGAGAGCCCAAAACTCATACGGTTGCTCCAAAAGTTACACGAGACCATTGTGAGGGGTGCCTGGCACGCAGCAAGTGTTATCATCTTCCTTCTTCTTCCTCGCTGCCTACCCAGGGCTGAAGCCTGCCTCCTGCTCCAGGCTGGGGCACTAGCAGGATACATGCGGGAAATCTGCTTGCCTCTGAGATTCACGTGGTGTTGTAGGGACTGGTCAACGTTAGTAATCAAACTCAGAGTGTATTGAAGGTGAAGCAATTCTTAACATACCATAATAGACCGTTGCATAAAATGTAAGTTATCATTTTTAATATGATAATCACATTTCAATAACTGTAATGGTGAAGTTCCCTGCCCTTTCTTAAAAAGCCAAAATTTGATCCGGGCGTGGTGGCGCACGCCTGTAATCCCAGCACTTGGGAGGCAGAGGCAGGTGGATCACTGTGAGTTCGAGGCCAACCTAGTCTACAAAGTGAGTCTAGGACAACCAAGGCTACACAAAGAAGCCTTGTCTGGGGAAAAAAAAAAGCCAAAATTTGGGGCTGTAGAGATGGCTCAGAGGTTAAAGAGCACTGGCTGTCCTTCTAAAGGTCCTGAGTTCAATTCCCAGAAAGCACATGGTGGCTCACAACCATCTATAATGTGATCTGGTGCCCTCTCTGGAATGCAGGTTACATGCAGGCAGAGCACTTAAAAAAAAAAAAAAAAAAAAAAAGTCAAGACGCTTCTCTCCTCCTCCTGTCAGTGCTGAGGCTGGATTTTGCCTGTGTTGTCTCTGCACTGTGTTTTCTGCATCCTGTCCACATGGCCTTTACCTAGAGTGCTAAATCACAGCCTGAATAAGCAGCAGCTCTGGGTAGCTTGGCCAATTTGCATTGCTTCTTTCCTTCTTTCTTTTTCTTTTAAAATTTAAAAAATATTTATTTATTTATGCATTTATGCACATGAGTGCTCTGTCTTCATGAATACCAGCAGAGGGCACCAGATCTCATCATAGATGGTTGTGAGCCACCATGTGGTTGCTGGGAATTGAACTCAGGACCTCCGGAAGGGCAGCTAGCGCTCTTAACTCCTGAGCTATCTCTCCAGCCCCTCCACCCCCACCCCTTTTTCCTTTTGAACAGGGTTTTTTCTGTGTTCAACAACTCATTCTATAGACCAGGCTGGCCTAGAACTCAGAGATCTGCCTGCCTCCTGAGTTCTGAAGTTAAAGGCTTCTTCTTTACTTTTATATTTTTTACTTTGTTTGTTTGTGTGCTGGACCCATCTGTCACAGTGCTAGGCAAGCACTCTACTGCTGAATGACATATAATTCACACACCTGCATCAGCATCTTCTAAAGGCTGGGTCTTTAACAAATTTACCTTAGTGGTCTTGTAGATGCACTAAAAAGTTTTTAGTCACTAGCTTAGATTCTGTTTACTGGAGGGCTGGGCGACATCCTGTGTTTTGTGAGTATGTTTAGTTGATGCGCTCTTGGCACCTTTGGGATCTCCTAGTGTCCATCCTGCCCCTGGCCCTGGCTTTGCCGCCTTCAGAATTTTCTGCCACATTCTGTCTTACTGTCTGCGCTGCATCACCTGCCCCCAGCCCTCTATTGCACACTGCAGGAACTGAGCAAGTGTCTGCTGAACAAATGATTATTAGGTGTTTCAGTTTTAAAGACCAGTTGAGCTAATTTATAGTTTAACCATTTCATCTAGAAACTTACCTAAGGTGAGCTATGTTTAAGGGCTTAGACTTCAATTTCTATCCCAATCTATGCTGAGAGCTCACATGGTGCAGTTGATTGCTCAGAGGAGAAGGGTTAGCTAGTCTGTGTTGGGGGTGGCTCCTGGGTGTGGCTTAGAGCTGCGGCAGGGGCTGTGCTTGGTGTGCAGCATGCTGCATGGGCTAGCTGGTCTCCAGGCAAGACTGGTGCCAAATCAGCCTTTAAAACTCTCTGTGAATAGCTGTCACATACAGCCTTGCCTTGCTTTAGACTCCAGATAGGTTTTGTTTTAACAGCTCGTGTAAGGATCCAGGGTATGTTACAGCGTCCATTATGGACTCCAGGTTACCTGCCTTTCCCTAGAATAACACACTGGGGCTGTGAAAAGACAAGCTCTTTTGCTTTGTGTTTTGACAACAGATTCTCAGACTTTGTCAACCACTGTTGTCTTGAGACGGGGTCAACAGGAACATTTAAGACTAAAACAGTGCAGATCAGCACTTGTCCAGATAGCCTGCAGTGTCTTAGTCCTAAATGCTCTTGCTGACCCTTGTCGGAGTTCTAGGGGAGGGGATTGGGGGGGGATAACATTGAGGATGTAATCTGAATAAATTAAAAAATTTTTAAAGGATTAAGACACCTTTAAAGGAAAAGTATTTGGACACCAACTCTGACTCAGAATAACTGCATCTGTTTACAGTATGAATGCTAAAGATCCTTGAATGAGCTTTGATATCTCAAAACTATTGTAGAATTTTCAAAAATTATATTTCAAGTCAAAGAGTTATTCTAATGCATACATAAATGAGAGCCCCACATATAAAAGTGTGTGTGTGTTTTTCTCTTTCCTACCAGGTTTCTGTGATGGTGAAAATGATGGCCATGTGGAAGGTATGAACAGATGTTGGGGTGGGGTGCATTTGTGTGTGTGTGTGTGTGTGTGTGTGTGTGTGTGTGTGTTTATCATATTTCTGTAAAGGCTGTCAACTGTTACTTGGTTTACTTATCCTAGATGCTCTAAGAAAATTGGCTAGATAAGATCAAAGCCATGAGAAAGGAAATGTGACTAGATTACAATGATCTCCTGTTACCCAAGTCCCCTCAGTACCACAGTCACAAGGTTGTGCAAGGAAGCAAAAGTTGTAACCACATAAAAATGTGAATTAGCTGAGCACTTAGGCAGCTATTCCACTGCCTTCCCTCAGCACTGCCTGGGCCCATTTAGGAAGTCACCGTGAGTAACTGATAGGTTTTAATAGCAGCGTAGGGCAGATGAAGCCCAGGGTTCACCACATGAGCCAGGCATCTTGGTGGGCTCCTGTCAGCCTCCATTTGGGAGGCAGAGGCAGGAGGGTCAGCAGTTCAGGGATAGCCTTGAGACCAGCCTGAGATATATGAGATCCTATCTCAAAGAAAGGAAAGTAAGTGCAAATTTGTTATAAGGTAGAAGTATACATTTTGCAGATACTGAGCTTCGTAAACCCAGTTAAAACCATGCTAGAGACCTGCTGCATTGACACTGAAGGCCATCAACAAATGGGAGCCTGTCCCTGTCACTTAGTCATTCAGTCCCGGGCACTTTAGCTCTTTAGAAGCTGAGGTGTGATTTTCATAATCTGAAGCTGAGCGGCTATGTTAATTTGTGTGTCACAGAGACCAGGCTTGTGGAGGACATGGTCACCAACGGTCTCCTGCATGAGAAGCAGAGCCCTCTCACTCACCCTCACGCTCCTTCTCTGAGCAAACCGTTTTAGGTGCTGAATAAAATCATAAAAACTTAAAAAAAAAAATAAAAATAAAAGTAAAAATAAATAAAAACTTGAATCTGGTTCATCGGAGCATTAGGGGGAGAAATGAAGAAGTGGCCTCGCGGCCATCCCCAGTTAATTCTTCAAAGAATTCCCAACAAAGCTGCATGTGGAAAGAAACTACAATGAACTCCTCAAAGGAAACAGCCTGCTAAGGCACGGAAGCCCGTCCCAGGCACCTTGCTGTCACTGATCTCTTGTGATGCTCCCTTCTGGCCTTCATAGGACAGAACATGCAGGCAAAAACAGTCATGCACATAACATAATATAGTGAATAAAGAAAAAGGAATGTGTTAAAAATAAATATTTGCTAAAGAAATTCTGTTCACCAGGCAGGGTGCACATACCTATAATCCCTCCACGCCAGAGACAAAGACTGGAGGATGGCTGCAAGTCTGAGGCCAGCCTGGGCTACATAGCAGGTTCCAGGACAGACGACTCTAAATGCTAAAAGCCATTAAAGAAAAATGTTTTTCTTTCTTTTTTCTTTTTTCCTTTTTTTTTTTTTTTTTTTTTTTTTTTTTGATAGGGTCTGTCAGTGTAGCCTCAGCTGTCCTGGAACTTCCTATGTACAATAGGCTGGCCTCAAATTCACAGAGATCCGTCTCTAACTCTCTAGTGGTGGGATTAAATGTTTGCAACCACAGTTGCAGTTTTAAACAAAGCAGATTTACTTGGCCAAGAGTTGGCTGCCCTCTAATTCTAATTCAGTGACTGTGCTTCTTCTCGCCTTCAGCAGCATCCTTCCCTGGCCCGCTGAAGGAAGAGAATCTGTTAAATGTTCCAAAGCCACTGCCTAGACAACTGTGGGAGACCAAGGAGGTGGGTGACCAGTCCCCAGCTGTGCTTGTCGTCCTGGCTGGCTGCCCCGCAGAGGCGGAAACCAGAGCTGGGAAAAGGGAAGAGAGGGTTTGCCTGGACTGTGATGGGTGCTGGAGAGCCATAGTGGGGAATGCCATCCCAAAGTCAGTATGGTTGTGTTGGTGAATTACCACAGTGATCTGTGGCTTCCTCACTCCCCTGCGACTGCTGCTTCTCAGGGCACAAATGGGCCCTGCTTGGGAGCCTTCTCCAGCCTCCGCTGGGAACTGCTGTCAGTTGATCCTTTCTGAAATCAAAGCCCTTTGACCTGAGCTCTCTGAGAGACAGCAGATGACTCATCTGTTTACTATGATCTCTTTGAGCCTCGAATGTTAGTATCTAAAAGCCTACTCTCTGGCCTCCACCTCACTTTGTCAACCTCGCCCACTGTGGAGAGGGAGGCCCCACAGTGCAGTGGCGGAGCTTGGCCTCATTCTGTAAAGAGCTGCCTTGTGAGAGTGGTCCCCCCTCCCAGCCCCCAGTGATGCTCCCATGCAGTGAGAGTGGTCCCCCCTCCCAGCCCCCAGTGATGCTCCCATGCAGTGAGAGTGGTCCCTCCTCCCAGCCCCCAGTGATGCTCCCATGCAGTGAGAGTGGTCCCCCCTCCCAGCCCCCAGTGATGCTCCCATGCAGTGAGAGTGGTCCCTCCTCCCAGCCCCCAGTGATGCTCCCATGCAGTGAGAGTGGTCCCCCTCCCAGCCCCCAGTGATGCTCCCACGCAGTGGGTTGTTTGGTCTCAGTCCTTAGCTGTCCTCTCCTCTCAGGATCCCATGATCCTGCTCCTTTTCCCCCATCAAGTCTACAGGAAGTCTCTGCTAGCATTAGGGTGGTCTTGAAAGCGTTTTATAAAAGCCACATGCATAGTTGATGTTTTATCTTTAGGGGCCTAAAAGAACAAAGCTTTAAAAGCCACATATTTAAACAGTACTCTGTCCTCTTGGCTGTAGAAGGTGGTTTTGGAAACCTTTTTCAAAAGACAGAAAACAAGTGTGTAGGAGTGCGCTCCCCCCCCCCCCCCCCCCCCCCGCAGAACTGCTGTCTGGAGAAACAATCTCATCACCCTTGGTCCTGTGCCTGTGCAGTGCCCATCTCTGTCCCTCACCAACTTATATCTAGTTGGATTGTCCTTTTCCTTTAACAGTTGCTCCCTATTCCATTACCCTGTTTGGCTTTTTTTTTTCTTTTTCTTCTCCTCCTCCTCCTCCTCTTCTTCCTCCTTCTTCCTCTTCTTCTTCTTCTTCTCTCTCACCAATTAAAAAAAATGTAAACATTGCATATGCAAAACATTTGCCTTTTTGAAAGAAATAACATTTAACTAGAAGACAAACTAATAAGGCATCAAGTTAAGAAAATGTGTTAATGTTATACTTATTTTGAATGAAAGTTTAAGAAATTTAAAATTCTTCAAAACCTAAATGGATACTTTGTGAAGATGCCCTTGGGCTGTTCTATCTGTCGCTGGCTCTAACTGAGGTACCTAGATCCCCACTTTGCAAACACTTGAATTTAGCTGTACACTAAGCCCAGCTTTCTTTGTCTCTCCCTAGATCCAGTCCCTGTCTGGGCGCCCTCGATCCTGTGATGTTGGGGGTGGCAGGTAAGTAATGCTCCTCCCACTGAAGGTTCTGGAATGTCTCTGCTCTGTCACAGAGCCGAGAAATGGAACTTGCTGTCCATGAATCCAGGCAACTGCAGTTGTGTAAAAACAGCTGTTCTCTTTGTACTCACATTTCATGTATTTGAGGCAGTTCCACTGAACAACTGCCAAAAGCCAATACAATCACCATGAATGTGTTTGAGTATAGCCTAACTGAAAGGAACATATGTGTTTGTATGGAGTGAGGTTACCTTCTTTATCTTCAAGTTATAGAGATTGAGAAAGTACTGCTGTATTCTTAGCTTGGTACTGATTCTATTCTACTCCTCTTTGAAATTAGGTTCCAGCATGTATTTTCTGCTAAATTGATAACTTAATATTTTAGCAATATTAAACATTAATATTTTTTTAAAAAGATAATAGCCCAACTGACTCTGGGCACGCAGAGCCTGCCTGGTGGAAGCAGAAGTGTGCATGTGTCAACTGCAGCCTGTGGCAGGCCATGGTATCTCTTGGCAGGAAAGGAAAACATTAGATAATTTGATTGTTTACATAAAAGTTGATTTTAAAAGTTCCATGGATGCAGTGCCTCTAAGCTGCACATGCAAAAAAATGTTCAAAGCAGTAAATTTTATAGTAAATACATTTTAATACAATTTTTAAAAATCAATAAATAAGATTAAGATTTGCAATTTAAAGTAAGTCTACTGCACTATTGAGTAATTAATGTTCTTTTGTTTTGAGGCAAGAATCTCACTGTGTAACCCTGACTGGAACTCATTATGTAGACTAGGCTGGTCTTGAACCGAAATCATCCTGTATCTGCCTCTCAAGTGCTGAGATTAAAGGTGTGTGCCACCAACTCAGCTTAATAAATTGATTTTATAACATACAGATTTATTTTCTAAAAGATTTCAGATAGACTATAAAAACACATATAATATAAAAATTCTTATAAGCTGGATGCTATTGGTACATGCCTGTAATCCCAGTACTCAGGGAGGCAGAGGCAGATGGATTTTTGTGAGTTTGAGGCCAGCCTGGTCTACAGAATGAGTTCCAGGACAGCCAAGGTTACACAGAGAAACCCTGTCTATAAAAACAAAAACCCACCTTATAGTAGAAACAAACAAAAACCCTTATAGAACAAACAGATCTGAAAAGTTTGTGAGAAAGATGAGGCTAAGGAAGAATAAGAGGCGGAAGGGACTGTGAAGCCTGGGTATTGACGCACAGAGGGAGCCTGGTGTGGGTGACTCAATTGAGGACCCTTGGGCTGGACAGTGTCCTGAGAGAACACTGAGAAAGCTGCATGGGGTTTGTCAAAGTGTCTCTCAGCAAAGTCCCACAGCCTGAGACCAGAGCCAACTCAGCAGCAGAAAGTCTTCCCAGGACCAAATCAATGCAGTTTGAAAATGAGACTTTTGCATGATCTAGCTTGACACAAACCCCCACTTTAGAAGCTCTATGTGTGAAGTAAATTAGCTCCAGGCCATTCCGAAATAGTATTTCACAAAATCTCCTGAGTGCACAGCAGTCCATCAGGGCACTGTCTACGGCTTGGAGGTACTTTTCTGGCCAGTTTATTATAAACTGTAAACAATAGCCTGAACTGACTTCTTTAGAGAACCTCTTGGGGACATGACAGGACAAAGAAGACCAGCCTATCCAGAGATGCAGGACCCTCCTACAGATAGGGCCAATGTTTATAAGAACAAATTTGAGGGCTAGGATTGTAGCTTGGCTAATAAAGTACTTGCGTGTCATGCATAAAACCATAGTTGCAGTCCCAGCCCTGCAGAAACTAGGCCTAGTGGTGCCCAGCCACAGTCCCAGGACTCAGGAGGGAGTGCAGAAGCCTCTGAAGTCCATGCTCATCCTCTGCCACATAGCAAGCTTGAGGCCAGCCTGGGGTAATTTATACCCTTTCTTTAAAAAACAAAAACTGTGGGGGAGGAGAACTAAAGATATGACCCTAAGGGTAAGAACTTGCTGTGCAAAAATAAGGCCCTGAGTTCAAATCCCTAGTATACATGTGAAACACGGAGCATGGTTGTATGCACCTGCGACTCCAGCGCTGTGGGAGGAATGGGAACATGAGAGTCGCTGGAGCTCGCTGACCGCCAGCCTTGTTCCAGGTTCAGTGAGAAGCTGTCAAGGAAACAAGGCCGAGAATGACTTAAAGCAGGACACCAGCATCCTCTAGCCTCTGTGCGTGCAGCCCCACACATACAATTAATTAATTAATTAACTGAAAGCATATCTTGGCTGACACCTCAAACAAATCAACGCTCAAGGCTCTCATGCCCTGTATCGTAGAGCTAACTGCAGCCAGTTAGCACTGGAGAGCTCTGAAGCTCTGAAGCTAGTCACTGCTAGGCGAGGGACATTGCCTTCCTGCTCTTACGCTAACCATAGCATTCCGTCAGTTCATGCACATGGTTATTGACTCCGGATTTTAAGGACCAGATCCAACAATAAACAGAACAGTCAGTCCCTGCTTGCAAGTGCCGGTGTTCTTAAGTGAAACAGATAGGGAAAGGAGCACAGTAGGGAGATGGGTGTTGATAGGGACCCGGAACAGCAAGCGCAAAGCCCCTGGCGAGCGAAAGGAAGCCGAGCGAAAGGAAGCCGTGTGGTTGGATCACACTGAGACCTGATCCACAGGAGGGATTTGAACCAGGAAGAACAGTGCTTGCCTTACCTCAGACAAAGCAGGACTGGAGTAATCGTAACAACATTCGGGAAGTGGCCATTTGTATTTCTATGAACTCCAGAGTTATTTTGCTGTCACGAATGAGCAGACTCACCTTGGTCATATCAGTACCTTCCTCTTTGCTGGTGGCCTCAGCCCACCTGGCCATTGGTCTGTTTGTCTCTGCCTTCATTCCTAGGTCCTGACACAGGAAGCTCACCTGCTCCTGCAGTGAGCTACTCCACTGTCTGAGTTTTAGATTTTTAGTACTTGAACTCTGACTCTATAGCTAGTTCTGCGCATCCAGCCATCTGAAGGCTGAGGTTTACATGCATGTTTCTATAGCCTTTCTTCCTGGCTCATCCACATGGCCCCATCTCCTGCCGGTTTTCTCCCTAACCTCCACGGTTGGCTTCTCCATGTTCCTGAGGCTATTAGAGAGCACACGCTAACTTCCTTCTGCGGCTGACACCCCCAGCCTCTCCTTCCTGATCCAGGTGCATCTCTTCCATTTCCTGCTCCCCCTCCCCCACTGCACTGCCTTCTCCTCTCTGGCTCCCTGGATGCTCAGCCACAAAATACATGTATTGAGAAGTATTTTGCCTGCATGTATGTCTGTGTGCCATGTGGATGCCATGTGTTGTAGGCCAGAAGAGGGCATCATATCCTCTGAAACTGGAGTTATAGATGATCTGAGCCTCCATGAATGCTGCTGAACCTGGGGCTTCTGGGCAACCAGTCCTCTCAACTCCTGAGACCTCTCTCCAGCTAGCTACACTTTTTGAAAGTAGGCCAGCTTCTGCTTCCACTGTTTCAGTATGACTGTCCTCCACACTGTGGGTTGCCTCCTCCAGGGCTTCCCTCAGCGAGGGACATCCCACTGCAAGTCATCCTGTGCAGCCAAGCTGAGGGAGGATCCTATCTAAGATAGGATTTTTGTTCTTACCCATCTTCCTGCCCCTCCCCGTAGTCCATCATCGGCCCTAGTGTGGCCCCGTCTTAGTGACTGGCTTCCCCTGGCCAGAAGCCAGGAGTCACTCTCCGGTCTTGACACAGAAGCCTCTGGCATCCGTTCCCACGTCTCTGTTCCCAGTTCTTATTCAGTGCACTCTCCAGTTGGATAACTCGGCAAGTTGCCCCTGCTCAAGCTCACCTGAATTCTTTAGCTTTCAACCTTGGCCTCCAGGAGGCCCCTCCCCCCATGTGCTGGCCACTCCTCCATTCTAGAGACCATCAGGCTCTGCTGTTGCAGGAGTGGGTGGGGTCACTTCACAAGCCGCACTCCCCATGGCTGCCTCTTGCTCTGTCGGAGCTGCCGCCTACAGACCCCGGTGCCAGTGGCCGCACCTGATCGCTGCTCCACAATGCGTGCTGTGTTGAGTAAACCATTCCTTCTCCCTTCTCTGGCTCGTGTGGTTTTCTTCATCCATCCCTCTGCCGTCGGCCACACTGCTCTGTGGTGGATTAGGCTGGGCCACTGCAAGAGCCTCCCATCTGGTCTGCGACCCTCTTTCTGCTCCCATAAGTCCTCTTTCACACTGTACCACAGTAGCATCTCTAGCTGGCACTTGGCTCCCTCTCTCCTACGGTCCCAGACTTGACTCTTCCCACCAGCATCGTCTCCTGTGTTTTCTCGCCCGTCTGCCACTCCCACTGCACCTCTCAACACCTGCACTACCTGCACTGGCTCCGGCCACACCAGCATCGTGAGGAGCCTGGTGTCATGTCCCAAGCAAAGTCTTCCTCACCACAACTCTTCTTTGGCATCTGGTTTTGTGCCTCTTGGTTGTGTCCCCCTAGTCACTCCTAGCACAGCACAGCATGCTTCTTACTGTACTGCAGCTGCCTGCCTGGCCGTTCTGGTGCTCCATCTACAGACTCAAGAACATGATTCCTTCATAGAGGACTAAGAAGCCCTGGCCCTTAGACGGCCCGGTCCCAAGCCGCCAGAGCTCAATGGCTGCAGGGACCCCAGTGCACATGTATGTGGGATAGCCGCATACCTGCCTCCCAGTGCGGTCCAGGGCTGGGTAGGGAAAGGAAATACAGGCTAAGGATTGGGCTGCCTGTCCAAGGTGTGCTAGTGCAGGGCCCCAAGAATTCTGAGACGTCCACATTCTAAAGGTATGCTTTGTCAAGACACAAGGTTTTGTTCCTTTGCTTTATAACTTTGGAAGATTAAAACAGGGGTTGGAGACAGGGCTCAGTGGGTAAGAGCTTTTGCCATGAAAGCTTAAGGATCTGAGTTTAAATTCCCAGCACCCTTGTAAAAAACTGGGTATGGCTGCACGCATGCCTATAACCCCACTGTGGTAGGGAGTGGAGGCAGGAGGATCACTGGGGCTTGCTGGCTTCCAGCCAAGTTCCAGGTCCAGTGAGAGACCCTGTCTCAAGAGAATAAAGTAGAGAGTAATGGAGCAGGACACCTGACATCCTACCCTGGCCTCTGCATATATGCCCCCCTCCCAACACACACAGATTACACAGATGCAATACTAACTTGCATTTGCAATTTGCATTCTTGCCCCAGGTATGTGCATATCAAGGACAAACCCAACCATGAACATACACCTTCCTTGTTCGTCATTCCCTCTTGGGCCTCTCCTTGTGCCTGGCACACAATGACCAGTCAATGGTTTTAGTAAATGAATGGCAGTGTTTCCTTTCAAAATCATGGAAACCTGGCTAGTGAGATGGTTCAGTAGTAAAGAGCACTTGCTGCTTGCTCTACACAGGACTTGATGGGTGGCCTACAACCACTTGTAACTGCAGTTCCAGGGGTCCAACACCCTTTCTTAGTTAGGGTTACCAGTGTTGAGATGAAACACCATGGCCAAAAGCAGCTTTAGGGGAGAAAAGTGTTTATTTTTCTCACAGTTCATATAGCAGTTCATCATCAAAAGTGGTGAGGACAGGAACCATGGAGGCAGGGCCATGGAGGCAGGAGCCATGGAGGCAGGACCATGGAGGCAGGAGACATGGAGGCAGGAGACATGGAGGCAGGACCATGGAGGACAGGAGACATGGAGGACAGGACCATGGAGGCAGGACCATGGAGGCAGGAGACATGGAGGCAGGACCATGGAGGCAGGAGACATGGAGGACAGGAGACATGGAGGCAGGACCATGGAGGCAGGAGACATGGAGGCAGGACCATGGAGGACAGGAGACATGGAGGACAGGACCATGGAGACAGGACCATGGAGGCAGGACCATGGAGGCAGGACCATGGAGGACAGGACCATGGAGGACAGGACCATGGAGGCAGGACCATGGAGGCAGGACCATGGAGGACAGGACCATGGAGGACAGGAGCCATGGAGGCAGGAGCCATGGAGGCAGGAGCCATGGAGGCAGGAGCCATGGAGGTAGGAGTTTATGCAGAGGCCATATAGGACTGCTGCTTACTGGCTTGCTCCACATGGCATTCTCAGCCATATAGAACCCAGGGCCGCTAGCCCAGGGGTATCCCCATCCATAATGTGCTGGGCCCTCCCACATCAATTACTAATTAAGAAAAATGCCCTACAGGCCTGCCTGTAGCCAGATCTTCTGGAGGCATTTTCCCAGTTGAAGTTCCCACCTTTTAGGTGACTTTCTGTTGTTGTTGTTGTTGTTTTGGTGTTTTCAAGACAAGGCTTCTCTGTGAGGCTCCAGCTATCCTGGAACTCACTTCAGCTGGTCTCAAACCCATAGAGATCCACCTGCCTCTCCCTCCCGAGTGCTGGGGTTAAAGACGTGCACCACCACTGCTCGGCCCTTTCAGATGACTTTAGCTTGTGTCAAGTTGCCATAAAACTATCTAGCACAACTCTCTTCAGGCCTCCAAGGACATTTGCATTCCTGTGAATGCACAGACACACACATACACACAACCCACATAAACAAATAAAAATAAATATTTGAAAAGTGAAAATTGTTATGTTTTTAAAGATTATGAAAATGTATTTGAAACAATATACCCTGGAAGGTATCTAGTTACCCAAAGATACTTTGTGTGTGTGTGTGTATGTTTGGTAGCAAAAATAATTTGGCAGCTAGCAAAAGGAGTTCTAAATATGATGTAATATCTTATATTTTATGTAGTGACTTAGAATTTCCAAAGTACTTTTGCATTCATAATCTAATCTGATCTGGAAAATACCCCTGTAAGGTAAGCATGGGTGAAGTGATCTGTCTCATTTAATGAGTTAAGAAGTTGCATTCCAGAGAACGTTAAGCTGATAGATTGTATTCTTTTTTTTAAATATGACTTTATTTGTTTTTCCCTCATTTTTATTGCCTCTTCGAGATTTATACAGTATATTTTGATAATATTCACTCTCCCCAATTCCTTCCAGAACCATTCCCCTTTTCCTACCCACCAACTTGTCAACTTGACTTTTTTCTTGTTTTTGTTTTTTTGTTTTTGGTTTTTTGGTTTTTCGAGACAGGGTTTCTCTATGTAGCCCTGGCTGTCCTGGACTCACTTTGTAAAACCAAGCTGGCCTTAAACTCACAGAGATCCACCTGCCTCTGCCTCCCAAGTGCTGGGACTAAAGGTGTGTACCACCACACCCGACCTACCGTATTCTTAGGAGAGGCAGCATCTGCAGTGGGCCTTTAGTCAGTGACAAAGAAGAGGCATCATATGTGTCCCATTCTCCAACAGGCAAGTGCATTTAGAAAGTAACCCTTTCTCTTCTTTCAGTGCTTTTCCACATAATGGCCAAAACATAGGCCTCTCACCGTTCCTGGGGACCCTGAACACTGGAGGGTCACTACCAGATCTCACCAACCTCCACTACTCAGCGCCCATGCCGGCCTCCCTGGACACCAGCGACCACCTCTTTGGTAGCATGAGTGTGGGGAACAGTGTGGGCAACCTGCCAGCCGCTATGACTCACCTGGGCATAAGGAACTCCTCGGGTGAGTACGCCCACTTAGAAGTGGCCTGGGCCGTGTCCCCTCGTGTGTCTATCTGGGGCACCTTTGAATGAGAGTGACCACATCTCAGCGGCATGTTGTACCATCCTTTGTGCTGGCTGGCATCTGCTCTGGGGGTCGCAGTTCTGCTGCACCCCATTCTTCACTGTCTTCACAAGCCCACAGCTGCAGAGAATTTGGGGAGCAACAGTTAGGAGTTGAGAAATAGGTGCCATCCCACGCCATCTGAACAGTGTCAGCAGTTCTTACCAGCATATGGTGATCTTTTTCCATTTAATCCATTTCCTTCGCTCCTCCCAGTTCTCTACATATTTCAGAAGGACATTATTTTAAATTTTAGAAAATTTACAATGGGCATAATGAAAATATTTATATTTAACGTATGTAGATTAAGTAGAAGTCTACAACAGTCTCTTAGCTCCGAGTTTCTTTGATTTATTTCACAACAGAAACTCTCAAACCCATGAAGAGTTCTAGACTCAGAGCCTGAGCAGTTCCCCTTTTAGATGAATTTTCAGGGATCAAATGCCCAGGGTCACTGAAACAAAACAGCATTGCCCATAGCTCCCTTGGGTCTTGAGGAAAATGGCACCTGGAGGCTTTCCCCTTTGCTTCTAGCTGAAAACCTGGGTTCAGTCATTGACTGTCATTTTATGCAGAACGTCTGAGAGTGCCGTCTAGCTTTGCAGTGTCTGTGCTCACCTTTCCATGGATGGAGTGGTCGGATAACTCTCAGGATTCCACCGTGAACATCATTTCTAGCCTTGAAAATATTTTTTTTCCAGTTGATGAGATGGCTCAGTGCATAAAAGCACCTGTTGCCAAGCCTGCAAGCTGAGCTCAGTCCCCAGAACCCACGTTCACCTTTAGTGAAGGGAAAGAGCCAATCCCACAGAGCTGTCCTCTGACCTCCATGCGTGCCATAGCGTATGCGCCCTCCCCCCTCACATACACATCATGCACACTATCAGATAAAAATCTTGTGTTGGGTATGGTGGCCCAGACCTGCAATCCGAGCAGTTGAAGTGGAGGCAGGAAGGTTGGGCGTTCAGGGTCTTCCTCCGCTACAAGTTGAGTTCCACTCTGGCCTGGCCTACATGATAGATGCCCTGTCTCCATTTTTAAAAATTAAATTAAATCATAATAATTTTGCCAGCTAAATGATTGGTTTTGTAATTTCTTCATGTCTGTTATTTTTATCAAAGGGTTTTTGTTGTTGTTGTTGTTGTTTTGTGTGTGTGTGCATGTGCTCATGCAGGCACAGTGCACATATGGAAGTCAAGGGGCACTAGGTTTGGCACCAACTGCCTGTATCTACCAAGCCATTTGGCTGGCTGGTTTTTGTTTTTTTGAGACAGTCTTATGTGGCTGTGGCTGGCCTCCAGCCAACAGGTGTGAACACCTGGTTCTCATGCCTCTGCCTCCCAAGTGCTGTCCTTACTTGTTTCTGATGTGTTGTTGTTGTGGTTGTTGTTTAGCTCATGGTTCTAGAGATTGAGCCCTGAGCCTCAGGGATTCCATTCCGAGACAGTTTCTCAGTGTAGCCTTGGCTGTCCTGGACTCGCTTTGTAGATCAGACTGGCCTCGAACTCACAGAGATCCACCTGTCTCTGCCTCCCGAGTGCTGGATGAAAGGCGTGCACCACCACGCCTGCCTACAATCTTTTTTTTTAAATCAGCACAAACACTCATTTCTGCTTCTCAACTCTTAGCCTAAGAGCAGTGGACTGAGCTAACCGAGGATGTGGCCTGTTGAGGTAAAGGCGGCAGCAGCAGCAGCAGCAGCCTTCTTGTTCACAGAATGATGCTGTTCCACCCAGGGTTAAGCCAAGTGCCAAGGATCCAGTAGAGCACAGGACAGGGCCTCTAGCTTCCTGGGACGCCTCTCTTGGCATCCTGTACTAAGGAGACACCATTCCTAGCTGGACTTGTCCATGCTAAGAGTCACATCCCTTCACCTCAGAGAAACAAGGGGCTAGCAGAAATGTCCTTTTGCCTGAGTTGGGAAACACTGTTTAAAGGACGGTTTATAAAGAAGCAAGACTCAGAGTGGACTTTAAGGCTGAGGGGTGTAGGGAGGCAAGGGGTGTGTTCCCCAGGATTCAGAGGACCCCGGCCGGGTGAGGGCAGGTGAGCATAGAGGTTCTACATCTGCTGTGTAGCCCGAGGCGCCTTCCCTGAGCGGGGCCTGAGCTCGTCACTACCCTCCCGCTCCACCTTCCCCAGGGGTTGTTTTCCCAATCCTCTTCCTCTTTCAAGGCAGTAATTCTCTTCTCACTCAAGCTGGGTGCTTGGCAGCAGCTGTCTGTCTAAGAATGGTGTCTCATTGGTACACAGAGGCATTTCCAGTAGGAAAGCAGCCCAGAAACTCCTTCCCACGGACTCATCACACAGCTAGTAGGACGCTTTATTCCTTGGGAAACAGAAGCTTTGATCCAAAATCATAACAAGACACTTGTGGATTTGTTATCTTGCAGGTCTCCAGAGTTCTCGAAGTAACCCGTCCATCCAAGCCACACTCAATAAGATCACGCTGTCCTCGTCCCTCAACAGCCACCCACAGACGTCCGTGGCCAGCGCATCAGCGCTTCACCCCTCGCTCCGCCTCTTCTCGCTTAGCAACCCGTCTCTTTCCAGCACAAACCTGAGTGGCCCCTCCCGGCGCAGGCAGCCTCCTGTCAGCCCCCTCACACTCTCTCCTGGCCCTGAAGCCCATCAAGGTTTCAGCAGACAGCTCTCTGCAACCAGCCCCCTGAACCCCTATCCCGCCTCCCAGGTGAGAGAGACGTGTGCACCACCTAAATCCCGCAGGCTGAGCAGTAGATGGCCTTCCCTTCTCTGTCATCACCCTACGCATCCCTGAGCTGCCCTCACTTCTGTCCTCTTCCCAAAATAAGAGAGAAGGGTGTGCATGAGTCAGAATGCATTAATGATTTTCTTGTAGCAGGATTGCGATATTTATTGCCCGTAAGCAAATATTAAACAATTTGTTGTCACTAACTCATGACGTTGGGAAAGGGGTGCAGAATGAAAGGCAGCTCAATTAAAATTGCAAACTATATTTAAAAGAAAAAAATCAATCATTTACCTAATAACTACAGTAAGTCACAGAGAAAACTCCCCCCCCCCAAAAAAAAACCACTTCGTGTCCTGACACTTGAACATAGATTAACCTCTTCCCTCATTCTACTACATGCTTGGGAAGCAGCACTCTCCTTATGTAAAGTACTGGCTGTCTTGACAGTGGCAGCTCTCTAAAGGAGTCTGCTTAGAAAGAGACACGTTTGGAAGGCCCAGCCCATTGTGGACGGAGAGGAATGTCCCGTGGGCCGACGGACTTTGGGTTTCTGCTAACCTCTTAGGGCGGATCTCCCTAACTAATCACTAGTGACTACGTTTTGGTCCATTTGCCACACCCTAGACACATTCTAGCATCACTAGCACTCACTGCATCACTTATGTGAGTAATGTTTTACAAGGAGGAGATGGGAGAACACGAGGGAAGAAGTGAGGTGACCTGGTGATTAGTCACTCTCCTGGTTACTGGCAATGGGTTACCGACAGTGTGAGCAAGTTCTTCTGGAGAAGATGAGAGGGCACTTGGTAATTTTAAAAAATGTTTTGCGCTGGGCGTGGTGGCACTCGCCTTTAATCCCTGCACTCAGGAGGTAGAGGCAGGCGATTACTTGAGTTCGAGGCCAGCCTGGTCTACAAAGTGAGTCATCGACAGCCAAGGATACACAGAGAAACCTTGTTTCAAAAAAAAGAAAGAAAGACCACACACACACACACAAAACAATGTTTTTGTTTTTAAAATTTTAACTGGATTCCTTTTAGTTTTTCTTTGTAAGATTATTTTATGAGCTATAAAAGCCTTCTTTTTTGTTTTGTTTTGTTTTGTTGTTTTTTCGAGACAGGGCCTCTGTGTAGCCTTGACTGTTCTGAACTCACTTTGTAGACCTGGCTGTCCTTGAACTCACAGAGATCCACCTGCCTCTGCCTCCCAAGTGCTGAGATTAAAGGCATGCGCCACCACTGCCTGGCTTATAAAAGTATTATTGCTTTCTAGATTCATTTTAAGGGTAGAGAACATTGACTATCTAATATTTATTATTGTTATTATTTGTTTAACGTTTAGGTTTAGAAACTGCCTTACCCATACACATAGTTTCAAAAAGCAAGTGGTTCTGAAGGGCTGGTTTTGAAATAACAGTTGTCTCCCCTAGCCGTTAACCACATTGTCCACTGCCTGGAGTTGGCTGTTTCCAACCGTTTAGTAATCTCTTTGGTATAAACATGTTATTTTGTTCAGGACTTTTGCTGTTAAGCATTATCTAATGACATCCTGCCATCCAAGATCGGCATTTAGTTTTCTCTCAACACTGCCACAGCCCCTTTCACACACACCTGCTCAGGTTGCGCATTGGCTGTCATTTCAGCCAGAGCAGTATGTGGTGTTTGTGCTTCTGTAGCTACAGTGATGTCATCAGACTTGACCCCGTAGCACAGGGTGAAATGAGAAAGCGAGCATTTTTTTTTTCTCCCAGATGTTAATGTCCTGCTCTTTGGTGTTGGTCTGGCTTTCTAGCTAAGCATTGCTAGTTCAGGCCCAAACTCTTGGTGTTAGGATAAGCTTAACACATTTCAAACATCCTCTGCAAGCCTTGGGGAAAGAGTGCAGGTGCCTCACATGACTGTCAGATGTCATCATTCTGCCTTCCACTTAGTTAATAGTTGGGCTGGATAGTGATGTTTCTATGTGGGACTTTGAGTGTATTGCTTGGCTATGCCAGCAGTAGGCCTGGCATGGCGCCTCCCTCACTCCTCGGGAGGCCTGCAGGGTATTCCTTCCTGTCCCCAGGGTTGTGAAACATTGAGATAATGTCACTTGGTATTCCTTCCTGTCTCCGGGGTTGTGAGACGCTGAGATAATGTCACTTGGAATGAGTCTGGAGGTTTCTTATGTCTGGAAACTTATGTCCATCATTTCTGGGAATTTCAATTATTTCTTCAATGACACTTCCCTTGGGTTTTCTCAATTCTCTCAGGAAATCCTGTTGTACAAATGTTGAATACCATGAAAATTTTCTCTAATGCTCTTATTTTCTTCTCTCAACTCCCATCCCATCTCTCTCTCTCTCTCTCTCTCTCTCTCTCTCTCTCTCTCTATCTATCATGTAGGCCTTGGCACACATACGGAGATCAGAGGACAACTTTTGGGAGTCGGTTGTCTCCTTTTCACCATGTGGGTCTGGGCAACCACTCTCAGATTGCTAGGGTTGGTGGCATCTTTATCTGCTGAGTCATTCTGCTAGCCCCTCATTTTCCTTTCTGGAAGATTCTTGCTCTATCTTCCAACTCTTGTTTTGACTTTTCTGCTTTTGATCCTCTTTGTGAGTTTCCAAAAGTTCTTCTCTTTCTCATTTACTGAATGTTCCTTTTGTGTGTGTTATCATGCATAGTCCATGGGTGTAGTGATTTTCCTCTCTTTGAGACTTCCTGGAAGTAGTTTCCTAACTTCTTTTATTTTTATAATGGAGTTTTTCTTTTGTTTTTGTTCTTCCCTCCCTCCTTTCTTTTCTTTTTTTGTTTTTGTTTTTGGCCAGAGCCATACTATATGGCCCAGGCTATATATAGAAATATATTCCAAATATTCTAATATGTATGTCTAAAGAGAAGGTTTTTTTAATTAAATAATCAAGTGAAGGGCTTTGTACATGCTAGATGAATTAGGTATACTATTGAGCTACATTTTAAAATTTTTTAATTTTTCTTATTTACTTACTTGGGTTTTTTGTTTGTTTTTGTTTTGTTTTGTTTTTGAGACAGGCTTTCTCTGTGTAGCTCTGGCTGTCCTGAACTCAGTCTGTATGCCAGGTTGGCCTTCAGCTCAGAGATCTGCCTGCCTCTGCCCCGAGTACTGGGATTAAAAGTGTGCCCCCACCACACCAGGCCAATTTAAGCGTTTTTAAAATAGCCTAAATGTTATGAAAGTACATTTATTTCCCCACTTCTTTCTTCCCAAGTTTCTGATCTGTGCCTGTTTGGGCCCTGGGTCATGCTGGGTACTCTGCCCTCCTGGAGATGAGGTGGTGTGACAGTCCTTGGCGCACTCCCTCCATTTACGAATAGGACATGGATCTCAGCACTCGGGAGGCAGAGGCAGGTGGATCGCTGTGAGTTTGAGGCTAGCCTGGTCTACAGAGTGAGTCCAGGACAGCCAAGGCTACACAGAGAAACCCAGTCATGAAAGAACAAGAACAACAAAAAGAACAAGACCCGAAGTTGCTGCCAGGCCACTCTAATAGGAGGAGCGTGCTGAGGTGTACGCCTCCCTCATGACAGAAGCGGCTCTCTCACTTCCACGGGAGCCTCTGTCGGAGGTTCTAGGACACTTGTTCAGAGACTCTCAGGCCGGTACAGAGTCTCTTGAGTACTACTATGCTTGCCTGATACTTGCTCATGTGTCTAGACATCAGTTGTTGGGAGCCAAGTTGGAGGTAGATAGCTCACCTTTTCGCATGCAGAGACCTTACCTCTACTCTCCAGCCTCTGCTCTCCTGGCTAGTATCAGGGAGGGCAGCTAGGTGCCCCCACAAACCCTGACCAACTCTCCTGGCTTAACTTCAACCCCTGATCCATCCTGTTCCCAAACCTGGAGCTTTTGAGGGCTGTGGTCATGTGACCCAGATGTCCCCTAGGCTCTCCTTGTTGATGACTTCACACTTGGCCTTCTCTGGTGGTTTACAAATCCTTCTGCCATTTTGTTGCCATTTTCTTTTCCCCCATAATTGTTCTCCTCCTCTTGATATTGTTCATGGTTTGCTTTGGTTTATGTTCACTGTCGTTAGTGTTCTGGTAGAGTTTAGGATGGTACTGTAGCCAAGTCCTTTTTTCAGTCTTCTGTCTCTCACTCACAGTTGTAGCTTTAAAAACAAAACAAGACATTAGTGCACTGAGAATACAGAGGAAATTAGCTATATTCTTGTTTGGTCAAGCAATAGACATGTCACCGATAGGAAATGCTTTCTGGGGTGTGAAGCTATGCTTCGAAAGAACAGAAGCAGGCGTCTCAGCAGGGCAGGGGAAGCCGGCTCTCCTCCCAACTGGCCTTTCCTAATCCTCAGCCTGATCACTTGGAAGCTAATGAGCCACATGGTTTGTTTCACAGATGATGTCCTCAGAGCAGAGCCCACTTTCCTTCCTGCCTGCAGATGCTCAAGCCCAAGTGTCCCCACCGCCCCCTTATCCCACACCCCAGGAGCTGCCTCAACCACTCCTGCAGCAGCCTCATGCCCAGGAACCCCCTCCTCAGCAGCCCCAGGCAGCCCCCTCCCTGCCACAGTCAGACTTTCAGCTCCTCACTGCCCAGGTAAGTCCCTGTGGGGCATGATGGGGTGGGAGTGCTTAGTTCATCTGAACTCCAACTCTAATAGTTACCTCCTTAATCTCAAAGGGCTCATCTCTGACCAACTTCTTCCCAGATGTGGGCTTTGACCAACAGCCCATGAGGCCCGGCCCTGCCTTCCCTCAACAGGTAAGCAATTGCCTGTGTCCTTACCTTCCTTGATGTATAAAATGCACCATCAAGACCTTTCTGTGTATAGACCACTTCAGCAAAACAGGAAAGGCACATGTCTCATGGCCAGGAGATCCTGGTATCTTCCCTCTCGCTCTGGACTGATGTGGCTGCCTTATGCCTTGTGCCTTGTGTGTGCAGGTCTCAGCCAAGGAACTGTCTGAGCCGTGCGTGCTGGGTCTTGATAGCACTCTAGTCCTAGAGTTAGGAAGATGAGTCAACAAAGCACAGATGTGAGTTCCATCCCCAAAACCTACGTTTAAAAAGAAGTGGACACCAGGCATAGTGGTGCACACCTTTAATCCCGGCCCTTGGGGGTGTAGATGCAGGCAGATTTATGTGAGTTTGTGGCCAGTTTTGGGTACCTAGCAAGTTCAGACTAGCCAGGGCTACATAATGAAACCACCTTTCAGAAAGGGGGCGGGGAAGCTGGAGAGACGGCTCAACAAGTGAGAGCACTTGCTGCTCTTCCAGAGGCCCCAGGCTGGTTCCCAGAACCCACATGACAGCTTATAACTTCCTGTAACTCAAGTTGTAGGGGATCTGGCATCCTCTTCTGGCCTCCTCAGACGCTGGGCATGCATATGGTACATATACATGTGTGTAGGCAGACACTTACACACATAAAAATAAATATTTTGAGAACAAAAGATAAAGAAATTCCTGTTGTGATTGTGGACACTCATAGTCCCATCACTGGGACACCAAGGACAGATAATCACTTGGGCTTTCTGGCCAGCTAGCCACACCAAGGCCAGTGAGAGACTTTGTCTTGAATATCAAAGGTATGGCATCTGAGGGATAACACCCAAGGTTGTTTTCTGGCCTCTAGTGCACACACAGTACAGGTGTTCTGAAGGACAGCAAGGCATACCTGGCCCAGTAGTAGAGTTAGAAAATCGTGTAGCACTGTGCCAGCTGGGGCCACAGCCTTCTAGGAGAGCTCAGCCCAGGGTTAGGATGGAGGAGGTTCCTTCCACAGAGCAATTTCATACGGCCACTTTATTTTGCTTGTGTGTGTGTGTGTGTGTGTGTGTGTGTGTGTGTGTGTGTGTGTGTTGTTTTTGGTTTTTTTCCTCAAGACAAGGTTTCTCTTATAGTACTGGCTGTCCTGGCCTCACTTTTGTAGACTAGGCTGTTCTTGAACTCACAGAGATCTGCCTGCTTCTGCCTCCCTAGTGCTGGGATGACAGGCATGCGCCACCATGCCTGGCTACGGCTTTTGTGTTTGTAATACCTCTGGATTTTAGTGTTTAGTAAGGATAAGTCAGGCTCCAGAATGAATTTAAAAGTGAAGGAAGGACTGACCCATCTCCGAAACTTGATAATAGTAAAACAGATATAGGTAGCTATTGCCAAGTAGGCTTCAGTGGTGCCCTGTGGCAAGAGCAAGTGGTCCTCTCCTCTGGTGTTTTATTGCTCTTACTGTTTTGTATTTGTGGTGCTGGGCAACAAACCCAGGGTTTACTACATGCCAGGCCAGCACTCTAGCACTGAGCTACATCCAGCCCTACCTCACTGTTTATAAAGTATCCTCTCGGGCTAGGTGAGGATTGGCGTTTCCCTCTAAAGCATTTGAGCCCTTTCTTTTGAGAAACTTTTAAAAA
This sequence comes from Acomys minous, assembly GCF_964271855.1. NCBI lineage: Eukaryota > Metazoa > Chordata > Mammalia > Rodentia > Muridae > Acomys > Acomys minous. Next base: position 116,061,211 of record NC_140484.1, on the reverse strand, counting down.
TGGTTTTAAAAATTACTTTCAACAAAGATTCCTGAATCAGACCCCAATTGTAAGCCGCACTCAGAGACTTTGCCCTAGAGAGACGCTGGTGCGAGTGACGGGAAGGCTTTTCCCCTCTCTCATATCCTCGGAAGCCAGAGAGCCCACTTTTTCCCTGACGACAGAGGCGACCTCTGAGAGGCTCCCACAGGCCTTGGTGAGGCTGAGGAGCAGGGATCTCTGAGACTCGGAGTCTGAAACTATGGCCACTTCAGTCTCCTGCTCCACAGTCTTCTGCTCATAGCCAGTCAGCTATGGGGTCATGTGGCAGTGTGTGGGCGGAGAAACGCCACCACATTGTGGTCCTCACAGCCGCCTGAAGCCTGTGCGTGTTGTGCGTGTGTTCCCACACAGCAGAGCCTGTGGGGATGCTAGCTGGAAGGGCCGCGCTGCTCTTGCCCACACTGTGGGAGCAGAGCTCCTGCCCTCAGTGTGGCTTTTGATGCTTCCAGGTGCCTTTGGTGCAGCAGAGCCACCGAGAACCACAGGACGCGTGTCACTTGAGACCAAATCTGTATTCCAACTGTGGGAACTTCCCGAACCCCATCCTGACAGGTGAGTGTGGGCCACCCCTCAGCTTTCTCATTGGTCTCAATTCAGTGTTTTTACCTCCATAGGATAGGTTAAAGCATACAGCATTACCTAAATGAAATCCCCTGAGTCAGCCTGACTTTTAAGATGCAAGTATTAGTCTCAGGTGGCTAAAACCCATTCAGAACGGAAAAGAACCTATAAAATGTCAGAGATTTAGCTAGGCGTGGCAGTACGTATCTGTATGTATTCAAGCACCTGGCGAGCTGAGATGGAAAGACCCCTTGAGGCTGGGGCCAACTAGGCTACACACATACTGAGACTCTGAGAAAAAACGTTGACTCCAGGGGCAAGAGCTGGAGGCCTGGGAGTGGTCAGTGCATGGGTGCTCACTGTCCTGTCTGGGAAGATGACAGGAGAGCATGCTGGGAACTGTCGCTCTTTAGAAGCCTCAGTCTCCAGTCTCCAAATCTCCTCTCTGCCCCTTTTAGAAGAGACAAGCACCAGCCTGTTCAAAGGCCTTAGTGGGGGGCTGTCGGGCATGCCTGAGGTCAGCCTGGACATGGATACTCCGTTCCCACTGGAAGAGGAGCTGCAGATCGAACCCTTGAGCCTGGATGGACTCAGCATGTTAAGTGACCCCAGCATGGGCCTGCTGGACCCCTCTGTGGAGGAGACATTTCGAGCTGACCGGCTATGAGCAAACGACTGTGGACCAGGGGACGGAAGTGGCCAGAGTAAGCTAGAGTGGAGCCAGCAAACACCATGATGCTTGTCACGAACATGGAGGGAGCCATGCTGCCCCAGCTCTCGCCGAGGCCCCAGTTCAGATGGCATGGCTTTTTTAGACACAGCTGGACCCTGCCTCTCCGGCCTGTGGCTCCAATTGCACTGCTGCGGGCTGGCTGTTCTGGAGCGTCTGGTGGCCAGGAAGCCCACTGTGTCACCCTTAAGTCTTCTTATTGGCCACCAGGCAATGTGTAAATGTAGGAAATGGTGGGTAGCAGATAGCGTTCTCAGCACTCCAAACCTCAGATCCCAGTCAGCACTGAAGACTGGACCAGCGCAGGAGGCAGGTGGGGGCCACAGGCCTGTGCAGTCAGCTCAGTGTCACACAGCGGTACCAGAGCACCATGATGCCTTACTGTCTGACTGCCGAGGCCAGGCACCCTGCAGCCGGTGGGTGTTCTGGGCCTCGCCATCGCTCCGTCACATGGCCGAATCAAATGAAGAAGCTTAGCCACCTGTCCCGCGCAAGCTTTAGTTAGGCAAACAGTGCGGTTTGCTTCCTCTGGGGTGTGGTCTCTTTTCTGCCGCCTTTCTGTATGCAACCTTTCCCTCCCTGGAAACAGGGTAAGCCTAAAAAGGACAGTGCTCCTTCTGGGAGACTGAGGAGGAAGAGGAAGCTGCAGGTGTGTCTCCTGCACAAGATGCCCTCCATCTTAGGCCTGACACCGTCCAGCCTCCCTCCCATCAGTGCACAGCAGCTGAGCGCCCTCTTTCTCCCCAGCTTTCTCTGTAGACCCCAAGTTTAATGTAATTCCTACTAGACTGTAAGCTTCAAAAGGGCAGGAACTGTGCCTTGTTCTTTATTGAACCCTAGCGCCCACCAAGTGCCTGCTAGGGATGAGGCATGGGTGGGTGAGCGTCTGTGCCTCGTGGTGGGGCAGTCTAACCCGTGCCCGCTCCACTCCCTGCTCAAGCTCAGAGCTTCAACCCTCTCACACTGGTGCCTTCGACTCATACCCACTTGAATATGCCTTAACACTAGATGGCCAGATCAGTCACTAGGCTCAGCAGCCACGCTCCTTGGGGTCATGCCCCTCAGCAGCTAGGTGGGAGTCATCCAGTGAGTGCATCTGGAATGGCCCATCACACCAAAACCTCCAAGTGTGGGACACCAGGCGTCCTGACTGGGCCCCCGCAGCATAATCTTCCCACTCAGACCCATGTTTTTTTCTAAATTGCTTAAAATAGAGGTGCATACTCTGAGGTTAAGAAATGAGGCCGGATTCATTATTCGTTAACACCTTATCATACAGTAATTTGAGCAGATTCTACTACCACCTGCCTCCCAACCCTGCAGGGGCAAAGTGGTGATGCCCACTCCGCACACAGGGAAGGAGCCAGGCATGAGGAGACAAGAAGCCCCGAAGGAGAATCTTTGCTTGGACAGCTGTTGCCCTTCCTGGAGACATAGGGATGTAGCTGAAGGTCAGTGACTGTCCCACCCAGGAAAGCAAGGATGGGCTTAGAAGGAAGCTGACAGACACATCTGTGCCTATGGCAAGAAGGGTCTGCAGCCGGGAAGCTGGCTCCCTCTACCTCTCCACGTCTTGCCCACATCTTTTCTTCTTAGGCCTTCTTTACGGGTCCTCAAGCAGCCCTGATGGTGGTGTGCTGCCCCTTCCTGGAGGACCCAAGAATTCTGCACTGGCTAATTGGGAAACCCAATTAGAATTCTCTCCCCTCAATTCTACCCCCAGAAGATGCCCCTGGCCTCTGCTTACAAGCCTTATTCCCAGTGAAGCTCTCATACACTCAATGCCTGAGGTACCCCAGAAGAGGTGACTCTGCACTCCTTGTGCTGCCCAGCACCCCATCGTGCCGCCACCCCCAACCCCACCCCTGCCAGCTCCTATGTGAGAGGCCCATGAGGCAGGGATCAGTGCTGATGTAAGAGTTTAGAGAAAGGGGGCCCCCAGCACAATCTGCTCTCTGCTTTGTGCTTTATCCATGGGGTCATGGCATGCGGGTGGGGGCAAGACCTGCCTTGCACCAGGAGACCCCATGCCCCCATGCCCTGCTCTGCACTGCACCTGGGCCATTCACCAGCTGCTGGGGAAGGGCCGGCTGTGGGGAAGCAGCACTGACTTAACCCTGCCCTTAAGCCCATCAGCCTGACCTTTTCCTGTGAGAAGCTTTAAGCCACTGGAGAGCCCACCCTGTCTAGATGGTGTTGAGGACACCAGGAGGCAGCATCAACCTAGCCCAGCCCTGAACGCCTGCACTCGCTGCTGCCTTTGTGACAAACCTGTCTTAGGCCTCAGCACTGAAGTGGCTCCAGGCTTTCCCCAAGCCTACTTGTCAATGTTTTCCCTTTGTCACATCAGCTGTACTCACCTCCTAGCAGTGCGGCGGTTGTGGGGTTTAAGATATGAGTGTGAAGCGTGTCTAGATGAGTTCTCCTTCGCCCTGCTCCCTTTCTCCCAAGTCTACTGTATATTATCTGAGCTGAGAGGTCGTGTATTCATGCTCATGCGCATATCTGAAGACATTTCCTGTTGGGACTCTTCTGATGTATGCACAGATGGTTCCCAGCATTTCCGCTGCTCTAGGATGGGGCCATCCCAGCAGCTGATCAGACTTCCCGCCAGTGCCCTAGCTCCCAGCCCTTTGTTAAGCAATATTGAAAGAGTGGACTTTGTATAAAGTGGCTTCCAAGTTTTATAACGCATCATTTTACATCTTTCGTAATTAAAAGCAGCACCGTATGGTTGTATCTGCTCTCGGTGTTTCTCTTTGGCGTCGGGTGTACGGTGCATCTCAGCTTCTCAGGCTGTCTTTGTCTACTTGGCTGGCAGTTGCTGATTTGTGATGCCGTCTTCTGGCTGGGTCCTGTGCCAGCCCACTTAGTCAGCTTTCTCACTATGTATGCAAGGTGCACCGTCCCTCTGAAACTGGGTAACAAGGACAGGGCACCCTGGATGGCTCAGTCTTCTGCCTCCTCCTGCCTCTGCCAAAGGTCCCACCCCTTACCCCAGCTGCTCTGTCCCTGGCCTTGACCCATCTTCCCTTCTGCTCTCAGCATAAGCTGCCTCCCCTTCAGAGGCACACTCCCTCAGCCACCTGGAGTGCTTGTCTTAGGGGCAACTCCTGAGATCTCCCTCAGAAATCCCGCTTCTGCCCAGGATCTGGAGAGTTCATCTTAGCCCTGACGCGCACACACCCTGTCCTGGGACCCACTGTGAACTCCACCCTTCTCTTGGCAAGCTTGACCTCTTCCGATCCCGTTTTTCTTCCGTCTGACTTGGACCCCACAGTTGTAGCCTCTAGGATGTCCCCAGAAAGCTGTCTTTGCTCTGACTGCCCACACCTGGCCCTTTCCCTTCAGAAACTGCACGCCCACGCTGCCCACTTACCCAGGCCTCTGCTTGTGAAGCTCTCTTACCCAGCCACCATAAGCAGGCAGGAATAGCTCTGTCCCTCCTCTGCTCCCTAAACTGGCCCAAGTCTCTCTCACTGCCTTATTCTCCTCCTCCTCCTCCTCCTCCTCCTCCTCCTCCTCCTCTTCCTCCTCCTCCCCCTCTCCTCCCCCCAACCCCCCCAACCGATGCCTCTGCCTAATCTGAATTTATTTTCCATGTGCTCTTCCTCCAAGAACTGCCTACCCCTCACCCCCAGACCCTCTACCTCAGCCTGTGCATCTGCCTCAGTCTCCTCCCTAGGACAGAAAGCAACCAGCCTTTCCTCAAGTCCCACTTGCCCTCACACCACAGCCTGGCCCCTTCCTTTCCCAGACCACAGCTCAACACAGCCATCGTCTCCCACACCCGGCTGCGAACACCCTTGCCTGTGCACACCGAATGCTTCTGGCCTCGTCCAGGTCCTGCCCTGTGTTACTTACCCTGACCCTCCCCTGACACGGATGCCCTTTCTTCAGTCCCTGTCTGGCTCCAGTAAACCTTTCCTGTTCTCCACTCAGGTCCACAGTCTTATATGGTCCCTCCCCACTGCCATCTACTTTCTCCAAGCTTTCGCCCCTGATCCTCTGTCCCCACTTACCTGTCAGCTCAGACTCCCCCACATGCCACCTCACCTACCATGCAGAAGCATGGCCTTTATAAATCTCCGAGTGAGGGCTGGAGAGATGGCTCAGAGGTTGAGAGCACTGGCTGTTCTTCCAGAGGACCCCGGTTCAATTCCCAGCACCCACATGGTGGCTCACAGTTGTCTGTAACTCCAGTTCCAGGGGATCTGACACCCTCACACAGACACACATGCAGGCAGAATACCAGGGCACATAAAAATATTGTTTTGTTTGTTTTTTTTTTTAATTAAAAAAAAAAAAACCAGGCGGTGGTGGTGCACGCCTTTAATCCCAGCACTAAGGAAGCAGAGGAAGGGAGCTCTGTGAGGTCGAGGTCAGCCTGGTCCACAAAGTCCCGAACAGCCAAGGCTGCACAGAAAAACTCTGTCGCGAAAAACCAAAATAAAAATAAAAATAAGGGGCTGGAGAGGTGGCTCAGAGGTTAAGAGCACTGGCTACTCTTCCAGAGGTCCTGAGCTCAATTCCCAGCAACCACATGGTGGCTCACAACCATCTATAGTGTGATCTGATGCCCTCTTCTGGCTCACATGCAGGCAGAATACTGTATAAATAATAAACAAATGAAAAAAGTAAAAGTAAAAATAAATGTGTATAAGAAAGCATTCCTCACCAGGCAGTGGTGGCGCACGCCTTTAATCCCAGCACTCAGGAGGCAGAGGCAGGCGGATCGCTGTGAGTTCGAGGCCAGCCTGGTCTACAAAGTGAGTCCAGGACAGCCAGGGCTACACAGAGAAACCCTGTCTCGAAAAACCAAAAGGAAAAAAGAAAAAGAAAGCATTCCTCATTATCTACTTCCCACACCCACCTGCCTTGAGAACAGGGGTCGTGGTGTTGACCTTACCGTCACATCCCAGTGCTTGCCGCGCAGTCAGAGCTCAGTCTGCACCCTCAGCTGCGGAGCCCCCGCTCTCTGTGTCACAGTTGTCATCCCGGTACTCAAGCTGCAGACAAGCCATTCTCGCCACGCTTTTCAATCCAGCCTGAGCCCCACTGGGCCACTCAGAACCCCCTTCTCTGCCTCCCTCCTCACCCCTGCTTCACCCGGCAGCCTGCGGCCCCTCCTCACCCCTGCTTCACCCGGCAGCCTGCGGCCCCTCCTCACCCCTGCTTCACCCGGCAGCCTGCGGTCCCCTCCTCACCCCTGCTTCACCCGGCAGCCTGCGGCCCCCTCCTCACCCCTGCTTCACCCGGCAGCCCGCGGCCCGCTCCTCACCCCTGCTTCACCCGGCAGCCCGCGGCCCCCTCCTCACCCCTGCTTCACCCGGCAGCCCGCGGCCCCCTCCTCACCCCTGCTTCACCCGGCAGCCTGCGGCCCCCGCCTCACCCCTGCTTCACCCGGCAGCCCGCGGCTCCCTCCTCACCCCTGCTTCACCCGGCAGCCCGTGGCTCCCTCCTCACCCCTGCTTCACCCGGCAGCCTGCGGCCCCTCCTCACCCCTGCTTCACCCGGCAGCCTGCGGCTCCTCCTCACCCCTGCTTCACCCGGCAGCCTGCACCTACGCTCTACAGAGTGGTAAATTTTTTCCATATTTTTTGCTCATCCTCTGAGAGTTCCGTACATGTATACAATGTATATTGATTTCCTAACACCACCGCTCCCCTCCCACCTCCTCCCAGAGCCCACCACTACCTCCCCCTCCCAGCTCATTTCCCCTTTTCTTAGCCCATGGAGTCTGATGGGTGAGGTGCTGTCTTAACCTGCATAGGTGTACAGCCAGCCACTGGGACACGGGCATCCTAACAGGGGCCACTTCCTCTCGGAGGGACAGATTCTATTCCATCTCTGTACCTCTAAAATGAAACAGACACCCCATTTCATGACACTGGGGTGGGTGAAATGAACTTGCACAGTTCAAGAACTTAAAATTGTACCTAGCACTTAGTAATACATCCGCCAATGTCATTTCTTACAACTATTTATTACATGCGTCTGTCCCTTTAAGGGCAGTATGTACCGATGCTTAAGCGAATGAGGTTTGTATAACACCTGATTTGAAGTTCCAAATACTAGCACTGGAGGAGTGCGCTAAATGGACTTCACTGTGGTCCGTGCGGCTATGGAAAGTAAGGACTTAAGAGGGCCTGTGTCCCCACGTGGACACTAGATGGAGCTAAGGGTGTGTGAGTGATTCTTGGGACCTGGAAACAACCAGAGAGCCACTTGATCCCTTCGGTCTCTGAAGAGTGATATCACTAAGGACTGAGTCCCACGGTGACAGAAGGTCATCAGCATCCTTAGTGGCCACTACAGATGGCCAGACATCCCTCCCAGCAACCAAAAAGCAATGCAGGGCAAGGTTCAGGGTCACCTTGCCTCCAGTGAGGGCCCCAAGGGCCTGGCCCTGAGGAGACTGACTCCTAGGCCTCCTGCTTTTTTGTCTCTGTATTAGCCCTGGCACCAGACTCCCAAGGCTGGAAGGTGGACCCCGAAGCCGACCACACTGGTGTACAGGTAGGCCAACACTCAGGTGGCCAAGGCCAACCCCAGCTGTATAAGGTTGGAGACAGCCTGGGCTACATGATAACCCTGTCTTGGGGGAAGGGCGGAATGCACAAGCACACATGCACGCACAAACGCACTGGAAAGAGAACTGGCTGCTTTTCCAAAGGGCCCAGTCTCAATTCCCAGCACCCACATGGCAGCTCACAACCAACCATCCATGACTTTAGTTCTAGGGCATTCCATACCCTTTTCTGGCCTCTGTAGGCACTGGCTGTGTGTGTTCTACAGACACATGCAAGAAAAACACCCATAGCCATAAAATAAAAAATTCGTGCCAGGCGGTGGTGGTACAAGCCTTTAACCCCAGCACTCGGGAGGTAGAGGCAGGCAGATTGATGTGAGTTTGAGGCCAGCCTGGTCTACAAAGCAAGTCCAGGACAACCAAGGCTGTACCGAGAAACCCTGCCTTGAAAAACCAGAATAAACAAATAAATTTGTTTTGCAAAATTGAGAAATGTTTAAAAAGGGCTTTACTGGCCCAGGAAAGGATGTGAAGCCCTGAATTTGATCTCCATCTCTGGAGGGAAGAAAAAGCTCTGATTTTATAAAGGTAACCACCCATTCTTTCGCACAAACGCAAAGCAGCACCAAGCAATACCAGCAGCTTTCAAGTGGTTGGGAACCTGGAACTCCCAGACATAGTCAGAGCTGACACGCAGACAGCCGCAGTGGAGATGTCTGCACCATGGACAGCAGAGAAGAGGGCAGGCGGGTATGGGAATAGGTCCTTGTCATAGTGTGCTTTTTAGAAGGGGGGGGGGGTAAAAAAACAAATTCAGCTTAACAGAACAAAAGGAAATCTAAACCCACTGGATGAAGTCACCAAGCCACAAAGAGTCAGATGCCTCTTAGGTCTCTAAGGGATTTTCCGAAGAAAAACACTGAGTGGTTTGATTTGTGCTTTGACAGGTTGGGGCCGCAGATGGCATCTCCCTACAACCTGAGGTTTGGAGAGAGGAAATGAGCTCATCACCACTTCCTAGCTCCCTCCCCTCCCAAATTTTATGAGTTTGAGTTTTCACATTGTCAAAGCTTATACTATGTACATCCTGTCCGGTAACCTTCGTTCCCACCATTGTTTGGCTCGGGTTCAGGGTGTGGATTCTGTGCCCCCGTCGTCCTTTCAGAATGGGCTTCCGGTCCTCAGGTGTGTGTGTGTGTGTGTGTGTGTGTGTGTGTGTGTGTGTGTGTGTGTGTGTGTGTTCATTCCTCTTACGGCTTTGTCATCAGGGGCTGGGCTGGTCACAGCCATGGCGGGAGGGGAGGGGGGGAGGGGGGGTGTCCTGGTCACTAGGCTGCAACCTAGTAGTGAGGCAGACATTTTACAGCAGATGATTTATGCCCAATGTCAGGGGAAAATGGATAGAAAATCCCACCGTCATTGTGCCTCCCGATACGACTACGTGCTCAGAGCTGGAGTCCTGAACTTTAGAGTTGGTGATGGAAGGTTAAAGTTTTAGAATTTGGAGCTAAAGAAAATAGCTGGGCTGTCCTGAGCAGGAGGCAGGCATGGTGCTGGGTGCTGCTTAATTGGGACCTGGGAGGTCAGACCTGGATTAGACACAGTTCTCACCTCAGGTTGCCACGAGCCGGCTGTGGTAGCACACGCCTGTAACCAAGCGCTTGAGAGGTAGAGGCAGGAGGAGCGGAACCTGTAGCTGGTCATCTGCTACACAGTGAGTTCGAGGCCACCCTCGGCTGCCTGGGACTCTGACTCAAAAAACAAAAAGGAGAAAAGAAAGAGAAAATGAATCTCTGGAACTTTCCATTTACTACTTCCGGGCTGTGATTGCCAACACATAACTGCAGCTGCAAAAAGTGACACCATGGCTAAGGACAGACTGCCTTTTTTTTTTTTTTTTTGGTAGGAGGGAGCAGCAGAGAGAAAACTAAACAGTTGTCCAAGGATAAACAAGAGCCCTGGAGAAGGAAATCTTAGCTTCTTCATGAAGTGCCCAACAGGAGGGGCCCCAGAGAAGGAGCAGGAGGAGCCAGAGTGCCTGGGCACCGCAGCTGTGGGCTAGGCTCCGCAAACTGCTCACCAGTGTCTTCCTGTGATAGCCCAGACCCTTGTGTTAACATGCATTGCCCAAACCAGACCCTTCTGAGAGTGAAAAGAAACGCCCACACACTAGGGTCAGGACCAGAGAAGCAAACAGCTTCTCCAACTCAGGAGCAGATACAAGGCAGTGTTGTTCAGGGCCTAAGCACAGGGGCTCAAGTCTGGCCTCTGTCCATCACTGTGAAAAAGAGGCAGGTGGGTGGCTGCTCTGTGTCTCAGGTTTTTCATCAAATGAGAGAGATGCTCCACCTCACAGTATCATGCCTGCCCTCTGCCATATCACAGGATGAGCTTCCTTCATTTTTGCTACTATTCTTTTGATTTGGGGGTTGCTGTTATTGTTATTTTGTAGCCCATGCCAGCCCCCAAGTGCTGTGTGTTTAAGGACAACTTTGAACTCCCTACTTCCTGTTTTCCACCTCTCAAGTACTGGGATTACAGGCATATGCTACCACATCTGGTAATTCTTTGTATTAAAGCAAGTCCTTTATTACAAGACCTCAAACCATGAGAAAGTGATTTCTGAGCGACACCAAGCCCACAACTCTGAAATGAGCATCCCAGTTTTTCTGACCACTCAGAAGGGTCTCTTGGGTGCTCCTGCACCTGCTCTGGAGCCAATATGAGGTAGGGCAGGGGGTGGGGGGCAGTTCTGTTCCAGTCTGCCCTCCAACAATGTTTGCTGCTTGCCCATTACCTGTCCCAAACCTTTAACACCAGGCTTTTCCTCAGATGGTTTCTGCAGAGGGCTTGATTCCCTCCAAAAACTCTGCAGACTTCTAGGGGTCTTTTTATTGGGCCTAGGACGGAGCCCTGCAAACTGGAGGCTGCTTGGGCCCTCACCTCCCAGAACTGGATACGGAGTTCCACAGTGCTGGCCCGTCCACGCGGCCCATCCAATGTTGTCTCTCGGGAGTCTGAAGCACTAGCAGGAGAGACACAGAGTCTGGGAGTGACTGAGGTTGAACCAAATTAATGGCCATGCCCTAGAGAGAAGGTTCTGGGGGGGCTGGGAGGCCCGGTTGTTGAACAGCTGCTCAGTCCATGTGCTGTGCTGTTCTGCTGACTCTCCTCAGAGCCTGGGCAGCATCCCTTCAGCTGGCTAGCTTGCCAATGCACGCTCCCTGAGGACAGCCCATGGCGCCCGAGCTCTGCCTCTCCCCGTCCTGCGTGGCTGATTCTGCCCCCTCTTTGCAATCAGTCACAACAGTGGGAGCTGATGACATGTGTCACTTGCAGCTCAGGCCTTCTGAAGCTCCTTGGCCTTACTCTGAGGAACGTCCTGTGTGACCCCACAGCCCGTCCACAGCCACTGCTTTCCATGACTTCCTTACCCAGGAGCCTGAAAGTCAGCATTCCTGCGGCAAGGCCTGGCAAAGACTGGCCCGGCAGAGTGCTGGGGATGTGTGTGCGGGTGGGGCACTGGCTGTGTAGTGAAGAGAGGTTTGTGCTAGCAGACTTCTCAGGATCTACAAAGTGCCAGTTCCTCTCCAGCCGCTTGCGTGGCCATCAGCGGTTTTCAAACTGAGCCTTGAATCCTTTGAGTCTGGAACATCTTGTGAAGCCACAGGAGAAACGCTTTGGGAACAGGTAAATAGAGGAGACTACAGGGCATCGAAAACCAAAGGGAAAGGAAAGGGTGAGACCGACGCCAAGGAAAAGACAAGATACCACAGAACTAAGACGGAGCATCACGGGAGGCCCAGGGGCCAACCCATCATTGTCCTTTCACTGTCTTTAGCATGTGTAGGTGTGACATGTCTGCCTGTGGAGGTGAACACGGGATGGCAAGTACCCTCAGAGACCAGAGGCTTCAATTCCCTGGAGCTGGAGTTACTGGCGATTGTGAGGCACCTGATAGTGATGCTGGGAACCAAACTCGGATGCGCTGAAAAAACAGCAGGAGCTCTCACCTGCTGAGCTCCCTCTCCAGCCCTTCCGCCCCTCCACGAATGTTCTTACATTAATATTAATATGAGTGCATAGCCACGAAAGCATGTTTGAGGGGCTGAGGCACTGGCTGCTTTTCTAGAGAGCCTGGAGTTAACTCCCGGCAGGTAACTTCAGACCCAGGACATAGGAAACCCTCTTCTAGCCTTAGGGAGTGGGTACTCATATAGTACACAGATACACATGAAGGCTAAACACCCATACGCATCACACACACACACACACACACACACACACACACACACACACTTTTTTTTCCTTAAGGAAAGAAAGAATATTTGAGACCAGTACTGATTAGAGAGGGCACTATTACCAGTGAAGAGAGCACCCACTGGTGACCTCTCATGGTCTTTCTCTCTCTCTCTCTCTCTCTCTCTCTCTCTCTCTCTCTCTCTCTCTCTCTCTCTCTCTCTCTCATGGTCTTATGGCGACCATTTCAAGGCTTCCAGCCTACCAGAGCCCACTGGCAGCCTCTGGGCTAGAAGTTGGTTTTTATTTTTGAATTTAAAAATGTATGCCTGAGCTGGGCATTAGTGGCACACCCCTTTAATCCCAGCACTCAGGAAGCAGAATGCTGTGAGTTCGAAGCCAGCCTGGTCTACAAAGTGAGTCTAGGACAGCCAAGGCTACACAGAGAAACCCTGTCTCAAAAAAAAAAATTGTATGCCTGATCATCTTATTTGCGGGGATGACAGTGTGACTCACAAATGCACACTTGCTAAAAGCTCAGGCACCTGCTAAGCACCATTATTTGCAGATGAATCCAGACCTGACAGTTTAGAGAAGATTAAGTTTCAAACCACAAGAAAGGAGGTGTAGTTTTACACACCTGTAACACCAGCCATTCAAGAGGACTGACCAGGAAGTTCACTGAGCTACATAGAGAGTGGCAGGCCAAGGGCTGGGGAGGTGACGCATTTGGTAAATGCCTGCCACATGAATATGAGAACCTGTGTTCGCATCTCCTGTATGCATGTAAAAGCCTGGCGCAGCAGTGTGTGTCTGTAATCCAATGCTGGAGAAGGCAGAGACCGCGGATCCCTGGATCTCATTGACTAGCCAAGCTGGCAACATTGATGAGCTCCAGGTTCAGTGAGAGACTCTGTTCAAACAATAGATAGGCACACACACACACACACACACACACACACAAACACATGTATGCACACTGACACACAAAGGTCATATGTGTCCATATGCACACAGATACACAAAGGTTATGTGTGTCCATATACACACAGACACATACAGGTATGTGTGTCCATATGCACACAGACACACAAAGGTTATGTGTGTCCATATGCACACAGACACACACAGGTTATGTGTGTCCATATACACACAGACACACACAGGTTATATGTGTCCATATGCACACAGACACACACAGGTTATATGTGTCCATATGCACACAGACACACACAGGTTATTGTGTCCATATGCACACAGACACACACAGGTTATATGTGTCCATATGCACACAGACACACACAGGTTATGTGTACCATCAGTACTTACTGAAATTCTGCCCGTGCTCAGAAAGAGCTGTCCCATAGGTAGGCTGATAGTCAGGACATCAGCCTTTCTGGGGGACACTTTGGCCCCCACTATCAGCCAAATTCTGGGGTCTTGGAAGGAAACATGATAAAAAAATATTTTTATATTCTTGGAATAGAGGAGAAAATACTCTAAGAAAATCTTTAGAAGCCCTAAGATTTGACCTCATAGAAATGAAAGGTCCTCTAGAGCTGGAGTCCACAACAAGGATAAAGACTAAGTGACAGATACTCCCTGCGACGTGCATAATCACCCTAAAGCACAAAGAGCCCCTCCACATCAGAGGATGCGCGTCACAGTCTGATACAGACATGGCCCAAGGACAAGAACAGTCAGTTCATAAGGGAAGACTCACAAATGGCCAGCCATTGAGAAATGACATTGCTGCTGCCCAGGGTAGATCAGAGACATGCTAATTTAAAAACGGATCGTGGCTAGCATCTGCAGGAGGGAGGGACTGCTCCCGCAGACCGTTTTCTTTAGCCTTCTGAGGGGCCTTTGGAAGAACCTGTCAACATGTCAAATGTGCAGATAAACTTGTAGCAATTTAGCTCTTGGCAATGCTGACCCGGCCACACTTGGCAAGGAATGTCTGAATCAGAGAGAAAATGGCATCGGCAAGATAGCAAGGGTGGGGCGAGAAAGGACGGCTCGCTTCTGCAGTTTTATACATGTGGTGGGGTATTTATTTAAGTGTGTGTGTGTGTGTGTGTGTGTGTGTGTGTGTGTGTGTGTGTTGTAAATGCACATGGGTAGAACCATGTGAATATCAGAGGACAATTTTCCTACCTCACCTTCTTTCTTTTTTGCTTTTTTTTTTTTTTCATTTTGCTCAAAGACAATCTTAGAGTTTAAAAGAAAAGCACCAGGGCAGGCAGGCTGTAAAGCTCCTGATGAGGAAGGTGGAGAAGATGAAGAGGAAGCCAAGTCACCACTGGGGAGAGAGAAGCAGAGAGAGAAGATCAATCCAAAAGAAAAGAAAAGAAGGCCAGGCGTGGTGGCGCACGCCTTTAATCCCAGCCCTCGGGAGGCAGAGGCAGGCAGATTGCTGTGAGTTCGAGGCCAGCCTGGTCTACAAAGAGAGTCCAGGACAGCCAAGGATACACAGAGAAACCCTGTCTCAAAAATCCAAAAAAAAAAAAAAAAAAAAGAACTGTTGGGCTTATACTTGTCTCAGACCTAACAGAGAAATGGGCAGGGCTGAGCAGAGGCTCATGGCTGGCTCCTCTTCCACTTCCACTTTGATTTTTTTGTTGTTGTTGTTGTTTTGTTTTTCGAAACAGGGTTTCTCTGTGTAGCCTTGACCGTCCTGGACTTGCTTTGTAGACCGGGCTGGCCTTAAACTCACAGCAATCCACCTGCCTCTGCCTCCCGAGTGCTGGGATTAAAGGTGTGCGCCACCACGCCCGGCTTTCCACTTTGATTTTTACACAAGTCTTCTCATTTTGTGCTGTCCTGTGTGCTCCAGGCCATCTGGCCAGTGAGCTTCCAGGCTATTCTTCTGATTTCAAGTGTGTGCCCGCTTTTTTTTTTTTAACGTGAGTTCAGGATCAAATTCATGTTGTCAAGAGCAGGCTTACATGACAAGCACTTTTACCTGCTGAGCCTTCTCTCTGGTCCCTCTTGTTTTGACATCCCAGACTGACCTGTGACTCACAAGGTACCTGAGGATGACCTTGAACTTCCGACCCTCCTGCTTCTGCATCCTGAGTGCTGGGATTATAGCTGTGCCGTGCTGCGGACAGAACCCAGGCCTTCACTGATGCCAGATAAGCTCTCTGCCGACTGAGTTATATCCCCAGCCCAGTTTTGTGTTATATTTATTTCGTAATGAACTCTAAAAAGGGAAACTGATTTTTATAAAAAAATAAAAATGTTCAATATCTGCTTCTAGGAAGTTAGAAGACTGAGCTGAAATTCTGGCACCTTCTGCGTAAACACCCTAAACATCTACCCAAACCAGTTGTCAGCCACAGCCGGAAGAAGGCTCAGCATTCTGAGTCTGTGCAATCCTGCCTCCCCCCTCTCCCACTGCCCCCCCCCCACACACACAATGGGAAAAGCAGAGGAAGTGCCCACCCCCCTCCAATGCCCGATTCCACCTGGCTGGAGGCTGAAGGGCAGAGTGTAGCCACCAGGTGGGCACCATCATGAGAGAGAACAGCCCAGGAGAGGGAGCAGGCCCACAGCCCAAGCCCCTAGCATTTGGTGCGGAATTGTTCGGGTAGAAAGAGGTAGACTGCTCACCCACGCCATCCCCAGGTGCAGAGCTTTTAGGGGAAGAACAAGGGTGCTGAGGCCTAGGATGGCGGTGAAGCTGGGCTCTCTTATCTTTCCAGGGATGCTAGTGACTCTGTCTTCTTTACGCTTTCCTTCTCTTCACCTCTACCACACACCTAACCTTCACAGTCTTGTCTCTCTCTGAACCAATTTCCGCTAGAAATGATGGTCCAGACAGCTGACACCAACTGAGTATTGGTACCGTGGCGGGGTGAGTATGGCCTCCGTGTTCTCCAACATGTGAATACTTGATCCCAAGCTGGCGGCTCTATTTGAGTAACTTTAGGGGGTGTGGTCTTGCCTGAGGAAGTATGTTACAGAGAGCAGGCTTTGAGAGTCCGAAGGACTCCTCGACCGTTTCTAATTCTCTCTCTGCTTCCTGTTTGTGCCCCCAGTTCTGTTCCCAGAACTAGTCACCCCGCCTGCCTGATGCCACACTTCCTGTCAGATGAAGGTGATGACAGTTAACTCTCTAGAGCCATAGGCTGTAAGGAAAGAAACCATTTCTTCTATAAGTTGCTGTGGCCACAGTATGTCTTAGCATAGCGACAGAAAAGTCACCGACACAAGCACCCCACCAGTCAGACCCCACAGCGACTCTGAACAAGGGACAGACGGGGCAAGCCACCCAGACTTAATGGCTGGAAATATCAAGCATGTGTGCATCTCACGTGTCACCAGTCAGGAATTTGCCATTGCTTCTCCAGATCAGAACCTGGTGCACAGTTTTAAGTCCTAGCACTTGAGAGGCTGAGGCAGGAGGATTGCCTCAAGTTCAAGGCCAGCGTGACCTACAGAGTAACACCTTGTACACACCTGTATCCCCGTGATCCCCTGGCATGATGGCATCTCCTCCCTCCAGGCTCATGCGCCCCTCTACCCACGTCCCCCTCACCAGGCACACCAGCCCTCCCTCCTCGGCAGCACCCGGCTCACTTCTCCCGCAGCCTTCTTAACTCCTGCCTCCCTGCGGCTGCTCCTTGCTCTATCTCAGAGTTCTCTCCAGGGTTCCCTAGCCTGGCCTTCCCTCCTCACCGTGCACAAACGCCCTGCCGACTGCGCGCTCTCCGGGAAACCATCTTAACCTGATTATTGCCTTCCTCCTCTGTGTATCAGTATGTCCCCTGGCGACAAACAACAGACTCCTCTCTCGCCGACTCAAGCTGAAGAGAACTTTATTAAAGGCTATTAGATGCCACACAAACTCTTAAGAGCATTCAACAGTGAGGCGCAGAGGCCATCACGCTGGGCGTGTCACAGATGGACACCCCAGGGGGGGTGACCTTCTCCCACTGGGAGCCGAGGAGATCATCCACACTGATGGTCCCATGTGGTTACAATGGAACGGAATAAACACACAGCTAAACAAGAGCCACCAGAGGGCTGGAGAGGGCTCAGGGGTCAGGAGTGCCCGCTGAGCTGGCAGAGGACATGGGTTCAGCTCCTGGCACCCACGTGGCAGCTCAGCCCCACCATAACTCCACATGCATAAATAAAATATTTTTGAAAGGCAAGAAAAAAGAGGAAGAGAAAAATTAGTAGGAAACTGACTTACAGTTAAAAGTGTCAGCAGGTTTTGCAGACTCCACAATTAGCTCCTTAAAAAATCAGAGGCTGGGTAGATTGCTCAGCTGGTAAGGCAACTGCTTTGACCTCTATTTGGAGATATGTGTGTGTGTGTGTACATGTATATATGTGTGTATGTGTATATATATGTGTATATATGTGTGTATATATATGTGTGTGTACACACACACACACACATACACATCTTGGCATGGCAACATGTGCTTATGATCCCAGAGCTGGGAAAGCAGACAGGTGGATTCCTGGGGCTCCTCTCTGGCCAATTTAGTCTCTTTAGCAAGTTCCAGACCACTAGGAGACACTTTCCCAAAAAAAATATGGATGGCACCTAAAGAACACCTCTTGCCTGCATGTGCTGGCATGTACATGTGCATATAACACACACACACACATGAAAAAAAATCTAAATTTTTTCTAGAAACATAGACCCTCATCCCCCTTTACTGTTTTTGTTTTTCTGTCAAAAATTTCAACCAAGAAAATGCCTCCATCAGATTATCATTTAGGCAAATCTGTGGGGGTGCTTTCTTGATTAATGATCAACGTGGGAGGACCTAGTCCACTGTAAGCAGTGTCATCTCTGAGCAAATGATCCCGGGAGAAATACAAAAGCGGGCTGAGCAAGCCGTGAGGAGCAAGCCAGTAAGCAGCATCCCTCCATGGTCTCGGCTTCAGTAAACCAAGACACCACCAATAGTAAGACATTTTCATTAACAAGAATGTCCATAGTCCTTAAATACTCACAGCAAATCTCTGAGGAGAAGAAGGAGGAGGAGGAGGAAGAGGAGGAAGAAGATCAATAACATGGACACATTCCTGAGAAGAAGAACCTCTGCACAAGGAGGGGTTCCAGAAGACACCATCATCACAGGAGGTGACAGACCCATGAGTGCCAGTGTCCCTGAAGACCAACCAGTAGGACAAGCATTGGAGGGGCACACAAGGATATTGATGGCCCCGAACCAGGGCAGGTCCAGGCTAATGAGTGTGCTTGGATCTTATTGGTTGTTGTGTTTTGTTTTGTTTTAACTTTTTAATGTGTGTGTGTGTGTGTGTGTGAGAGAGAGAGAGAGAGAGAGAGAGAGAGAGAGAGAGAGAGAGAGAGAGAGAGAATACACTGTCCTCAGAAGCCAGAAGAATGTTTAAGATTCTCTGGATGTGGGAATCAAACATGCGTCTTCTGCAAGAAGATATCTTGCCTGTGTGTTAGTCTCTGCACTACATATGTCCCTGGTGCCTGTGGAGGCCATTAGAAGGCATCAAATCGCCTGGGACTGGAGTTACAGACAGTTATGAGCTGCCATGTGGATCCCAGGAATTGAATCCAAATCTGCTGGAAGAGCAGCCAGTGCTTTTAACCACCGAGCCATTTCTCCAGCCCCATAAGCTGTACTGTCTAATTAAAAAAAAATGTTGAAAAGGTTTTTAAAGAACTAAAAATAGAAGTCTCTGGAATAAGCAAGCTCCTCTAGTCTGGTGGTACAAAGACACTCTTTAAGCTATTAAGCTCTGGGAAGTGTCCATCCGGCTTAATCAAGAGTCTGCCCTCTGGGATGCTGTGCTTAACAAGGCTAATTCAGTGCAATGGCGTCTTACTTGAGGCTTGATCCTAACGTCTCCCTGGAAGATGACCCCATACGGTCACAGTTACTCACGAAAGTTCCTCAAATTACCCACAAATTTCTGTATTGTATAGTACGACCTATCAGCCAACTTCCCTTCCAGAAAGGGGATAGATGGCTGCCTCTCTGGGTGACACCAGAGGAAGTAGAAGGCTTGCCTCGTGGGTCATGTTGTTTGAAGGATAGAGAGCTGTCGACATGAGAGCCCGCTGGGAGCAGGGCACTGTCTGCGCTGTCCCTTCCTCCTCCTCTCCATGCCCCTCAGTCCTGTTCTAAAGCCAACTGTCCGCTTCTCTTGTCGGATTGACACACACTTAGGAGGAGGTCTGGATACAGGGAAGAAAACTGATCCCGTCAAGAGGCCCAGAGCCAAGAAAAAGAGGGAAGCGACATGGTGGTCCCCATAGCCCTGTTCCGAGACTGACCGCTCACGCGGAGTGTAAGAAGATCTGAGAGCCTGACGTGGCCCCCCACAAACAAGGATACTGCAGGGAAGGGGTTCTCATCCGGTTAGACAGGCCCTGGAGCAGGGATGATCGGGCTCTTAGGAAACCGGGTTCTTAAACACATGATAGACAAGGGCAACCTGCATGGCAAGTGGGGGAGGCTAATGACCACGTTAAAAGGGAGCAGGAGCATCAGGCTTTTAGGATAAAGCATGAAATACAGTATGGGAGGAAAAAACAGACCTTACATTTCTGGATAAAATTAATCAGAGAGAAGAGAGCTGCTTATAAAAATGTTACTCTCTCTGTCTCTGTCTCTGTCTCTCTGTCTCTGTCTCTCTGTGTCTCTCTCTCTGTCTCTCTCTGTCTCTCTCTGTCTCTCTCTGTCTCTCTCTCTCTCTCTCTCTCTCTCTCTCTTCTCCCTCCCCCCTCTCTCTGAATCACTAGTGTGTCCCAAATGCACATGTGCTTCAAGCTCTTTAGCCTTTAGGAGGCAGAGCCTTAGGGGAGTCTTCAGGTAACTGGAGCATGCCCTTGAAGAGACCTGGGGGACCCCAGGCTCGGCCTCTTGCTCCTCTGCCATGAGGTGACGGAATTCAGTCAGCCACAGGCTTCTGCACTGATGCACTGCCTCGCCATGGTCCAAAGAAATGAGACCGTTAAGACGGTGAGCAAAAGAAACCGCTTTCCTTTTATACGTTGATTGTCTCTGCTGTGGTTATAGTGACAGAAAACAAACACGCACAGAGTTGCAAAGGCCACAAGGACCACGTCCGGTGTCCGGTGTGTTTTCTTCACCAAATTCGGTGCACTAACTTACCCCGTCATGCCCCGCTTCCAAATCCCAGGTAGAAGACCAGTGCATTGACCTTGGAGCCGGTCCCTCTGCATCACAGCCCCTTTTGTCCTGTGACTGCCATGGGTGGGAGCAGGAAAGTTTGGGATAGGAACAGGGCCACACTTGAGAGACGCAATGGGTGTGTGAATTCCTAGATAAAAGGGCAAAATCTGGAACATACTTCAAAAGCATCTATTTAGGGCTGTTTGTGTCACTGTCTATTGTTCCAAACCCATAGAACACACACCAAAAGTGACCTTAGTGTCATAGAAACTGAAGCTGGAGGCATTGGTGTGGGCTCTGGTTTTATACTCAGTGGCCATTTCTGGTGGTGGAGGTTTATAAAGCGGCGTTGCAGGAGGCTAAGCACGCGGCGGGCAGGAGTTTAGGACTCAGTGTGCCTTCCTCTCTATTTTTCTATATAATCTTTGCAAAGTTCCAAATCTTCAAAAAGAGATGAGCCACAGAGTCCCAGGGAAGCACCTGTGTGCAAATGATCTGATGCCCTGCCATCCCTCCAAGGGATTTTATACTTAGATGCAAATTCCTACGGCTGGCTAGAGACCACTTCCACCTGGGCCTGCGAATGAGCTGTAGGTGTCCCTGTGCTCCCAGATTTAGTCTGGAATCTTTGCTCGGCTCCGCAGGCAGCAGCAGCATCTTCACACGGCTCCCTCCTCGTTTAAAGATACTATAATTATATATCCCGTCCTGACATTGCCGAGAGTCTACGTAAAAACCTGGCCCATGAAGATTTGAACCAAAGTATGCAGTTTCCACGCTGGGTTAGTGTGCCCAAGATTTTGTCTAAGAAAATAAGATGATGATGATAATAATAATAATAATAATAATAATAATAATAATAATAATAATAATAATAAATATTTTATTATTATTAATTATTATTATTACTGCATGTTGACAGAGATGGCTCCAGGAACAGAGCAGTCTAGGAAGATGCTCTCCTGGATCTCCATGAGGGAGCAACCGGGAAGGCTGCTGGGCAGCTAGCAGAAAGCACTTGCCAAAGACACAGCTGCTGGGGAGGCAGGTGGCAATTCATAGACTTCGGGCTCCCCCACAGAAAGGAAGCGTTAAATAAACCACAGAAGACAGCCTGCTCTAGCCTCTTCATAAGAACAAAGTGCACCTGAGTTCCTTGACCTAAGCAGCCCAGAAATCTACTGGTGCCCAGATGAGGAGCTTGCCAAGGCCCCATGCTGGCCCCGCCCCTTCTCAGAGGCCTCTGTGGATGCAGGGCTTCTCTGTTCTCCAGCTGTGCTCTGAAAGGCAGGTGCTGGCGCCCAGGGCCTGCTCTCCGACCCTAAGCAACACAGCTCTAATTGGCTCTGGTGGACTTATTTCCCTAATTTAATTGTTATTTGATTTGTTGCTTTTCAAAGATGGGTTAAATAGCAGCAGTTTCCTAACTCAGCCCTTCAAAGGTCAAGCTCAAGTAATTTACATTTGAGTATTTATTTCTGTGATTCTAAATACTACGCTTCTATGGCTTTTGGGGTCTTGGGGTTTTCCTTAGCTTGGGGTAGGAGCTCATACCGTGGCATTTGTGTGGAGGTCAGAGATGACTGTGAAGTTCAGTTTTCTCCTTCTACCACATGAATCCCAGGGGTAGAACGCAGATGGCCAGGCTTGGCAGCAAGCACCTGTACCCACTGGGCCATCCTGCCAGTCAGTGTGTTTATTTTCTGGGACAGGGATTTATTTAGCTCAGACTAACCTTAACTCACTATGTAACTGAGGGTGACCTTGAACTCCTGATTCTGTTGCTTCCACATCTCAAGGGCTACTATTACAGGCTTGGCTCGCACTACCTTTCTTCCTGTTAGACTGTCCTGCTTGTTTGTGTGAGCCGGCATCTGATTTCTGACTTAATTTTCTAAAAATCATATATCCTGTCCCCTTCTACGCTCCTGCAATGGCACACAAAGACATGATTCCCTGAAGAGTAAGTAGCAGACTATTTAATTAAGTCAATTGTGTTGCTATTACTGTGGCCACAGAAAATGCCACTAGATCCCATCCATCATGGGACAGGTGAGGGATTTAGGACAGATTTCCAGAAGAGGTAACAAAGAAAGTGGCAAGCCTGTTACAGTAGACCAGGGGACAGAGGGGCAAAAGGAGAGAAAGCGGGGGTGTAGTGGTGTGAATGCGAGTGGCCCCCACGGCTCAAACGCTTGAAGTTGCTCATGCTATTTGGGCATGAGGTAGGGCATGGGTAGAGGTATGTCCCTGGGAGCAGGCTTTGCAGTTTCAAAGCCCCATGCCATTCCCAGTTCGGTCTCTCCGTTTCCTGTTTGCAGTTTGAAGATATGAACCCTCAGCTTCCTGCTGCAGAGACATACCCCTCCACTGGGCCATCATGGATTCTCAACCCTCTAAGAGCCTTAAGCCCAAATAAATCCTGCCTTCTGTAAGTTGCCTTGCTCATGATAGAAAATGAACAAATACAAGGTGCAAAGACCCAGAGAGTGACCGAGAGTTTGGTTCATCAGGGACATCACAGGTAACGAGGCAGCGAGTGTTGTCTGACATTAGCAGGAAAAGTGGCTGCACTCTGCGGGTGGTGGGATCTTGCATTTGAGGACAGAGCTGTGAGGATGGATGTGAGGGGCGCAACGAAGCAGGTTCTAAAGTAAGAAATGCAGCTGTCCTGAAGGGGGCAGTCAGGCGCAACTCAGAAACCCGGTCCAAGGAGGTTATTAGTCAAGGAAGGAGGTTATTAGTCAAGGGAGCGAAAGGAGAGGATAGGAAGAGAGAGTCAGGAGCTGAGCACCTGTGGAGGATGTGGGCCGTAAGAGAGGAGAGGAAAATGGGGCTGGAACAAGGTGGGTTTTGTTTTGTTTCGTTTCGTTTTAGATAAAAGTTGGCTTTCTGATTTTCTGTAAAGAGGTTGACTTTGTCAGGGAGTCGGGGAGTGTCGTGCTAGCCGTTCACCCTCGCTGGCTGTGAAACTGCCACTCGGGAAAGGCTCAGAGCTAGATTCAGAGGAGGAGAGATGCTTTAATGACAGACAGGGCACTGGAACTGCCACGGCAAACTGAAGGTGAAGAGAAGCTATGAGAGAAGGAAAGAAATCAAGATGGCAGAGGCTGACCGAGGTCGCAGAGCCTGGGGGCTTGGGACACTCCCACAAGCACTGGCACGGGGCCAAGAACCCCAGAGTAGAGTGTGCTCACACACAATTCAGGAGAGCTGAAGTGGAAGTTGAGTTCTGGATGGGGACATCTCTGGGCTGGTGGTCCTGGGTTCTGTAAGAAAGCAGGATGAGCAAGCCATGGAGAGCAAGCCGGTAAGCAGCATCCCTCCATGGCCTCTGCATCAGCTCCAGGTTTCTGCCCTGTTTGAATTCCTGTCCTGACTTCCTTCTGTGATGAACAGTGCTTTTGGTCATGGTGTTTAATCCCAGGGAATAGAAATCCTACGACATCTAATGTCCTGGCATCAAAGGTATAATCCTTGTGTCTGGCTCAACCTCAGACACCTTCAGGCTTGCACCACCACATTTGGCTCTGAGTAGAAACATACACACACACACACACACACACACACACACACACACACACACACACACACACACACGGTCTCATTGCCTGGGACTCACTATGTAGACCAATCTAACTTCAAACTCAGAGAGATCTGCTTGCTTCTGCCTCTGCCGTCTGAGTGCTGGGATTAAAGGAGGGAGCCACCACACCTGTGTAAAGTATTTAAAATAAATAAATACATGAAAATGGAGGTGTTGGGCTTGTGCCCGCCTTGGATTTGAGCCACATTGTTCATAAGCCAAGTGCGGTGATCCATGCCTGTGCTCCCAGCAGCCGGGAAAGGAAGGGTAGTCAGTAAGGTCATCTTCTTCCACATAGTCCTAGGCCAACTGGAGATACATGAGCTTCTGTCTCAGACAGACAGACAGACAGACAGACAGACAGACAGACAGACACACACACACACACACACACACATATACACATACACCAGGGGTGTAAAGTATAGCACAAAGCATTAGTGGGAGAGTTGAAGGCCCCACAGAGCAAGCCCTCAATTAATCTTCTCTTGCTCTGCCATGAGGGATCCATGCCTTGGCTCTGGATTGTATCTTGCCCCTACCTCCCACCCTCTATTAGAAAGATCTTGGGGGCTGGAGAGTTGGCTCAGTGGTTAAGAGCACTATCTGCACTTCCAAAGGTCCCGGGGTTCAATTCCCAGCACCCACATGGCAGCTCACATCTGTCTGTAACTCCAAGATCTGACACCCTCACACCAATGCACATAAATTAAAATTAAATAAAAATATTTTTTAAAAAAATAGAAAGAGCTGGATTGTATCCTGCCTCTACCTCCCACCCTGTATTAGAAAGATCTGGGCCTGGGGCAGCATTGTGATGCAGAGGATGAACAGGCTACACTGAAATACTGAGGGAACAAAGAGAGAAAAATCACAGAAACAGCAAGAAAAGGACAAAAACTCTAGAGACAGAAATACAAGCACTAGCCAAGATGGGGGACTAAAGCCTTCTGTCATCAGAACACTAATATACAATGAATGACAGCCGACAGGACAATGACAAACGAAGGGGGGCCAGAGAAAGACTGACCCCCATCCAAACTGTTTCTGGCTAAAATTTCATCAATATTCAGGTGAGGGGAAGACGGAGCTGGGTCCACACTGGAGCAGTCTCTCCACAGCTGCCTGGTACTTGACAAAGAAGCCATACCAAAGTGTGGGTGGGTTTTTCCTCACAAGTCAGCGCTCAGATGGGCCTACCCACCAGACTCACATTTGGACCAGGAAAATAAAAGGAAAGCCCTGATGGATAGTTGGATGTCTCAAAGCACTTTCTCAGGGGACAGATGGGTGAGAGGCTGTTGGGTGACATTTAGGTATAACTTCAAACTGATCCAACGTCTCCTGCCGGCTGTCCAAGTCGGTTTGGACACGGGCCTCACTCCACTGTCTGGCCTCCAGCCTGCCTGTAGCACTGGCTTTCCCACTTATGTGGGCACAGACCTCTCGTACAGAGTGTGGTCGGCTGCCTAAGCTCCCAGCAGGAGCGCGTCTCCATTATACACAGTCTCGTCTCTTTGTTCTTGCTGCAGGGCACGTGTGTCAATCTTCTCAGATCACCACAGAAAACAGCATAAGCAGGTAGCTAACATAGCAGCTAATTCGAGAAGGTAGGGGTGTCCAAGATGAAGGTTCTGGCAAGCTCAGTTTTATTCTGAGGCCTCTTCTCGAAGCTTGGAGATGGCTGCCATCTTGGTTTCTGATCGTATGGTCGCTCCTTGTGAATTCCCACAGAGACTTCTGGCCTCCGTTTTCTTATAAAGGACCCACCCTTATGACTTCATTGAACTATGATTTGCCAAGCGCTTGTCTTCAAATACAGCCACACTGAAGGGTAAGGCTTCAACTTTAAAGTTTAAAAGGTTTAAAAAGAAGTTTAAAAAAGATAAATGAGGATGATAGATAGATAGATAGAGGATAGATTTCTCGCTGTGTGTGTTCATTTGCATATGCACACATTTGTGTGTGTGAGTATGTGTACCTGTGACCAGGAGAGTGTTCATGTGTCATCCTGTACCACGCATACTCATTTGAGGCAGGGTCTCTTCATAGACCTAGGGCTTGAGTTTCTCACTTAGCCTGGAAACCAGCAAGCTTCTGTGGTCTTTGTTGCTGCCCCACCCCCACCCCCACACGCCCCAAGCTGGGGTTACAGGCATGCGTGTAACGCTTGGCTAATCACATGGATGCCGGGAACCAAACTCCGGTCCTCCTGATTGTGCAGCAAGCACTCTCAAACACCGAGCTGCCTCCAGCCTAAAGCTTGGGTATCACAGTTCAGTCCTCGGCATATGGACAAAACAAATCAATTGCTCATGGCCTGGTCCATGACTTTGAGAGTAACAAGTGCTGTAAGTACCCTGCGTTCTTTCCTGTTTCCCTGCCCAGTCTGTGTGTGCTGTGAAGGTGTGTGTGTGTCAGAGTTCTGCAAGTGGTGCGTTCCGATCTGCGCGCTTTGCTGTATGCTTTGGTTTGATCTGAAGTGTCCTTTACAGGCTCAGGGGTTGATGGCCTAGACCCTGGCTGTCGGTGGCACTTTGGGAGGTGGTGGAGACTTCAGCCAGTGTGGTCTAGTTGGAGGAAGTAGGCCACTGTGGGGGGGGGGGGGGACTGCCTTTGGGGACTATACCTGGCTCTTGAACCCTTCTTGACTGTCTTTCCATGCTTCCTGACCAGCCCCCTGTGCCTTGCCTCAGGCTAACAGCACTGGATCAAGCTGATCTTGGACTAGGGTCTCTGAAACTGTGTTTCAAAATCAATCTTTCCTCATTTAAAATGGTTTCTCTTAAGCATATGTCTCAGAAAAAAAACTAATATACTATATGCATGTCATGTCGCCATTTAAAAATACTTGGTGGGGCAGACCTCAATCTCCATGTGTAGCCTAGGATGGCATTAAAGTTCTGATCCTCCGTGTCCCTGCCTCCTGGGCCCTGGAGTTACAGGCGTGGACCATCATGGTTGTTTTTATGAAGTGCTAGAGATCAGACTTGGAGTACATGCTAAACAAGCACTACGCCAACTGAGCTGTGTCTCCACCCCAGAGATTGGGATGGATTAATTTATTTATTATGTATACAGTGACTGCCTACATTACACCTCCAGGCCAGAAGAGGGCACCAGATCACATTATAGATGGTTGTGAGCTATTGCTGGGAACTGACTGAACAGAGGCAGGTGGATCTCTGTGAGTTCAAGGCCAGCCTGGTCTACAAAGCAAGTCCGAGATAGCCAGAACTACAAAGAGAAACCCTGTCTGAAAAAACAAACAAACAAACAAACAAACAAAAAAACCACTGCTTACTCACAGCAGTGGAAGCTGGGGTAAGAAGTCCAATGGCAACCAAAGAAAAGAAATTCAGCTGCGTGATAGGAGTTTAGCCTTTAAAGAAGGTATTAAGATAGAACATAACAGTAGCTAGGCACAGTGGCGCAGGCCTTTAATCCCGGCACTTGGAAGGCAGAGCCAGGTGAGGTTGAGGCTAGCCTGGTCTACAAAGAGAGTCCAGGACAGCCAAGGCTACACAGAGAGACCCTGTCTCGAAAAACAACAACAAAAAAGACAGAACTGAGACATGGTTGGTCTCTCTAAGGGACAGCCTCTGTGACCTAACAAGCTACTCCCTGACCCATTTATTCATCCCCCCACTCCCCCGTACCCCCCACTGTGTGTGTGTGTGTGTGTGTGTGTGTGTGTGTGTGTGTGTGTGTGTGTAAACACCATGTCTCACACGTAAAGGGAGGCCGGAGAACAGCCTGCAGGAGCCGGGGTCTCTCCTCCCGCCATGTGGGTGCCAGGGATCCAACTCAGGTTGTCAGGTTTGGCAAACAACCGCCTTACCCACTGAGCCACCTTCCCCCTCACCGTGTCTAGAGGCCTCTCCATTAAGTTGGCTGGTGGCCTGGGGACCATAAGTCACTTGAGTACTGAGGTCAGTTTGGGTTAGAGCAGGATTTCTCAATCTCCACTCTCCTGACATGTGAGCCACAAGCAGTGTAAGCTGTAAGCAGTAGCGTCCCTGCCTCCCCTCATCATTGGATGCCAGCTGCCCCTCCTCACTGCCACAGCCAAAAATGTCCCAGACATTTCCCAATGCCCCTCAGATGGCAAAACCCTCCCTCATTAAAAACCGCTGGCTGTCCTCTAAGGATTCTGAGGAACACTTCCTGGAACAATCTAGCTCCTTAGGTGATGGTTGAAGTGGTGTCTGAACCCCTCCCCCCCCCTGCACCTCTCTTCCACCCCTGCACCTCACCCCCCACCTTATCCCCCCTATCCCAGTCTCCTCAGCTGTATAATTGGGAGACCAGCTCCAGAGTATACTGAGGCATCATGGGAAACTGTTTAACCCGCAGTCACCGGGGCAAAGTGAGGGCTGGAGACTGCAGCCAGAACGCCACCCTGCCGCTGGACACAGCCCAGTGCTAGGACGACAGATCATGACTGAACCAGAGGACCAGGTCCCCAAGATGTGTCCTCCGGCTTCTTTTTACTAGTCAATGTGTTTAATCTTCGGTTTTACTGTCACCAAGAGAAAGTCTTATTTAATTCATACCAGATGCCCGCTGAGTCTCAGGAACCAACACAGCATCACTACAAGCCACCAAATGAATCACAAGGACAAACAGGGTGGTTCCCCCATCCCCCACCCCCTGTAAAACAGTGACTAAAATAGTGTCTTGCCATTTAGGAAAAAAAGAAAATGTACAAGGTTAAGAAAAAGCCGATGAGCCCTCTGTATGAGCCATGTGTTTGTGAGAAGGAAATAAACTGTGGGTCCCGAGGGAGGCCTGCAGCTGAGCCAAGTGGATGCCTGCTGGAAGAGACAGGGCCCACTGAGGAAGGTTCTAGACTGAGGGTCCAGCAGTCATTTATGTGATTTGTCTTCATATGGGGCTGCAGGGTGCCTGAGACTCAGAAGTTTGGTGACTTCTCACTGAGGTTTGCGTGTTGTTTGCCCCCTAAAAGGTCCCATGTGAGAAGTTTGACGCCACCCCCACCATGTGTTAAAAGGCAGTGGGAATTCTGCCCGGTACAATGACACAGGCCTGTAATACCCGCACTCAGGAATTAGAGGCAGGAGAGTCTGAGTTCAAGGCCAGCCTCCCTACGTAGAGAGTTCCAAGCCAGCGAGCCAACACAGGCCAACATGGTGTTATTTTAAAAAAAGAAAAAGAAAAAAAGAAAAGAAAATCCTAACTGTTCAGTTTTTACCAATAAAGACTCAGGGCGCAGATGCTGGGATGAAAACCTATTAGATCCGAGAGGCAGAGAAAGCACCCAGCTGACCTTCCTATTCACCTGATGTCCCAGAAGAAAGAGCCAGAAGTCTCTTCTCCACACTGTCTTAAGTACCCTACAACTCAACGCTGCCGTCTTTCCTGTTTACTCCCTGTCAGCTGGTTTCTAGCTCTGCCTCTTGACCTAGGGTTAACTTTATTTAATCCTGTATACAGAAAGTTCTTGGATTAAGGGCGTGTGCTAGGGCTGAGCCACAAGAAACAAGTATTTAGAGTTCAGTCTTGGGGTTCACACTGGGATCAAACATCCTGCCACAACACGGTGAGTCAGTCTCAACAAAGCAAAGACATTTCCCTACTGTCACTTCTCAGCATGTGTCTGTTAGGGTTCTGTTGCGGGGGCGAAACACCGTGACCAAAAAGCAAGCTGGGGAGGAATGGGTGTGTTCTGCTTCCACTTCCATACCGAGGCTCACCATGGAAGGAAGACAGGACAGGAACTCAAGCAGGGCAGGAACCTGGAGGCAGGAGCTGATGCAGAGGCCATGGAGGGATGCTGCTTACTGGCTTGCTCCCCATGGCTTGCTCATCCTGCTTTCTTTTGGAACCCAGGACCATCACAGTGGGCTCGGCCCTCTCCCATCAATCACTTATTAAGGAAATGCTCTACAGGCTAGCCCACAGTCCCATCTTAACAGAGGCATTTTTTCAATTGAGGTTCCTTTCTCTCAGATGACTATAGTTTGTGTCAAGTTGATATAAATCTAGGCAGCCAGCATGTGAGTTCAAAATCAATACACTTTTGGGTTGTGTTGTGTAGAGTGCTTGGTTTTTTAAACTTCTTTCTGAGAGCTTAAGAGGTGGCTTAGCAATGCTTGCTGCTCTTTCAGAGGACTCGGGATCAGTTCTCAGCACCCACACTGGGTGGCTCCCAACTGCCTCTAACTCTGCCTGCTTGGGATCTAACACTGTCTTCTGATCTCTGGGCACACCCACACACGTGGCATAAAAAACAGGAGCATGTAGCTGACAGGGCCTATGCCTTTAATCCCAGTGCGAAGGAGGCAGAGGCAGAGGGATCTCTGTGAGTTCGAGGCCAGCCTGGTCTGCGGAGCGAGTTCAAGACAGCCAGGGCCACACAAAGAAACCCTGTCTCGGAAAAACCAGAAAGGTAAAAGACAAACAAACAAACAAACAAAAAGCCACCACCACCAATAACAACAACAAAAAAACAGGAGCACGAACACACACACACACACACAAAATAACAAATAAATCTTTAAAACATTGCTGTTTGAGGGGCTGAGGGTGACTCGGTGGTTAAAATGCTTGTTGTGCTAGCACAAGGACTGGGCTTTAGAACCCTACACCCACATAAATGCCACCAGGCCCGCCCACAATCCTGCATTCAGTAGGCAGAGATGGGATCCTCCAAGCAAGCTGGGCCAGCTGGACTAGCCACAGCTTAGGACTCTGGGTTCCAGGGGGAGACTCCGCCTCAGTATGTAAGGTGGGGGTTTATGAAAGGAGACAAGTGGCTCTACGCCCAGCCTTCACATGGATGCACACACATGTGCAACGACACAGGTGAAACTCCGTGTTTGAGTTGTTGACTTCAGTTTCCTAAAGAGTCATTGGTTGAATCTCGGCTTTGGAGTAGGGCAGGATTTGCAGCCGTTTCTGAAATGGCCTTAAGCATACCTCTGCCGGTTTGGTTTGGTTTTGGTTTTTTGAGACAGGGTTTCTCTGTGTAGCCTTGGCTGTCCTGGACTCACTTTGTAGACCAGGCTGGCCTCGAACTCACAGTGATCTGCCAGGCTCTGCCTCCCGAGTGCTGGGATTACAAGCACGTACCATCACCGCCTAGCACCTCTGCCATTTTATGCTGCACGCTAACATGAAGCACACTCGGCTTTGGCAGTCGTAAATTCAAAACGTCAATCAACTCTGAAAAATGCTGAAGATGCTCTTTGTCCTGCAGCATCAAACATTCAGCCCAGATTTGATTTTTTTTTAATGTAAAAATAAGCAGATACACACCTCTCATTAGTATGCAAATTTTCTTTAATCTTTAATAGCTGGTAAATGATATGTGTGCTAAGAATTTTTTAAAATAAAATTTAGATTTATCACCAATAAATGTTTGATTTGTACATCTGTATCTATAGACCAAGGTCATATACCATTTTCTTAGATAAAAGTGGGGGTTATGAGTGAAAAATTTTTTAATTATTTTATTTGTGTGGAGGGGACACACATGTTAGGGCATGTGCAAGGAGGTCGAAGAACAACCTCTACCACGTAGGTTCACAGGATCAAACTCAGGTGGCAGATCAACTTAGTGGCAAGTATCTGTATCTACGGAGCCATCGCGCCAGCCTAGCTGGTGTCCTATTTTATGTGTTTATGTGACCAGAGTCACATAAAGATTTCTTGGGCAAAAATGGAGTATGAGTAGAAAAACTGGAGACACGCTGCTCTAGATCACCCCCTCTCACACCTGGACCCCCATCTCCTCTGTGTGGGTATGGTCATCCTCCTCAGAGCACATCCCTGTGTCTCTGGCCCCAAGAGCCACTCTTCCGGTGCCCCAAGTGTCCCAGAAAATCCTCCTCACCCTCCGGCCTCTCTTGGAAGCCTGCCCTCCTCTTCACAAGCTGGAAGTGGGTGGTCAGAACAATGACTCACTCTGGACACTCCTCTTCCAGGTCCTGTGTGGTGGTCTAGCATCCCACGATGGAATTGTGGGAAGGGGCTGCCTCACTATGGGTCCGCAGCCAGCTCTGAGCCACGAAGAACAGCCAGCTAATGGGAAGAGGCTCCCGAGGATTCTAATCACTCCTGTTCATTCATTTCAATCTTCTTTTCTTTTCTTTCTTTCTTTCTTTTTTTTTGGGGGGGGGAGGATTTTTGAGACAGGGTTTCTCTGTGTAACCTTGGCTGTCCTAGCTCACTTTGTAGACCAGGCTGGCCTCGAACTCACAGAGATCCGCCTGCCGCTGCCTCCCTGAGTACTGGGATTACAGGCGTGCGCCACTGTGCCAGGCTCCAGTCTTCTTTTCTGACTGGAACCTTCCGACTGACGCTTAAACGCATTTAAATTTCAAAAACAAAACCAAAAAACCTGCCCCAGACCCCAAATCATCACCCTAAGTTTCCCCTCTCCCAAAGCTAAACTCCATGCTGCTCCCCTCCCACCAGGGGCCAGGCTGGCTTCCCAGGCACTCACTGCTCAGCCCGGGAAGCCGGCCAGTGACCTGCAGAGAGAGCAACCGCGCTGAGCTGAGGCTTGAGATGAGGCAGAGCCACTCTGGCCTCATCAGGAGCCGGCCGTGGCAAGGCACCACTGGGCATCTCCCAGAGTCCACCAGTGGGAACTGCAGACCATAAAACCCTCTGGGGAGTTTCTAGAAAGAATACCGACTGGGGCCTCGGGTCCTGAGACTGGGTCAATGACACTTCGCATTCATTCACCCGTTTGTCCATTCATTTGCTTATTTATTCACATACTCACGCTCTAGTGAGCACAACACGGGCCACACACCACGGCAGGCTCTTGTCACTCTGTAGATAACCAGACACCGTCCACGAAGAGCAGAGCCACAGATCTAAGCTTTGGGCAATGAGTCATGGGAAGCCAATAACGAGGATGACACTTGCAGGAAGAAAAGTACAGAATGTTGCATGCGTCCACAGGGCCTGATGTGGCCTGGAACGGCAAAGGCTGAGATGGCTCCTGAGCAGGAACAGTTAGTGCGGGGCACAGAGGAAAAAGGGGTTCAGAAGACTGGTGGGAAGGGGTGAAGCAAGCTGGGCAGCAATTCCACTTTGTCCTCTGCCTTCCCACATTTGTGTCAGGCCGTTCTCCTGCCTCATTCAGACAGGCTCAGCACTTGGGCGGCAGGCACCCTCTCTACGGTTAGTCCGCTTGATTCCCTTCTCCTTGGACCAGGCACTCTCCGGCCTAGCTCTGGCAAGCCTCACTTGTAATGTGAAGTGTCATAGAAGTCCCCTCGGGCCTTACTTACTGTCCTCCCTAACATTGTCTCTCACTTAGGGGAACTGTCACCTCTTCTCTTCTTCTTCCTCTTCCTCCTCCGCCTCCTCCTCCTCGGCATTGAATCCAGGGCCTTATGCTTGCTAGGCAAATGTTAAGCTGTGACCTTAGTCCTTTCTTCAAAAAAATGTCTTGCCAGGTGTGGCGTGGTGGTGCACACCTGTAATCCCAGCACTTGGGAGGCAGAGGCAGGCAGATCACTGTGAGTTCGAGGCCAGCCTGGTCTACAAAGTGAGTCCAGGACAACCAAAGCTAACACAGAGAGATCCTGTCTTGAGACACCCCCCCCCCAAAAAAAAAGGCACATGAGAACGTGAGCGCGCGCGTGCCCGTGCCTGTGTGTGTGTGTGTGTGTGCCTATCCCATTTGTTTGGTTCCCCTGGAGGCCAGAAGAGAGTGTCAGAGCCTCTGGAGCTAGAGTGACAGGCAGACATGAGTTGCTGGGAAAGGCAGCCGGCATTCCTAACTGTTAAGACACCTCTTCACTCCTGAGATTAAAAACTTTCTTTTACAATGATTTATTTATTTTATGTGTATGTAAGGATGCTTGCCCAGATATAGACATATATTCCTGGTATCCATGAGGGGCTCAGGAGGGCACTGGATGCCCTGAAACTGTGGTTACAGGTAGTTTTAAGCCACCATGTGGTGCTTGGAACACTGCCCAGGTCCTCTGCTAGAGCAGCTGGTGCTCTTAACCACTAAGCCGTCTCTTCAGCCCAGAATTAGAAACAATCTCGTCAGGTCTGACATCATAGGCCTGTGGTCCCAGCACTCTGGAGGTGGCAGCAGAAGGATTAGGAACCCAAGGTCATCCTCAGCCACAAAGCAAGTTTAATGCCAGGCATGGGAGACCTTGTCTCAAAACAACAAAAATGAGCCGGGTGGTGGTGGCACATGCCTTTAATCCCAGCACTTGGGAGGCAGAGGCAGGTGGATTGTTGTGAGTTGGAGGCCAGCCTGGTCTACAAAGGGAGAGTCCAGGATAGTCAAGGCTACACAGAGAAACCTTGTCTCGAAAAACCAAAAAACCAAAAACAAACAAACAAAAACCAGCAACAACAAAAACCAACAACAAAAATGAAAAAGAAAATAAAAAACAAGATAGGAAAAAATAGAAGAAACAAACAACAACAAAACAAACAAACAAACAAAAAAAGCCGGGCATGGTGGTGCATGCCTTTAATCCCAGCACTGGAGAGGCAGAGGCAGGTGGATTGTTGTGAGTTGGAGGCCAGCCTAGTCTACAAAGGGAGAGTCCAGGATAGTCAAGGCTACACAGAGAAACCTTGTCTCGAAAAACCAAAAAACCAAAAACAAACAAAAACCAGCAACAACAAAAACCAACAACAAAAATGAAAAAGAAAATAAAAAACAAGATAGGAAAAAATAGAAGAAACAAACAACAACAACAAAAACAAACAAACAAAAAAAGCCGGGCATGGTGGTGCATGCCTTTAATCCCAGCACTGGAGAGGCAGAGGCAGGTGGATCACTGTAAGTTCGAGGCCAGCCTGGTCTACAAAAGTGAGTCCAGGACAGTCACGGCTACACAGAGAAACCCTGTCTCTGAAAAAACAAAACAAAACAAACAAAAACAAACAAACAAACCCAAGATAGCCTGCTTTTCATGAAAAAATAAAATAGAATAATAGAAAGCCTTCTTTTTATTCTTAATTAAAAAGGGACCACCCGAGCACTACGCAGTAACAAGCATCTATAATCCCAGCCCTGGGAGGCTAACACGGGAGGGTCAGGAGGCTAGACCAGCCTGGCCTACAGAACAAGACTTCTGAGACTAAACAAACAAAACAATTCCCCCCACTGCGCCCCACCCCACCCCAGACCACAGATCCCCAGCAGAGCCTGAGAATCCGACCCGGACCCGAAGAACTTGGAGCAGATGGTGACTGTGCATAGCTTTTCTTTACACTGATAAGGAAATTGAAATTAAACAAAGAGTTTTGATTAGCCAACTAATCAAGTTGAAGCAAGCTCCCACTGAAGCTAAATTTAACTCTGCTTTGCTCTAGATCCCAAAGTGCAGACTTCTCCTTTACAATTCCTTCCCACCACAGGGGACCGGGTTCTTTAGCGTGGGTGATGGCTGTGGGAGGTGCCTGCCACACTGTCCTCTTATGTGAGTTTGAACCTTTTCAAAATGAAAAGTTAGGCTTATGATTAGTGTATGTATGTGCATGCCTGTCTGGTGTGTGTGCATGCCTGTGGGGCGTGCGTGTGTGACTGTGTGAGTGTGCATGCACTGTTGAGAGTGAAGGACAGCTTACAGAAATTGGTTTTCTTCTTCTATCATGTAGGTCACAAGGACTGATTTCTGGTTTTTAGATTTTATATAAAGTCCCTTGACCCACCAAGCCGTCTCAGCAGCCCCAACTTTTCTTTAAAAAGGCAAACTGAAATTCTGTTGCTCAGGCTGGCCTCAGATTCACGGCAATCCTCCTGCCTCAGCTTCCCCAGTGCTGAGGTCCCAGGTATGCACCATCACTCCTGAAAAAGAGAGTGATGTCTATTTCCTTCCCTCTTCCGTATACCAGCCCTAACTCACTGGTCAGCACTCACCTGAGCTACGCGCTTGCTCTGGGAGCATTCTCAGTGGATTCGTTTTTATTTTGCTCCTTTATTCTAACCATATGTATGCGGGCGCGCGCGTGTTGCTCTGAGAATTTCTGAGCAGGAGGAAGTGTCCCAATCTGCGCATCTTTGAGCAGCTGTTGGCTTTTAGAAGAAAGGCGCGGCTCTGCCTTGTTTCTGATTCAGAAGCAGCATGAGGCGTGCTTTCATCCACATACCTAAATTTAAACGATGTCTTCTCTCCCTGGAAAGCACAGTCCTCTCCCCCCATAGTATTGCAAGGGGGAAAAGATGCTTTTACGCGGTGTTTAGTTTAGACCCGAGAGGGGTGTTTGAGAAACTACAAGGAGGGCTGTCAAGATGGCTCAGCGGGTGGAGGAGCTTGCTGCTGAGACTGTCGACCTGAGTTTAGTCCCACTCTGTGCAAGGAGAGACTGGATGGATGTCCTCAAGTGTCCTATGACTCCTACTCATGCGCTGTGCACTCCCCCCCCCCTCCCCCAACAGACTGTACAATACAGAGGAATGTAAAACAAACAAGCAGACTTCATGGGCGAACGCTCACTGGCATGGGTCAGAGTGCCCTAGGTGGTGAGGACGTGGACGTCACAGTCAGTAGGGAAGTGCACTGGACTGTGACCAGCCAGGGTCACACATGCAGTTAAGAATCCATGCATGGTGACACACGCCTTTAATCGCAGCACTCGGGAGGCAGAGGCAGGAGGTTCGCTGTGAGTTCGAGGCCAGCCTGGTCTACGAAGCGAGTTCAGGACAGCCAAGGCTACACAGAGAAACCCTGTCTCGAAAAACAAAAACAAGACAAACAAACAAAAGAATCCATCCTTTCCTCCACCTATGACTCCACCTTCCTGGAGTCCCTCCCCCCTGCCCCCTCCTCTAGTCACAGCTGAAGAAAAAGGCAGCCTCTCATCACGGAGACTTGGGGCCTGTGTGTGTGAGGATCAGTTTGCACATTTCTCCCACTTTGTTTAAATGTTTATTTTGATGTAATTTCAAACACACAAAAATCTTGGCTTTGGTTTAGTTTGGTTTTTGTCTTTTTGAGACAAGGTCTTGTTACGAAGCCTCAGCCTAGCCTGCTGAGGGTGCTGATTTTGCTCGCCTTAGCCCCACTTTCCCTTTCTCCCACCTCACTAACCCTCCCCCAAACTTTTGCTAAGTCTTGCTGGAGTTTATGAATCCAACAGTCATTTCAAAAAGCTAAGTTGTAATTTTATTTGTTGGTTTCCTTTCCTTGTTTTGTTTTATCTTTTGAGACAGAGTCTCTATATAACCTTGACTGTCCTGGAACTCACTATGTAGACCAGGCTGGCCTCAAAACACACAGAAATCTGCCAGCCTCTGCCTCATGAGTGCTAGGATTAAAAGCGCATTCACCACCACACCTGGCTGTTGGTTTTCTATTTTGCTGTTTCTGCTCTTTTGTTTTGTTCTGTTTTGTTTTGTTTCTGCTCATTTTTATTATTTGTTTTTGTTTTTATTTTCTGTCACTTTGGGATAAAATTAGTCTTTTTTGGGGGGGTTGGGGTCTTTTATTTTATTTTCTTTTGTTTTTGAGATAGAGTTTCTCTTTGGAGCCCTGGCTGTCCTAGAACTCACTATGTAGCCCAGGCTGGCCTTGAACTCTCCTCCTACTGCATTTACCTTAACCAATATGATTTTTCCCTTTGGTCCATAAGTAATTTTTGTAGTATGCTAATTGATTCCCAAAATTAGATTCCATTAGATTTTGGAAGACCCACCCTGAGTGTGGATGGTGTTATTCCACGTGCTGGGTCCTCAGACTATGAAAAAAGGAGAAAGAAAGAGCTGTTCACCAGCATCCAAGCATCCTGCTTCTTCTCTTCCTCTCCTCCTCCTCCTCCTCCTCTTCTTCTTCTCTTCCTTCTCTTCCTCCTCCTCCTTCTTTGGCTTTTTTTTTTTTTTGAGACAGAGTCTCTCTGTGTAGCCTTGGCTGTCCTGGACTCACTTTGTAGACCAGGCTGGCCTGGAACTCACAGCGATCCGCCTGCCTCTGCCTCCCGAGTGCTGGGATTACAGGCGTGCGCCACCCACCCTGCCCACTCTCCACTTCTTGACTGCAGAAGCAATGTGCCCAGCTACTTCAAGTGTCTGCTGCTGTGACTTCCCTGCCTTGTGACCTGGGACCCTAAATAAATCCTCCCTTAGATTGTATCTATTAGATATTTTGCCACAGAAACTGGACAAGTAATGAATACAATCTCCTTGCTGGTTTTATTTTCTTTGTTCTTGGCCGACTGACAGAGGCTAAAATCTTCATCAATAAGCTAGTGTGGGTGGGTTATACCTATAGTTATGCCTCCCAAGTGCTGG
The DNA here is from genome assembly GCF_964271855.1 of Acomys minous. NCBI lineage: Eukaryota > Metazoa > Chordata > Mammalia > Rodentia > Muridae > Acomys > Acomys minous. The sequence continues at coordinate 116,023,132 of NC_140484.1, read as the reverse complement.
CATTAAAGGCACCCACCACCATGTTCAACTTGTTTTGTGTTTTAAGAAATTCAAGGTCATTCTCTACACAGGCCAGCCTGGGATACTGAAACTCAGAAACAAAGAAGAAATGGGGGGAAAAAATCTCTTCTTATACCTGATAACAAGCCTTATCTGGAAGCTTACTTTATTTGACCTTGATATCACACCAGCGTTCTTATTTGTTCTTATTCCTGTTTGTACTTATTATTATCTTATTATGTCTACATAATATATATTTTCCTGGTCTCTTGCTTTTGCTTTATCTGTTCACTTGAAATACGTCACTTAAGCCTGAGTCCATTTGAATCCTTTTTATCTAGTTTGATATTCTCCATTAACGCTGGTGTTGAATATACTTAGTGCAGTGTTTGTCATGGTAGGGTTTAAATCTACCACCTCGCTGTTTGTTTTCAGTTGGCTTTACTTTCTTTTCTTCTGCCGTTCCTTTCCAGCCTTCAGCTAACCACACATTCCCAGACCTCCTCTGCTCTTCTTCCTCCACTTGTTTTGATAAGCTCAACCTTGTCATAGTGTTGTCATTTTAGTGCCAGGTGATTGAATGTGCATCCTTATTTGGTCATGTTCTGCTTGAAACTAATGTATACCGATTTCCATAAAATGTATGTCCCCCAAAAGTTCTAATTAGTTAATTAATTTTATTTTAAGTTTGTTCACTTTTTTCAGCAGTTTATATATATATATATATATTTTATTAATTTATTCATATTACATCTCAATTGTTATCTTATCCCTTGTATCCTCCCATTCCTCCCTCCCTCCTACTTTTCCCCTATTCCCCTCTCCTATGATTGTGACTGAGAGGGACCTCCTCCCCCTCTATATGCTCATAGGTATCAAGTCTCTTCTTGGTAGCCTGCTATCCTTCCTCTGAGTGCCACCAGGCCTCCCCATCCAGGGGACATGGTGAAATATGGGGCACCGGAGTTTGTGTGAAAGTCAGTCCCCACTCTCCACTCAACTGTGGAGAATGTCCTGTTCATTGGCTAGATCTGAGTAGGGTTTCGAAGTTTACTGCATGTATTGTCCTTGGCTGGTGCCATAGTTTGAGCAGGACCCCCCCACTTCCCCACCCCGCCAAGATCTGCCCGTCATAATGTTCTTCTTGTAGGTTTCTAGGACCCTCTGGATCCTTCTATTTCCCCATCTATCATTGGTTTTAAAGCTTATAACAAAAAGTGATTGTCTTTGCTGAAATAGTTTTCCAATGGAATTACAAGAAAATAGCAAAAAACACAGTGTTTCATATTTTTTCATTCCTTCCTATATATTTGAACTGTATCATTCTAATTTTCTGAGCTTGTATTTATTCCTACTTTATGTGTATAGTGTTTGCCTGGATGTATGTCTATGTGCCACATGTGTGCACTGCCCTTGGAGGGCAGAAGAGGGCACTGCATACCCTGGACCTGGAATTAAAGGTGGTTGTGAGTTGTCAATGTTTAAATGTGGTTGCTGGGAACTTAACTTGGGTCCCAGCTTTATCCTTATATAGTCATGTGTGCTGGTGTAGTGTGTGTGTGTGTGTGTGTGTGTGTGTGTGTGTGTGTGTGTGTGTAAGCCAGGTGTTGGGTATCTTCTTCCTCAGTCCCTTCTCTCCTTAGTAGGTGTGAGGACTCTGAACTTAAGTTTCAGGGCAGACACTTTACCCAAGCAGCCACCTCCACAGCCCCAAGATCCAAGACTTTATCTGATGCCCTTCAGCCACTGAGCAACCTTCATCACCCTTGTAGCACACAGCCTGATGATTGTGAGCTCTTTGAGCTTTTGCTGCCTTTATCTGAAAATATCTAGGTTTCCGGGACTCATGGGTCCCACATGACCATAGGCAACCAGGAAACCAAGTACTCATACTTTGAGATTTGGGGGGGTTGGGGGCAGAGAGGAATGGTGGACATTAAGACAGGGTTTCTCTGTGTAGGCCTGGCTGTCCTGACACTTGCTCTGTAGACCAGGCTGGCCTTGAACTCAGAGATCCACCTGCCTCTGCCTCCTGAGTGCTGGAACGAAAGGTGTGCACCACCATTGCCCAGCTGATTACATGGTTCTTAACACATTTGCACGTCAATCAAAACAAAGCACTGCTTTCTTTTCCTAGTGAGGTGATGGGTGAGCAAATTATAACGCGTGGCTGGGGCTGGAGAGATGGCTCAGTGGTCAGGAGCACAGGCGGCTCTTCCAGAGGTGACGCAGGCTCAATTCCCAGCATCCTTGCGGCCGCTCACAGCTCTGTAACTCTACACCCAGGAGCTCTGACACCCTCTTCTGGCTTCTCAGGGCACCAGGCACACATGTGGTACACAGACGTACACGCAGTCAAAATACGCATTGTAATTTTTAAAAATTACAATGAGCGATGGCCAGGATATATCAGAAGACATGAGGGTTTTTGTTTTTGTCTTGTTTTTACAAATGTGGAAAAATCTCTTTGTTTTGTGGTTGAAACTCTCTTCATCAGGTAAGAAGAAGTTAACAGAGATCCTGACCTTCCCCTAGTGCTCAAAGAGAACACAGCCACTTCCAGTGGCCTCTGGGGACCTCCCTCACAGAGCAGCCACAGCTGTGATTGTTCTCTCTCTTTCTCTCTCTCTCTCTCTCTCTCTCTCTCTCTCTCTCTCTCTCTCTCTCAGGTTAGATTGGGGTCCTAAAGACAACTATTAAGACAGGGACTGTGTGCAAGTGATTTACTAAGGAAGTGCTCCCAGCAGAGGCAATGAAAGGAATGGAGGAAGCTGGGCGTGGTGGCGCATGCCTGTAATCCCAGCACTCAGGGAGGCAGCGGCAAGCAGATCTCTGTGAGTTCGAGGCCAGCCTGGTCTATAAAGTGAGTCCAGGACAGCCAGGGTTATGTAGAGCATAGAGAAACCCTGTGTCAAAAAACAAACAGGAAAGAAAAAAAGAAAAAGAAAGAAGGAAGGAAGGAATGGAAGAAAGATGTAGACAGCAAGGGTGTGATGCTGGCCAAATCCCAGCCTCAGCACCGTGAAGGGAGCTCTGCCAGGTCTGTCATACTTCAGAGCTTGTCCAAACTCAAATAAGGGAGCTGGGCTTTCCCACCCCTGCCAGTCAGAGACCATAGCCACAGGGCGGAAGAGTCACAAACTCATAGGCAGCATAGCCATGTCGGTTCATAAGAGTCCAGGTGCCCGAGAGAGGCCAAACAGAGTCATAAGGTAAAACCATTAAAAACAAGGGGTTCACGGCTCGGGGCCTAGATCCAGGCTGTGAGTTCAATCCCTAACATGGAAGGAAGGAAGGAAGGAAGGAAGGAAGGAAGGGAGGGAAAGGCAGTGGGAGGAACAGAGAGGCAAGGAGTAAGAAGGAAGGAGAGAGGCTGGAGCATGGCAGCAGAAATGGTGCGCTGATTGCAGGACACACAGATGAGGCCATACAGTGTTTGCCACTGCAAGCTCCAGTGCAGAAGGCCTTGGCACAGCTCTCTAAAGGACGTTTTAACTGATTTAAGAGTCAGTCACTTAATATATGATTTATTTTAAGTGTGTTCTCCTGGGAACCTAAGGGGAAGTGTCCTGGGCCTGTCCAGTCATATTTCAAGGTAATAAAATCTTGTCTCTTTGATAGTGACACATCTCATATAGGCAAGAACTCAGAGTGGCATCTAGGTGGTCGGAGGCAGGCTTCTACACATATCCTGACCAATTTAGTTGTCAAAATCCTAGTCTGTCTTTTTTTTTTTTTTCTGCCCATATTGGCTAAATCTATTGTGAAAGGCCTGTCTGAAAGGATTCACTTTATTTCCTATTTGACTTAGAAAGTGTATGCCCAGTTACATTAAACAAAGAACAAGGATGCTTCAAAGACGAGCATGAGGGGGCAGTAAGATTGCTCAGCAGGCAAAACTGCCCGCCTCAGAAGCTACAACCAGGGTTCAGTCCCAGAAACCCACAGTACAAGGAGAGAATGAGCACTAAAAGTTGTCTTCCAGCCTCCACACACCCACATGGCATGTGTGTACCACCCAGTATGTATGTATACAGTGCTCTGCCTGCATGTACACCTGCGCACCAGGAGAGGGCACCAGATCTCATCATAGATGGTTGTGAGCCACCATGTGGTTGCTGGGAATTGAACTCAGGACCTTTGGAAGAACAGACAGTGCTCTTAACCTCTGAGCCATCTCTCCAGCCAAACTTACTTATTTTTTAAATTACTTATTATTGTGTGTGTGTGCTTCATAGGCACCATGGCACACAGGTGGAAATCAAAGAATAACTTGTGAGAACTGGTCCTCTCTTCCCACTATGTAGGCTCTAGAGATCAACCCGAGTTGTCAGGTTTGACAGCAAATGCTTTTACCCACTGAGCAGTCTCACCAGCCTCATAAATATATGACTTAAGGCAATTTGAGTACAGAAATCGTATAAACTCTTTGATGATAACAATGTGTTAATTTTGTATATGGTGATATATCTGTTTTTTTGAGTTATCACTTAAATGTTTTATTTCTTTAAAGTATTTTTTAGAACATGTATCCATATCTTTTAAATTAAAACTTATTAAAATCTCATGTTCTAAAATTAGGTATTCTAGACTGAGAAACTAACATTCCGGAAGATATTTTCTCTTCAGTTGCCAGGAGGATGTATTTTCATAGAGTGTGTTGAAAACTAGGAAAATCGGTGGTTCTGGTTCTGTCAGAGGACTGTCATTTTGATAAAAACCCGACTGCTCTGATATGACTTGAGTACACCGGCTCCTATGGAGTGTTCTTGCAGAGAAAGAGCTGGGGCCTGGGCAAGAACGCACCATACTGGCCAGAACTGGTCTTCTACAGTATCAAGGGGGGCAGGGGTTGGACAGTGAGGTGGTCGCATGGAATGTCCTGGGATCCTACATACAGGAAACTCAGGCTTGCCGGGGCTCATACGTGGATTTTATTTCTGCACCTGAAGTCAAAGTACTTTTCTTATCCCAGTTGCAGTCAACCGCTCTCTCCATCTGTCGAGGGCGCAGGGTCCATCTTCTCTTGAACAGACAGAGGGAAAGCAGCGACAAGGACAAAGCCAGGCCAATCCTGGTCACACAAACCGACTGCATCATCTGAGAAGAGGGTCTTCCAGGGGTGATATTTCTATTATGCATATGCAAACATACATTTCTATTCATGTGATCAACAGTTTTCCATCTGGATGACATGAACAGAATAATGACGTTGTGGGTCTGTCTTCCACCCTAGGCTTAAAAAGGGCGGCGGGACAGTTTGTCCGTCTGCTGTATAGCACTGGAACACATCAGGAGCATCTAATGACTTTAACCAAAACTCTTTTATCTCACCCCTTTATTCACTGGGGTCAGTCCAAGAATCCCGTGAGCACAGCAAATACTCTGGAGTGACGCCACATGCCTGCCAGGGGTTGCCTGGGGAATAGTAAGGTCACATAGTATAAGACCTTCAGCCTCAACGGTTTCTTTCCTGCCTGCATTTGGGGTCTGGATTTGGAGTGCAGAAATGGTAAGGTTAGTTGCCAAAGGACCCTAGGCAGTAGGTTTTTTTGGTTTGTTTTTTTCTTGTTTTTGTTCTTGTTTTTCGAGACAGGGTTTCTCTGTGTAGCCTTGGCTGTCCTGGACTCACTTTGTAGACCAGGCTGGCCTTAAAGTCACAGAGATCCGCCTGCCTCTGCCTCCCGAGTGCTGGTAGGTAAAAACAGAGACAGACCACCTTCTGAGAGAAACAATTGTTGCAGTAGCTAGAGCTTTCTTTCTTTTAAGTTTTGTTTTGTTTGTTTTTTGAAGAAAAATCAGGGTAAGATATCTCACGTGCACAGTGTCCCCATGAGCCACACCATCCACTAGGAGGCACTTTTCTACAGCTGATGAACCTTCCCTGCACATCTGTGTAGCCTTGGCTGTCCTGGACTCCCTTTGTAGACCAGGCTGGCCTCGAACTCTTATCGATCCGCCTGCCTCTCCTTCCCAAGTTCTGGGATTACAGGCATGTGCCACCATGCCCGGCTTATCTCCCAGACTCTTAAGAGGGCAAGGGCAGGAGTGATGGCTTGGAATCTGATGAGAAAGACAGTGTTCTGACTATAGTCTAAGTGTGTCACCACCAAAATGAAATGCCTGGATCCTATCAGCTGGAAAGTAGGAGACACTGTCTGAAGGATCAGAATTCAAGGTCGTCCTTGCCTATACAGCAAGTTTCAGGCCAGTTTGGGCTACATGAGATCCTGTCTTTAAAAAAATAGCTGGGCAGTGGTGTCGCACACCTGTAATCCCAGCACTCAGGAGGCAGAGGCAGGTGGATTGCTATGAGTTGGAGGCCAGCCTGATCTACTAAGCGAATCCAGGACAGTCAAGTCTACGGAGAGAAACCCTGTCTCGAAAACCATAAATAAATAAATAAATAAATAAATAAATAAATAAATAAATAAAATAAAAAGAGAACATGAAGCCTAGTTGAAGGTAAATGGGTCTTTTCTTTATGAAATGCTCAGCCTCCGGTACGTGTTATAGCAACAAAACCCAGACAGAGGCATGTGATGGAAAGCCTGTTTTACAGCAGCCACCTGGCATCAGTGATAGCTTCAGGCAAATGGTGCAGTGACTTCTGAACACTGACATGGCTGCACTCTTGCATCTGCTGCTGCTGCCTGCCCTTGGCCAAATCCAAGTCCCTGATTCAAGAGAGAACTGGAGAGAAGCTTTAAAGGGGGGAGGGGAGGGGAGCGGTTTCACATTTACTGTAAAGAACTGGACTATCTCATCTCATTTACAGTTTGTTCGGTCAGCAGCACTGTAGAGGACCCACGTCTTCCGTCTTTTCCCTCTAGCTTCCCCAGGCCAGACTCTGTGGTCTAGACTACGGTGATAACAGCAGCCTGCCTCCATCTTGGGTTTAAAAGCCATTTGAGCCAGGCGGAGGTGGCGCATGCCTTTAATCCCAGCACTCGTGAGGCAGAGGCAGGCAGATCGTTGTGAGTTCGAGGCCAGCCTGGTCTACAAAACGAGTCCAGGACAGCCAAGGCTACACAGAGAAACCCTTTCTTGAAAACAAAAACAAAAAAACAAAAAACAAACAAACAAACATGGACACAATAGGCACCTGGAGACAGCTGACCTGTAAACTGCAGCCAGCAGGAAGGACCAGGCCGGCCTTGAACTCACAGCGATCCGCCTGCCTCTGCCTCATGAGTGCTGGGATTAAAGGCGTGCGCCACCACCGCCTGGCTCAGTGCTGATCTCTTGAACCCTACTTTTAGGAAGAAACAGCCCATTGAGTTAATTTGGCCATGATGATTTAGGTCAGTGGTCTTTCTCCTCGAATGATTAGCCCAACAATGATTAGCAAAAAGGGAGGACTCTTCCTGGGGATCTTTTTCTGGGAAACCCGAAACTTCTTGGACACCTCCCTGTGAGATGTGTCCTCATCGGTCAGAGCCCTCCATGCCGGTGCTGGACCAATCCCCGTCAAGGACCGGTGCCTGTCTAATCAGGACTTGTTGTGTGTGAAGGCAGGAAAAGTTAAGAAATAAAAGTAAGGCAAAAACCAACCCAAAAAGTCGGTTGTGAGGTCTTTAGTATTTTGGAGTTAGAAGTAGAAAGGCTGTGTTTATTTAGAGATCTGTGTAAAGACGA